>NC_090023.1:226257755-226908005 GCF_037176765.1 Anolis sagrei
AGCCCAAATGTTCATTCACAGGAGACATGCATAAGGAGGAGCTCTGAAAGAACAACTAAAATTTAAAAAAATGGAAATGGACAACATAACAGAACCTTGACAACAATTGACTCTCACCTTCTGGCACAGCACTGGGTATCCTTTGTGCAACTTCCTGGTGGTGTCCAGTAAGAGCTATTTTGCAATCCTGAAAACAAAAACTTCATATAGTTGCATAACATTAATAAACTCAGGATGAGATTAGCAACAAGATGGAAAATTACATAACAAGACTCCTGCAGGTTAACTTCTACTGTTCTATGTGTTTCAAACTTCATTAGAACAATAATAGACAGAGTTAGATCTTTTACTGGCGGTAAAGGGTCAACAGCAAACCCTAACACTACTACGACCAACGGATCTTAACTAACTCTGGGAAAGGGGGAAAAGACATTATTCTTTAAAACACAAATAGAAGTCATGTACTATAAAAATAACATATAAGTATATTGAACAAAATAGTGATATAATATACAATACATTTTACTTATATAGAATTAATGACTCATAGAATCATAGAGTTGAAAGAGACCACATGGACCATCTAGTTCAACCTCATTTTGTTAGTATTGGCCCAACTCTCTATTTTGTTAAGGACGTTTTGAATTCTGATCATATCTTCTGGACAGGAAATATAAGCAACTGCAATTAAAGGATGCAGTCCAACAGTCATCTGAGTAAACACTGTATTTTTAAAGCATACACCAGAAAAGACAGAAAGAATGATGAGTAACTCCTATTATATTACATAAGAATTATAGAGTGGAATATATAGAATAACACATCATATGGTGACCAATTAACAACACATTATGACCCCCATATCCACAGAGTTTGGGTGGATATGCAAAACCACAGATAACAGAAAGCCATTGTGAAATGAAAGGTTTTTTAGATAATATTTTCTGTACAGCCTTGCTAAACAGAAGCATTACAAGTTAGTGTGGAAATACCACTTCTGCATTTCTCCTTCCCATGGAGAAATAACTTAAAGCTTAGGCCATCCTAAACCTTCATAACCAATGACTCTTAGCTACTATGGCAGTGTGGATCTAACTTTGAGGAACCAGAGAATCCTTCATAGAAAGTTTAACTGTTAATCAATGAGGAGATAAGTAGCAAACAAAGCTTCCTACCAAAACAACTTGCACAGATTGCTGGTTACCTCTTCCTCCACAGATTGAGCAAGAGTATCAGCCATGTTCTAAAACACACAGTTGGTTTATATCACTATATATTGCTTTTCAGAAGAACACAAGTCTATTGACATAAAATATGCAACTTAGCAATATAAAAATACACACACACAAACAATCATTGCAGAAAGTTTAGAAGAACCTATTTCGTTGACATTTTCCAAATTTTTCTCACAAGACATTCTACTGGATTTTTTTCCCACTTAGTGGGGAAAATGTTATAAACTTTCTACCATTTTTATCACACAGGACTTTCCCCATACCTCTACCCATGTTCTGAAACGTTATGTCCATCTATTGTACAGAACCCTAAATGCTGGACAGGATACTGATACAGTTCCTGCTATTTGCATTGCCTCCCATCTTTGACAGATAAAAACTCTGACATGAGGCGGCTAGGCAACACCACAAGGTGATCAAAATAGCAAAATGTATTAATGAGGAAGAATATATAAGCCAGGAGAAGCTGTAGCAGGTTGCTTGAGTCCATTGAGAAGTGTAGATTTCTGCCCCATCCTCTTCTGAATTAGGTTCATGGAATACAACTTTTGAACTTGGTTTGCAGTAATTGAAGAAGCCTGACAAGACCCTGAAAAAGTAGGAAAAATAAATTTCATCAGAACTGCTCTGTCAAAATTTGGACAATTGAAATATATGCATTATATACCAAAGAGAGAAGCTGAGCTGTTGCTGGCAAGCTCTACCTCCAAAAAAATTGCTAAACGTTTCTTCTCCTTCAAAAAGATCAATGAAATAGTATTCTCAGTATCTCTATCCACATATTGGTCATGGGCTATAGAAGACAATTAGCTGTTTGTGCAAATATCTTCCTGCTCCATACCCCCCATCCCACCCCACCTTCAAGCTAAACTCCCAAAGTAAGTTCTCTTTTTGTGACCCTGAAGTGGAAATTGGGAGGAAGGGCTTGCCATACACATATACTAATGTAATTGACACAGGTTATTTTCTGGATTCATCTCATAACAAGCACAGTTTCTTAGAAAATAAACAAAACATTTTCTTCTCACAATCAATCGAAGCCTAGAGCGCTTTTACAACCAACCAGCCAAAAAATATTTCAATATGAGTATAAAGTCATGGAGGATCTGAGGGCTGCATTAACCCATTTTTGTGAAACTAGAACCGACTTCTAATATTATTTGGTTCTTTTTGAAACAACAATGAAGTTGGCTGTTTGATGCCTCTGGAAGTTTGATTCTCTATTTTTCACTGAAAAAAATTTGGAGGGCTGATCAGAAAGGGACTTGAAGGCCACACAAAGGATCGCCACAGACAGCACAATTCCTATATAGAGTCTCTTGAGACACAATGTAGAAATCCTAGTTTGCAAACAGAAGGTTTCAAAGGACCTCATCACACTTACCAATTAAAGCATTCTGGGATGCTTGCCAACCACTTGAGTGACAGATGGGCATGCAGCCCATCACACAACATCCCTCAACTTCCAACAGAGGCACTGCCCCCAACTGGTGTGGAAGCATCCTAGGATGCTTCCTCAACAACACAGGAAGCCCCCCTTGTTGTGCTGGCTCACTTCTGCCCTGGTTGGGTGATGCTTCCTCTGAGTGATGGTACCTTCCGTTTCACCACACTTGCAGCACCGGGAGTGGGGAGGGGTATGATAAGTTCTAAAAGGCTCTGGACTGTATTGCCTCAAACTTGATCTACACTGCCCTCTATCCCAGGATTTGGTCCCAGATTATGTACTTATCCCAGATTATATGACAATGGAGATTCATATAATTCAGTTCAAAGCAGATAATCTGGGATCAGATTCTGAGATACAGGGTAGTGTAAATCCAGCCTCAGCCCCCTTCCACAAAGCTGTATAAAATCCACATTGAACTGGATTATATGGTAGTGTGGGCTCAGATATTCCAGTTCAAGAAATATATCATGGATTATCTGCCTTGAAATTTTGGATTATATGGCTGTGTGGAAGGGCCCTCCGAGAGCAGTCCATTCCTTAACCAGCAAAGAGCAAATGGATGACTGCTTGGCTGAACCAGACCTGTCAAAGTTTCTTAGCTTGATTGGTCAATTTGAATCTCTTGGATTCCCAACTCTGAAAGTCTGTTGTCTTGCCAATGATGATAACAATTTTATATTTTCTTAATGCAAGAGAAACAGCAGGGTCTAACCCTTGGCGTTGTCATTTAAGTTTGATCTGCTGTTGGAAATAAGTTGTTTTGTAAGAAGAAAGAAACAAAAAAAAGCAATTCTTCCCTGGGACACTTTACACAATATTATGCAAGCCAAAGGGATTTGTTTTCTGTTTTGAAGCTATTTGCTGTGATTGGACTGTATTGTAAAAAGAACATAACATGCTTGGCAGGAAGAAAAAAAAATCTCCACAATTACTGATCTCTTAATTGCAAAGAAAACTAGGTTGTTGGCAATTGTTTTGGGTTAGACTGCTGTGCCTTGATCCGTTCTGCTGAATTTGGGTTCAAGGGCTTGCTTTCTGCAGCCCATGTTCTTAATAGAAATGTTTAGCCTGGTTAGTGTGCAAAGGAGCTTTCAGCATGAGCAGCAAGCATCCCACAATGTGTGCTGTAAGAGGAAGCGATTTTTAGAACAACTATAAAATTTGTTTGCTGGATCATGGTATAGATCCAGCAAACAAATGCATTGCCAGCATTGAAGCAATAATCCTCCACCATCAATTCGCTGGACTGACCATGTTGTCCGATTACCTGATTACTGTCTCGCAAAGCTGTTACTTTACTCTCCACTCAAGAATGGAAAACGAAATGTCAGTGAAGAGCAAAAAAATAAATAAATAAAGATGGGTTTGAAGCTAACCTTAAAATTGTGGAATAAACACAGAGAACTGGGGGGCCTATATCCCAGAATATCAAGGCCGAAAATTCCACAATATCTGCTTTGAACTGGGCTGAGTCCACACTCCGATAATGTGGGATTTTCTGCCTTGATATTCTGGGATATAGGGTTGTGTGGAAGGGTCCTAAGAAGCCCTAGCTCTTGAGCACTCTAACTGGTGGTCAGCTGTTACCAATAGTGCTGTGTATTTTGAAGAGGCACAAATAGAGGGTGAAGGGGAGAAACGTGCCAAGAGGAAGGCATGTCAATCACATACTTGACTTCCATCTCACTGTGAAAGGCCATGCGGATCCAGAATAGACCTCTATAGTCACCTACAAACCAACCACTAAGACTATATCCTTGGAAGACAATCATATTCAGCCACAAGTGATCGCCTATAGTAGTAATAGCAACTAAAGGTTCCATAAAAGAACCCATTTTAAAAAATAAGCATTTTAAGCTATGGATAAAATAATTTTAAAGAGGTGCTCCAAGATGTACATTTTTTATGGATGGCAAATTATTTCAAAGCTTCCTCCAGGGTAGAAATGTAGAGAAATGCTGGGTTAAATTTTTAGATGAAACCCCTGAAGAAATGGGGTGGGGGAGTGAAAGGTGCTCTGTAGACACTTGTTGCCTGTGGTCCAAAACTTTATGTGTACTAACTTATAATGATGGAACAAAGCATCAGTTCACCCTGACTCAGATCATGGGCTGCCAAAGTTGGCAGGATCCAATGGTTCATCTAAATGTGCAAGTTTCAGGACAGGGCCAGAAAGTCCAATGTGCTACACACTGATTCACAAATTGTTCAGTTGGCCACATTGATTCTGACAGGACTGATGAAGCTCCCATGACCCTTACTGAGGATTGATATGAATGTGTGTGCCATCAAGCTGCCTGTCATCTTGTGGTGACCTTATAAGGTTTTCTTAGGCAAGGAGTACTCAGACATGGTCTTACTCGTTCCTTTCTCTCAACCTGTGGTCCGCAAGAATAAAAACATTTTTATAAAAAATAAAAATAGCCTCACCATTACTACACCGTTGCCTATAAACCACGTGGCAATGAGAGTTACTGGTCTCGCAAAATCCTCTACTACCACATCAGCTCTAGATTATTAAATATGGTTTTCTGTGGGCGAGCAGATGGCAACTACCAGATGGCATATGTTCTGTATCTGAAACTAGAGCTGATGTGGTCTATCCAACTCAATTTTCTGAATCAGCACCCCAAATAACCAAACTGAATCTAAAGTTGACCAAAAACTGATTCGTAACCCTTTTGGTACTAATGTTGGAGAGTGGTCCCTGGTCAAAAAAAGGTTGGGAACCACTGCTCTAAAGTATAGCCTACAGCACCTGGTATTCGTTGATGACTTCCTTTCCAATTATTAACCAGAGCTCACCTTGCTTAGCTTCCTTGCTTAGCTAGTCAGGATCTGATATCTTTAATATATTTAACCCCTTTGGTTAGGGGTGAGGAAGAGACAGAGCTTATCCTCATTTCAAACACTGTTCCTAGTGGTCACTACTAATCCAACCTTTCTAAGGTCTAAAAAATGCGTGTGTAGGAAGGTAAAAGGCTGCACTGTGAGGCAAACTAAATTGTCCTAGCACTCACCACTGTAGGTACAAGGGTATCTTTTTTCTGATAGTCACAGTGACTTGGAGTATATCTGTGGTACTGTAGGCCAGACTTTATAGATTAAAGCCAGGCTCCAATCTATAAAGAGAATAACTAACCAGGTATTTTGACAGCAGCAAAACCAACAGAGCCTCTCAAGATCTCTCACCAGAAAGTAATAATCCTTTTGCTTCTTTTGTAGCCTCTTGGAGGAATGATTCAGCAGGTTGTTATTATTATTCATTTCTCTTGTACTCTTCTTCCTAGGGTTGCTTTATATAAATGACCAAATAAATAAGCTTTGTGATATTACACTGCATTATTTTTTAATATATTAAAAACAAACCTTTCATAGCTTGCCAATAGTCTCCTCTTTTGAAGTTTCTCTGAACCAGAGAATCTCAGAAGCTTGCCATAAAGTCCTCAAAAGGAAAGAGAGAGATCTTTAAAGCTGGTGTAGGCAAAGGTCTTCCTGATGACGTTGGATTGCAACTCCCATCTGTTTGCTCCATTGGCTATTTTGGTTTGGATTGATCTGGTGGTCTGCACTTTCTTTGCTCCTGTTTTACTGGCTATTGATGGAGTAAGTTGGATATAACTCTTTTAAAAGATTAATTTTGCTCCAGTTTCTAAGACAGGCAGTTAATGATAGGAAGGACAAAGAAAAAGGCTGTTAAGAGAGGGATCCCTGGACTGATGTCAGGTCCTGAGTCATCGGCAGCCAGTCTCTGGATGTTTTTCAGAAAAGAAAGAAGCAATTATAACCAGTGAGCATCGATATAATGCTAGTCCAAGACACACAGGGAAAATTAGTGTCAGGGTCAGGCCCTTACATCAAAGACCCTGAGAAGCACTCGTTTATGGTATCAGTATACATTTACACACATACATACACACACACACACACACACACACACAAACCTTGGAATACATGACACATTTTCCTCGCACTTGGGTGCTGGGTGTTTTATGGCAGAGAAATGACAAACAAGAGGCTCTGTTTGCCACTTTCCTGTTCCAAATTGTTCCCATCATCATTGTCCTTGCCTCAAGGTCTCACACCTGTGTTTACCTTTGCTAGGTCAATGTGATATAATTTGTGATTTTGGATAAGAATATAAATGCTAATTCTTCCCACCAGCAGTGCTGTAAATCTATGATTATACTCGCAGTGAATAGAAAGGAATTGTTGGGTCCAGAAAATCAGAAATCAGAAAAGCAGCACAGTTGGCCTGGCATGCTGATACAATCAGCCTCTCAACGTCACTGAGTTAGTTGCCCAGGAACCACTGAAAGTGAGAAAACATGAACAAAGAAATTGATATAGATACATGGCTTGAGAAAACACTTTTAAAATAACTTCTAGGTCTTCCAAAATAGTTGACTTCTTCTGGAAGCTAACTACAGAATTGCACTGGTGGACCTAGAGATTCCTTGAGACATTTTCATCAGATCTGTGATTAATCAAATCCACAAAATCCAAATCCACGAATGTGGAGGGAAGACTGCTGTCCTATCGTCTTTGTTCAGCTAACAAATGGTTAAAGCCCAATTTCAGTGTATTATCAGGCAAGCAAAGGTCGAAAGCTTACCTATTACCCTACATGCAAACATCTGGCTTCTTCCTGAGCAAACACCTGCGCTTCACACAACCTTGGACAGATTGTTTAAGCAGGCAATGCCAAATAGCCCTAACCTACCATAAATTTCTATAACATATCTTTAATACACAAAGGTAAATCTTATTAAGTTTAAATGGTGGCAGTTTGCCACCATTTTAACTGCCATGGCTCATTGTTATGGAATCATTGGGGTTTGTAGTTTTACAAGGTCTTTAGTCATCTCTACCAAAGAGTGCTGGTATCTCAACCAACTACACATCCTAGGATTCGATAGTATTGGGCCATGGCAGTTAAAATGGTACCAATCTATTTTATCAACCCTTAGTCAAAGATGGGATAATATTGCTAAAAAAAAAACCCACTCATTTTTTAGTTATCTTATTTAATAGGAGGGTCATTGGCATATTGGTTTTAGTGCTGGAGTGGACTTTGAAAGAATCAGCTTGATCTGGGCATTCATTCTCTGCCTAACCTATTTCATAGGGTCACTGTAAGAGTAAAGGGAGGAGCCAGCCTTCATGAGTTCACAGGAGGAAGTGTGTATAAAAATAACAGATAACTTATAATGGTTTTTTTTTTCTCTGCAGAGATTGGCATGCCAGTGGAAGAGTGATGGGAAGGCACAGTCTCTAATAAATGTATATATAACTAAATTAAGCATGTTTAAAAAATAGAGGGCTAAAGAATAGTACTAATATAGGAAATGATGGGGATAAGGGACTTTATTATCATTTGCCACTATTTTTCACGACTAATCTGTAGTTTTGTAAATGGGAAGCATGATGAACCTACAAATGTAGCATTATTAGAACCATAGAAAATGGTTTGTATATCCTAATCCAGGCAGACCCTTGTTTCTTGTCACCTGTTTTTTTTAAAAAAAGGAAACACAATCTCCAGCAAGCATCCAAAATACTTCAAGCAACCATACTCCATACAGCAATCCATGTTGCTATAAATGAAAATAGTGCATTTCCCCAAGAGGAAGATATAACAGCTCCTGCATTAGAAATATTCACTCCCTCTGAGGCCCCTTCCACACAGCTGAATAAAATCTCACATTATCTGCTTTGAACTAGAATATATGGCAGTTTGGGTTCAGGACCCTCCAGCACAGCCCTACATCCCAGGGTAGATCCAAACAGGCCTTTATCCCAGGAGAATCAGCATTTTTAAAATCTTCCTAGGTGATATTCTGGGACTGACCCGTGAGAACGTCTGGAGGTCCTACTCCCCTCCCTGAAGCCTACAGGGTGAGTATTCCCACAGTTTTCTGAACTAATTTAGTCCAGAAAACTGTGGGAATGTTGTCTGGACTGCAGTCCAGATACTGAAAATAGTGGGTTTATCTGACACTTTCCAAGAAGGCGCAGAATAAATCCACTATCTAATTAAATCGCTACAGAGCAGGGTTTTCCTGGTTTGTAGCTAATTAATTCGGGACTTTCCAGAATGCTGTCTGGACAGCCCCTTCTTTATTGTGGAAGTTACCACAATAAATGTACTGTCTGGATGGGTCCCCAGAATATCAAGGCCGAAAATCCCACAATATCTGCTTTGAACTGGGTTATCTGAGTCCACACCCAGATAATGTGGGATTTTCTGCCTTGATATTCTGGGATATAGGGCTGTGTGGAAGGGCTCTCAGATAATCCAGTTCAAAGCTGATATTGTGGGATTTTCTGCCTTGATGTTCTAGGTTATATGACTGTGTAGAAGGACTCTGAGATAGAAGTTAAATTTTAAGGGGAAATGTTGAGATTTTGATGTAACAAGCCATAAAACAAATTTAACATTTACTGGCAACTGATTGTGCAGAAAGGACTTTGACATACAAAGGTCAAAGAGTATGGTCAGAATGTTGGCACCCAAACACACGTCTGTTAGTTTCTGACCACACAGCCTGGAACACTAAATAGTTTTAAAAGCATGAAACCAACACCAAGAACTGGTGTGTTAGTCAGGACTATGACCACAAAGGTGTTTTGTGGGGCTGGTCTCCGGGAAGATGCTTTAAAATGAATCCCTGAATGTCCAGCTTTTCATGAAAAAAAGAGCAAATCCATCTTCGGTTCAGATAATGTTATGTACGCTTTATTCCAACCAACATTAAATCTAGGGAATAAATAGACTTAGTAGGGGTTGGGTTTTATATTTGGGTTTTCTTTTTTTCTTTTTTTTCCTTTTTTTACTATTTTGAGGGCTTTCCCCCCGCCACACACATTGTTAGGTACCTATACTACATAATTTTTTTCTGTGTGCTTAAGAAACTCTGAAAACATTTTGAATACAATTTTGATGACATACTCCACAAATTATCGAACAAACAACATGCTGCTGGTGTGGGGTAGTCTAGTCAAGATGCTGATAGTTTCCTTCCAAGGGAAATATATCTGAGTCGTGCTATTTTGTATCCAAAAGATCCTGAAATGGGATATGGATACAACAATCCCCTGCCTTTTGAATGACATGATGGGAGGCTACAGCAAGATACTTTCAATAAAAGTTCCAAAAAACAAATCTTGAATCGAACACTACACTATACATCACTGTAGTGTTCGAATCAAGATTTGTTTTTTGCAATTTTTATTGAAACCATGGATGCAGAATCCATGGGTACAGAGGGACAACTGTACTGACCTACATCTCTTGTACTCCCAGCTTCAGTCCCACTTGACTGCATTTAAGAAAAATGTTTAAAGACTTTGACATTCATTTCTCATGTTGGCATCTTCTTTTATCCTAAGTACATTTAATGTCTACATATCACACAAGTTTGTCCTGATCTCCAGTAGTCTTAATAGCACTTCCAACATGAGTTAGTCGTACAGTATTTTTTAAACTTCAATTACATTTGGCCCAGCCACAGATTTTAAATGTGTATTGTACCTTGTTTAATGTTTATGATATTTGTGTATGAGATTTATTTTAATTGCTTTGTATTGTGTCTGTTATTGCTTGTATTGCCTGTATTGATGTATTGTGGGCTCAGTCTCATGTAAGCCGCACCGAGTCGCTTGGGGAGATAGTAGTGGGGTATAAATAAAGTTATTATTATTATTATTATTATTATTATTATTACAGTAGAATCTCACTTATCCAACATAAATGAGCTGGCAGAACGCTGGATAAGTGAAAATGCTGGATAATAAAGGGGGATTAAGAAAAAGCCTATTAAACATCAAATTACATTACAACAAATCAACAGAAAAAGCAGTTCAATACATGGTGACATTATGTAGTAATTAATGCATTTATAAATTTAGCACCAAAACATTGCAATATATTGAAACAGCTGTGGATCCGGGCAGGAGGCAGACTGCTTTGGATAATACAGAATGTTGGATGAGCAAAGGTTGGATAAATGAGACTCTACTCTACTTACAGTAAGTATAAACGAGACTTGATTTCAATGGATTAACTAAGGATTAACCCAGAGGAAGCTGGATTTTGTAAACTCTGGTGTTGTGTGTATGTATGAGTGAGTACCTGTGAGCATGAATCCTGCTGCTTCTTTCATGTGTGGTACAGAAATAAATTTTGTAATTAGCAGAATAAATAGCTCCAGTATGGATACAGTCATAGGATACAGTCACAGAGCATGTTTGCTAATCACTGGCTTCATTATCAGGTGATAACACACAGGCTGTACAGAACCATAACAGGATGAAATGCCAGAACCTGTTCTTCCATGATGCATTTTACCCTAGAACTTGGAATTAAATGCACAAGTATATAAAGGGGGCTGGATATCCACAAATCAGATCATACTGGAAGTTGTCTATGAAGCGCCTGACTATGTGTGTCTTTATGTCACCTCTTTTATGACAACCCTGTGCATTTCATAGGGTTTTCTCAAGGAAAAAATACTCAATTGGTTTTGTCAATTCCTTCCTCTGAAATATAGCCTACAGCCTCTGGCATTCATTGCTGGCTACCCATCCAAGTATTAACATCTCTTGGCCTTGTTTAGCTACCAAGGTTAGATGGAATATGGTAATTTCAGGATATTTAGGTTAGAACAGCATGCTCCAGTCACCTCTGGCTGAGGAAGGCAATATACAAATGTGGTAAATAAATAAATAAAATAAAATAAAATAAATTTCTTTTTAACCATATCAGTATTGCTCTCTGCTTTGGTTCTCATCTCCATTTTTGTAACTCACTATATATATATTTTTCTCTTCTGGATAGGCTCAGTTACTTTTCTCCTGTTTCATGTACCTTGAACCTTAGTCCTATTTGTATCTGAAGTGCTGATATGCCATTTAAAAGAAGCTAAGGCTTCACCCTTGGCCCAACAATTTGTGTAATCCTTGATCAAACATCACAAAGCACATTACTGTATGCAGTAACAACCAAATGATCGCTCTTTTTAAAAGCTGACTCAAAGTACTTGCAACTGACCATTGTCATTGTCTTCAGACAGTGATTATCACATTGCATCAGATGCATCAGGTCATATGGCATCACTTCATCGCCTTTTTATGTAATAATAATAACAACTGTTTTGTTTTCCTCCGATTTGCAGCCAGGCTTCTCCACTCTCTGTACAATGAAGAACTATGTTAGGGGTTTCTTTCTCAGTGAATCATCAACATGAGAAAGCAATTAATGAAGGGTCAGCAAGACCACTAACTGACAACCAAACCAATTAGAACAATCACATACTGGAGAGAAAATTGAGAGATAACCCTTCCTGGCACCAGTGACTTTGGGACTTTGGAACTGTCCACATAGTTTTTGCTGTGACCAAGGTGTCACTGAGATATGGCTTGGGGGAAAGAAAAACCTATTGAATGTTGCCAGGAAAGGGACCAGGCCCTTGTGTCAGCCATTCAGATTTAGAAGATCACTCTAAAGAGGATGACGTGTTCAGAAATATGGGCATCCTTGCAATGTTGGTGAAATATCACAGAGGTTATTTCAGGGATGGAAGGTGAAAGGACCAATGCAGTGACATCTCCGGTTGATCCCCTGTTCAGATATCAGCCAGCATACCAGTGCCTTAAATCAAGAAACAACTTCCTAAGATCTACAGAGACACTTGCAGAAACACCTCAGCAAGTGAGAGTTCAAAAGTGGCAGGCTAAAACTTGGAACTTCAAGCCATGGCTGATGGTGAATGAGAGATTCCCTCCTGGGCACACAGAAGACTGGGCGACTTGGAAGGTGCTGAACAGACTGTGCTCTGGCACCACGAGATGCAGAGCCAACCTTAAGAAAGGGGGCCACAAAGTTGAGTCCATGACATGCGAATGCCGAGAAGAGCAAACCACAGACCACCTATTACAATGCAGCCTGAGCCCTGCCACATGCACAATGGAGGACCTTCTCACAGCAACACCAGAGGCACTCCAAGTAGTCAGCTACTAATCAAAGAACATTTAATAAAATGCCAAGTTTGAAAACTTTGTGCTTTTTAAATACGTTACAACTGTACCCTTGGTTCTTTACTGATATGGTAAATAAATAATAATAATTTCAGGGATATAACAAAACCTTCTGAGCATCACATGTTATGCATGTGGAAGAGGGAGAATGGCATATATTTGAGATTTAGTACTTAATTGATCCGTTGGAGTTTTCAAGTCAAAGTGGTTTATGGTTGGGGGCAGATCTTTGTATAGCTCATCATATCAGTGACCATACAGAAGATACTACTTGCCTTGTATGTATGTCCAGTACCCTCCATTTTCTAGTCTATTGTGCCTCCTTACCTCTCCATTGTTCTCAACAATGAGTAGAATGAAAGAGGAGAATAATCCCATTTTGTAATGTTAATGTTAAAAGGGAGAAGAGTAAACACTAACATTTGGAAGAATTTAGGATGAACAATTGTGCTCTCTAGCATTTTCATATTAGGTGATTCTGAATATGCAAGGAACTGGCCCAGTTCTCATAGACTAAAATGGGTGTAGTATGTAATGCTTCTATTCACTGGTGGCTACACTCAGAGCCCGGATATTTTTATCAGGAGAGCATATCATACTTATTCATAACTGTCATGCCTCATTATCTTGTGACAGAAATGCAATTCCTCCTTGTCACGTTTGTTTGCATTACTGCACTCAGTATGTGAATATGTGATTGCTGCTTTTCCGTTTTAAATATTTATGATTCAAATCTTGGTCTCCAGTCATAGTTCAGTGTGCAAACCACTACACCACCCTGGCTCTTGGAGTTTGCATATCCAAATATAAATAATTCTTAAGAGAAGTTGCCTTGACAAGAGAACTGTGTGCTTAACAGTAACAGTATGCTGCCTAACCCTGTGTTGACCATCCATCCACTATTTTTCCTTTTCATCCCCGAAATACTCTTTCTCCAGATAGGACTCTGAGGTGATGTGGGGGAAAGTACCAAGAGGATGGTTGTAAGGAGAAACTGATAAGAAGTAGAATGATGAGATGGCTTTCTATCCCATTCCTTTTCTCCATTTGTCACTGCTTTGCAAGTTTGGTGGAAATAAAAGATCAGAATTCTATATTTGGTATTTCACATTTAATTTAATTTTACTTACCGTATATTCTGGTGTATAAGACTACTTTTTAACCCAAGAAAATCCAACCCAAAAGTCAGGGGTCGTCTTATACATGGGAGTAGTTTTATACATGGGAGTAGTCTTATACACAGGAGTCATCTTATACACAGGAGTCGTCTTATAGAGCAGGTGCTGAAACTTCCAATCGGATTGGAGAATCTGTGGTTGCCGCATATGGTGGGGGAAGCTCAAAAATGGCAATGGCCATGTCCCTGCTGTATGCAGTGACTGTATGAAAGCATTAAGGGCGATGCTGTACAAATACGGTAGAAGAAAATCCATTCATCAGGATTCGTGAACTTAATGTGGTCCCAATGGTGAGGTGAAGGAGCACCTCACCAGGAAGGTGTAAGTGAAGGGTGGAGCAAGCTGCAGGCTTCCAGGGTGCCTGGGATATGGAAAAAAGAGTGGCTCTGGGCCCAGACAAACATACCTCTTTCACTATGTGTGTGTGTGTGGTGTAGTGTCAGGAGCAACTTGAGAAATTTCAAGTCACTTCTGGTATGAAAGAATGGGCCATCTGCAAGGACATTACCCAGGGGACACTTTGATGATTTACCATCCTGTGGGAGGCTTCTCTCATGTCCCCGCATGAGAAGCTGGAGCTGACAGACGAGAGCTCATCCCACTCTCCAGATTCGAACCACCAACCTTTCGGTCAGCAGTCCTGCTGGCACAAGGATTTAATCCACTGCACCACCGGGGGCTCCACGTGGGATATGGTAGCAATATATCCTATTTCACTGAGGAAAATTCTATATTTAAGTCATCTGCTTTAAAATGTCCTCTATCTGAAACATTGTCCAGTTCAAGCACAATTTGAACTGGACAAGAGTGTGATTGGGGTTACTAATTAACAGTTAATACCTGACTAGATGACTAAGCAGGTAGATAGGTCACCTGGCCACTGCTTTCCCCACTCTAGTGAGATGTTAGTATTAGCTGTAAGTCACCTCTGACTTATGATGGACCCCTGGGTATTTTCTTGGCCAGATAAATTCAGGGGATTCATAAATCTTTTCATGTCTGTAAAGCAGATTGCCTTCCTCTAAGGTTGAGTGAGTGTGATTTCCCCAAAGTCATCTAGTGGTCTTCCATGGCTAAATGGGGCTTCAAATCCTGGTCTCCCAGAGTCCTGGTCCAACACAAACCGGTATAACATGCTGCCTGTATAGTGAGGTGCACTGCACTTCCTTTTCTTTTCTTTTTGATATTGTATTTCCTCTTTTTTAAAAACTGAATAAATAATTGCACCAATGTTACAACCAAGAACATAAATATAGTATCATGTTGATCTAGGAGAAAATAGGATCACTGATAGATAAGTTAGGAAGGTTGAGATATTGATCCACTTCGACCAAAAATGGTAATGCATTTTTAACATTCAACTGGAGGTGTGGAGCTAAAGATGTAAACACTAAATACTGAATACTGAAGTTAGGATTGCCCAGGCCATTTTATGCATGGTTGTGAAAGCTAAACAATGAAGAAAAGGACAGGAAGAAAATCAACTCATTTGGAATGTGGTACTGGATAATAGTTCCATTGGTATTGTGGATTGCCAAAAAGACCAATAAATCAATCCTTTTTTTCCTTTCTGGATGTTTATTACCATACCATAAATTAGTATAGGGCCCTGTCGTGGTGCAGGAGGTTAAACCACTGAGCTGCTGAACTTGCTGCCCAAAAGTTGGCGGTTCAAATCTGGGGAGCAGATGTGTTCCCGATGTTAGGCCCAGCTTCTGCCAACCTAGCAGTTTGAAAACATACAAATGTGAGTAGATCAATAGGTACCGCTGCCAATTGGCTGCCAATTAGCTTCCAAGCACAATTCAAAGTGCTGGTGTTGACCTATAAATCCCTAAACGAATCCGGCCCAGTTTACCTGTCCGAACGGATTCTCCCCTATGAACCATCAAGGTTGCTCCCCTTGAAGGCGCAGGTTTGCAGCTTGGGTGTGACCCTGGATTCGTCGTTGAGCCTGGATCCCCAGGTTTCAGCGGTGACCAGGGGAGCATTTGCACAGCTTAGGCTCGTGCGCCAGCTGCGCCCGTACCTTGGGAAGTCTGACTTGGCCACGGTGGTACACGCTCTGGTCACATCCCGCCTTGACTACTGCAACGCTCTCTACGTGGGGCTGCCCTTGAAGACGGCCCGGAAGCTTCAGTTAGTCCAGCGCGCGGCAGTCATGTTACTAACAGGAGTGGGACGCAGGGAGCACACAACGCCCTTGTTGTTCCAGCTCCACTGGCTGCCGATCTGCTACCGGGCCCAATTTAAGGTGCTGGTGTTGGCCTACAAAGCCCTAAACGGTTCTGGCCCAAAATACCTGTCTGACCACATCTCGGCCTATGAGCCCACGAGGGCCTTGAGATCGTCTGGGGAGGCCCTTCTCTCGATCCCGCCTGCCTCACAGGCACGCCTGGCGGGGACGAGAGATAGGGCCTTCTCGGTGGTGGCCCCCCGGCTATGGAACACTCTCCCTGTAGACATCAGACAGGCGCCCTCCCTTATGTCATTCCGCAGGAGCCTAAAGACTTGGCTATTTGAGAAGGCGTTTAACTGAGTGCTAAAACAATTGGTAATGACGACTGGAACGGAATATGGACTACGAGATGGGTTTATGATTCTATGAAGAGACGGCGCGGATGATTTAGTGTAATTATTCGATTGTTGTATTATTGATAGTTGTTGATATTTTGTTGTGCTATTGCTCTATTGTAAACTGTGTTTTTATATGTTGTACACCGCCGTGAGTCGCCCTAGGGCTGAGAACAGCGGTCAACAAATGAAGTAAATAAATAAAATAAATAAATAAATTAAAATCTTCTGGAGGGGCCCTGCTCTCGGTCCCACCACCCTCACAATTGTGTCTGGTGGGGACGAGGGACAGGGCCTTCTCGATGGTGGCCCCTCGGCTCTGGAACTCTCTCCCACTGGAGATTAGAACTGCCCCTTCTCTCCTGACTTTTAGAAAGCTGGTGAAAACCTGGCTCTGGAATTTAGTATTTGATGAGTGAGTCAATAACTCTTGACCACACGGACAGATGGTGATGAATTGTGATTTCATTTTGACGACTTGGCCTTATGTAATTATATGATTGCTTTTTAATCTATTTTATGTATTAGTGTGTTATGGGGTGTGATGTTTTAACTATTGTCTATGAATCTTTGTTGTAAATCGGCCTGAGTCCCTCTCCGGAGGTCTAAAAGTTCTAAATAAATAAATAAATAATACCGCTTCTGCGGGAAGGTAACAGAGCTCCATGCAGTCATGCTAGCCACATGACCTTGGAGGCAACTACAGACAGGACTGGATTAGAAATGGAGATGAGCACCAACCCTCAGAGTCGGACATGACTAGACTTAATGTCAGGGGAAACCTTTACCTTTTTATATAAATAACTATATATAATAAGTATAAAAAAGGAGCCCTCGGTGGCACAGTGAATTAAACCCCTGTGCTGGCAGGACTGAAGACTGACAGGTCGCAGGTTCAAATCCGGGGAGAGTTCAGATGAGCTCCCTCTGTCAGCTCCAGCTCCTCATGTGGGGGCATGAGAGAAGCCTCCCATGAGGATGATAAAACATCAAAACATCCGGGCGTTCCCTGGGCAATGTTCTTGCAGATGGCCAATACTCTCACACCAGAAGCGACTTGCAGTCTCTCAAGTCGCTCCTGACACGACAAAAAAAAATCAAAAGGGGAAATCGCACTGATGAATGCTCCACAATATCTACTATGAACCCATATTTGTTTGCAATAGGTTAAGGACAATACATTTCCCCATTAGACAAACCATTTTTCCTGATTTTTTTTACTCTCTCTCTATGCATGAAAACTGGAGAGAACTCCAAAGCGAAATGTTGAAAATGCTCTTTTGCAAATAGGTCCAGTAGGTGGCACTGGTAAACAATTTATTCCTTTAATATCCTTTTTGTGTATCCTTCTGACATACCTTTGCTAATATTAAGTCTATATAAAAGAGAAAACTGGAGTAACTTGTATTTGCAGCTCTTGAAACTTACAGCAGATGTGAAGTCTTGCACTAAAAGTGAAGATTCATAAAATGAGAGAATATTTTTCCAGGAAAGAGTGAATACCATTGATGATATTTGCAAAGCTTCTATTATTATTGCTAGAGAGGTTATTCTGTCCAAGAACAGTACAACAGAATACTATACACTCTTTGGACAGAATAGCTTGATAAGAAACACTTTTGAAAAATGTTATCAAAGTAGTACAAAAGGATTTGCATCACAGTCCCATGACAATATCACAATCCCATGATATAGTGACTGAAATAGCAATTACATCTGCAGTTCCTCTCTGCTCCTAAAAGGAAGTAAGACCTAGTGAAGAAATGAGGTTTTTTTTTTCCCTTCAAAATAAACATGCACAGAGCTTGGAAAAGTAATTTTTGCACCACAATTCCCAGACTCCCATCAGCACGGGCACTCACTAATACCCATGCTTGCTGGGGATTCTAATTTATTATTATTTAAAATATTTATACCCCACCCTTCGCTCCCCGATGGGGACTCAGAGCGGCTTACAGAACACACATATGGTAAACATTCAATGCTGATTATACAATTAACAAGGACAGACAAACACACACAGAGGTAAATACAGTTTTTTCCGTCTTATTTCCAGCATCTTGGAGGCTAAGCTCAACTCCAACCATGGGGGAGAAGGGTGCTGTCACTCCATTTTCCATACTGAGGAGCTTTTCTCCAATCAGTGTCATTTTAACAGCACCTTTATTACCTTCCCAGTAAAAGCAGTACCTATTTTATCTACTCGCATTCCTGCTTTCAACCTGCTAGGTGGGCAGGTGAGCTGGGGCTAACAGCAGGTGCTCACCCCCCCCCCCTCGTGAGCTCAAACTGCTCACCTTCTGATGAGCAGGATTTTTCTTCAGCACAGCGGTTTAGCCTGCTGTGCTAAGCCCAGGCCCAACTAAGGCCCCTTCTACACTGCCATATAAAATCCAAATTATCTACTTTGAATTGGATAATAGGGCAGTATACACTCATATAATCCAATTCAAAGCAGATAATGTTAATTAACTGCTTTGATAATCTGGATTATATGGCAGTGTAGAAGGTGTTGGAGCATGCAAGGAATCAGTGAGTGTGTGTGTGTGTCAACTGTAAAATAAGATGCATGAAACTGATTGGTCGAGCTATGCCTGGGGAGATGGCTGAGCCTGGGACTTTTGGTTACTGTTACATTTTTGTTGAGCTATGCAGGTGTTCAGAGAGAAGAAGAGAGAAACACAGAGAGAGAGACAGATTTTGGAGTGTACTCTTATTTCATGAACTGCTGAAGGAGTTTATCCACATGGACAGAGAAAGATCATTTTAAATCTCTTATAAAAGGACATTATGTGAGCTGATGCAACTGATCATGTTGTACATACGTTGTTCTGAACTACGAAAAATAAACTACTTCACCTGCGTGGCATATTTTCTTTCTCTGGCAAGGCAGTGTGTGGGCTGATCAAACGTGAACTTCACGTAGTTTATTTTACATTACGCCACAGAAGGGGTTTAACAATGGTCAAGCAAATGCACTTTTTCCAAGCTCTAAACACGCATAGGACTGCAATTATTATAGTGAAAATTGCAGTCCTATGTGATTGTAAAAAGAGAAAGGCATGCACACAAATTTCAGCTGGGCGTTCATTATTTTCGAGATAAAATTATTGGATTTTGGGAATAGATCTTGGGAGAGGGTGCGGAACCACTTGGAAACAAAGATCACCTTTCTTAAAGAAACACCCAGATGCAATACATGTATTTTAATCCTATTAGTCACCTTTGGAAAAGTAAATAGTAAAGACAAACACTCACCTTGATGGTATAGTTTATTTAGCTTATCCACATAATCCCTTAAGACATACTAAGAAATTAAATAAAATAAGAATGTCGTAACGACTGAAGTCCCGGTGAGGATTTTAAAGCCTCCCAGCATCCTAAGAATACTGTGTGTCCCTTTATCTTAACATTTTGTAGAGCCAAACAAATGAAAGTAGTTCTTTGAAATGAGCAATTTTCCAATTATATAGTGGGTTAAAATAAACTGGGGAGCTAATCTAAAGATTCTCTGATGGCACTAGGAGCTAACAGAAAATATTCTGGGATACTTACTTACTTTACTTACTTACTTCTGGGATAAACACAATGTGTATGGATCTTCAAAATAAAACCTGAAAGAACAAGGACAAAATATGCCCCAGAGGCAGTCTCAGGGCCCCTTCCAGACATTACCTTTATCCCAGTAACTCCCACAGCAAATGCCGTTCCCTGTAAACGCGGAAGCAATCGCAACAAATGGCAAAAAACACGGGATTTTCAGGTGCAGGAATATTTATTTATTATTATTTATTTGCAATATTTGTATATCGCCCTTCTCAACCCTGAAGGGGACTTGGGGGGTTCAAGGTGTTGGCAACAAAAAATATCCAGATCTGAGCCAAAAATCCACATCTTCGAATGTCTGTATGTCCCTGCACTTGGAAATCACAGGATTTTTTTATCTGGGTTTGCTCCCAGATCTTAGAGATTTGTTCCTGATTGGTTCGTTCCTACAAAGAAGGTGACAATTCAGTAGAAAACAAAAACTTTGTTTGTGTGCCAGAAGTTTCATGAAATGTGTGGAGGGCACATTTTTTTCTGGCCAGGACAAAGTTGTGGCCCCCTAGTCAACGTTTTTGCAATAAGAGCAGACAGGAACAGACACCTATAACCCAGGAACAACACCCTGTCTACAGAGATGGCCTTGCAGCTTATATAGTCTAAGAACTGAATTTATACAATTATTCAAATGCTCGCATCTTAAGTTGTTTTTATTTTTAAAAAACTGCTGATAGCAGAAGTCCCGTGGTGGCCATCTTGGGGGTTAAAAAATCCTGCAAAAAAGCAGCAAGTGTGGATCACAGAAATCCTGGAAATCCCACGACCAACAGGTCTGTATCTGGACATCTCAGGTTGTGGGTTTTTTGTTGGTTTTTTTGTTGTTGTTTTGGGGGGTTGTTTGTTTGTTTGTTTGTTTTTTGGCCCCTGACTAAAGCACGGTTTGGTGCTGTCTGGACCCACCCTCAGAAAAGAATGGATGGATCAGGTTTTTGAAAATGTTTTATATTTTTGAAAATGTTTTATATTTTTATATTACACAATTATAATACTATGATTCCATATAAACTTATCTTGATGTCAGAAAACTGGGATTTGAAGTTTTGAAAAGCATACTTAGGAATCTCCATTGGAGAACTCTTGGTGCCTCACCAAACTACAAATCCCAGGAGTCTATAGGATGCATCCGTGGCAGTGGAATCATACTGCTTTTATTTTGTACTTTCAAAGGACCCTCAGAGTTTTATCATACATTCAGAAGCCAAACGTAATTTTACATAAATACTGTATAGGTCTCAAATTGGATATGCATCACTTGAAAGTTAAAGGAACAGTACATGTTTCTGCAGCAAGCTACAGGATCCAATGCTTTCCCTCAGGATGTGTTAGGGCCCCATGGTGCTCACAGCAGATTCTTCAAAGCTCACCGTATTTAATAAAAACCTGCAGGAGGTTTTGAGAAGTCAAAAATATTTAGGTTTGTTTCCAATTCAGTGTGCCAAACATCTTCCTCACTGTAGCTTCAAATTAAATATCAGCAGAGTTGTTATGCTGAGGTTCCTTGCTGGCATGAAAATCCATGACTTCAGCAAAATAACAGGGAGCAAATTAATGACACCTGCTGACAGCCCAGTCATTAAAGAATGCCAGGAATCTCCAGGTGGCTGTTCATGGAGAAACATGTGGGGAATCAGCAGGCACAACAAGAAAGCCTCCCCTCCACTTCCCAGCCAGGCATGTGTAGTAACTTGCGAGAGAGAAAGCAAGAAAGTGGTATGTGTGAGAGGAGTAGCTCTAGGATGATTAAATTCTCCAAGGAGGCGAATTGTGTACAGTGAAGACTCCTTACAACTTCAGGTTGCGTTTAGGAATTGTTGAGATTATCAAATGAAAACTGGAGCTGGATCCTCTACCTTAAATGCAAGTAGATCTTGTAGCACCTTTGCAATGAACTGGAAGAAAGAAATTAGCATAAATTTTCCTAGACTGGGGTGAATCTACACCGTAACTAATCATGGCTAACATTATGGAATACTGAAAGTTGTAGTTTTATAAGGTCTTTGTCAAAGAGTGTTGGTGCCTCACCAAACAACAAATCCTAGAAATCCATAGCATTGAACCATGGCAGTTAAAGTGGCGTCAGACTGCATTAATTCTACAATGTAGATGTAACCTGACATGTCCATTAGCTATTCCACTAGTTGTAGATCAAAAGTTTTCAGCGATGCAAAACAGTATCTCTGTGTGAGTGTGTCTGTGTTCATCCATCTGTACATTCATAAACACATATATTATCGAGTCATGGTGACACCTCCCCCCCACCCGAAAGGTTTATAGCTCATTTAAAAATTACAATTAAATATATGTTTTTTCCTCTTTATTAAAAATCTTCTCTGGAGATCCAAAGTTGCAAAATTCCAAAGATTTGGAGGATTAGCAACAGCTGTACCCCTCAAACTCTATCATGTCTAACCCTTTAATAAATTGTATTCAATAATTTTTGTGTAACTTGTATCTTTCTTACTGAGTACTGTATCCATTTCTTATATGCAATGTATAAACTGTGTCTAATACATATATTAAAATGTAACTTAAAGGCAACCACCTCCCTGTGACCCTGTTTGCATAATACCTTGGGAACAGAGACACTGGCTAAATTCCTCCAGCTATTTCCCAAGTCAGATAACTATCAGAATCATTGTGTGTGTGTGTGTGTGTGTGTGTGTTTCATTTATACCCCGCCTTTCTCACCCCGCAGGGGAGGGATTGAGGAAAGGAAAGAGAGAAGGAAAGAAGGAGAAGGCCTGGCCTGATGGAGGGCATGGAGGCTTGGTGAGGCAAGCCCCGGCAGCAGCTGGAGCCACTACAGCAGCTCCATGAGGCCCAAGTGGCCACCAGGCAACCCCCCCCCCCAAGACCAGAGAATTGCAAGGCAAGCCTGGCTGCATGAGTGACTGCCCACTGCCCCCCCCCCCCCCCGCGCAGACGCGTTGGGTGAAGGGAAGATGTGAATCATGGGAAGACCAGCAATTCCCCCACTTGGGCTCTACATCCCTCCTTCTACTCCCCCCCCCCAAAAAAAAACCTTTAAAAACTCTTACAAACTGCCCTAGAAGGAAAGGAAGAAAGAAAGGAAAGAAGGAAGGAAAAGGAAAGGAGAGAATAAAGGAAGAAAAGGATTGGTGAAGAGAAGAATATGAATGGGAGAAAAGGTAGAAGGAAAGAAAGATGAAGGAAGGGAAAGGAGGCAGGGATGGGAGATGAAAGGAAGGGAGGGAAAGAAGAGAAGAAGGAAGGAAGGAAGGAAAGAAGGAAGGAAGGAAGGAAGGAAGGAAGGAAGGAAGGAAGGGAGAGAGAGACTGGTGAAGGGAAGAGAAGAATCTATTTATAGATTTGTGCTGGGAAAAATAAATTATTTCTACTTGAGCCAAGTGTGAATGCTGCAATTGCCCACCTGGATTACCTTTGAATAACCTTGCACCTTAAAAGCCTGGCTTCTACCAGCCAGCGGGAAACCTTTGGTGGGAGGAGTTCCCTAGCCCAGATTGTTTCATGTCTGCAGATCTTCTCTTTTCTGAGGGCCACAGCAATGCATGGCCAGGTACAGCTAGTCAACTCTAAAACAATTAAAACGTATAAGCAAATAAAAAACACATAAGACAAAGAAACAGATTAAAACATCTAACATACTAAAAGCATAAAGTGCCGAGTCTTGAGTTTATGCTTAGTAATTAAAGCATATGAGCTTATCTTTGCCAGCAAGTGTTTGCCCACTTAACCTGAGATTGAGAGTCCACCACTCCTGTGGAAGAGGATTCCTAGTGTATGTGAATTCATTAACTTTTTATACTGACAGCCAAGTTCTTGATTGCCTAAAATCAGCATCTTTGTTTTTGAGGTTTACACTTTTGTTTTGCATTTGAGTTAATCCAAAATTCTTCAGCATTTCTGTACCCTTGTTTCTTCTTGGACTGCGCCCTCCCATGTGGTGTCACTGCAGCGGATTGGCTCCATGATTAGACCAATCCCTGGCTGCCATTCTCCCCGCCATTGGGAATCCCTGCCTGTAGGCTATGACATCAAAGGAATCCTCAGCCAATCCCGGAGTAGATCCTGGCTGACCTCATTCTCAGCCAATCAGGAGAGGAAGCAGGAAGTCTGAACAGCTGTCAGAATGGTATAATATGTATTGCATTTCTTTGTATGTTTATGCTTGCACTTGCATCCTTTTTGACTGAATCATAATAAACCTCTGTGGCTTGTCTTCAACCGGGTGAGTTTGTTCTGTCCTGACCTATCTGGTTTAGTTTACACTCGCTGGACATGGACTCTCTGGTCGTGGTTCTAGCTACACATACACACAGAAATGTCTATCCTTAGGAATCCACACAATTGCTTTTGAAACACAGACATGTTGCAAAATAATATGCTGGATTTGGGGACACCCTGCTGTTTGTGCCATGTGTAAGACATAGTTGTAAGTAGTTGGCACATGGCAGCCTCCACCAGGCAGTGCCCTCTCATATGGGTTGGACTATAATTTCCATCATACTCAGTAAGCTCAAGTGTATTAGGCTGAAGAAGGGACACATCAAATGATAGCACTGATGTCTGGAATTGTATGAATATTTGTATGTATATACTTTAAATGTACATTTCTCTATAGTCAGGGTGAGTAACTGAAAGGGTAGGTGGTCACATTAGCCCCTTCCAAAGATCTTGGAGGGCCACAACTGTCCACCACACACACTCCTGAAAAAAAGAAAGAAAAGCATTTATTTTATTCCTAAGTGATCTGTCAGGGGCATTCCCATTCTGTTTTGAAATCTTTTGCCATATTTAGATCTATAAGAGTCCTTGTTTAACAACAGAAAGTGAACAAAGGTTGTTTCCCACTTCAAAAAAGGCATTTCTTAGGCATAAATTGGCTTGGGAGAGCAACATCTGATGGAAATGCCCCCACACTACCTAAATGTCATTTTGCAGCCAAAAAATGCATTGGAAATGCCCTCCATACCTTCTAGAGTACATTGGAGCCATTGTTTTGATTTGTTTCAGACCCCCTGCTAGATATACTTATGCCCACTCCTGGTAAAGAGTAAGCAAATGTGAAATAAATCATCAAGTCCAACAGCCTTGTCCACAGCCTTGTCCACTTTCAAAAGCAAAAGTTTCAGCAAACCTTTGTGGTTTTTGAGTCCTGATGAAGCAATGCTTTTTTTTACAAAAATACTTTCTTAAGGGATGTTTCGGCACTAGTTTGATGCTGTTGTAAGACAAGATGTTGTTCTGGATACCTTGCTTAATTCAAAATCTTTGGCAGTTTTATTTTCTGAAATTCCATAGTATTTGTTTTTCTCAGGCCACCTTTGTGGCATAGGTTGTACAATGTTTTCATCCACACCCTGTTTGCCTGAGGATAATGATAAATATTGGTAAACCCCTTATTGTATGTACACTTAGCTCTGAGAAGCCTACAGCTTTGAAAAGTGGCTTTGTGTAAACTAGCAGTATTTACTTTGCCTGTGTTCAGCGATGATCTCTGAAAGAATCACAGTTTTTAAAACACCTTTTCATGTTTGTTCTTCCACTGAAAATGGAAGAATGAGATGTCAAGCAAAGTGTTTCCTTGTGTTAGGTATATATGCAAAATGGTATTCTAACACTCTACTTTTGACCTCATCACATTGCCAATTTTTCCCATCCTAGAACAGTTCACTGACATGGCCAGCACGGAGCCTGACGGATCCAATCAAATGATGCACAGCAGGCATGTAGCCGGGGGGAGGGGGGCTTGGGGGGCTTCAGCCCCCCCCCCCCCGAAATTCTCATGGTGGTCCGCGAGAAGGCCTTACTGGTACATTATTTAAACTGTTATGTTTATTCATATCATGATCTGATCACCATGCTCAATATATCCCATATGCATGGGGGTATTGGGGTAATGATACAAAAGGTTTGCTAGGGTAGACCCTCTTTCACTCAGACTCAGCCCCCCCCCCCCCCGAACCAAACTCAGCCCCCCTCCCCCCCCCCTCCGAAACAAAATCCTGGCTACGGGCCTGATGCACAGCTACTTCTGACCGGGCTCTTTGTTGGCTGCGTCAGTGAACTGTTCTGCAACAGGGAACTCTGAACATAGGAGACCACCCGTGTTCAGACTGAAAATGCTGGGGACAGTGCAGGAGCAAGGTGGAAAGGTACGTTTTCTAGCATGTGATGGGCTAGCAGGTGTTGTGGGTGACATGAGGCACTGGGCAATGGATTTGCTCTGCTGCCCCACAATTTGACCCACTGCTCCTACGGATTCCCTGCATCAAGACCCTCCATGTGATGATGTCCTGAATGGCTTGAGGCTTCGAGTGGAACCACATGTCCAAGCAGGTTTAACTTATTACTATTAGCTAGGCATTAGGAAATGCATTTCAACAGTCCTGATAGCTTGAGCAATAGGCAAGTATGATGGGAATTTATCCTTCAAAATGATCTAAAAGACTCCTGATTCTCTTTCTGTTGCTATAGAGCAGGCCTGCACAACCTGTGGCCCGTCAGATGTTTGGGCCTCCAACCTCCAAAAGCCCTAGCCAGCTTGTCCAATGGTCAGGAGTCCTGGGAACATGCTTTAGAGCAGGGGTTCTCAAACTTTTTCACCCATGGAGCCCTTTTGAAGCAAAGGTTTCTTGTGGAGCCCCAAGAAATGTTTATATATTATGATATACATTGTATTATATATAATATATATCAGGCAAGAAAGAACAATACAATATGCAGAGTGAAAAACAATTTTAAGCAACACAAACTTAACAGTATTTCAGTGGAAGACCCCAGCCATCCAGACCAACCCCCTTATGCCATGCAGGAAAAGCACAATCAAAGCACCCCCAACAAATGGCTATCCAGCCTTGAGCTGATCTCAGTGGAGGTATTTTTCCTGTGCTTCGTAAATCAAACAATGTCCAAAATCAAAAGACACTGGATGCAGTAAGTGCCTATCCAGCCTTTGTTATAATAACAGTAATGATGATGATAGAAACCTCAGGGGCCATCCAGTCCAACCCCCTTTTGCCATGCAGGAAAAACACAATCAAAACTCAAAACTCAATTTCCCTGCATTTCTCAGGATGAGAAAAGAGGAAGAGGTGGGAAGAATCATGGCGCTGCAGAGCCCCTCACTATCACCTGTAGAACCTCAAGGGTTCCACGGAGCAGAGTTTGAGAACCCCTGCTTTAGAGCAATCATCTTGCAAATGGAAAAACTGGGGTCTCTCCATGTGAAGTTCACATCTACATCCTTTTATTTCACTGGAGTGTGAGTTTCTTGGTATGATGCAAATATTCTCATTAGGTACAAGCAGACATTTGATTTTACAAAAATAAGCATCAAGAACAACTCGATCTTATCACATACTGAATTGGTTTGAAGTGTTGCTCCAATGCCTGGACATCCCTTCCGTCATACATCATTTGCTGCTCCCTAGGAATAATGCTTTCAGGGCTCCAGGAGGCCAATAAAGACATTCTTTCCAATTAGTAATGCATCATTACCATTAATAATGTGTCAGATTCCAGGCAGCTCATGATTAGATCCAACATAAGGCAAATCCTGCTCATAATCAGAAAAACACACAATTCTATCTACCTAGTTCGCCAGCAAACCAGGTAGGCGGGATTATTCCGCTACACCTCTCTGGGAAGAAAGGCAAAACATATTTGCTTTATACTTATTCTAATCTCACATCACCTTGAGCTGATCTCAGTGGAGGTATTTTTCCTGTGCTTCGTAAATCAAACAATGTCCAAAATCAAAAGACATTGGATGCAGTAAGTGCCTCAACTTTATTTTATTCCTACGAAATCACTCTTGCTAGGGGTAACAAGCAATTTCCAGTCCTGCCTCCTTCCTGGAGATTCAGAACTTTTTAAAAAGCCAGAAAAACTTTTGGGAGGGGAGTGGGATCGGGCCAGGAGGCATTTTAGAGCTATTTCCCATAAGGAAAGTAGAAATAATTGCAGTGGTAAAGGCTATGCTGGTATACATTGGCCTATTGTGGTGATTTATGATGGATAGATCTATTTCAGCCAATTCTGTGTTTTGTCATGTATAGTGAATTTTCTGTTTCATGGAATTTTCTTTCATCTCAAGCACTGAGGATTATTGATACTTTTTGAATGATATAGGCACGGAGAGTAAAGATAAGACCAGGACAGGGAAGAAGCGACAGACTGAAGTGTCATTTGATTATTGGGATTCACACAGACAGACAGACAGACACATACACACACACATTCAAGATATTCATTGCAATATGCAGATTTGTGATTTGGTCTTCCTTGTTTTTTAAGAGAGTTTGAACAAACAATTTTCTTTTAAGGATTTAACGTATGTCAGTAGACAATAGGAGAATGCCCCAAGATTGAAGTCACCTACTATTGGGCTGGAGAACAATGATGGTGTATTTCATGCCAAAAATATTTGATGCATGTTTGTCTTTGTCAGATTACAAACAGTCATATATACACTTATCTAAGAGTTTATTCCATTTACCTCAACGGACTTACTGCTCAGTAGATGAGTACAGAATTGTGCTGTTTGCTCAGTAATACATGCTACAGCAAAGAGGATGAGTAGTGCCATATATCAGAATAAGACACTGGGGCTTGAAGTACCGCTAGAGATGTCTTTAGGACATGCATCCTCCAATCATTTAATTAGGAGTTCAGATAAATGTCAAGAGGTGTTTATTTCCATTGATATTCAAACTGGCCTTCATTGCACAGGATTAGGGACTATGTAGCCATCTGGACATTGCTCAGCCATTGGCTATCCTGCTTAAGGCTAGCATGTGTTGCAATCCTACAACTTCCATAGGGTCACATTTTCCACACTCTGACATATGGGGTCCCCTATAAATTTGGAAAGCCAGAATTTGTGTTGATTTTTACAGCTGAGGAAGGCATAAGTTTTTTAAAAGGGACGCAGTGTTAGAAGAAGAGAATTCATTCCATCAAGGAAGTACAAGACCTGTTGAAAACTAGTGCTCTTAGAAGTCTCTCACTCATCAGGACACTCTAAGTCAAAGCCAACATAACAGCGAATAACAACAAAATTCAGTACTTTCATATGTATCCTCGATAAATTTATCTGGAGAATACATCACATTCTATCATCTCTCTTCTATTTATATTTTCCCAAAAAAGGAAACATAAATTTGTACATACCACCAGCTTTGCTGTAATACACGATTGTACCTGAATGCTGTATGATTGCTCAGTCTCCTTATGCTTTCCTCCCACTTACATTCTTGTGAGATTGTGGCCCAATACATCAGTCACCTAGTCATGCAGAACCACTGCTTAACATACAAGTAGGTACATTATGTATTGTAATTAGATTTTGAGAAACTAGCTGAGGCTGGTACCGTTAAGCTCACACAGGCAGAAACACTATGGCTCACACCATCTTGCAACTGCCTTAATAACTTGCTAGCAAAATGGGCAACACACGCCAAGCCTTGGCTTTCAGCCGAGATGATAATAATAATTTCTGGCCTTTCTTGATTCAGCATAATCTCTGGCGCCTGTCTAAATTGTATCTATCCAACCTGCAATAATCTTGCATCCATTGGTACCTGGTACAGTAATTACAATGTCAAGGGGTCTTTCATTATAAACCAGTAAATTATCATCTTCTGTCCAGGCAGTGGGCAGAGACTGAAAATTGTGGACTTCTCTGTGCTCTTTTTTTATGGTAGTGGTGGTGGTGATGTTGAGCCATCCCAGCTTTTTTCCAACCAAGTGCTCTCCATAGGAGCCCCCGGTGGCACAGTGGCTTAAAGCGCTTAGCTGCTAAACTTGCTGATCGAAAGGTCACAGGTTCATATCTGGGGAGCAGCGTGAGCTCCTGCTGTTAGCCCCAGCTTCTGCCAACCTAGCAGTTTAAAAAAAAGCAAATTTGAGTAGATCAATAGGTAGCACTTTGGCAGGAAAGCAATGGTGGTCAGTGCAGTCATGCTGGCCACATGATCTTGGAGGTGTCTACAGACAACGCTAGCTCTTCAGCTTAGCAGTGGAGATGAGCACCAGCCCCCAGAGTCAGACACGACTGGACTTAATGTCAGGGGAAAACCTTTACCTTTACCTGCTCTCCATATATGTTGGAAACACAGGTTCCATCACTCCACACCATCATAACCATTAGTCGTGAGAGCTGGAAAATAATGGGAACTATAGTTTAGAAGATGAAGTAGTGTTAAGTTGAGGGCAAAAAACCCCAGTATTTTTTATTTCTACTTTCAGAAAATCTAGTACACACAAGTAAACAGATTATTTGCAGTGCTCTCTGATCCCAGAATTTTGTAGCAACCAGGAGTAATAGCCACATTCACAAGAAAACTTACAAACAGAAAACACACAGCAGAAAACACACAAACTCTCAATTGAAAGAAAGAGGAATCCATGGGGGTATATCAGAAATGATAAAACTGGATGCTGATGTGTCTCCAATAAGGCATAGCATATCTAAAATGAGAGCTATGGATGATGGAAATCATCACTATAGGTGGAAAAAGGAGGAGACAGCCTTACTTAAGTAGGTATCTGATCTGTTTGTGTCTGAGGAAGGTATATTCATTCTTTCCTCACATAGCTATTCACTAGAATTGACTGTAAATATCTGCTAGTTTTTAGATCTGTTGTTTTTAGGTGACATTAAAGTGGCTCTGATCTATGACTCGCCTGTCAAAGGGGTTTCTTGACAAGATGTATTCACAGGTTTGCCATTGCCTTTCTCAAAGGTTGAGCATTCAACTTGCCAGGGTCACCCACTGGGTGTTTGTCTGTCTGTCTGTCTGTCTGTCTGTTTGTTTGTTTGTTTTGTTAAAAATGTAATACAACTGTCTGGTTGCTCCTGACACAATAAATAAAAAAAACCCACTGGGTTTCCATGGCTGTGCAGGGATGCAATCTCTGGTCTCTAGGATCCTAGTCCAATTAACCCACGATGGCATGTGGTTCCTCATGAATATCTTAAATGTTGCAATATGCCCCTACGAGCAAAACTCATCAGGAGCCATTTGGGGGGGGGGGTGTTTTAATTGGGTGGATCTCACTGTCTGTAAAGCAATGATCCAAGACAGCAAAAGTTAGCATGGCTAGAAATACCCTGGATTTTGTCATTAGTGCAAATAGAGATTCTTTGCTTGGGATAACTACTCCTGAATCTTGAAAATGTATGCAGACTGATGTGTTGTCAAAGGCTTTCATGACCGGAATCACTGGGTTGCTGTAAGTTTTTCAGGCTGTATGGCCATGTTCCAGAAGCATTCTCTCCTGACATTTCACCTGCATCTATGGCAGGCAAAACGTCAGGAGAGAATGCTTCTGGAACATGGCCATGCAGCCTGAAAAACTTACAGCAACTCTATGTAGACTGATGTTTTTCCTTCTCTATAAAGTAGATGGAAACTCGGAACCAGCAGTCAACTGGGAAAGCTCTGGGTTGCCCTGTTTCTACTCTTCTTCCTCTGTGTAATACTTCAAATCTTCGAGAAGTTACATTACACCAGGTAGGTTCTGTCATGCAAAAGATGGCAAATGCTTTCTATTAGACCCATACACTCTGGGAACACAAACAGTGATTCTTCTTTCATTTGCTCCATTTATCACTAGTGCAATATATATTCGATGCAATTGTTAGCAAACTTATCAAGGCTAAATATGAAGTCCAGTTGGCCCTATGTACCCCCAGATTTTGTATCCATGGATTCAAGCATCCACTTCTAACAATATTTTTTAAAAAATCCAAAAAAGCATATCTTGATTTTGCCATTTTTATAAAGGACATCATTTTACCATGCCATTGTATATAATGGGAGCATCTATTGATTTTGGCATTTAGAGGTGAATGGGGAATTCTGGATCCAAACCCGTAGATACCAAAGGCCCACTGTTACATTAAATGTATCTGTATATTTAAATATGAATATTTTTAAATGCATTTGGCATCTACTGAAGAGGATAGTGTTGATACTTTTCACAATAATTGCAGGTTTAGGAGGAGATAGCTATCATTTCCTTCACTTCTGCTGTCTTGAGCAAAAATCACTTCTTTGAAGCAGTTATTTTCCTTGGATAGAAATCAAGATTGGCACCTCCAAACTACTAACAGCAAAGTGGACAGCTGATCTGACTCAAGACTGTCATGGAGAGTAGTTTAGCCTTCCCAACTGGCATAGTTCAGGTTAACCTTCACTGCTATCCCTGAAGGTTGATATTTGCATTGCGAAGGAAGTGTCATGTGTAGCTTGGCTCACATTCATTGTGCAAACACAGGTGTATATATAGGAACAGTGGAGTGGCCTTGCAGATGTATTTGTAATGGGGGTGGACAATCCAAAAGAATTATTGACCTTTTCAGTCAATTGATTGACTGACTGGTTGAAACAGATGAAAATTAGTGTGAAGAGAACATTGATATTAATGTTTGTACATAACCATTGAATAAAGAAAACATTTTCACTAGAGTCATGATTTGCATATGTAGCATATTATACCTAAAAGGAATTGAAAATATATGTATATGAATTACCAGTAGATGGAAAGGAAAGAGTTTTGGGGAGATAAGCTATAGAAAATAAGTTTTAGAAGTTGGACATTAAATGACAGGCAATCTCTTTATGATTAATATTCTGTTCTTCACAGCAACTGTAGATGTGATTTCAGACAGAATCAGCTTGATCTCCAAGAAAGCAGAGGCAATGAGAATTCCTTCCAGTTTCAAGTGAACTCAAGCTCTGTCCCTCTTCATTCAGAACGTGGACAGAATAGGACCCCACAAAACAAGGAGAACGGACTGTCGCCAAAAACTGCAGAAAATAATAGAGCTGCCATTAGACCAAGCATAGCATTTGACAAAGCCAAACTTCTGGATGCCAGCTGGGGCAGTGAAGAAGACTTCTGGCAAAAAGTGCTTTCAGAGGAGAGAGAGATGTTGCAGGTCCTCCATAAAACAAACCAACCAGACCCAAAAAATCGCAGCACTGAAAAAATCCCTGTAAGAGACCAGGGACTACCGAGCCTCACTGACAATATGAATTATATTGATACAATAAACACTAGAAGTTCCTTGATCCAGGAGGCAAATCCCACAACAGGGTTCATTGAAAAGGATCAAAACTCAGAAGTTTGGGGGCCACAGAGAAGCTATGCTTCCAGAGGTACAACAAGGACTAAACCATGGGCTTTTTCAGACCTAAGAGACAAAATGCCAACTGAGATGGCTTTGACAAAAATACCCAAAAGGCTAACTCAACCAGAAGAAATGATTGTTCCAAAGGGTCAAAGAACAGCCGGGGCCAGCATCCCTGGTCTCTCTCAGCCTGCAACATGCAAGCCTAAGACTCGTGTTGTTTTCCTAAAAGTGCACAAGAGTGCCAGCAGTACTGTCATGAACATCTTGTTCCGTTTTGGAGAGACTCACAACCTTACCTTTGCCTTGCCTGTCAATGGAGCCAGTCAGTTGTATTATCCATTATATTTCACAGCTGCAGCAGTGGAGGGATATGTTCCAGCCAAGGATTCCCAGTTTGACATTATGTGTCACCACATGAGATTCTTTGAGCCAGAGGTAAGAATCACAAATCAAGCTGAGCTACCGTTTTTCTAGAAAATTACTGGTAAGAATTAGGTTCTTTCCAAATGTTAGGAAAGAGACACCCCATTGGTTAAGGAAGGAAATCGTATGTGGGAAGGGGTGGAGAGAATCGAGCAAGCACTTATTTATGTGAATGAAGGGGTAGATGTCTGTATTAAATGTATATCCCAACTCATATCTGAAAACCTCAGGGCACTGTACAATAAAGTCAATTTACGATAATAAAAACCATACTTTTAAAATAAATAACATGTTGTTTAAAACAAGACAATTTAAAACCATTTAAAATACTGTATTTACTCGATTCAGGGTTTTGAAAATTGAGATGCACATTATTTATTTATTTATTTATTTATTTATTTACTTTGCTTATATACCGCTGTATCTCAAGCCCGAAGGCGACTCACGGCGGTTCACAAACAGTAAAAACAGTAGAAACAGCAGTGGTTCCATACAACATATAACAATTGACTTAACACATTATCCATAAATTACCAATAAGCAATTACAATGCACAATTATTACAAAAAACAACCGTACCCAATCTTCTCATCATCCAAGCGTAGTCCAGGTTCGTCGTCCATTGTTCCATTCCTATGTTCCATTACCAGATTGCACTAAATTACTCAAACGCCTGCACAAACATCCAGGTCTTCACCTTTTTGTGGAATACCATTAGAGATGGTGCTAGTCTAATGTCCGTAGGAAGGGCGTTCCACAGCCGAGGAGCCACCACCAAGAAGGCCCTATCTCTCGTCCCCGCCAGCCGAGCTTGAGAAGCAGGCGGGATCGAGAGCAGGGTCTCCCCGGAAGATCTCAAACTCCTGGTGGGTTCATAGGCAGAGATGCGGTCAGATAGGTAGCTTGGGCCGGAACCGTTTAGGGCTTTAAAGGCCAACGCCAGCACTTTGAATTCAGCCCGGTAGCAGATCGGTAGCCAGTGGAGTTGGCGCAACAGGGGGGTTGTATGCTCCCTGCGCTCCGCTCCTGTTAAAATCATGGCTGCCGTTGGACTAGTTGGAGCTTCCGAGCTGTCTTCAAAGGCAACCCCACGTAGAGAGCGTTGCAGTAGTCTAAACGGGATGTAACCATTAGATTTGATGGCGCATTTGACTTGAGTAGCTACAGTAATATTGACCTTAGTACATGTGCAAACTGGATGAAGTAAGAGTTTACCAAATAAGCTGTGTTTGGTCATGTTTGAAATAACACCAGTATTGGTGCCAGCTGGGCCTCTGAAGGATGTATATTCCACAGCCAGGATGCGACAGCAGAGATGGCCCTGTTACACATCCTTCCACAAATGTGTTGCCTCCACTGTAAAGCCCTTCCAACAGATCTCAGTTCTTGAGCAGGCATATAAGGAAGCGCACAACACTCCCTGTGCAATTCTTCTTCCACATTTGGAGATGCTCCCATTTGATTAATATCAATATAAAGTTGCAAAGATCGTCAGACAGTATTCTAAAATGGATAGCAGATTATAGATTATATGGATAGCAGGCCAATAGCATACACCTACACCATGAAGGATCAACTTAATCAAGTACCCAAAGCATGTGAAATGGGGTAAATTTAAGAAGCATTTATCAAAGCACTCTCCCCCAACCTTGCACTGTCCAGATGCATGTTACCATCATCCTCTGCCACTGTGGTGATGGTGACTGTGATGGTCGGAGTCCTAATGAATCATACCTAGATGGCACCAGGTTAGGGAGGGCTGTATTAGAGTAGAAGCTTTAGCATCCATTATACACTTTAACAGTTGGATCCCTGTAGTTGTAAATATGCCAGTGAAAAAGTCCAAACTTTCTATCTTTTTAAATCATTATTATCAAGTGCCACAAACATACATGTGACTTTACACAGGATGCGAGAGAGCATTCATATCTCATACAACTGCAGTCTAGTTAGTAATATATGGGGGAGAAAAAAAGGGAAAGGAAAAGAAATAGCAAAAAGAGGAAGAATACACTATTATAACATGTACATGTTGGTGAAGATCAGTGCACAGAACTACAGCTCCCAGTTGTTGTTGTTGTTGTTGTTGTTGTTGTACTCAACTCTTACAATCCCCTCGCCATTTACTATTGTTAAGACTAATGGCATTTGTAATCTGACATTATCTAGAGAACCATGGTTTGCCATAGAATAGATGTTTGTTGCAACAACAACAAAAAAACCTTATGGGAAAATGGGAAAGAGCTGATTTTTGTGATTTAGCTAACCTTGCTTTGATTTTTCTGTTGCTACCAATTCTAGGTTGCTAAAGTAATGGGAAATACTACCTTTTACTTTGCCATCCTCCGGAATCCTGTTTATCTCATGGAATCTTCATTCAACTATTATAAAGGAACATCTTCATTTTCCAAAGCCAAAAGCTTAGAAGAATTTCTCAACCAGACTTCTCAGTTTTATAATGCCTCAGCCAATGATAGCCACTATGCCAAAAACTTAATGACCTTTGATTTTGGATACAACAACAATGGAAACTTTTTCACCAAACGTGTGCAACTCATGGTGAGAGCCATTGAGGCAGAATTTGACCTTCTCCTGATCTCAGAGTATTTTGATGAGTCCATGGTGCTGTTGAAGAAGCTCTTGTGTTGGGACCTGGATGATGTGGTCTCCTTCCCTCTCAACAGTAGGCATAACAGCTCCAAAAACCATCTCTCAGAAAGCACCAGAGAGCAAATCAAGAATTGGAACAAGCTAGACTGGGAACTTTATGTGCATTTCAATAGGACATTTTGGGAAAAGATAGATTTGCACATTGGCCAGGAGTTCATGCAACAAGAAGTAAGGTTGCTTCAACAGAGGCGCAAGGAGCTGGCTGAGATTTGCCTTCAAGAAGGTGGCAGCATACCACCCAAGCTGATTAAGGATCGGGCATTGGCACCATTCCAATATGGAAAAGCAAAAATCCTAGGCTATAACTTGAAGGATGGACTAGATAATACAACAAGGCAGATGTGCCAGAGCTTGGTGACACCTGAGCTTCAGTATAGTAAACACCTATACAGGAAACAGTTTCCCAAGAAAGCTTTGAAGCTCAGCAATTCAGCTCGCTTGGCAAATCTACACTACCGCAGGACAGTTTGAAAACAAACCAATGAGGCACATATTTGTTAGGCTCTGATACACATTTTGACACCATCAGGACAAGCTAGGCTGTTGGCCTGAAGAAGAATGGAAAGGGCAGCTACAGAATATGCTAATATCAAATGCACAACTTTCATTAATTTATTACTAGCACTTTAAAATATATCAACCTGCTTAAGTGCCTTTCATCTTGCATCCTTAAGCTGTCATACAGATACTAAAGTCCCTGCAGCTTGGATGGAAATGAATATTTTATCAGATGCTAGAGTACAAATCCCATCCTTGACCATTGGTTATGCTGTCAGGATCCAAAGGACATTGGAATTCAGCATTATTTGGAGGACCACAATTTCCCACCCATGTCCTATAGCTTCCAAGGAGAAAATTACTATCCAAAAATCAAAAGCTAAAAACATCCAGACAATAATTAATCCATAGTAAACTACATCAGACACTGCTGAATTGGCTCCTTGAAGAACTGAGCACAGAAAACTCTCTCCCATGAAACTTACATCAAAGCCCCTCTCATACAAATAGAGTACGCCTTCCCCACTTTCCATAGTACTCATACACAATCCAACACATATTTTTGGTACCCATGGCAAGAAAGTTCACAAAAGCTTGTCTCCTATTGGTTAGCAATAAAAAATAAATTAACACAGTAAATAACTTTTTAAAATTCTGGCCTTTCTTTAGACCCTAAATCTGCCACCAGACTCAAGTGCCTCAACTCTGCCTGATGTCGGGTGCTCTCCAGTTTGACATTCTTTCTCTCACACTTTCACACAGCCTGCTATCATATTGAGGATCTTTCATGCAGAACAATTGGATTCTGTATTTCCAAGTAGCATGTAGATGTAGAGGAGATATGTCATTTCCCTGTGGGGAGGGACAGACACTAATTTTGAATCAAGTGTTGATTGAAGCAAAGTTGGCAATTTGTCTCATGCAAAGAAATATCTGTGTGTATATTTACTAAAATAATAGAGGAAATAAGTTCTGTTAATCAGATAAGTGGCAAAGTGAACCATGCTAATCCAGTTATTCTATGTGGTATGGCAGCATCTGATATATATTCCCTAACATAACCAGACGACCATATCTGTATAAATAAAAATGTAATGTTCATTTGTGGGATTAACAGAACTCAAAAACCACTGGACAGAATGACATCAAATTTGGCAACAAAACACATTCTAATCTGATCTATGTCTTTCAAACAAAAAAACAAAACAAAAAATGAAGGGGAAATAAATTAAAACTCCCCAAAAAGAAAAATGCCTTACAGAGCATGTGCAAAAGCCCCTCTCACCATTGCACGAGAAGAATGAAGAACCAACCATTCTGAGAGAAGAGAAGCCTCGCCATGGAGTCCCTTTCCATGCGTGGGCCCTCCTCCCTCCCCTCCCTCCCAGTCTTCATCCTCTCTTTGTTGGCCTCACCAAACACAGAGCTCTCCTCCTTCTTTTCCCCCTGGAGAGACGGGTGGGTGGCTGCTCCGTGTGGACACTGCTCGCCAGGCTTCACCTTCTCTTACCTGGGCGCCAACGAGAAGGGAGTTCTGCAGCTCTCAGCCTTGCAGGGCCCAGCAGGGGTGGGTGGCACTTTTTGAGGTGGCCCTTGCTCACCCACATTGGCCCCTTCTTTCTGCCTCAGCCACAGGGCACCTTCCATATGACCCTGCCTGCGTGCCCACCCACCAAACAGGGAAGGCGCCCTGTAGCCATGGCAGAAAGAAGAAGGGGCAGCGCTGGGTGAGCAAGGCCTGCCTCGAAAAGCACCTCCCGCCTGCCCCACGCCCAGCCCAACAAGTTTGAGGGCTACAGCAAGACTCCTTTACTGCTGGTGCCCAGGCAAGAGGTAGAGAAGGGAAGGAAGGAAAGAGGGAGAGAAGAAAGGATTGAAAGAGGGTGGGAAAGAAAGAAGGAAAGAAAGAAGGAAGGATGGATGGAAGCAAAGAGAGAAAGAAGGTAAAGAAAAGGGGGGATGGTGGAAAGAGAGAAGGAAAGAAAAAAGGAAGGAAAGAGGGAAAGAAAGGAGAGAGAGAGAGAGAAAGGGAGGGAAGATTGGCCACAGCAACACTAACAGACTAATGAGTGTCCATCACTCATAACGCGCCCCCCCCCCCAAAACGGTGGAAAGGACTTAAAAACCCCCAAAAGACAAATGACTAAAAGATAAATGACATAAAGAAAAAAGGGAAGGAAGAGGGAGGGAAGGAAGGAAGGGGGAAGGAAGGAAGGAAGGAAGGAAGGAAGGAAGGAAGGAAGGAAGGAAGGAGAGAAAGAAGCATGGAAGCAAAGAGCAAAGGAAGGAAGGAAAGAGGTAGAGAAGGAAGAAAGGAGAGAAAGAGGAAAAGAAGAGGGATGGAAAGAAATGGGTAGAGAAAGAAGGAAGGAGAGAAGGAAAGAAAAAAGAAAAGGAAGGAAAGAGGGAGTGAAGGAAGAAGAGAAAGAAAGAGAAACAGGGGGGAAGGAAGGAAAGACAAAAGGAAGGATGGAAGCAAAAAGCAAAGGAAGGAAGGAAAGAGGCAGAGAAGAAAGAAAGAGAAAGGGAAGGAAGAGAAAAGGGGAGGAAAGAAAGAGGTAGAGAAGGAAGGAAGGAGAGGAGGAAAGAAGAAAAGGGGAGGAGGGAAAGAAGGAGAGAAAGAGGGAGGGAAGGTTGGCCACAGCAATAGTAAACCATCCTTTATATATAGCTGGATGGCTCTTCGTCAGGAGGGCTTTGATGACGTTTTCTTGCTCTGGTGAAGGGAGTTGGACTGGATGGCCTTAAATATTTTCTTTTGATCATGGGGGTTCTGTGTGGGAAGTTTGCCACAATTCTGTCGTTGGTGGGATTCAGCATGCTCTTTGATTGTAGGTGAACTATAAATCCGAGTAAGTACAACTCCCAAATGTCAATGTCTATTTCCCTCAAACTCCATCTGTGTTCATATTTGGGCATATGGAATATTCATGCCAAGTTTGGTCCAGATCCATCATTGCTTGAGTTCACCGTGCTCTTTGGATGTAGGTGAACTACAACTCCCAAGCTCAAGGTCAATCCCACCAAACCCTTCTAGTGTTTTCTGTTGGTCATGGGAGTCCTGTACGCCACGTTTGGTTCAATGACATAATTGGTGGAGTTCAGAACGCTCTTTGATTGTAGGTGAAATATAAATCCCAGCAACTGCAACTCCCAAATTACAAAAATCACAAATTTTTGAGTGAATGACATACATTGGGTTGTTAGGTGTGTGCTGTCCAAATTTGGTGTCAATTGGCCCACTGGTTTTTGAGTTCTGTTAATCCCACAAACGAACATTACATTTTTATTTATATAGATTGTATTCCCCCTGTCAATGCTTTAAGAAGACCAAATTGCAAATCTAACCAATTTCTATATGTGGAACTGGGGCAAGCAATACCAATTGTTTCCACTCAAACAACAAAATATCTTGGTCCAGCTCTATGCAGTGTTTCTGGTGGCAGGATTATTATACCACCCTGAAGACAAGGACTCAATGGAGCAATGGATTCAAATTACAGGAAAGGATATTCCACCTGAATATTTGGAAGAACTTTCTGACCGAGAGCTATTCAACAGTGAAACTCTCTGCCTCAGAGTGTGGTGGAGGTGTCTTCTTTGTATGCTTTTAAATAGAGGCTGGATGGCCATCTGCTAGGGGTACTTTGATTGTGGTTTTTCTGCATGACAAAGCTTGGACTGGGTGGCCAGGTGGCCTTTCCCAATCCTATAAGTCTATGATTCTAAACTTGTTTGGTAAGAAAAGTGGCCCGAGAAAGTCTTAGTGCCTCCTAAGTATTGCTAGCATTAGGCTGAAATCCAATTGTTATAGTCAAGTAGAGTAGACCCATTGAATCAGTTAAATTTAAATAAGTGTTGGTTTCCAAAATTCTCATTTTCATAGCTGCTTTGAGTCTCCTTTGTGGAGAGAAAAAGCAAGATAAATAAACATCTCATCGCCATTATCAAGGACGCAATGAGTCTAGTACTGGGACTGACAATTCAGCCTAAACTTTCGTGTTTAATTGCAGCTGGGTTGCCTCCATTGGCATTGAAGATTTTGGATAAGTGAAGAGGAAATATAATAGAACAGGATGAGCAACCTAGCTATAGTTCTCAAAATGTTGTGGAACTGCAACTTATATTAATGCCTTAGCTGGCAGTCCAGCAACATCTGGAAAGGCATCAGCCGCCTACTAGTTCAACAGAGTTAAGATGGTTCTTTAACAGGTTAAAGAATCGTTGACCTTGCTCAATGTTTACAGAGAGATTTGTACTTTTAGCACAACTAGAGACCTAATCAGCCAATCTAAATAGCACAAGTTTAATTTAGATTGGGAATTGACTGAATAGTTATCACACCTTGTGAGGCAAAACTATACAAACAGTTGATTCTGTATCCTGACAGAGGTGCAAGAGCCAGATTTAATTGTACTAAAGCTGACATTCTATATCTGTGTATCTCAGAGTAAGCCAATCAAATTTATTTATTATTGTATTTATTTACAACATTTCTACCGCACCTTTCTCCACCCCGGAGGGAACTCAAGCTGGCTTACACTTAGGCAACTATTCAATGCCTTCCAAAACAATGTACAGTTAAAAGAACATTTAAAATAATCATTGATATAAGGCTTAAGTATGAGCAGATATATATATGATTGCATTTTTTTTGTGGTTTTGGTTACCTTAAGGTAAATCTAGCTTTATTCTACAAAATCATCTTATATCCATATCCTTGACAGAGCTTTGGGAGCTACAACTTCATCTTCTAGTATAATTGAGCAATGGGCTAATAAATCCAAGTGGTTAATTTTACAGATGTGAAATATATACATGGAGTATAGCAGGTGAAACAGCCTCATGGGTTTGTTTATTATTTATTCATTTATTTATTTATTTATTTATATTTCTATCCCACCTTTCTCAGCCCAAAGGTGACTCAAGGTGGCCTTACAACATATTTATTTATTTATTTAGAGGATTTCTATACCGGCCTTCTCAACCTCGGCGAGGGACTCAGGTCGGTTTACAGTGCATATCAAATACAATCATATAAAACAACAATTACAGGTCAAAACATATTAAAATAGTACAACTTAGTACAATAAAAACATCATCATTACATCATTACAATATGCCAAATCGTCAATCCAGTCATAGTCAAAAACAAATTCATAGTCACAGTTCATCATAGGTCATCACAGGGAAGGTTCTAGGTTCAGTCTTTGAATGCCACCCTCCAGAGCCATGTTTTTAGCGATTTCCTGAACGTCAGGAGGGAGGGGGCAGATCTAACCTCTAGTGGGAGGGTGTTCCAAAGCCGGGGAGCCACCACAGAGAAGGCCCTGTCCCTCGTCCCCACCAATCTCGATTGTGAAGGTGGTGGGACCGAGAGCAGGGCCCCCCCAGAAGATCTTAGTAGCCTTGATGGTTCATAGGGGAGAATCCGTTCGGACAGGAAAACTGGGCCGGCGCCGTTTAGGGCTTTATAGGTCAACACCAGCACTTTGAATTGTGCCCGGAAGCTGATAGGCAGCCAGTGGAGTTGGCGTAACAGAGGGGTCGTATGGTCTCTGTACCCTGCTCCTGTTAGCAATCTGGCTGCCGCGCGTTGGACTGATTGAAGCTTCCGGGCAGTCTTCAGAGGCAACCCCACGTAGAGAGCGTTGCAGTAGTCTAAACGGGATGTAACCAGAGCGTGGACTACCGTGGCCAAGTCCGACTTCCCAAGGTACGGGCGCAGCTGGTGCACAAGTTTTAATTGTGCAAAAGCTCCCCTGACCACCGCTGAGACCTGGGGTTCCAGGCTCAGCGATGAGTCCAGGGTCACTCCCAGGCTGCGAACCTGCGCCTTCAGGGGGAGTGTAACCCCGTCAAGCACAGGCTGTAACCCTATACCCTGTTCGGCCTTTCGACTGACCAGGAGTACCTCTGTCTTGTCTGGATTTAGTTTCAATCTGTTGTCCCTCATCCAGTCCGTTACAGCGGCCAAGCACCGGTTCAGGACTTCAACAGCCTCCTTAGTAGCAGGTGGAAAGGAGTGACAGAGTTGGACATCATCTGCGTACAGATGACACCGTACCCCGAAACTCCGGATGATCTCTCCCAACGGCTTCATGTATATGTTAAACAACATAGGGGACAGTACAGAACCCTGCGGGACCCCACAGTGCAATGGCCGCGGAGTCGAGCAGGTGTCCCCTAATGACACCATCTGGGAGCGCCCCTCGAGAAAGGACTGGAGCCACTGCAGAGCAGTACCCCCAAGACCCATTCCCGTGAGACATCCCAGAAGGATACCGTAATCGACGGTATCGAAGGCCGAAGAGAGGTCCAGCAGAACCAACAGGGACACACTCCCCCTGTCTAGTTCCCTGCGCAGATCATCCACTAAGGCGACCAAGGCTGCTATAGGCAGCTATTCGATACCGTAACCATATACAGTATAAAATATAAATAATTTAAACCATGAATTAAAACATACATTAAAAACCCTTAAAACGGCCAATCTTAAGCTCCTAGAAGGTTCATAAGGAGAGATACGTTCGGACAGGTAAGCTGGGCTCTAACCTTTTAGGGCTTTATAGGCTAAAGCCAGCACTTTGAATTGTGCCCAGAAACCAACCGGCAGTCAGTGGAGCTGATGCAACAGGAGAGTTGTATGCTCCCTGACCGCCACTCCAGTGAGCAACCTGGCTGTCGCTCGTTGGACCATTTGAAGTTTCTGAACAGTCTTCATAGGCAGCTCCACATAGAGCATGTTGCAGTAATCTATACGGGATGTAACCAGAGCGTGGACTACCGTGGCCAAGTCAGACTACCCAGGTTGAGTTTCTTATCTGAAATACTTGGGAACAGAGAACTTTTTGGAATTTGGATTTTTTTCCCTCAGATTTTTGAATAGTTGTATTTTAATATAGTGAGTGAATGAGAGAAGGAGGGCTAGTCACACATTCAGCACCTGTGGATCTCCTCTGTCTTCCTGGCTGCTTTTCTAAAAATGCAAACACAGAAGAACTGTTGAGGACATCTGCTTTTTACAGGGGTCACCTCTACGTGGAGCCCTCCCCTCTTCCCTTTTCCCCTCAGTGCAGATACTAGATGTGTGAGTAGATCCATTTTCCTAGAGGTGAAAGTGAGTGACTGGTGACAAAACATTTCCATTTTTGGAGAATTTTGGATTTCTGGATAAGGGAGACTCAAGCTGTGTTTGATGGTTTTGGTTTTCATTTCTGTCACAAATGGTGGGAGGTGTTTGCAGTATTTTTGTCTCACGTGCTAGGATTACATCACTAATTGTGGGAACTATGCACTTTGACATGGTTGGCTAGGATTGCCATTTGCCAAACTACAGGCAGCAAAAGACATTAGGGTAATGTCTTAAATATCTGATTTATTGTCAGCTGTGTCCTCAATTGACACCCAGCCATCCCATTTTGTGAGCTGTGCTCTCTGCCAGTCCTCCCCAGCCTGGTGTGTGTTAGTTGTGTTGGACATTTTCAACAATTCATCACAACCATAGCTAATGCGGTGTGAAGGTTGTGTCCCATTGTAAGTGGGGGACACCAGGGTTGTGTTCTGTGTTACTTGTGCTTAATATATTATGTGTTTTGAAATGTTTTTTTTCCCTGCACACCACCTTGGCGAAGTATGTGGTAACACTTAATAAAAGAAAAATGGAATACACAACCATTTTTTTGCAGTTTTTTTCTATTAATAGAGAAGAATTAATAGGGGTGGGATAGCTAAACTCAGATCTTGAGATGATTTTTTTAAAATATTTTCCTTCAAGAGTTGTATAGAAAGGAACACTTTACATTATGTGACTCATCCTGTGACAGTACTGCTCTAATAGGATATACAAGACCTCATGAATTTTGCAATACAATACAACCCTCATATCAATGAGACTGATATTTATGGGCCTCTTTTGCAAGCTTCACCCACTTTTCAGCACTTCATTTTCTCCCACTGGAAATAATAGGTTTCACAAGGATACACCATTTTATATTTGCAGGCAAGGTCCATGCATGTTTAGTGATAGATATGGTGTTTTCAGAGGTATAGGAGAAATCTCCTACTCTTCTATGGCCATCCTGACTGGGCATGAGGGAGTTGCAACCTATCTATGTTCACCAGATTGAAGGAAAACTGCTCTGGACTTAGGAACCATAATAATCAACTAGATACCCACGTACTCAGTGACCAATGTGGTGCAATGAAGTCCTGAAATTTAATAGCGTGTGGGTAACAGATGAAGGCAAGCACTATTGGTAAGCAAAGCAAATTGGACTGCTTCAAGCTGCAAAATACTAATAAAAGATGAATGAGATGTCCAATTCTTTAATTAATGCCAGCCTTCTACCTCAGATATCAATGTATCTTGGTTTAAAAAGATCCCCAAATACCCACAACTTAACATGGAGGTACAGAGTAACAGGGCACTGCAATCTCATTGTATTTCAAGTCCTGATCCAGAAGCAAATGCAGCAATACTTTTTGTTGCTGTTTATTCATTCAGTCACTTCTGACTCTTCCTGATCTCATGGACCAGCCCACACCAGAGCTCCCTGTCAGCCATCACCACCCGCAGCTCCGTCAAGGTCAAGCCAGTCACTTCAAGGATAATATCCATTCATCTTGCCCTTAGTTGGCCCCTCTTCCTTTTTCCTTCCACTTTTCTAATCATCATTATCTTCTCCAAGCTTTCCTGTCTTCTCATTTTGTGACCAAAGTACTTCATCTTTGCCTCTAATATCCTTCCCTCCAGGGAGCAGCTGGGCTTTATTTCCTGGAATATGGACTGGTTGATCTTCTTGCGGTCCAAGGCACTTTCAGAATTTTCCTCCAACACCACAGTTCATCTTCCTTCACTCTTGCATCCATACATTACAATGGGGAATACAATTGCTTTAACTATAGAATAAAATAAATACTATGAGAGTTTGCTAAAAGTTGATGGAAAACTAAGATTACCATATATTTTAAAACATGAGAGTGTAAGGGAACAACTAGATCCTGGAAATGTTATTCGGAGCTGCAGCCCAAATTAGTATCTTTTGGATGGGAACACTTATATCTTTAAGGGAAATTAAATAAGCAATTGTGTAACAAGCTGTCATTAATTTTCCATTTATTTGTAACTGTATCAAATGTTTCACTTCCTTGGGACGGAGTGTGTAGTGTATGTTATAAGCGGTATATTTAAAAGCATACCATGACATGAAATATATACTAAATATTCCATCCATGAAGAAGTCATCCTAATACCATGATTTTGACAAGCCCTCACAATAAAGTCCAATCAAATTCAGTACACCACGAGATGTAAGTGCACATTTTATTTATTTTGTTTATATCCTGTTTTTTTTCTCCAAGGAGCTGAAAGTGTTATACATGATACGTCTTCTGCCTGCTTTATCTTCACAACAACCCTGTGAGGTAGGCTATGCTAAGCATATCATTAGCCTCAAATCAATCAAATGAGTTTCATAGTTGAGATAGGAGTTGAACCCAAATCTCCCCGGTCCCAGTCTTACACACACTTTTCATTACATCACACATTTGTCCTTTATCCATTTCCAGTGAAAATGTTCTGCACCTGACTTAAGAAAGCCATAAAAATCCCAAAGGTCTCCTACAAAGGCAGAAAGACACACAATCCCACATTCATCTGTGCCAAACTCTTTCACTCTGTTCTTTCCGTTGGTCCTGAGCAGCTGATTGTTTTCTCTGCTCTTCTCCATTTCTCATTGATATCGGTGTATGCACTGGGATTAACTTTCCCCTTAGGTATCCGGTATTTGTTCTTCTGATTGTAAAGCAGGTTTTTCTGGAAGACTCGTGGGATGTTCCCCTGATACATGAAGAATGCTATCAGCATCCCTGGAAGAAAGTCAATAATGGAAAGGGATGATTACTTTGTTTTTCTGTGTTTTATTCCAGTCCGGTATATTTTTTTCTTGACATGGGAGTAGGTTGGGTAGGGTGTAAAGATTTTCACTATCTCATAGTCAATGAATGCATCTTCTGTCTACTGGCTTGCCCATAACCCTACTTCAAAACCGCATCCAGTCATTACAAGAGTTAAGCAATCGGATTGTATAATTAGCAGGTTTGAACATTTCTGTCAAACAACTCCAAGATCTCCATACATGAGCTCTTTCAATCAAAGTTGGCTCCGATTAATCTTTGGGCCATGAAACCTAATTCTTAATGGCAAAAGTTTTTGTACTGACATTTCGTTCCTGGTAATACACAAATCTTATCTGTTCACAAAGTTTCTCAAGCAATTGAGATAAGCAACACAAACTTTCATGGACTATGCAGAGATCTCAGAGGCTAGTATTATTAAGACAGAAGGGAAAGACCCTGTATCTTCACACTATGCAATGCTTCCATAACACGAAATCCTGGAATTTGCAGTTTAGGGAAGGTATTTAGAATTCTCAGTTTGGGAACCCTTGTGTCTCACCAAATTACAAATGCCTTGGGGTTTAGCTATGGCAATTAATAATAATAATAATAATAATAATAATAATAATAATAAACCTTTATTTATACCCCGCTATCATCTCCCACAGGACTTGGTGTGGCTTACAAGAGGCCGAGCCCAAAATACATCAGAACAAAAAACACAACCACAATAATACAATACAACAATAAATAACTCATAGCAAAGCAAAAACAATAACAAAATATCACGACGCAATTTAAAAACCTGGCAGGGCCAAATGTAAAGATTAAATTTTTAAAAAAATGCTGGGCATGACCAGGTGAAAAAGGAGGGATATTTTGGGGGGTAAGTGGGTGTGCAGACAATTCTAACTCTCTGCATTTGGGACATATTGCTTGGGATTCCTTAATCTGGGAAGGCACACTGGAACATCCATGTTTTCAAGTTCCTTCTGAAGACTGCCAATGTTGGGGCATGCCTGGTGTCGTTGGGGAGGGAGTTCCAGAGTTGCGAGGCTACCTCCGAGAAGGCCCTGTCCCTCGTTCCCACCAATCGCGCTTGCGATGCAGGTGGGATCGTGAGCAGGGCCTCTCCAGATGAATGAAGAGATCGTGTGGGTTCGTATATGGAAATGCGGTTAAGCAGGTAGGTGGGTCCCAAACCATTTAGAGCTTTGTAGGTAAGCACCTGCACCTTGAATTGGGCCCGGAAAATGAATGGGAGCCAATGGAGCTCCTTAAACAGGAGGGTTGACCTCTCCCTGTAAGGAGCATCCGTTAACAACCTGGCTGCCGCCCGTTGAACCAACTGACTGTTTTCAAGGGCAGCCCCACATAGAGTGCATTACAGTAGTCCAATCTGGAGGTGACTAAGGCATGGACCACCCTGGCCAGATCCGCCTTCACGAGGTACGGTCGCAGTTGGCGCACGAGTCTCAATTGTGCAAAGGCACTCCCGGCCACTGCCAATGCCTAAGCTTCAAGCAAAAGTGATGAGTCCAGGAGGACACCCAAACTGCGGACCTGTGACTTCAGGGGGAGTGTAACCCCGTCCAGCACAGGATGCTACCCTATACCTCGATCTGGTTTACGATCGACCAGGAAGACCTCTTTCTTGTCAGGATTAATCTTCAGCTTGTTCCTCCTCATCCAGCCCGCCACAGCGGCCAGGCACTCATCCAGCACCCGAGAGGCTTCCTTGGAGTTCAGTGGAAAAGAGTAGTAGAGTTGCGTGTCATCTGCGTAGAGATGGCACCCAACTCCAAAACTCTGGATGACCTCTCCCAGCGGTTTCATGTAGATGTTAAAAAGCATGGGAGACAGAATGGAACCTTGCGAAATTAAAGTGGAATCATGCTACCGTGCCCCCAGTGGTGCAATGGGCTAAACCCTTGTGCTGGCAGGACTGAAGACCGACAGGTCAGAGGTTCAAATCCGGGGAGAGTGTGGATGAGCTCCCTCTATCAGCTCCAGCTCCCCAGGCGGGAACATGAAAGAAGCCTCTCACAAGGATGGTAAAACACTCAGGTGTCCTCTGGGTAACGTACTCGCAGACGGACAATTATTTCACACCAAAAGCATCTTGCAGTTTCACAAGTCACTCCCGACACAAAACAAAACAAAAACAAAACATTACCATAAATATGTCGGGTAAAAAAACCTATAATTGTCAATAACTGGTAAGGATTGTTGGCCTCAGTTAGCCTAATGTTATTAACCAAGTCTACATCACAACTGTAGTGTGTCTATTGGAAGCTTGAAGTTGAAATATTTTTATTTTCAGAAAGAACTCAAGAGATTTTGGAGATCATAATTAAGTTGCTAGATTGAGGTGGATTTTAATTCATCTTAATGCAATAGTTTCAAACTTCTCATAGGTAGGTTCCATTGTTTATTACCATTCATATATCTTTAGGTACCACATGCATAAATGTTTACCAGAAATCTCCCATTCTTTTACCAAAGGAAACATAGTTCTAATCGTGATGCTGGCAAGATTCATATATTTTAGGTAATAACTTTGTGATTTCCATTTCATCAAAACATGACCTTCTGACAAGTGGTACTTATTATTTATTATTTGTTTATTTATTGTATTTGTATACTGCCTTTCTCAGCTCACAGGCAACTCAAGACTCTTAAATGTCTCCAAAACCAACTAAGATAGTTTGTGATGCATAACTTGTGTTGTTATTACAATTGTATTCTTATGTTTCTCTGGGAACTTGTGCAGTACTATTTACTGGGCTTGTATTTTTTCCCCCCAGCATTCTTAGGAGATCTATTCAAAAGATAGGTTCTCTAACTTTCTAGAAATTTTACTGTTCCTTTTTTTCCTCTGCATCCCACAAATAACTGGAACAACTTTTTCCTTTATTTTCTTTTTAGGAACTTAAGAGGAAAATTATGGTGGCATCACCAGAACAACACATATTCAGTATGGACATTGCATGTCCACAATTGACCAGAGGGTCGCTATCCAGGTGTCTCAGCAATTGCCAGGCTCTTCAGCTACTCTTGGACATCTCAAGCAGCTCTATCCAGTGGTCTTTCTTAGCATTAGCTAAGGCTGTAGATAATTTATGACCTGCTGCTATAGTCTCATCACCATATGGATGAGAGTATACAGGACTGTACAGGAAGTTGCTGCTAACTGTGAGAGAAATAAGGTGGAACACTGTAAAAGCCATCCACTGCATGGCTATCAGCCTCCTCCCAGTAGACTCTAATCAAAGAAAAGCTTCATGAAAACCATCACTCCTCTTAATGTTCGCTCAGCAACAGCAAACTAAACTTGGAGATCTGTAACAACTGGACCCCCACTAGGGTCTTCCTCCGGGGCAAACCACGAATGGGCTCCTTAGAAGTCCCTGAACAGACTCAGAAATGGAGTGGGCAGATCAAAAGACAACCTGGCAAAATGGCACCCCCTAGAAGAACCCTCCACCTTATGCGACAGAACAAACAACTCTGCATCTGTATGCTTGCTCACAATGCCCTGCCTCATGCACAGAGGAAGAACTACTTAAAACTACAGACAATGCAGCTGCTGTTGTCCATTTTTGGTCTAGAATTATTTAGCCACTTGGGCTCCCTCTATTTTATCAGTTTTATACTTATTTATGCAATGCTTTTGACACAAAATAAAATAAGCATGGGCATACCCTGTTCTGGTTGTTGTTTTTTATTCAAAGTTCCAATGCAGTAATTTATTTTTAAATGCAACTCCATGGGTTAATTGGATTAACATTACATTCACCATAGTAAACCTTGACATTGTACAGGCATTAGTGTGTAGTCTAGTAAGGTCACAGCTGCCACTAAGCTTTTTTATGCCACCCATCCACTCACCTGTGATGGGTGCCAGCCAATAAACTTGCATGTATTCCATGAAGCTGTTCCCAGAGCAGGAAAAGGTCACTGCAAAAGCTAATGCAGGATTGAAAAATGCCTCGGTGAAAGGTGCAGCTGGAGGGGGGGAAATAAACAGATTATGTCACCTCCTTTCTTTCCAAAATGGCTACAATCTAAAATGTCAATTTCTTATAGCACTAAATGCAATGTTTACATTAAAATTTCATAGAAAGCTGTGGCCGTTTTGCCAGAGGCATGAATTCTAAATTTCAATTCTGCTAGGTAGCTCTTTGCAAAAGGTAGCACCTGTATGCAGTCAGCAGGCAAAACGTCTGCGTCTACTAATTGGCAAGGTTATTTCAGTCTCCTGTTTGGGGCAGGTCTGGTCACCAGGGGTGATACATTAGGAGCAGGTCATTACAGTAATGTACGCACACTTAAGAGTAGCAGTATATAGAATAATTTCTTATTTATTAGGACCAGCATAATTGTAGATGCTACAGTTTAACAAAAAGGTTTCTTTCCAGAGAAATCAAAACTTTTCACTTTTAATCAAAATTACCAACAATCTAATAGACTAAATGGCAGCAAAAATGTGTTGCTATTTAAACTACTAGTGTGTGAAGCAGGAACCCAAATGAAAAGAAGCATCCAAGCTTTAGTTGATCGTATATGTTATTCCATTATGTTTTTAAGATTGTTGTAAATACAAGTAAAATCTGAAAGCTTCTTTATCATTTCTTCCACTTTTCAGAACAAGGCCTGCCCTCACCTCTGGTTTGCTAGCAGATCACATTGTCCCTCTTGCCCTGAAAAAAAGTCCCAGAGCTGTGTTTCCCCGCAATCCCTTACGCTCAGGACAATGGAAGTATTCAGGCTTACCAAAATAACCTAAACTGGAATAGCAGAAGCATCACTGAAAGTCAACAGCATAGTGGCTACTGGGGCTGAAGACAATATCAGAGCAAAGAATTTAGCCACAAGAAGTCATTGGAGCATGGATGCAAAGGAAATACTTAGTGGAGAAAAACCAAACTTTTGGGGAAGTGGAAAGCAGGTTATTATATGAATAAAATCTTAACAAAATGTTCAAAGCACCTAAGTGATATGCCATATTTTAGTTACAGTATATGACATCAGTACAAAGAAGTTCATCGTATATTAAACATTTTGTATAAAATAGATAGATAGATAGATAGATAGATAGATAGATAGATAGATAGATAGATGATAGACTGGGATGGAGAAACAGGGGTATGCAGAATACCAGGAAAAGGTACTTACCTGCATAGGTCAAGGCTGTAACAGTAAGTGCCACGATGGGGATTCTGTACATGGAAGAGCTCTTCTGGAACCTGAGAATCACTAGATGGAAAAAAAATGAGCACATGGCTTCCACAAAGATGCCATGGGAGGCAGAGGTGCCTAGAGATGAACTGCAACTCCGAGCTATTAAATTCTGAATCATGTGGAATTCTGTAAGTTCCTTTGACCAATATTGTTTGGTAAAAATACTGGCTGCTTCCATGCCCAAAAACTGGGCCAAGACTTTGGTGACAGTAGCGCCAAAAGAAGAATCCAAAGCCAGATATTCTTGAACTGAGACAGAAGGGTTGGCAGAAGCTCCGTCAAAAGAGGCACCATGAACCAAGAAGAGAAGAAAAAGGAGTGTTAGGTTGACATCAGGACCAAAGCCACCACCCCACGGCCCGATCTCCCTCAGCATTTTTAACTCCAGGCAGCAAGCGCACATCTGGAAGGAGCTCAGGATTTCGGCCACAAGGCAAGTGTACATCCAAGGTGGGAAGATTCTCTTGGAGAGTTTCCTGAGCACCTCACAAAGGCCTAATGTAAAGAAGAAAAAGGCAATTGAGACGTTCAGACCTGCCATGCTGGAAACCACTTCAGAGATATGGGGAGAGCTGTAACAGAAGAACTTCAACACTTTAAAGAGGGTGGTGGAAGGGGGAGGATTAGCCACCTGCTATTCTCCCACGTAAAGGCACCCGTAAGTAAACAAGACACAGGCTGAGAGGCACCTACTTAATAGAGTCATGGAAATCCCTCTGAAAACCAAAACATTTGACACCCTGAAGCAACTGGCTTGGACAGACTGCCACTTCCTTATCACCTTCGTATCACCTCTAACCAGAATGTCATCTTTGCTTTCTTTTTAATAAACATTACCACCAGTCAGAGTCAAAAAATCTTTCAGAAGGACAACAGAAAGGGGGTTATGTTAGTACTTGTCTTTTGTTGTTATCGTCTGTCATTTGGATAGAATACCATTTTGGTATAATCAGTCTTGCAATACTATCAATGGTGTAAGCATTTATAATCATTGTTAAGCAGGGAGATAGATCTATAGCAGTGGTTCCCAACCTTTTTTGTGACCAGGGACCATTTGACCAGGGACTACTCTGACCAGGAACCACTTGACCAAGGACTAATTGATCAGGAACCACTCTTCAACATTAGTACCAAAAGGGTTAAGAAACATTTTTTTCAACTTTAGATTTGGTTTTGGGTACTGATTGAGAAAATTGCATTGGATAGACCACATCAGCTCTAGTTTCTGACACAGAACATATGCCATGGTCAGTGACAGGGAAGTAGTAGCAGGTGGCATGAAAGGAGTGGAATTAAATTAAATTAAAAAATAAAGAGGAAGGAGGCTCGCAGATCAGATTTTCATCCTCACAGCCCATTGGTGGTCCACAGCCCACAGGTTAAGAACCACTGGTCTATAATAACTAACTTCCATTGGATTTTGCCCACCTTTAGAACTCAATATATTCATTCCTATGTTCCTTTTCCCCTTTCTATAATATTGAGTCTTATTGAGAATTAAGTCTTTGTAGCAAAATAACACAATTTTTCTTCAGAGTATTTGGAGTACATTACAAATTGTCCATCTGATCCAGGAAACCAGTTTTATGTTTATGTATATATGGGTTTTGTGTTTATAGAACTATTTTGTTGTTTGACTATTTGATGTGTTATGTCATATAACTGTCAAATGTGATATGCTTTTATTTTTGAGTAAGATTTTTATTTTTCTCTTTAGATAGAAAATTAAGAAATTGTAGCCTGAAAATACTTTAGAATTCAATTAGAATTCAGTAATGCAATATTTTTATCAGGTAACTGACCTAGGAGCACAGCAATTGAAATGCTTGCCTTTACTTAGAAAGTTAATTTTTTACAGATGAGTGTTTTGTGATTCTCTGGCTCACTAACCTTCATTACAGACTGGTTCATTCAAGACATGTTGGTTCCCTGAACTGCATTCTTTAAACCGTTGCCAGTTCTGGGAGTGGTAACACTTCATTCCCCTCTCATTGTCACTGTCTCCTAATACTGAAACAATGAATAAGATAAGTTCTGGAGAACAGGGAAAGAAACAATATTATGCTGCCCAAAATAGGTTAGGTACGAGACCCAGTGGTAAATAAAAAATCAATGTGGTGTAATTGTTTGAACATCACATTGGGACCAGGTTCAAATTCATCTTTAGTTGGGAAGCCACACTGTCTTGGCCAGTCACTGTCTCTCTGACCCACTTCAATCAAAGAATTACTGTGAGTGTAACTACAGAATCACAGTTGGAAGATACTACATGGACCCTCCAGTCCAACCCCCCTTCCATGCCGGAAAAGCACTATCAAAGCATCCACAACAGATGGCCATTCAGCCTGTTTAAAAGCCTCCAAGGAGTTTCTACCACACTCCAAGGCAGATATTTCCACTGTTGAACAGCACTTGTGGTCAGGAAGGTTTCCCTCATGCTCAGGTGGAATCTTCTTTCCTGTAATTTGAACTCATTGCTCTGAGTCCTGGTCTCCAGGGCAGAATTAAGCTAATTAAACTCTATGGTATAATGAAACCATCAACATGATTCAGTTCAGCAGAATTCCTTTGAAGTACCTGAAAAAGACTAGTTTCTAGCAAAGATTTCATTTGTTTCTTAATGAAATTCTTAATTGGATGCCAAAGGAAGGAGAAATGTGTACTCTTTGCCCTATCATGCTTCCCAGAGACAACCCTCAAGGTGGCAAATTTGGAAGGTGCAGGATGAACACTGAGTCCTATGTACAAACGTCCTCTTTTAAAAATGTTCAAATAGGTAGAGCATTTCCTCTCTCTTTCAGCAATGGCTGAACTAGAACTGTAAGCAGGAACAAACTGTAGGGAGAAACACTCATAAGGTTTGAATAGATGAAAAGCAAGATCAGATCACAATCCTGCAAGGGTACTTTAGTCAGCAGGTTGGGTCAACCCCATTGCCCAAAAAAATCCTGTGCACCCACAAAAACCATTCCAGTGGAGTGGAACAACCTCTAGTCCAGTGTTTCTCAATCTGTGCTCCTCCAGGTGTTTTTGACTTCAGCTTCCATAAATCCCAACCAATATACCACCTGTTAAGAATTGTGGGAATTGAAGTCCAAAACATCTGAAGGAGCAGTTTGAAAAATACTTCAGGTCTAGTTCATATTGGTTGATGTGGAAGGCTGCAGTGAGCAGGAGAGGCAAAGGAAAATCTGATGCACTCAAGATTAAGTGATGCTGGGTTTACCCCATTGACTCCCCAAGTAAGTGGTGCTTGCAAAAGCAGAAATGAAGGAAGCATAGATGTTTCTTGTTACAGAGCATTGAAGCTCCATTTGATTTTGTTGTGACAACTGTTTTTCCTTGTGTGCTAATTCCCTGCTAGTTATGTTTTGATTAGCATCTGACCATACATGGACATACACAGATTCATGTATTGCATGAAATAGCACCTAGGTTAAGTTCCAAGTCTTCTCTGAGTACCACTGTTGATGCAATAAAGAATATCCATAATATTAGCTATGAAAAAACTTTCCGCGGAATCATAACCTACTACAATCATAATTTGGCTCTATAAGGAAGAATAAGCATGTAGTGACCAGATTAAAGAATTGGTTATCAGTTAGCTATCATTAATTTAATGTAACTTTCCATAGTAGCCTTTAATTTGTGTTAATTATAGAGTTGAGGCTTCATTAAAGGGTGGAAGAGGAACATCACATGATTCGAATGCCAGGCCCACACAGCCCAGCAACCTGCAACACTCACAAAGTATCCAAAATGGAACATATTGTAATGACTTTAGATAAATCAGAAAACAAAGTTATTTTTATTGGACTGGAACTATAATGGTAACTATCTTGAAAGAAACATTCAAGCTGGAATATCAACTAATGTAGCTCTGACAACACTTGGTGTCATTTATGTATGTGACAATGGAATATACCCTCTTCAAGAGGCACCTAAACTTCAGACCCATTTACAAATGAAAATATAACAGGATGGTTCAAAAGAGGGGGTGAATATAGAATTAAAGGAAAAGTATGTCATTTGTAAGCATTGCTGAAATTTGTAAGCAACTTTAGAAGCTGTATTGAACGTGGTGGCAGGCATGCTACTAATTATTTGCTGAATAGAAATTTATAACAGCTATAGCAAAGGTTCAGTAGCATGGGTGTATCATGTGTGTTGGGGAGGCTATGAAGACAAATGATAAGCTGTAAGTCTGCTCCAGGTGCAATATCATACCACATGCCTCTCATCAGTCTCTCATCAGGTCCTCTTATTAACTCAAGAAGACTAGAACTGCAAAAATGACAACCAGAAAGTATTTTAGAAATGTTTATTTCTAGCCCTGAAAGAACAAAGTTATTAAACATAGTCAAATACAGTAGTTAATATTGCAGTAACAATTAAATAACAGAATGGGATTAAATTAAACAAAAGGCAACAAAATCTGAAGACAGTAAAAACAAAAATCAAAGTTTACACTACTTCTATTTTCATCTGACAAAGTGAAAGAATGGGAGCAGTGAAGAAAATTGTTTGAAAGTATGTTTGATTTCAGCTATGAAGACAAAAAAATGCTTTCAAATCTTGGTAGCGGAGTAAATTAACTCCCAATTGTTCCACAGTACAAGTCTGGTGACCACTTAGATTTTAAGATACATGCTGACGTGACGACTGTCTCAATTCAAGTCAACAAATGCTCTTTTTTTCTTTTTAAATAGCCAGATTCATTTGGATTTCTGGGATCTGAGGGAACCCTGGGAGTGCCTAATTCCACGTAAGCCCGCTTTCATGGAATGAGACACCCTTTCCCTTCTGCAGTTCTCAGTATGCCATTGCAATCATGTCCATGATTCAAAAGCTGAGTCCCATAAATACCTTTTGGCCATGTGCACTTTTAACTCATAGTGACTTTGTATTAGACCTGACTGAATGAAGTAACTATGATAATATTGCCTTGTGCTCTCCCCTGCAGGTACTGCTCTTTCTAGCAATTTCTATAGAACTGTCTTCTCTATTTTTCTACAAAAATGGGATCTTGTCCAATTTTGGAGAATTCAAGTTAATTAATGCAAGGCTATCTCAACAATCAGACCACATTGATAAAAAGGTCACTATGAATTTAAAGTACTCATATGAATTTGTCAATCTATACTGATATTAGTACCCAGAAAATATTTGTTTAAGATGTATTTATAGCCAGAAATAAATTCAGAGTAGAAATCCTTTCAACACACTGCTCAATATTCTCACCTTTTGCCAGGGTATGTTCACCTCATTTAGAAGTCCTCACTGGACCTCAAAGATGAAGAAGGCTGCCATGTTTTCACTTCCAAATCAAGCTTTTAAGACAGTTGCAGTATATGTTCAATCCATGTACTATAGAAACTGCATGCATAATTACACAGTGAACCTTCTGTTCAGTGATAGGTTCCCATTTCAGCTCCCTCCTGTTTTCTTATTCTTCAACCATATCCCCCAACAAGGACAAGGAAATCAGGCATCTGCACTGCTATAACCTGAAGCTGCAAGTTATAGCTAAGAGTGTCCACTCAGACATACTGTAGCAAAATTCAATACATAAAGGCATAAGAAAGACCACAGGACATGCTCCAACTGCTGCTGAACTAATCCAAATTGTAAGCAATGTAAGCAAAGATTTGGGAACCTTTACAAAAGCCAGTTTCTCCTAACAAATAAGAAGTTAAAAGAAAGTTTTTTGGTTTAGAAATATAACTTTCTGAGTAACTTGCTAGCACTAAAAAAACATGCACCTAGGACTCATAGGAGTCATGGGTTCCACATATTCCATTGCCAGCAACAGACAAAGACCCAATAGTTAAAGTATGAAAATTAGCTGTATGGTTTCTTGAAATCTCTTGGTTTGAATCACATATCAATTTAAGGGCAACACTATTAGAACTTTTAAAGTAATAGCACTGCGAGCCATAGTGATGAAAAGAACTGCACCTAAAATAGCACTTAGAGCAAGACATCATCACATTGCCTCAGAACAAAGCAACACACATTCAAAATGCTTGAAAGTAAACAGGAAGGTTACATGGCTGCAGACTGGAGTGTGGTGCTATTTTCAGCTGCATTAATAAGGCATTTGTTGGTATATAACAGGGCGCAAGGGTCTGCAAGGTCTGAAGGACTGAACCCTTTGTGATGCATGGCTCACTACTACTCAAAGACCTTGGATAATACACATTTTGCAACCTGTTCATGAAATCCCAGCAGAAATGATGTTTTTATGCCAACAAACAGCAATATTGTTCATAGATAGAAAAAATGGCTTTCTACTTTTCGTCCAAAACGCTTTGAGAGGTTGCTTCTTATTTAGGGCTTTAAGATGTTCTGTCAAACATAGTGAGCAGAAATGAGAGAAAGCTGCAGTATCAAATTAAAGAGTCCCTTATGTTTCTATTTGGCACATTATCATTCAGGAAGTTTCCATCAAGATAAGCTGCACATAAACCACAGTGATTTTAGAAGGCCGATCTGAGTGACAAGGAAATTCCAATGGTATCTCTGGCCAACTCAACCAAAATGTCAGTCCATCTGTAGTCCCAATTACTTTCTTTCATTTAGGGAGGCACTTGTTCTTGTGTTCATCTTCGCCCACAGTAGTTGATTAAGTCTTTCAAGAGAAAGGATGACCATGGAAAATGCGTTCCTCCAGCCATTCACAAGCCAATTCAAGTGTTGAATCTAAGCTACTCTACTTCCTCCCATTTTTGTTTTCACAGAATAGCACTTTTGGTGTTCAGAAGCTTCAATTGGCTGAATTATACAAAAAGTCTTGAATCTTCTATTTTTTTGCAAATCTGAAGGGTCTTTGTTAGTAGAAATGGTGCATATATATATTTTAATATATTTATATATAGAAAGGAAGAGAGCCCTAATACTTAGTTCTGACTTCTCCAAAGTTGCTTTTGGAGAGAAAATGTACAACATATACAAAATGTATTTAATACAAAGAAAGGTAATTTAAAAATTCAGAAGGCACCAGCATAAAGCCCAAAGCCCAAGTAAGAACATGGATACGGCACTCTGCTATAAAACAACACACTTTCAAGACATCCCTTTAAAATATTATCGACAAACCTACATAGACAAGGGAGGAGTGGAAGACAATTCACAGGAATGGAGTTTTCTCCCCATGCCCAGAGGATGGTTTGAGCATTTGAGACTTTTCTCCTTTTCCCCACATGTATTCACTCTCAACAACTCAAGACACATCTTTCTTTTGCATTAAGAAGTCCATGCAACAAAATTCTACATCAAACATGGCTGAGACTCTTAATTCCCTCTCTACCCACGTTCTTCTGTCTTTAAGAACAGTCACTGAAAAATTAGGTTACTAGGTAGTCAGGGGGTTAACATTTTAACAGTTATAGCTAAATTGAACCTTAAGAGAAAGGAAATAGGAACTTTCACATTTCTACCATATCTGCTTTTAATAACTCAGAGCTTGCCATATTCTGAATGAATGACTAGGGAAAAGAAAGAGGGGAAGGTCAGCAAATCAATGTAACATGCCTTCCCCTATAAGCTTGAATCTGTAGTTCAAGTATTGAAAGTGCCATGAAGAGCACAACGAGTGGGATCTGGTACAGCAAAGTCATCAAAAACAACTCACAGGGAGAGCAAAATGTATTACTGAGCTGTCTGCAGAAGTGGTGAAAAGGCCAGTGATTTGGTTCACAACTTCTTCCAGACTCCAAGAAGAGTTCACTAACACTTTCCCCTTTCTGCAAGCATCCAATCCCCTAACAAGAGCAACAATTTATATATTACGAAGATTTTTTTTTTAAAAAAATAAAGAACAAAAATAAGGATGGCCACATCTGCAATGCTAACGGTTACTCTTCATTGCTTCTTTGGCTGCTAGGATCAATGGCGTCAAGCTTGACAAAGGTTTGGCCAGTTTCAGGAAAGGATGCTAACAAGAAGAGAAACAGACAGTCTTTTAATGAAAGAACACCTCAACGTAAATAACAATAGCTTCATTTCAAGACTACTACTTTGCAAGCAATAAAAAACTTATATATGTATAATATATCACACTACAATCCTTTATTACATATGATGCAGATGCTCAGCATTTGAGTCAGGTTAAAATTTAATACATAGTTTGAGGTGGAAGTACAGCAACAGTGTCCTTAGAGGCCCTTCTCTGAGAGAAACCAATGATGAGATTGCATCACATATATGTTTTATAATTCGATATGTATTACACTTTATGTCTAACTTCCTGTGAGTGAAAATCAGAATTGGAAACAATTATATTGGCCAACATTTTGGTGCCTCAAATGTTAGACCTGTTTCTGGGTATATGTGACCTGTTGAGTCAAAATATGACACTAGTTTCTTCTATCAGCTCTAGTTTTTGAGATACAGAATACTTGCCATCTTCATCTGCTCGCCCACAGAAAACCATGATAACCATATCTAAGAAACTAGAGAGAAGGAAATCTATCGAATCTATCTTATGTATGCAAATGTGGCCTCAAAGTGTGCCTTTTTTGTAACCTGAGTCTCCTTCAGGGTTGAGAAGGATGGGATATAAATGCAGTAAATAAATAAATAAATGCAATTTGCTGAATCAGTGATCCAAATAATCCCGGGAATAGGCCTAAACACGAAGACATCAACATTTTTTTGGTTGGGTTGTGTTATTTGAAGTACACTTTGAATTCTAGATTGTAAAAATTCTTGTTTGCTTAGGTTAGATGCAAGAACAAACTATGTCAGATAAGACTTGGCTGTTTGGTTGTGCATTTAAGTAAAGTGATCAGATCTAATTTGTCAAATAGTCACTGTTGTATGTTTTTATGTTGAATGTTTTTTTATATTGTGTAAATGCTATTTTCAATTGTAAGTCGCTCGGAGCACCTTGGTGGAGAGCAGCTAATTAAGAAATAAAGTGAAGTGAAGTGAAGTAATCAGAGTATGCAAGAAGGGGAGATGCGTGGAACTTCAGGAATTATTACAAATGAGATGGATTGCACTAGCAGTAAAAGGGAAGGCTGAGCACCTGATCTAGCCAAAGTAATGGCACTGGGAATTTGCCTACCAGGCATCTCTCCATATGTAAAACTCATTCTCTTTGCTTTCGCATTTCCCATTCTATTTTATGTTCTTATTCTGTGCTGACTATATCAATCCTCCTGTACATAAATTGACCTTCTAGTAGAAAGTATACATGCCATTTGTCAAGGTATTAGTTTGTTTACCTGTAACAGGTCTTTGCCTGACCCTCTTTTCTCAACATCCATTTCCAAACAGCTATTTAGAAAGTCACGGAATATTGGGGAGAGTTTTTCAGGATTTTGTAATTCTGGGGTGCCATTAGTTGCTATCAAATACAGTGCCTGCAATGAAAACAAACAAACCTCAATTACAAAATCTAAAAAGATGGTTTGCATTCAACTACACAGGTACACATCAGTTAACAAACTAGAAGTGCTCCTGGGTATTACTACTTTAATAGAAAATGCCTGTACTACCAATCTACAGTTAAGCAGAAAGCAGTATTGAGCAGTGCTTTCCAGGTAAGAACATTTAGGCATATTCTAGCAATTCTGTTAATTCATATCAAGTAACAAGTCAACTGGTGTGCCTAGCTGTGCACATCAACTGATCTTTTGTAAGCTGAATGAATAATTAAATCTACTGACTTAATAAAAGATTTGTTCCTAGCAGAGATTAAAACCACTGAACATATTTATTGATATGGATTGACACAGACACCTGCATTTTTGGTCTCTCCTTGGAAGTGTGGCAATAGGGACTCGCAAAATTTACCACTGCACCACTCAAAAGAATAAGTGTTGTGCTACAGCCCCAGTAGTTAATAAATTCCTTTTATATCACAGTAGACGGCCTTTCCTAATCAGACTTGAAACTCTGTATGTTTTTCTTTGCAAAGTCACAATCCAAAAATCTTATATACACAAACAGAAAACAGCTGCAGAAACGAAACTGGGGATGTTTGTAAACATTTCTTCTAAACACCTTTATAGGAATTTAAGTGAAAAACAGCTTGCTTCTTAAGCACCATTTAAGAAGAGGAAATGGAGATGTCTAGAAACCTCCAGTTGTATAGATGCCATTCTTTATTTCAGGGGTTGGCAATTTTGGAAGGTCATTAGCTGCCAATGGGATCTCAGGAGGGTCACGCACCACCAATAAAAGCCCCCCACAAAAGAAATGCCCCCTGATAGTGTGAGGACGTGTTTGCCATATCTTTAGTCCCCCAACGCCACCCACCCAAGGCCAGTAGAAACCTTTTAAACAGTAGGAAGTGAACAGAAGTTTGCTGTTCACTTCCCATAAAAACAACACTTACGTTGGACCAAAGGAGGCCAAAACCATGATGGAAATGTGCCCATGTGCCCTGGAAGGCCTTTCAGAGAAACAGTTTTATTTTTAAAAACCTGTCATCTGAGAGGCTGAAATGATAGTTTGCGATATAGATATATCTTCAAAAAGAAATCAGAAAACCAGACCTGAAGAACTGTGATTTTATAAGATAGTCAACTCCCTTAGGGTCAACTGGGACAAACTCCAATAAAGTACATAATATATCAAGTATGTGCAAACTGCAATCTTGCATCTCATCCAATGCAATCCTCATAAAACCTCTGCGAACAATCATGCTGCAACAATCTGCCCACTGAATAGGGTGGGAGAAAGGTGTGGTGGTGTGCTGGTAATCATAATAATTTGAGAATTCTCCTATCCACTACTGCCAGACAAATGACCACCAAGATAATGTGGATTTTTGATTTTAAAAGGCTCCACAATTATCATGAGAAAGCATCATGAAGTAGATTTGGATGTGCAGTGAAATGGCTTTCCGCCTCACATGATGCTAAAGCTGCTGCTGATTGCTGTAACAAAGAAATATTTCCACTTCCAAAATATTATGTAAGTCTTGCTGCTGTTAGTTCACATCTAGGCCCATCAACAATGCCTTACCCTCAAGGGGTTTTCATTGAGATATGGGGGCTCGCCTTCAACCATTTCAATAGCCATGATGCCCAGAGACCAGATATCCACTTTAGGGCCATACGCCTTCCGTGTGACCACTTCTGGAGCCATCCAGTAAGGTGTCCCAACCATAGTGCTACGTTTGCTCTGCTCTGGAGTAATCTGAGCACAGAAACCAAAGTCGGCTGCAGAAGGAGAGAGGGAGAAAGTGTCAAATAAAAGTGCCTGGTTTCACTCTTACTATTGGAATCATTTGACATTATTGCCCTAGTTATAGTTCCAGAAAGATATGTCAAGCATTTTACAATGCACATTATGTTCACTCAATACTCAATAAAGCTACAGATAATGCAGTCGCTGGTGCCTGTTTTTGGTCTAAAACTATTTAGCTGTTCATGATCCCTTTATTTTATCAGTTTTAAACATATTTATTTATGCAATGTTTTTGACACAAAATAAATAAATAACTCAGTACTTCACAGGGCTGTGGCAAATATTGTTCGCTTTTTCATTTTCTTGTTACCGTGTTTTTAATTATCCTAAAAGTACACCTTAAAATCCACACTGAATCCTATTGTAAACTGAAGGGGATGATGTGTGTACAAAGACTGAGGTGAAATGAACAGTTTCACAGTTAATCAAAGCTGCCACCTGCTGGTTTAAAAATGAGCATAAACTCAATACAGAAACAGAGCCGACTGTATAAGTGAGTTGATAACTAGAAGGGCTTATTTTAGCATTAAAGCCAATGAATGCCTTGTCATACAGGCTTCTAAGTTTGTCATTTATACTGAAAATATACGCAAGTATATACTACTGAGATAAGATATTCGTCTTATCCCCTAAAACACATGTTCCAAATTTTGTAGATAAGAGCAGCTAATCCTTAAAATCTATTGAACGATGGATCTTCCACTGAAATCCAGTGGATTTGAGGTAAACATTATCTACATACAGAAATATTTTTAGTCACATATAGCAATGTTGGAACTAGGATGAACTTACTCAGCTTAACTGATCCATCCATTCCCAAGAGCACATTGTCACTTTTAATATCTCTGTGAATCACCTGATTGGCATGAAGGAATTCCAGTGCCTGAAGACACTATGAGACAACAAAAAAGGATTACTGTGTTAAGACACGTAAATATACATTGAATAAACAGAGTTTAATTGAAATGATACAATTTTTCCCCAAATTATATTTTTATGTGTGTGTACCACAACTAAGAAACATTCAACTGTTATCAAAGCCCTGAAATACTTCTAACAATAAGAAACAAAAACATTTGAGAAAATTATTACCTACTGTATTTTTTGGCATATAAGACAACTGGGCATATAAGACGACCCCCAACTTTTCCAGTTAAAATACAGAGTTTGGGATATACTCGCCGTATAAGACTACCCTCTCTCAATGCACACCAAATAAAGATTTAAAAAACATCAGATTTGATTTCAATATGGTGATTTTCCTATTACCATACCTCCTTCTCTGCCTCTCAGATCTCAAACATGCATGCCTGTGCCACTTCACTGCAGTCCTCAGAAGTGAGATCTGAGAGGCAGAGAAGGAGGTAGGGTAATAGGATACAAGGGCGGGCCAGACGGGTAAAAGAGGTGTGTTTTTCTGGGCACAGCACCGCTCTATTTCTTTTTTCCATACCCCAGACACCTGCAGTTTGCTCCGCCCTTCAATTACACCTTCCTGCTAGGTGCCCCCTCACCTCGTCATTGGGACCACGTTAAGTCACTTCTTTCCACGAATCCTGGTGAATGGATTTTCTTCTACTATACTTGTACAGCACCGCCCTTGCTGCTTTCATACGGTCGCCGCATACGGTTTTTGAGTTTCCCCCACCATATGCGATAACCATAGATTCTCAAGTCCAGCTCGGAAGTTTCAGCACCCACCCTATAAGATGACACCCAGTGTATAAGACAACCCCCAACTTTTGAGAAGATTTTCCTGGGTAAAAAGTAGTCTTATACGCCAGAAAATACAGTAATTGCATCAGTACACTTTGCTTGTGGCTAGAAATAATTCATGGTGCAAAATAAATGAATTAGTAGCTTTATTTTTTTTAAAATTAAAATCTATTAACCAAAAATTCAGGAAGATCGTGGAACGAAACCTACATATCTTATGCCATTACACTGGTCTTTCCAGCAGAATGCATAATCAAGCAGCTTCTGCAAATACAACTATCAAAGGAAGGGACACAGGAAGTTCTCAAAGTTGCCATGCCAATATGGTCTACACCAGGAATGGGCAAACTTCAGCCCTCCAGGTGTTTTGTACTTCAACTCCCACACTCCTACTGGCTGTTAGGAATTGTGGGTGTTGAAGTCCAAAACACCCGGAGGGCTGAAGTTTGCCCATGCCTGGTCTACACAGATTAAACAGAAAGCCATGTTCCTCCTCGGGAACTGTTCCCATAGTTTCCAGATTCAGGTGTCATTTCTAATTCAAATAGATGAGCAATTTTAAGTATTTAATTCTGTGAAATGAATTTATATTTCAGCAGCTATAGAGACTTACATGATCACTGCAGCTTCCTTCCATGTGACCATTCCAAATGCTGACCTATACCTTCCCCACTCAACACCTTAAAAAAACCCTCCCAAGTATTAAAAATAGATTTGCATTAGTAACTGAAATACAATCCTTCTAATTAATCATCACCCACCTCTCTGCAGACAGCAGCAATCTGTGCTTCATCCATACAAGTCTCTGTAACTACATCTGTGAGAGATCCGCCAGCAAGATATTCCATTACAACAAAGAGTTCATCTCCTACAAGGTAACTAAGGTAGAAAATGAAAAAGTTAAAACTTCAATAACTGAGACATAGCCTGAAAAGCAGGAGAACTTACATTCCAATCAAGGGACATTCTCCTGAAGGGGCATTCTCAGAAGATGGTGCTGGGGGACTCCTGTTTGACTCCTTGGCCACTGGTCTATGGGGTCCCTCAGGGCTCTGTGTTGTCCCCGTCCCCCCATGCTGTTCAATATATACATGAAACTACTGCAAGAGGTCATCTGGAGTTTTGGAGTGTGGTGCCATTTATATGCAGATGACACCCAACTCTATCACTCCCTTTCCACCTAATTCTACGGAAGCAGTTCCTGTGCTAAACCAGTGCCTCACAGCTGTAATGGACTGGATGGAGGCAAACAAACTGAAGCTTAATCCAGACAAGACAGAGGTGCTCCTGATCGGTTGAAAGACAGATCTGGGAATAGGGATTCGGGGGTCACACTCGCCCTGAAAATGCAGGTTCATAGTTTGGGGGTCCTCCTGGATTCAGCTCTGAATCTGGAGGCCCAGGTATCAGCAGTGACCAGGAGTGCTTTTGCACAGTTAAAGCTAGTGCACCAACTGTGCCTGTACCTGGAGAGGTCAGATCTGGCCACAGTGGTACATGCCTTGGTTACATCCCGGTTGGACTACTGTAATGCACTCTACGTGGGGCTGCCTTTGAAAAATGCTCAGAAGCTTCAGTTGGTCCAAAGAGAACCAGTCAGACTGTTAACTAAGGCTGGCTGCAGTGAGGGGACAAATCCCCTGTTGCGACAGCTCCACTGGCTGCCAACACATTTCCAAGCACAATTCAAAGTGTTGATTTTGATCTACAAATCCCTATAGGGTTTCGCTATTTGAAGGACTGCATTGAATTATTGCCTATCTGTAAGCCTCCTTGAGTCCCCTCCAAGGTAGAGAAAGATGGGATATAAATATAGTAAATAAATAAATAAATAAGTGTATTTCTATGAACCTGGTAGACAACTACGACTTATTGAGAGGGGCCTTCTCTCTGTCCCACCACCTGCTAAAACGTGTTCAGTGGGAACATGGGAGAAGGGCTTTTTAAGATTTGCTTGGTTTTAAATTGATCAAAGTATGTGACTGTTAGCTGCCTGAAGTCCCCTTGAGGAGAAAGGCAAGGTATAAATAAAGTATGTAAGTAAATAAAAAGGAACTTTACTTTTCTAAAAAGTAAGCTACGAGTCCCTCATTAGCATATATGTTGTTAGGAACCAAAACCTGAGACCAATTTTCTTGTTCCCAGGGTATGGACACTCTCACACAACATAAATATAGCATTATGATCTGACATTAGCTGCTATTTGTGTAGTATAAATCTGGTGATTCTACAAAAACAATGTCATGTAAAATGTCTCACTCATGCTTTAAAGAGGTTACACATTTATTTGTTGCACATACATCCTCCCTTTCCTTCACGAAACTTAAGAGCATTCTTATCAGATAGAAGACTAATTTTACATTCATGATTAAGGCTGAACTCTACAACAACAATAACACATGGTTAATTACCTGTCTAGAAAGTTGACTATATTTGGGTTCTTCAGTTCTTTCATTACTAAAATCTCATTGATAATTAACTCCTTCTTGGGCTGCTTCTGAAGATTTATCTGTTTAATGGCAACCTAGAAGAAAAACCCAAAGTGATAACAATATTCAAATATAACAATTTTAGTACTTGCCCAAGATTAACAATCATAAAGGTTACAATAAAAAAAGAAAATGGTTATTTCCCTGACTACTCTCAGATATGAAAGCATCATAACATTTGATTTTCCTGACCCATAACATATATTCTAGAAAAGTGGCTCCTGTCAGGACAAAATACTTGCCAGGAAGGCAAGGAAGAAAGTACTCTGATAATTCAAAAACCACAAGAAAAAATTAGATACGCAATTGGCACCACATTACTCACAGAAAATATAAAATACTTGAACTGATTACTGAAAAAAAGCACAGTAGCAGGGCTACAGCTGAATGTTAAGGGAAGAAATAAAATGACCACAGGTTATTTACATAACTTTAAGGTGGGTGATGAAGACATCTAAATTTTATAAACCTTGGCTCAGACATTAATCAAAATTGGTAGTATTACCAAAACAATCAGAGAAAATGTGAGCTTCTGAAGGGCAGCTATGAAGGAACTAATAAAATCTTCAAGTAAAAGAACATATCATTAAATTCCAAAGATAATTCCAAAGTCAATGCCATACCGTTTCCCATCTCTATGTATGGTTAAGAAAACTGGCAAGAAATGAAAACTGAAGGGAAAAGATTAAACTTTGAAATCTGATACTTGGGAAACCACAAATTGAGAAAAGGACAAAAGAATGGTTCCAACAACAAATTAACTATCACTAGATGCCAAAATGAAGAAACTTACGCTGTTGTACTATGGACAAATATTGAGACGGCATGACTCATAGAAAGAATGATAATGTTTGCTAATGTAGCATAAAAAATGGAAGACTACATTACAGATGAATTGATTCATTAAGCTGGTAAAGAGCTTCTGAAACTCCTCATGTCCCCAATCTTTAAAGACAATCCAGCACATTTCTAGGACAAAAACTGGGGAGAAAGCCTCAATACAAAAGCATCCCATCCCACTACCAAAATCCCACTATCCACAAATATCTGTTTTCCTCACAGACCTGATCCTACTTAGTTTTCAGTGTCAAACAATACAGGTTGAATTCAGAGTGATGCAGTGGATAACTAAGGAAAGCTTTCCATCAGAAATTCTACATAAAATATTGTAACATTTACAATCTATTTCTACTGGACCAAGCAAATATTATTTGCTGACATCTATAAAGCATATGATGCTGAAAAATAGTGATGGGGTTTCCTAGTTTGAAAAAAAAACCCTATTAAATTTAATTTGCCACTCTAAACTGGAAATTCAAAGGTGTTAAAAGGCATGTTGCTCTTACCTCCTGTCCTGTTGCCACATCTATAGCAATGAAAACTGTACCTGAAGCCCTATGAAAGAAAAATAGTCCATTATTTGCAATGTTTCATATAGTGAACATGCAGGTGCATGAATGGGCAAAAGCAGTATCCTCCTTGAAATGGTTTCATTGTACTTCAGTTTTTTCCAGAAAAACAAGCTCTAAATTATAGGCTAAAAACAAGATCAAAGTCAACAGAAAACAAAAAGGAAAAGCTACATCTGTTTGCAGAGCACAACACAGAATAATTTGGGAACACTATATCAGCCTACATTTGGTGCCTAAAATAAATCCATTCCATGAGCAGGAAAAATTATAGATTGCATGGAATTCTTGTTCATAGTTTGCTACTTCATTCTACAACACAAACTGCAGTCAACAAACCATAAATAAATTTTGCTTTGGCTGGAAGTCTGCAGTTGGTTGGTATTGCCAGTACTAATATATTGCAAACTTATTTTGGATTTGTAAGGACCACAAATGCTACAGAGAGAAAAACAATCACTATTGTAATAGCACCATTTATAATAAACATTATATAAACAATGCGCTTACTTACCCTTGCCCAATTTTTTCGTATCTGGTATACTTTTTCTTAGGATCGCCTATGCTCACAATCGTTCCTTTAAAAAAATCCATATGTAATATTATAAAATAATTGTGATTCATTAAAAGTCAATATTTCATCCAGCAAATGAATATATTAACTTGAATAAAGAGGTTGTATCAATCTTTAGAGGGTAAGGTTTCTATCAACTCCCCTCTCATGCAGCCAACAGCCCCATATGACAATTATAACCATGGGTCCCCAAATATTCAGCACCAGGAGAATGAAGAGGCTAGAAACACCTTGTGATGCAGACATGCTCTGTTCTGTTTGCAGAATGTTTATTCCAAACCACTTTTTCAGTGCTGAGATACCAATTTAACCTTTCCAAAAATCTCTATTTTGAATTAAGCAAAAATTCTATTATTTTATATATATGTTACTATAGCATGTAAAAGTCACTTTTGTATGTTATACTGTTGATAATAAAATAAGCACAGGGGAAAATTATACCGGAAACAATATAGAATGGTTCAACACATTCAAAATACTTATTTGAAATCAAACATTTGTACAAGACTCATTAATTTTAAATGCAATGAAAATTACTTTCTTCATGGCCATCTCAGGCAATACAGTTGGCCCTGATATCCATAGGAAAAACCCAAAATCTGAAGATGCTCAAGTCCCTTATATAAAATGGTTGTAGTGCTGTACACAGATCATGTATTTATTCTTCAACTCTGGATGCTGTTAAAATGATGCAGAGGACAGTACCAGACATCACTCTGTGATTATACATGAACGTATCATGTTCTCTCACATCTTTTCCCCTCCTTCTTTTCCTTCTGTGGTGGTGTAGCCACCAAGCAAGCAAAGACGGATTTCCTCGCTTATTCAAAGGGAAGGAAAGTAAGAAAAACAGGAAAAGCCACTGGTAGTAATAGAAAGAAGCTGAGCTGATTCCCTCATCTCATTCCACAAACCATTTAGCTATGAACTCCATCAGATCCTAGTGGAGAACTTTCTTCCTTATTAATGCTTCCCTCATTTCATAAACGGATTTCAAAACACTCCAAAACATGGCTCTTCACCCCATGCAAGAAACAACTCTTGTTGCAGCTTTTCTGGGATAGCAGGAATTTGGGGATGTATTCAAAAGGCTGGTCATCACAGCCTGCTTTTTGGGGGGTGGGTGGGTTTATTTAGTATTAATAAAAAAAAGAGCAATCAAATTAGCAACCATGGTTACAAACCAAATTTCATAGGCTCAACTTTCACTTCAATGCCTTTCCTTCTTTTCTCCAAGCTAGGGTGGCTTCTGATTGTAATGACATAACAAAGCAAGGACATGTAAAGATGGGGAGCTGCCATTTAAAAGTAAACACTGTTGCACTTTTCTTCCCGCTTTTGGGGTACTACACTCTCTCGTGTCCATTCAACTTGTCCAAGAGTATCTTTTGCAAATACTCAGTCACCACCTAGCTTTGAAAAAGTGGGATTAATTTTAATATATATATATATATATATTAATTTATAGTTGGTTCATATCCTGAACCAGCAGATGGAGGGCCAACTGTATTACTGGTTTTAAAAGCTATGGAATAAATACAGTATAATGAAATCTCAATCTCACCTTCCCTTGATACACACTCAAATGTGAACACATTTACAAATATGGAAACCAATCCTCTCAATATATAATATTATTACTGTCTAAAATATCTTCATACTTTATGATCTGGATTAAAAAATCTACAACTGCTCCACTGCATGACACACACAAAAGGATGTGGAATAATGGGAGAAGTTCCTTAACAATATGTTTCAATATTTCACCGCATCCCAGACCATTAGCCTGTACCCATTCCCACAATGAAGGAAGATTTGCTTACAGTTCCTATGAAGAGATCAAAACATGGTTCAAAGTGTGCAGTAAAAAGGGGCGAATGTTGTTTCATCAACCAGTTCATGTAACATTTATCTTCTTGAGAGTTTGCTTAAAATTCTAACTTACGTAGCCTTTCCATGATCTCTTCATCTGACATTTTAGTTTTCTTTTTCTGCCTATCAGCTGATTTAGCAGCACTGTCACTTGAGTCACCAGATGGTGCTGGAAGGGGATCTATTACTGACCGTGTGTAAATCTGTAAGAAAATTAAAATCATTATTGTAGTTTCATGTTGTATCTAAATGGTCTCTTCTAAGGTTCAAGTTGTGACAAATAATATATTTGGTGGAAGATTCATGTCTATATTTTTAATTCATATTGCTTTAGAATGATACTGAAATTTGAAATAACTTGCCAGTATTTGGAGCTCAATTTAACAGCTGGCCTTCCTTCCCCTCCCCTCCCCCCTACAGTGTATATTGTACATAATTAGAATTACTTCTTCAAAGAAATGTGATAAAGAAAAATTTCCCAACAAATTTTATAAAGCAACACAATGTCAACTTGTATAGCAAAGATGAAAGGTGCACAAACCCTAGATATGGTGGAACTGTAATTTTCATACTTCCAATTTATTGTTGTTGTACACTAGTGATTCTAGTTTATGGTGACCCTAAAGCAAACCCATTACAGGGTTTTCATAGCAAAATGTGTTTGAAGAGGATATGCCTTTGCCTCCTTCTAAGGCTTTAAGTGTAACTTGTCCAAGGTCACCCATTAGGTTTTCATGATTGAGGAGATATTCAAACCTGGCCTCCAGAATCACAATCCAGCACTCAAACCACTACATCCAAGTGCTCTCCTGCACATCTTATAGATAAGTACTGTATTACTTCCATGCTAGAGACTAAGATACCTAGGAACTTGACTAAGGTCCTTAAGTAATAACCTATATAGTTTTAAAAAACCACTCACTGATTTTGTATGATCTGGTCGTGGGGCAATAATTGGAGGAGCCACTTCATCATCATCCTCTTCTTCAGCTGCTGCGGAAGGCTCCGAGACTTTTGCATTGGGCTATATTTGTTGTTTAAAATAAAGAAAATTCAGGATGTGTACTATATATCCATGTTAGAATGTTTAAGCAACATAGTAAAATATACCAGAGCATACCACTTTGGTATATGATCTGGCCCACTTCTACCTTTCGTATGTTTAACTTTGTGTTTGTGTGCGGCAGCTAATACATACAGAGGACAAACTATGTCATCCACAAAATCATTGGCTAGTATTTCTATAATGTGGACCCAGATAACCAGGTATTATATAAAATCTCCTTATTCATATGCCTACAGTTAGTCTCTCTGCACTGTCCATAGCAAAATCAGAGTTTGGCTATAAGGTCCACATGTTTCGTTTGGCTCAGTAATCATGGCCTTACCTGAGTTTTGCATGGAATATGAAAAAAAGCCAAACAATGGAAATCTGTTTATTAGAGTACTATAAAATTCAGGGTGAGTTTTGGCCTTTCTTTACATCATAGAGGAGACAGGGGTTTTTTTAAGACGATGCCTTCTGTACCACTCCTGATGATATGCAAAATCTAGGTTCACTTGCCATTCATATGGCATGTTTCAGTGTTGCATGAGGATCTTTATAGCTAGAACTCAAGGTTATCCTAATGCTGGGTTTTAGCATAAAGTGTAAGCAATTGCCTGGAACAATCGCATTCTAAGAACAGTGGAGGGCAAAAAAGCATCCCCTGTTCCTCCCTCAAATACTTATTCCAAGTAAGAAAAAAGAGGTAGAGTTGCACTCCTCCCACTACATTTTCCATGAAGCAATGCAGATTTATTCGATACTCAACAATACTATCATATAAGAAACATACTTACTGCTGGTGCTCCTGAAGGGAATCCATCCTTTTCTAAAAGAAAGTTTTGAAAAGTATGCAATGTAAACATTAATTTCAAATATTTCAGTGCAAGATCATTGCTTAACAAAAAGGTGTGAATGTATGCCACCATACAATACTACTTTCAAGATAGAGCACCTGAAATATTGTTTTCCAGGCTTCAGGAAGGTACCAAGACATAGGTACTACCTACATCAATAAATACCCTCTATAAACCTATTCTGTTGATCCCATGCTTCTATTCTAAATGTAGTATTTTACATAACATTTTCAAACACCTCAAAATTCTACAAATACATTAAAAGAAAAACATACACAAAGCATAACAAGTCAGGGATTAAAGGTTCACCATTAATCTATGTAAACCACACCTGTAGCAGAGAAGCTCAAATATTTCTGTTTTGCTGTGTCTTTAGAATCATAGAATTTCAACACATCAAGTACAGCCTGGGGGTTCTTTTTCTGCTCTAACTTGGTGATGTTTGAGGTCTGTAGCAGTCGAGCCCATTGCTCTGGCATTCCCTGGAAACAAAAGATAAAATTAAGTGCCCTTCATATATAAATATATGCTGAAATGAAATTACAACACAATCATTCTCTGGTTCCTAGAAATGATGCAACTATCAGCACAATCTTCATTTCATAAATATGCTGATTCCATAATGTTCAGTACATTGACAATAAAGCAATATTGTCTGCATCAACCACCCTAGTTGGCTACACAACTGACATTTACAATGAATGTTCAGCGGGATTCCAGATAATATTGACTGTGGGCAAGATACTTACTATAACATCCAAGCACTTACTCCACTTACTTTCACTAATTAGAGCAGCTAAACAAACATACAATTGCATGCTTGCTTAACCTATAACAACCCATACAATTGTTTGTTTGTGCTGGAGTTCTTAACCTGGGATGGGATTCTGTGAACTGCAATTTTCCATTCTGATATGCTTCCTGATATGTCCCTAGTAATGTTTTCCTTCCAGACTAGACTATGTGCAAATGCAATAATAAATGTAGTGTATGCAAAATTGTATGTATATGTTTCTGTGCATGTTCCTTGGCAGGTGTTCAGGACTTCAAAAGGAAAATAAACATTAGTTTAGGTCATCTGAACCAGAAATGCTCTCAAACAAGTCAGGATTTGTTAACTGATAAACCTTTTAAAAAAAATAATTCTGATTTGTCAAGGGCAAACCAAGTAGGGAACAATGGCTCAGATAACATACCAAACAAATCATCTGCATCCACCTAAAGCTAGTTCAAGGTAAACCAGAATTTCCTAGAAACATGTAGGCATTCTACATGTTTCCCAAATGGAAACATGTAGAATGTCTATATCAAATTAAGTTAACACAACTTTGTATAGTGGCTACATTTTTCTGTCTTGTCGAGCTATGAGAAGTATCTACTGATGATAATTTTTGTGCTTAAATACATGAAAAGCTCAAGCAAACACCAAGGTTTGAAGTATCTGAATACATTCTCTTCTCTACAATGCTAAGCTTGATATACTTACAGTGAATTCCCCAGTAACAGCATCAAAGCCAACATGAATGGTATGTTCAAAGTCTGATGGAGGAGAAATTTCAGGCCTTTCTTTTTCCTTTTTTCTACTTCCTACAAAAACAAAATAAAAGATATTCAAGCCAAGGAAAATATCCACATACACTTCTTTAAATAGAAATGTTAGATGTGTGTATATGCCCACGATGCTTATAAATTTTGTCTTGAACAAAATTTCTGCTAAGTCTATTGAGAAGAAATATAACCTTTGAGTAGTCAATGAAGCAATGAGCTTGTGTTTGGTAAACAGATACTAAAATTTGTTGAAAGTTACCAGTAATTCAGGAACATGAAGGAGATTAGAAAACTCTCATAGTTCTAACATATCATTCTGTGAGTACATGTTTCATGTGGAAAAGGTCCCAGCTTCAATTTCTGGCAGACATAATTAGAAGGAACTTCTGAAGATAACAGGAAAGATTTTTTCCCACAGTATTCTGGCCAAAGTTAATGATGCAAAAATAGATAGAAAATACTATGATGTCAAACAATGCACATTTCCCACTTTTGATTACTTTATAATGAAGGAAAACTGCACAAGACCTCAATGAATCCAGTAGTTATGCTCAATTTAAAAAACAAATTATTTTGATTAGATTGTATTGTGTGTTGTGTGGTACAGGGAAGAACCTACCGCGCCGACTGGTTTTACAATATGTAGGATGTCGCTACGCTAGAAAGCACAGAATAATCACAAATTACATAGAAGGTAATTGAATATGTATACACAAAGAGGGCTAATGACGGCAGCCTTTAAGAGTAATTTCAACATAATAAATAAGCAATTTTAAAATATTGAATTATAGTTTTAAACTATTTATAATAACCTTTATTAATAAAATAAAAATAAATGTAATGGAATGTGCTTGCAGAGTTCAAACTGTGAATAATATATTTAATCCGCCAAAACATAAAACTATGGTAGAAGATCCCCTGTTTCCCCATGATGCTAACAGCAAAAACTATTTGGATTATTTGTCAAAATCAGAACAAATAGTGCCTGTAATAAAGAGGCCTAAATCACTGATATACTCTGGAAAACATCAGACTCAAAAAGATTTCTACTAGATCAATTTCACCAGGAATGAGGACATGCATTCAGTTTGTAGAACTACTTTAAATAAACACAGACTATGACAAGTAATAGTCAGCAAAAGAATGCAGACAGTTAGTCATCTTTTGTCAACAACTTCATGAGCTTTATTTTTATAGTAGTAGAAAGTCATTATTTGGTAACTATGACCATATGTGCACTACGGTTCAGTATTTAATATACATTTCTTCCACTTGTTTCTGAATTGGTCAGTCAGGCATTTTATTTGCATACTACTTTCACTTACATTATATATTCAATCATTTCATAATAAAGCAAATTGCACATGCACCCTCAATTACATGCTCATGCCTTTGTTTTGACCAAACCTATGCTCCATTCATGTGTTTCTAGAGCACATTAAATCACAGCAGAATTCCATTACATTTAGAGCAGAGGTGGACAATTTGCTGGGGGCCAAGATTACAAACCTGACTCTTTCCCCACATGGGCTATTCACTATGTCAGGACATCCCTTCCTGTCATCATTCTAGAGGTCAAATAAAAGGAAATAAAATATTTGAGGAAGTGGATGTTGGGGAACACTCCTGTATATGTCTATGTGATTTTGGGGTACTTTTAGGGGAATTCTTGGCAAAAAGAAATCAATATTTAATGGGGGGAGAGTTGGGGGATGGTTTCAGTGGCCTCTAAAGAGTGGTCCTAGGTCTGCAAACCATGGGCCACATTCTACAGAGTGCTGATTAATTTATTATCATCAGTCATTAATGTCTTATGCAAACATCTAGTACTAGTCAAAGTAAAGCCAAACAAAATAAGAACCCATTGACTAAACTACCACACAAGGGCCTTCATGCCTTAGGTTCTGGTTCAAAATTTAGGAAAATTGAAAACAGTTTTGAAAAGGCTAGCCAATATAATGCTCAGAAAAATCAATACAAGCAAAATGGGCATTATGTCCTCCTAGTTGCCAGATGTTCCTGAGCCCTTGCAAATTCATGAGAATTAAGGGAGTTCATTCAAGAGAAAACACTTTAGGTAATTTCTTCCTTTTAAAACAGACACAAACAGCACACAGAAATTTTTATTTGGAGAACTCTATATAGATTATTTCCACTTTTCATGCACTTTTGTACTTCACAATCTAGAAGCAAATAGTCTAAAACTAGCTTCTGCATGTTCCCATCTCCTGTGGAATAGGAGTTCCCTTCCCAAGTTCTCAGTATAGAAAAGAAATGGCATTGGGTTCAGGCCAAAACACAAAGACGACAGTAACCTCTGGCTGACAGTCTACTTACAAGACCAGACTAATTGGTTTTAAACTCTAAGGAAATGAAAACACTCTCCTTTCAAGCCAGACCTTATAGATAAACAGGCATGCAATAAGCACTGAAATAGGATATGAGATGCACTCTTCTATGCGTCCATTGTTTGCTTGCCAAAATCATGCAACATAAAAAATAGAAAAGGGAAGTGTTCCTTGAACCTACAAAATGCGGATTCTTACCTTTTTCAGTGCCAGAAAAAATAGAGATGATTTTGTTCCGAGGTTTCTTCTCCTCTGGCACAGATGGCAGAGGTTTCAAGCTGTGATTAGCTGATAATGGATCTTTGCTGGCTGGACTGAATATAGTGCTGCTCATCCGAACAGGTGGAGCTGGTGGCTTGTCTTCGAGTTCCCCGTTATCAGACATGGTACTTAATGAATTAGACAATACACTAAAAGTGAATGGTGAAACACATTATTAGAATAGGTGCATGAACATGACAAAAGTATGTTACACTTTTTTTTATAAAAAAATCTTCTTTCCTATTTATAATTATTTACTACAATGAAAGAGCTATTCAATTAAGAACTTGCATTCTATTATTTTTGATACCCACTTCAGAATTTAAGCTGTAAAATATTTCTTATTGCCAGATTTTAGGCACATAACCCTTCAAAAATCTGACAGAAAATGAATAAATGACTGAATAAATGAATGAAACTTTATTTCTATTCCCAGTGGGGACTCAGGGTGGCTTACAACACTATAGAGGCAAACATTCAGGAATGAATACACATTCTGTTCATTCTGCAGCAGAAAGAGGGAATGACAAGTTAGTACTCTAAAACAAATGGAATCCAAGTTGCAATTTAATGTTTTCGGCTCTAAAAAACTTTACCTGCCTGTGATTAGGATGTAATACATAGATCTGAGGTGGGAATCATGCTACTTTCCAAATGCTGTTCACATGTAACTTACAGTATTATCCATCATTCTGCCCAAAAGTAAGGTTTACTATTAGGTCCATGTGTTGCTTCTTCCACAAAACTTGTTTAAATTCCTAACAAAACAAGTATTCTGTTCCAACAAATCACCAGGGTTTATGAATGCCAGACACCTTGTCAAATCTCCACCAGGAAATATTTTACTTACTTGCTTTACAGTATAATTGAGGATAGGTTTTGGTTGTTTAAACCTTCAAATCAAAAAATTGCATAATCAAAATGCATTCAGGTTAGGATTCACTTTGCCATCTATGCCATGGCTAAAAAGAAAATTCTGGACAAACCTAGGTATTCCGTCCAGTGTGATTTAAGTCCAGGCAGGAATTGTCTCTTTGTCTCTAAGATGATACAATTTGGCCTGCAGGCAAAATACCTTTGTTGCTCTCCCTACCTCTCCCCAGCCTGCAAAGATCAAAGGCACTTTGTTTTACATTAGGAAAGTTTTTCTTCTATTATTGATTAGAGCTTCTTGTATAATAATAAAGTCTATGGTTTGGTATTTTTTTTAAAAAAAGAATGACCGTAATAACTCTTTAATAAATGATTAACAGCTAAGAACAACTTTTCCTTTTGTGGAGGTGGTTATCTGTAGTTTTAAATCAATACACAACTGTACTATAATGATAAGTACCCCCAAAACAGGATGCTACGGATGCTGTCTTATTAAAGAAATCTTAATTGATTAACCATACAAAATCTACTGAAAGTTAGGAGGCTTATTTTAAATGCACCAATAGCACACATGTTAAAGACATTTATTTCTGTTTGACAGAAAGAGGTGAATACATATTAAGGTTATATATGAAGTACTTAAAACCACCTATCTGATTAATTAATGACATCTTAAGTTTTTTTTTAAAAAAATCAGGGGACATGCTTAGCTTTCTTTCAATCCTTAATGTTATTAGTTGGGGGGGGGATGTTAGAAAGGTACTTTCAGACGATATATTAGACAAAATCAAATTGTATCATTTTGTACAGGAGCAACTTGTCACAGACTATGCTTTCAAATCACACCAATAATAATCCATGTTTTCAGTGTGGAATACTAAAAATCTTGCAGCCAAACTACTCAGAAGCCTTCTCCGAGCCACTGCAGCCCCCCCCCCCCCAACCTTAAAATCCAAATGACCCCACCTCTGAAAGCCAAGCTCTCATCAGTTTATGAACACTTGGTGTTAGAGAAATGTTTTTATCTGCTGACGATAGGCGAGCAGGGATGGGGCCATCCTGGTCGCTCTAGGGGTCCTTCCACACAGCCATATAAACCAGAATATCAAGGCAGAAAATCCCACAATAGCTGAGGGCCCTTCCAGACAGGCCCTATAACCCAGGATCTGATTCAAAGTTTTCTGCTTTAAACTGAATTATATGAATCTACACTGCCAGATAATTTGGGATAAACAGAAAACCTGGGATCAAATCCTGGGATATCGGGCCTGTCTGGGAGGGCACTGGGTTATCTGAGTCCACAATGCCATATATTCCAGTTCAAAGCAGATAATGTGGGATTTTATTCAGCTGTGTTGAAGGGACCTAGGGAGGAAGTTACAGAGTCTGGGAACAAACACCAAAAGGCCTGCAGGAATTGTGACTGTTGTTACTGTGTACCTTCAAGTCATTTCCAACTTATGGCAACTCTAAGGCAAATAAATCACAGAACATTATTAACAATATATGTTAGAGGGTGTTTGCTTCTGCGTTCTTCTGAGGCTGAGAAAGTATTACTTGCTCAATGTTACACCAGGGGGTGGAGGGGGGTGTCCATGGCTGAGCAAGGATTCAAACTGTGGTCTCCAGAATCAAAATACTCAAATCACTACGCTATGCTGGCTCTATAGGTCCCTATAAAAGAATCTAGCAGGCAATCTCTCAGTACAAAACAAGGTAGTGTTAAGAGACCTCTAGACATGCTCATACATTATGCTAAGAGAGGTAACACATAGTCAGAAGAGATGCCAGCACAATGGTCTTGTTAATGCCCTTGCCTTAATAAACTAAGTAAAACCAAATACAAGTACACACTTCACAGCTATGGCATCCCTGTCTAGTCCAGGGGGTTAGATTAGATGACCCATGTGGTCTCTTCCAAATCTATGGAAATCTGTAAATGCAGTACAATTAGAACTAAGGTTCAATCAGTAGACAGACATATTCATCAAGGATTTTCCCAGTCAATTGTAGTACAACCAGCAGTGATTGAATCTCAATTTTTGCATCTGTCCAAGAAAGAGAGAAATTTACAAAGAATGGGGATTCTGTGCTATACATTATCCAATGAGTTAGTACTATTATTTAGACACTTGTACTAATCAATCCTCCAAAATCATACTTCACTAATTCCATTCTTATCAATTAAACCCTATCTATTCTGACCATTGTCTTGCCTCTTATTTTGATCTGATCAATTCTAACTAATATTTCTGTGATACACAGCAGCTTTTGAAAAATCCCATTAAAACAGGTCAGTCACCGGTCAGTCACCGGTCACCTCCAGCATTTTATGCTCTCACCATCTCCTAACAGACCATTTTATAATACTTGTAATACATATCCACAGATATAACATAAAGACAACATTTTACAGAAGTCCACAGTCATATAATCCTTCCCCATCTTTGACACCCTCTTCACCTGCAGTTCCAAACTTGGCCTTCAACTGTTGAACTTTGGGAAACACACTTTGCAAATTATTCTTTCCTTGGGTCTCCATCATAAAATGCACTGTGCACTTTTCTTTGTTAAAAGGGGATAGATTATTTGCATGTGTCATCTTTTACAAAGCTAAACCCTTGCTTTGCTGAAACTACAACTCAAAATGTCAATTACTAAGCTCTTTCATGGTGTAAGAGGAAATCCTCTTCTGTATTTTATGGTCATGTTAAAACAGGAAGTGAATTACTGTAAGTCATTTCAAAAGACCAATAAAGTTACATTTCTGCAGAATATATAGCAGCATTCATGAAGTATACAAATCCCAGTTATAACTTCGATCTACTTCATTATTCTACCCACAATGGAATGCCTAGTTGTTTGTGAAGTACCTATTATCCAACATATTCCATAAAATAAACAAACAACTGCTTTCAGGTAAAAGGTGGTAATAATGTGATTTATTAATTATAGTTAAAACTGATTCCTTATCAAAACACTGTAGAATTGAACAAGAGATAATTTCATTAACTTTCATTGACTATTTTAGGAAAACAAAACTGCATAAATAACTAAAGTTTTCTAATGAAGAATTTTTTTCACTAAATTTCCTAATACAATCTAGGAAACCAAAATTACAATGCTCAGACCACTTTAAAAATACAATAAATCTCTGCTGAAGTGGTACAAACAGAATAACATCCTAATACTGTGGATTTCTAATCAAAAGTAAATCATACTAACTTCAATGGGGTTTATGCAATACTGCATCTGAAGTCAACAAGATTTTAAAAGTGAGTAATAATTGTTTTTCAATCACTCAAAAGTAAACATGGTCAACACACTCTTCCTGTACTTTATTCTTAGAATGTGCATGTAAAACATAGTGCCACTCTCCACACAGTGCCACTCTCCACCCCCTTCAGTAATCTGTTAGAAATGTGAGTGGCCTTTAGCATCTCAGCTCATAAACTGGAGAGGGGGTTTTCCAGTAGCCTAATATGACCAATTTTGATGGGATTTTGCAAGCAAAGTATTTCATATATATACTGCTGCAACCAGAGCAATACAAATACTGTAGATGCATTTTGGTACCTGCTACTGCAATTAAATTGGGTGTCTTTTCAGTTTGATATGAACTGGATTCATTGAAACTTGAATCCAACCAAATATCTATTCACATCCTCACTTGCACATCCTGGCCAGGAAGAGTATTCAGATGTGGATTATAGACTCACAGAATAATAGAAGTGGAAAAGGCAACAAAAGCCATCCGGTTCAATCCCATCACGCGGGGATATACAATCAAAGCACTACCAACAGATGACCATCTAGCCACTATTTAAAAACCTCCAGTGAAGAGAACTCCACCACACTCAAAGGAAGTATATTCTACTGTCAAACAGTTCCTATGGTCAGAATGTTTCTCCTAATGTTTGGGTGGGATTTCTTTTCCTGTAGTTCAAATCTGTTGCTCTGTGGATTGACCAAGGAGGTGAGAGAAGTAGTAAGTGTTTCACGGAGGAATGGAAGACATCTCTGCACATCTGTGAGGTTACTAAAAAACTCGCACCTCTTCATCAAACCCTACAGAGAAATTGCTGCCTGTTCCCAATCCTTGTAGAAAACAATTCTTGAGGAATCTTAACACATTAAGAGGTTTATTGTGACATCAATTTTCATGAACCAGAGCTCATTTCATCAGCTTTGTGAAATGCTATCCTCACCAAATACAAAGTATGTTCCATGCAAACAGATGCAGATTCATGAAAGTACTAAATTTGAACCAAATGCAGAAACAGAAAATAGTAGCTGAATTCTATTTTATTATGATTAAACTTAAAAAATAAATAAATACATGCAATGAAATCTAAAAGCCTAACATGAAAAAGGTATTCAGCAGAAGACACCCTGCAGTGCTGCGTCTCAGACAAGGGAACAGTATCCGAACTAGAAAGCATTACAATGTACTTCATAGTAAAGTGTGAGAAAACGTAGAGGTGCACAAAGGCAGTCTGTTAAACAATCATGCCGGAAAGAAATGAAAGGCATAGTACTAAGCCCAAATCTCCTAAATGCTATGTATTCACTGTGGGCTCTCGCTGGAATAACACAGCTTAACAGAGTCTGAAACATTATAGTATCTGTTATATACTTTGTACTTCTATATTCCAAATCATTCCCAATATAGCTTCCTATAAATTATGAAATTTCTAAATAAAAATCAACTACATTTTCCCTAGCCAATAATTACTACTTATTATGCACATCAATAAAAGACAATAGAGAATCTGGCCCAAGAAGTCACCACCATTGTTAACAGTACCAAGACAGTTGTTAGAGAAAATAAAGCTTCCTTCAAAAATTGGATGTCTTACCTGTAACCATGTTTCTTTGAATGGTCATCTGTGAAAGTCCCATATATGGGTCCTGTACGCAGGTGCAAGACAAGCCGAAATTCTCCAAAGCTCTTAAAAACCTCCTGGTGTTAACCATGCCCATTCCCATGAGTATATAGCCCACTGTAGGAGCTAACACCTCAGTTCCTCGGCTGCTGTAGCAGCAGCTGAAAGGAACCGAGGCATGACAAGCAGCAGTGAGGATGGGTGGGGATGTTCAAATTTCACAGATGATCACTGAAAGAAACTTGATTAATGGTAAGCAACCATTCTTCTTCTTCATGGTCTCTGTGAAATCGCACATATGGAGGAGAGGAGTCATGTCACAGAAGCAGAAAGCACCGCTCTACCAAAGGCAGTGTTTCTCCTGGAGAATTTATCCAGCTTGTAGTGAGACACAAAGGTGAGTGGAATCAACCACATCACTGCCCTGCAAACATCCTCAAGTGGCATTCCTCATAACAAAGTCTGAGAGGCAGCAGTAGCTCTGGCTGAACGCCCCTTGAGCTGTGGTGAACGAGGTCTGTAAGAAAGCTAATAAGCGAGTTGGGTGGTGGAGGTGATCCAGGAAGAGGAAACAGGACTCCTGAGGGCATCCCAGCAATATTTCAGAAAGAGTCAAGGGGACTTCCTGTGAGGATGGGTACAGCCCATGTAAAAAGCCAGAGCCTGTCTGACATCAAACACATGGAGGGAGCATTCTAGAGGCGAAATGGGATTCTGGGGGGAAGCTGGTAGAACTATGCCCAGCCACATGTGAAACAAGGACACGACTTTTGGCAAAAATGCAATCTCAGTATGGAGGACCACCTTGTCCTTGTGAAAACGAAGGGGGATCCACCCTGAGAGCACAGAGCCCACTCACCCGCCTTGCCAATGTAATGGCAACAAGGAACACTGTTTTCCACTATAGGTAGGTAAGATCTGTTAATGCCAAAGGTTCAAATAGGGGGCTTTGACGGTTGGGAAAGCACAAGTTCCAAACTCCACCCTGAACGTGGAGGACAGACTGGTGGGTGAATGTTCTTGTAACCTTTTAAAAAGAGCGTAATAAGGGGATCTTGAAAACAGAAGGAACATCCTGGTTTTTGTTGGTATCAGAAAATGGTGGCCACATAATATTTCAGGGAAGACAGGGAAAGACCCCGCTTAGAAAGTGACCCAAGGAAATAAAGAGGGTTCAGAGGGTTCACTCTGGCTTGAGAACTGTTCCCACGTACAAGACCCATATGTGCGATTTCACAGAAACAACGAAGAAAAAGAAAATGTTTCCTTCATACAGGCATTTTCAGGTAAGCATTACATATCAAATACACTGCTGAGTACAGAGTATTATTATTTGCTAGTTTGATAAAATTCCTTTTGTTGCGATTTTAGACATGTCCTTCATGTATCAGGTTGATCACTGTTAGAAAAGTATGCTGTACTATATCCAAGCAGAAATTTTCTACAGTATGCTCCATTGTTATTTTAATTTTCAACCAGTAGAAACTAAACAAAAACACTTCATCTGTAATACAAAGTGTAAACACTCTTCCAAAAACAACTGGTGTCTTAACTGAATTCTATGCAATATTTCTAAGTGGTGAGTAAATGATCTTCTGATTTATGATCTTCCTACTTAAGATAATTTTCACTGGTTTTGACACAGTTACTCCAGCTCTAGAAAAAGATTTAAAGCTAAATATTTCCTGACACATGTTTGAAAAGGCACTATATTTAGAACACTAAAGATAACTCTGAGATGGTTGCAATGGCTCCAGACACTAGATAATTAGTAGTTAAGCTGCATATGGTATTATAATACTGATGTTTTGTTATTCAGCTGCTTCACACAAAGGGAAGTTTTCCTACACAGCAAGAAACAATCCCAAAAAGCAATGGAAACAAGAGGTAACCTCATCTTATTTTGCAAATGTCAAAAAGCAAGAAGGCTTAATAGGAACATTGCAGAGTCAACGTTGTCAAATATCAATCAGTAGCAAATTGAGAATTACCATTTATAGTCATATATGAGTCAATCTCATGTACAACTCAAGGGTATGTGTTGATCAAAGTTATGGATTTTGATGACCTGTGGATAAGGTGACGGTCAAAAAGCACCAGTAATATCTCAGGGGGGCAGCCATCTACAGCCACTGCCGCTGTTTCCTTGGCCAGTTATTCAAAAAGGCCAGAAGTAGTGCCACGGCAGGGAGAGTAGAGAGGGTTGGGGTTTTTTTTAGGTTCTTCCAAGATGGACTATGTTCTTACTTTTAATCACTCTAATAAAAAAAGGGGATGGTTTCTTTTATGATAAGCAGTAAAATTATAGTACTCACAGTGACCAAGAATAAGTCAGCCCAGACTTTTCAGGGTGATTTTTTAACTAAAATTTCTATAACTATACATAAATGTAGATTATGGCAAAACTGAACCTAAGCTAGAATCCTCTGAGTGACAGATATTAGACACATCTTGGATTGTACTTCTAGGGCCACTGTGGAATGAGGTATCCAGTATCTTCTTACACAATGTCCTTACCCTTGTTGCAATATTATGCTGGAAGAGGAGGCAACTGCTCCTCCTTCCCCAAGTATGCAGGGGCAACCTGACTCCATCCTGCAATTGATGGGTATCTGGGGAATGGAGTTGCAAGGGAGGAGCTCCCCCTTTTTTGTATGCGTTGAGAAGAACGAGCAGCCCCTGCAAAACTGCCATTAATACATTGGCAGAGACTTACGCTTCATTAGTGGGCTACTTAGATCATGGCCATATAAACAAGATGCCTATAAACTATTTCTTTTCTCTTTCATGTTCCAGAAAGCCGGTCATTTTCATAGCCTTTATCCTTTCACCAAACCAGAACAGGGAGAGAACAAATAGCAGAATGCTGTTAAGGTCTAGGGTTAGGGACAAGAACATTCCCCACCTTGCATCTCTAATGTTCAGAGGAAACTTCACATTCATCTCACTTGTCAGAATCAGCGTGATCTCTTACCATAGCAAGTCTCTGTGGCCATGAGTCTATTCTGTATCTGTTCCACATATAGAGATGATTACAGTCCTATTTTTCAAATAACTATTATTCATGCCTCCAGTCATACTTTTAAGGCCAGGCACTTTAGAAAGGGCTGTTCCTAAAAATGGTTTGCAAATGTCTAACAGTGTGTAATATTTGAAAAGTACTACCCCAGTGTTCCAGGAACTGCTCTGGTTTCATATTACAGCTAGAACCGAAATTGCTTGCTTGGAGCAATTCAACATTTTGACAATGATACAAAGGACCTGGACTAAGTATATCTAAGTACTAACATAATCCCATGACAAGGCTATGATCCGCAGACAGCAGGCATAACATGTACTTGTCCAATGCCCTTGAGATGATGTAGCTTCTGACTTTTATAAATTAGTCTATTAAAATCTTCTGAAATGGAAGAAAATGGTGAAATGATATTTAGTGAGTGTCTTTTCTGGTGCTGAAAAAAACCCTGGATTGTGCACTTGGTGAAATACATCTATATTCTATAGAAGTCTCCGCCTTCTTAAGCTATTTTACATCTGAATCCAGTTTGTAAACCTCTACATTCAAATAAAGAAAAGACTGTGATGGAATTAATTATGTATGCTTAGTACTTAATAACTGCTATTTTAGAGGGAAACTGCTGAATAATTTTCCTTGTTTCAGGTTTGCCACAGTAACTTCCTCCATAGCAAACAGAAGAGAAATTCTTGAAGATGTACTTGTTACTAATCCATCATTGATTAAATTGTGACCAATTTAATTTTAGAAAAGTAGAATCAATAAGAAAAAGGCAACTGCAGCAACTCCAACTGGCAGCATAATAGAAAAACTATTTGTATCTTTTCTTCAACATTTAAAAAACTGCCTTGTTTTATTTACATCACACTTTTAAAAGCTAGATTGCTACTTTCCTTTTTCACTGCCATTTCTGCTTTTTGCTAGCAATCAGACACCCAGTTAATTCCATTTTTATATATTGCCACAAAAGTCAGTTGATAAGTCCAATTTGTCAGCTGGTACCTATTATTTCACTATAGTAAATTATTGCTAGTATTCCAACAATGCACATATAAGAGCAAACCTTTTTTTAGAAGACCATTATAGTGTGTAGACAGCTTGCCCACTAGTCCTACAGGAGTTAGGAGAAATTTGTGACAGCATGGCTTCTTTCACTGACTATCAAATACAACTACAGATTTCTGCACCAAAACAAAATCTGTAAACAGTAAATAGAACAAAAAAGGCTATGGATGCACCACATGTAAAAGAAATGACACTGATTTTTCATTGTTATTCACTGGGAAAACATAGATGCGGACTCTGAGTAGTCTATTAATTCAAAACCTTATTTCTGGGGACTCCCCAGAGCTAATGTGTTGTGTGAAGGTTGACTTGAAAAATCGCCTATTGCTATCTACAAAAGTGATTTCTTATGTCAGTCTTCCCAGAACTCCAAGGGCAATGTCATCACCACAACTGAAGTAAGGCACTGGAGAAATACACTGCTTGTAGCTAGTGACTTTCCACAAACATCAGCAATAAATTCTTCAAGCCCCCAAAAGTGCCACTACTACAGTATATGAGAACATTTCGCAACTGTCATACATTGGTAACATTCCAGCCAGAGAACCCAGTATCAAATATAAGAACCATTGCCTTAAACAAAACTTCTAAAAACCCTATTGATTGGGGGAAGGGAACATATGGCCTTCCATGAGCTATTGGACCGCAGAACACATGAACACTATCTAGTATGGCCAAAGGTGAGATATGACAAAAGATGCAGTGCAATATAATTGGAGAGGGCCCACATTACTTAGCATTGCGATCAATGTGAGAATGTGATAGTGAAATCTCCTCCATCCTACTTACTCGAGGAAACAGCCTCCTGCCCTAAATGATAAACACGTCCTGCATTCACATGAACAACTTGGCAGCAAAAATGTGTTTGCAACTAATCTTCTTGTCACTGCCCCACTTTAACTGCAGAGGATAACACCAGCACTAAACATGCAAAGAGACAGCAAAACATGAAAACATGGGGTTATATCAATTTTCTCTCCTTCATCAAGAACTCTACTTATGCACCAAGTTTCCTTCAAAAGCATGCAAGAGGACAGAGGGAAAAAGAAACTTCTTATGCGTGAACAGATGTCCATCTGCAGAGTATAATTATGCAGATCTGGTTATTAAAGTTTACAATGCAAGTTATCTTGACAAGTTATGCAAAACAATGATTTATGTTAATCATCATTTGTTAGTTAAGTCACAAAATGTCCTTCAGACAAACAAACCAGTTTGATTTCCCCTTTCTAGTCTGAATATGCCCAGGAATGACACTTTGATAGTATTCTCCAAGGGCTGGCATATTAAGTTGCTAAAGGTCAGGAAAGAAGTTAGGACAAACATTGTGCCCAAAAGATATAGCTTCTACTGGTAGGCTGCAGAACTTTTATCTAGAATCAGTTTATGCATTTGTAAGTATATGTGGTTGAGACGGTATGTTATGCCTGGAGAAAAGAAGACTAACAGGCAATATAACGGCCATATAGCCAAACAACCAAAGGGCCATCATATAGATGATGGAATATGCTGGTTTTGCTATTCTAGTAGTAGAACCTAAACCAGTACTGTTCCATTATTCAGCTGGACTCCAAAAGGGGGCTTAAACAGAAAAGGATAGTCCATTTTATTGGGGAGGGAGAGGAGTCAAAAGAAGAAAACCATTTTCCCCATTTTCACTTATTATTCCCCCCTCCCCGTTTCCATGTCAAAAACTATGGTTGTTTCAACGACAGCAACATGGGTGAGGAGAATAACAGGAAAATAGGGGAAAATGGTTGAACTTTTTCAAACCCCCTCCTTCTAAAATGGATTATCCTTCTCTGTCTAACAGCCCCGAATAACGGAACAGTACCCTAAAATGAATATATTAAAATAACAATAAAACTGATTCTAACTAAAGAAAACTTCTTGATGCTCACAGTAGTCCATTACCAAAATGGTCTACCTTGAAAGACGGTGAGTCCTTTTTTGCTAGAATATGTTAAAGAAGTACTTTAGCAATGCATTCTACATTAATGGAGGTTGCACTGACTTATCCTTGAAGACATTTCCACTTCTAAATTTCTATGGTTTTACTGACTTTTGTCATATTTAAAGTGATATAAATATCACTTTACCATTATATTAACCATTGGGGGGATAGAAAATATAATGAAAACTTTTATATTAAATATTAAGTACAATCATGAAGGGACCTGCAGACAAGGAAAGATTTTATCAGTGGAGAAGACATAGAAATGACTCCCTGAACAAAGAAAATTTGAAAAGCATTGCCTCCCATCATCATGTAAAACACTTGTCATATGAGGCTTGAAAAAAAAAATCCAAAACGACATTATCTTCTAAGCACTCAATAAAATGATAGTAATATCTTTGATCCTAGAAGTAATTTTCATATTTTGAAAAGCAAAGCAACAAAAACACCCTGATTTAAACAGTTTACAAATATTTTCTGTCCCTGTATGAAAAAAGTTGAATAGCATAAAAATTGACTTATAATCAAAAATACATTCCAACAGAGCCACAGACATATTCAAAGATAGGCCATTTATATTTTCCTACACTTCACATATATTCAGATAGCAGTTTGTATCTAAGATACCCTCTTACGAATTAATTTATTGTTCTATTGTCTGCCTGTGCTAGTAATAAGAAAGATGTGTTAGTTTTGCATTTCTGTGTTCAGAGAACAAGCAGGGGGAATCAAGTAAAAATGTAACTAATTGATACATCTAATCCACAGTGCTAAATTGCCATTATTCGTGCCCAGCAGAGGGGAAAAAATGAGTCTCTTACAACTTTTCTGGACTTCAAAGTCACATAATAATTTTTAAAAAACTATTAAAAGATGTCCTAAGAAGAATAAAAGCCAACATTGTGACATTTTAAATACTACAAACAGCTGTCTTCCAGCTGTTATATGCACCCACTAGGTTTTGCTTCAGATCCTGCAATCTAATTTTTTTGAAATTTAGTGTTCTCTTTCAAGCAAGTAATTAAGCAACTAATTAAGTAAAACACATAAAGAGGGTAATTAAAGTATCCACCACCTCTTCCACATGCAGAAGTTTGCATTTGTTCAAGAGCAGAATAAACTCTGTCCTGGGGCTGAATTACAATAGCAAGGCTAAGGATAAAACAAATATAAGATAATGATGAAGAATGGGAATGGGAATACCAATTTAGAAAATGAAAATGCTTCTGTAGGTATCCAGTATTAGGGGGAAAAATGTGCGGGGGGGGGGGGGGGGGACTGCCTGGAATAATTTGTCTTTTGAAACTGCCAGTTGCCTTTCTCTTGGAAGAACAGAAATATCTTTTCTCATTCTCTCTCTCTCTTTTGTTTGTGTTGTTTTAGTTTAATACAACAACCTGATGTCTAGGCAGCAAGCTGAAAAGGTTCCCCACTATACATCCTTAGGTGATCAAGATCCAATGAAGAAGGCACTTCCTAGTTGTCATCCAAGGGCAGTAGCATTTTTGACATTTCCAAAGTCTCTACAGATTGTGCAGAATGTTCCATATCTAGGCTATATTAATGATGAGGAAAATGATTAAGAAGCAATAACAGTTTCAGATAATGGGAATCTATGACAATAAGGCTTTGGTCCTCTCACTCTCTTTTTCCTATCTTGTCAGCCCAGTCCTACATACCATTCCACCAGGCTGATAGGGATGGCAGGTGACAAATTCTATCTCGATGGCACAGAAAAGAAGACAGGGCCATGTAGTACTGCCCACTTCTATCTAGTCACTCAACTTCAGTCAAAATGAGCCACCTCTTCCTATCACTTGCTCACGAGCACTCTGTCTCTGGATAGCACAGCAGTAGGAACTGGATCCAGAAAACCCTATCCTCTCCTGGATCATGAGGTGGAAGAAGACAAGCAGGGAGAGGAAGTGGTTGTTTCTCTGCCTAGAAAGCAGCCAAGGGCCCAATCCTACCCCTCTAAAGGGGATGGCAAGTAAGGATACAGAGGCTTCCAGAGGAATGGTACAAGCAAATGATTAGAAGCATTGCCAGCTGTTCCTTAATAACCATCACTTGCCCACTTCTCCCTGCCTTAGTAGCACACTCTAAAGCAATATGTGAATAAACAAGGGAGAATTAAACAAGCAATATTAAACAAACATGGCTCTTTGAGTTGGCCTTCAACTGAGTGCTATATCATTGGAAATGATGACCGGAATGGACCACGACTATGAAACTGATATGTCCCCATGATATGACGAAGCGGATTTTTAGTATAAGTATATGTTATGTAGTAGTAGATTGTTGTGTTCTGTTTTGATTTATTGTAAACTGTCTTTTCTATGTTGTTGTTCACCGCCACGAGTCGCCCTAGGGCTGAGAGTGGCGGTCAATAAGTGCAAGTAATAAATAAATAAATAAATAAATATTACTGACCGGACCCTGATTCAGCTTCTCTTGGAGGCCCTATATTTCTTTCCTCTCCATCCTTCTTTGGCTGGCATGACATGAACTACTGATGCAATAAATATCACCATGTAAAGAAGCAACTCTGCTTGCTTGTCTTCCCTCTTTGGATGTTACAATACAAATGAGTGGGACAAATGACTTAATCCCATCGCCTGAGCTCCCTCAAAAGAAAGTGCAGGGTACATCTATACTGTGAAATGATTTCAGTTTGACACCATGTTAACTGCCATGGCTCAATGCAATGGAATCCTGGGAGTTATAGTTTTACCAAGACTCTAGCTTTCTCTACCCAAGAGTGCTGGTGCCTCATTAAACCATGACTGCCAGAATTCCATGGTTTTGAACCACGGCAGTTAAAAGTAGTGTCAAACTGAAATCATTTTACAATGGAGATGCATCCCTTGGCAAACCAGTGAGAGAGAGGGAAAGTGTCTCATGCACAAAAAGGCACATGAGTCCATTTAAAATGCTTGCACTGCCTAAAGAAGGAAGTGAGTGGACAATTTCGCTCAGACAGCTACACATTGCTGCATGTGGTGTTGCAGGGTCCTCTTCTTATGCAGGCCAGACAGACAGTGAGGAAACATGAGGAAGAAGAAGCAGCCCTCACTTTCCCTACTTCTTAAAAATATAAGTGCTGTGCTGGATCACACTGAAGGCATGTCTTGTCAGTTCATTCTGATCCTCAGAGCCCCCGGTGACACAGTGGGTTAAATCCTTGTGCAGGACTGAAGATTGACAGGTCAGAGGTTCGAATCCAGGGAGAGCATGGATGAGCTCCGTCTGTCAGCTTCAGCTCCCCATGCAGGGACATGAGAGAAGCCTCCCACAAGGATGATAAAACATCAAAACACCTGGGCGTCCCCTGGGCAATGTCCTTGCAGATGGCCAATTCTCTCACACCAGAAACAACTTGCAATTTGTCAAGTCGCTCCTGACACATACACACACACACAAATTCTGATCCTCCAATAGCCAATCAGAGACCCTATAGAAAACCCACAAGGATTTTCCTGCTTCATTTCTCCAGCAACGGATGTCAGAGGCATAAAACCATCAAGACTAGTAGCCATTTGGCACACGCTTCCAACTTTTTCTGTCTCCACAAGCAGACCCAAATAGACACACTAGGAGTACATCAACACCGTAACATTAATACAGCTTGACATCACTTTAACTTCCATGGCTCATTGTTATGGCATCTTGGCCTTTAGCCCTCTCTGTTAAAGGGTGCTAGTGCCTCATAAATCTACAAATCTCAGGATTCCACAGCATTGAGCTATGGAGTTAATGTGGGGTCAAACTGCTTTCGCCCTATGGTGTACTCCAGAGCCTTCTCTGTGGCTGCTCCTACCTTTTGGAACTCCCTCCACAAGGAGGTTAAAACAGCCCCCTCCCTGACATCTTTTTAAAAGCAGCTTTAAAAGATCTTCCTGTTCACAAAAGCGTTTAATGAAGATGCTTAGTTTGGAATGACAAGAAGGCTAATTTTCAGTGAGTCATGCTAAGTTTGTCATCTATATTGATGAGTTTCCCACAACTGTATTTGATGTTTTTAAATATATATATGTTTATTTATGCCTTATTTTAAACTTGGTTTTATAGGTTATTGTTATATATATATGCTTGATTTGTATTGTTTTTAAAATGTTGTGAGCTGCTTCGGGTCCCATTTTGGGAGAAAAGCAGGATACAAATAAAGATTTAATTATTTCTTATAGGTCACCAGCGACCTATCTCTCAAGGTGTATCTACACTACAGATTTAATGTGGTTTGAAGCTGCTTTAACTGCCCTGAGTTAATGCCATTGAATCCTTGGAGCTCATGTTTTACAAGGTCTTTTGCCTTCTCTGCCGAAGAGCAGAGAGCACTGGGGTTTCATCAGACTATAAATCTGTTTTCCATAACACTGAGCTATGTTAGTTAAAAGTGGTTTCAATCTACATTAATTATACATTGTAGATGGATCCTCGGTGGCTTTAAAAGGTTAAGCTAACTAGACTTGAGAAGGTCAGGGAGCAATGAGAGTCTTTGAAGTCACAGTTTGCCTGGCCACAAACATCAGCACTGCGTCACCTGCCCCCAGAGACGGAGGAGCAGGAGGAGGAGGAAGTGTGAATGTGAGCAGAGCAAACAAGGCTCAGAGAGTGTTCACCCGCTGGGCTGACAAAAAAATCTCCCCTACAAAAAGACTACCCACATGATGAAGAAAATAGACTTCAAGGTCTACAACCAAGAGTTTTGTCTGTGTGTCTGAAAGAGCGGGAAGTCCCTTCCCAAGCTAGCCTATTCCCGACTGAAACACATCCTCCTCCCAGCTTCATCTTAAAATATAAGAAACTCTTGGGAGGGGGGACTCATAATACATCTGTTGAATTGATGTAGTTTGACACCACTTTGACTGCAACAAGTGAGTGCTATAACCGTTCCATATTTAACAGATTTTTAAAATTTGGAGTTTAAAAGATTAAATGAAAAGCATTTTAAAGCCAAATCCATATTCTACTTCTTGTCCATTTGTGCAAAGTATTTCAAATATCCTCCTTTCCATATGACTGTGTGCACAGAAAGGTCTTCTGTTTGTTTATACGATTTTATTTTATGTGCCTTACCAAACTACAGATCCCCAGATTCCATAGCATTGAGCCTTGGCAGCTAAAGTGGTGCTGGAATGCATGACTTTGACAGTGTCGATCAGGCATGGGCAAACTTGGACCCTTTCAGGTGTTTTGGACTTTAACTCCCACAATTCCTAACAGCCTCAGGCCCCTTCCTTAAGCTTAAGTGGCGGGGGGGGGGAGTGAGGGACCTGAGGCTGTTAGGAATTGTGGGAGTTGTAAGTCCAAAACACATGGAGGCTCGAAGTTTGCTCATGCCTGCTCTACACTGTCAAAATCATGCATTCCAGGACCACTTTAACTGCCAAGGTTCGATGCTATGGAATCCGGCAATCTGTAGTTTGGTGAGGCACAAGCACTCCTTGAGCAGAGAAGACTTTGTAAAAACTGCAACATGGAATGATCCTATAGGATTGAGCCATGGCAGTGAAAAGTGATGTCAGACCTCATTAATTCAACAGTTTTTATTTATTTACTGTATGTGTATACCGCCTTTCTCAGCCAATGGCGACTCAAGGCGGTTTCCAACAAATCAGTATACATAAAACATAATATAGATAAAAAACATTAAACAGTATAAGACATCACAAAAGCAATAAAAACAACATCATCAGCATCTCATTATTCTCAAGCATTGTCCAGTTCCATTGTCGGGTCATTTGATTTCCTATATTAGCTACTTTGTATTTGTAAACGCTTGCTCCAATAGCCACGTTTTAACTTGCCTCCGAAACGTAAAGAGGGAGGGAGCAGATCTGATCTCTCTAGGGAGGGCGTTCCATAGCCATGGGGCCACCACTGAGAAGGCCCTGTCTCTCGTCCCCACCAAATGTGCTTGGACAAAGGCGGGACTGAAAGCAGGGCCTCCCCAGATGATCTTAAAGTCCTCAGTGGTTTGTAAGGGGAGATACGTTCGGACAGGTAAGTTGGGCCATAATCCTATAATACTGAGCCAAAACAACTCCCACAATCCTATAGTATTGAGCTAAGGCAGTAAAAGTGTCAAAATGCACTAATTTTAGTGTAAATATATCCTTTGTATGACTAAAACTCACACAATCCCCACAGCACTGAAGAGCCATGAAAGTTCAAAGGGATGCCAACATTCGACAGTGTATATAAGCCATGGGCAAACTTGGTCCCTTCCAGGCAGGCATGTAGCGGGGGGGGGGGGGGGGCTTGAGGGGCGTCAGCCCCCCCCCCCTGAAATTCTCATGGTGGTCTGCGAAAAGGCCTTACTGGTGCATTATTTAAACCGTTATGTTTATTCATATCATGATCTGATCACCATACTCAATATACCCCATATGCATGGAGGTATTGGGGTAACAATACAAAAGGTTTGCTAGGGTAGACCCTCTTTCACTCAGACTCAGCCCCCCCCCCCCAAATCAAAATCCTAGCTATGGGCCTGGAGAGTGGTGTTTGAAAGGCTGAGCCTGGTACTACAATGAGCTTGGAAATGTTACCCTGTGAGTGATACCTTCCACAATCGGCTAACAACCACAGTGGACTCTGGGAGTTGTCCAGAATAAGTTTTCCAAGGACAGATTAAGCATCCTTTATCTGGATGTCTGAAATATTAAATACTTCAAAAACCAAAATTGTCCACATGGGTAGCTGAAATAGAGACACCTTTACTTTCTGATGGAATCGAAATCCTGGCTACGGATTGTATGTATGATTTTGACAGTGTAGAACAGGCAGGACAAACTTGGGCCCTCCAGGTGTTTTGGACTTCAACTCCCACAATTGCTAACTGCCTCAGGCCCTTTCCTTAAGATTAAGTGGCTGAGGGAGAAAAGGAAGGGGCCTGACGCCTTTAGGAATTGTGGGAGTTCAAGTCCAAAACACCTGGAGGGCCCAAGTTTGTCATGCCTGCTCTACACTGTCAAAATCATACATTCCATCATATTCAACAGTATAGATGAGTCCTGGGCAAATTTGGGCCCTGCAGGTGTTTTGGATTTCAACTCCTGTTGAAAATTGTTAGGAATTATGGGCGTTGAAGTCCAAAACACCTGGAGGGCCCAAGTTTGCCCAGGCCTGGTGTAGATGCAGGAATCATGAAGCAAAGCATCTGTAAGGAGAGCCAGTTTTTAGATGCCTTTCTTTCTTCTTTTTCTGAAATGTCGCCTGAAGGAAGGAAGGAAGGAAGGAAGCAGAAGAGAAGCCCTTCCTCCTTCTCATGTATTGCTAGAGGTCTAATGGGCCTTTATATGGGTCAAAAAGCACACTCCCCATTCCCTCCCATGCCTGCCTTCCTCAGTCGAGACTTCGTGAGGGAGAGGCCCCTCGGGGCCTGCTTCAAGCGGGCCCTTTTCCCCTTCGACTCAGAAGCCCGGGCTCTCCTCAGGCACCTTGCTTTTCTTTCCTTTCTGTTCCCCTCAGAGAGAGAAAGGACCCCCCTCCTCCTCAGACTCACCGAGGCCCCGCTGGTCCTGGCTCCGGGCCCTGGGACACTCGAGGGCAGGGCGCGGCCTCCTCCTCCTCTCCGACAATGGCGGGGAGGGCCCACCGGGAGGCAGAGAGAGAGCGAACGAGGAAGGCAGCCAGTCAAGCAGCGGAACCGCCGCGCGTGGCCACAGCCCCGGACCGGAAGGGGCGGAGCCACGCGGCCCAAGCAGAGGTGGGCGGGGAGACAGGGAGAGAGAGACAAGCAGACAGGCCAGGCCTGTGTTGCATCTACACTGGAGGCCAGGCCTGAGCAAACTTGGGCCCTCCAGGTGTTTTGGACTTCAACTCTCACAAATACATGGGAGTTGTAGTTTTGCCAAGTTTTGCAAAGTCTTTTAACCTTCCCTCACCAAACTATAGGTAAAGGTTGTCCCCTGACATTAAGTCCAGTCATGTCTGACTCTGGGGTGTGGTGCTCATCTCCATTTCTAAGCCGAAGAGCCGGCGTTGTCCATAGACACCTCCAAGGTCATGTGGCCGGCATGACTGCATGGAGCACCCTTACCTTCCCTATTGATCTACTCACATTTGCATGTTTTCGAACTGCTAGGTTGGCAGAAGATGGGGCTAACAGTGGGAGCTCACCCTGCTCCCTGGATTTGAACCATCAACCTTTCAATCAGCAAGTTCAGCAGTTTGACCTGTTGCACCACCGGGGCTCCTATACCATTTTATAAGACCCTTTATACCAGGGGTCCTCAAACTAAGGCCCGAGGGCCAGATACGGCCCTCCAAGGTCATTTAACCAGCCCTCACTCAGGGTCAACCTGAAATGACTTGAAAGCACACAACAACAACAACAACAACAATCCTATCTCGGCAGCCAAAAGCAGACCCACAATTCCCATTGAAATACTAATAAGTTTATATTTTTTTAATTGTTCTTCATTTTAATTATTGTATTGTTTTAAGTGATTTTGCAATACAAATCAGATATGTACAGTGTGCATAGAAATTCATTAATGTTTTTTTTTTTTTCAAATTATAATCTGGCCCTCCAGCAGTTTGAGGGACTGTGACCTGGCCCTCTGCTTAAAAAGTTTGAGGACCCCTGCTTTATACTACTCTGTATGTGTCTACTAATTGTCTTTTTATCTTGGAAGGAGTCCTACCAATGGTTAGGAACCTAAAATCCCACTAGAACCGATGGGATTTAAACATTTCGAACTGCTAGGTTAGCAGAAGCTAGGGCTGACAGCGGAAGCTCACACCGCTCCCCGGAATTGAACCTCTGACCTTTCAGTCAACAAGCTCAGCAGCTCAGCGCTTTAACCCACTGCGCCACCGGGGGCTCCACCAAACTATAACTCCTATTATTTCCCATAGCACTGAGCTGTGGTAGTTAAAAGTGGTACCTTACTTAGGCGATCCGCATTGTCCGAGTAGGATTGTCTTCCAAGATTGGTGTACTGGCTGTGGGTACGTAGGTGACCGTGGAGCCCTATTCTTGATCTGCATGTTCTCCCGCAGTGGGGGCATCGGTTTCCAGGTGGAAGGCGGTCTTTGGGCCGGAACCGGGACCGCCTTCCAACCTGGAAACCAATGCCCTCACTGCGGGAGAACATGCAGATCAATAATAATAATAATAATAATAATAATAACTTTATTTATACCCCGCCACCATCTCCCCAAGGGACTCAGAGCGGTTTACATGAGACCAAGCCCAATAACACATCAAAACAGAAAAGCAATAAACAAAACAATACAATGCAATACAAAGTAATATAAATCACATATAACAATAACACACAGTATTTAAATAGTGCTTCACAGTCACCTACGGACCCACCACCAGTACACTGATCCTGGAAGACTATCCTACTTGGACAACGAGGGATCGCCTAAGTAAGTAAGGAAGGCGGTCTTGATTGAGGCTGGCTTGACGCGCCTTCCTCTTGGCACGTTTCTCTCTTTCGCCCTCTATTCGTGCCTCTTCAAATTCTACAGCACTGCTGGTAACAGCTGACCTCCAGTCGGAGTGCTCAAGGGCCAGGGCGTCCCAGTTCTCAGTGTCTATGCCAGTTTTTAAGATTGGCTTTGAGCCCATCTTTAAATATCTTTTCCTGTCCTCCCAACATTCAGTTTTTCTGTTCTTGAGTTCGGAGTACAGCAACTGCTTTGGGAGACAGACAGCGTGGCCGGTTCAGCGAAGTTGATGGCAGAGGACCATCGCTTCAATGCTGGTGGTCTTTGCTTAATCCAGCACGCTGGCATTTGTCCACCTGTCTTCCCAAGAGATTTGCAGGATTTTCAGAGGCAGCGCTGATGGAATTGTTCTAGGAGTTGCATGTGACATCTGTAGATAGTTCACATCTTGCAGGCGTATAGCAGCATTGGGAGGACAATAGTTTTATAAACAAGCACCTTGGTATCCCAGGGGGGAAAGTGGTACCAAACGGAATTCATTCAACAGTATGGATCACACGTGTCGCTTCTGGTGTGAGAGAATTGGCCGTCTTCAAGGACGTTGCCCAGGGGAAGCCCGGATGTTTTGATGTGTTACCATCCTTGTGGGAGGCTTCTCTCATGTCCCCGCATGAGGAGCTGGAGCTGATAGAGGGAGCTCATCCGCACTCTCCCCGGATTCGAACCTGTGATCTGTTGGTCTTCAGTCCTGCCGGCACAGGGGTTTAACCCATTGCGCCACTGGAGGCTCCAGAAGCGACTTGCAGTTTCTCAAGTTTCAGATTGGGACGAGAGACAGGGCCTTCTCAATGGTGGGTCCTCGGCTCTGGAACTCTCTCCCCAGTTAGATTAGATCAGCACCCTCCCTCTTGGCCTTCAGAAAGAAAACAAAGACATGGTTGTGGGACCAAGCCTTTGGCCAGTAAAGTAATGCAATGCAAGAAATAAATAGGGAATGTATGCAATTGACAATTGAAATGGCCTCAGTTTACGATTTTGGATCATGTGATTTTAATGTTTATACTAGGATGTTTAAATGCTATGTCTTAATGTTTCAATGTTGTTTATGTCTTTGTTTAATGGTCTTAATGATTTTAAGTAATACTTATATATTATTGTTTAGATATTTTGATTTGGTTTTTACATGTATGTCTTGGCATTGAATTTTGCCATTAGTATGTTGTAAATCACCTTGAGTCCCCTCAGGGGTGAGAAAAGCGGTATATAAATAGAGTAAATAAATAAAGGGGAGAAACATTTGAACAGCAGATCTGCTAAGAACAGCACATACAAACCAGTATTTTCTTGCCCGGTAGCTAAAGTGCGCTGCCTTTCTCTCAGGCTTTCTGTCCTCATATTGGCAGAGCTCCAGGGCAGCTTCTGACGTAAGGACAGCTTGACTAGAGTCAACAAACACTCAGTAGACGCCTTCTTGTTTTGATTTATGGTTCACAACTCTGTGCCGGACTCCATCCACATTGCTTGCTTTTACTGATGAAAGCAGCCAGACAGATTTTGGACTCCTCAGTGCCAAGTCCCACAAAACAACTGCCCTGAAGTAAAGAAAACATAGCATGTCATCACAGTTTTTAATTTGAAATATTTGCAACCATTCATATTTTCTTAACAGATCATTAAAACAAAAACAAACAAAAAAACCAAAGCAGCATGTAAAAAGTCAACATCTAATTAATCTCCAGATAAAATAAGCTGAAAACAGTTTCTGTAGCCAGCAACACAGTGGTACTGAAAATTGTGAAAAGGCCCAGGAGAATCAGAAGAAACATTTATGTTTGCTAGTAAAGGAATCTACCCTAGATTAGTGTTGGCACCTGACACAGATTTCAATAGTTCTATGTTTAATTATGTTTTAGTGTTTATATCTTGTAAATTTTAAATTGTAAACTGTATTCTTTTAGCATTATTATCTGTTTTAAGTCTCCTTTGGGAGAGAAAAGCAGGAAATAATAATAGGACTCCGACAAACCATCACAGTTCCTCACACGCGCATATTTACATATCTTTTTAGGGTCCAGAGCTGTATAAAGAAACACTAAATCCAGTGACTAGAGATACAGCAATCATTTTTGTTTCTTCCAATTCTTGTGGCTCCTTATATGTTACACTGGAACCCAGAGGCATTTGAAGGAAATGAAACTATCCATGGATGATGAAGCCATTTTGCCTAGACTTCTCTGCTTCATACAGATCTACCTGCTGTTTCCCGTTTCCACTGCTGTCTGCTTTTGCCTTTCCATCTGTTCTCACTGCCCATGCTTCTACCTTCTGGTGCATTTTTGTGACTGGTGACCTTTCAGAGGGGAGGTGGAATGACACCTTGCCTGGAACACTTCAAATCTGGTGCCAGACCTGACCAGAACCACTAAGGGCAGTTTCTGTTTGGTCTTATAACAGAAATGGGTTTGTTTTCACTCAAAACTGTGTTATTGTGTATGTTTAACTGAATGTATACTCATGTTGACAAATACTTAGTTTTTTGGTAATACTGGGCAAGACCAGATAAAAAGTGAGGGGGGCATCAAAAACTAGGTATTTCCTCACAAATTATACTTCCCTGACCCATATTATTAGAGCAAGTCCTGCAAGCCAAACCCAAAGAAAGTTAACAGTGAATCACCCTCTATGAGTCAGGAAAAAAGGTTGTGCATACACACCCTTCCCTAGTGGCAGAGCCTGCTGACTATACAATGTGTAAACATGTAAATCAGAATTCACAATGGTGGAGTGACTTTTTTGCTTAGATGAAACCGAGATCCAGAGACAGAATAGACTCTTTGAGGGGTACAGGAATTTCCCACCGGACATGCTCTGGCTTGTAGACTGAGCTATGAATTAAAAACAAAGCAAATAGCATACTTCACTGCTCATCTGGCATTTATAACCCCAGGCACTACTACTGCTTCCAGTGAGTTGTTGCTTGCTGAAGGTGGGGTAGAGGGATAAGTATTTTTTCAGTTATACTTACTTATATAGGTCTGTCAAATCATCTATGTACCAAAACTTTTTTTCAGTTTATTTTATGGAACACTTGAAGAATTAAAGCACATTAGTTGTTCCTGTCTCGGCCCCATTATACCACCATCATCCAAACAGACCTTTAATGCTTCCCAGTAAATACAATTACTTCTTACTATGATATTAATATGGATGAGAGCAGATTGTACAAGGAGAAGCCTCAAAAAGGTGACCAACTCTATTCATGTCTTCTAGCTTCTAAAGAAATAGAACCTGACAGCTGGAATTTGTCTACTGACCTGTCATGCTATATAGGATCTGACCTCTCACTTCACCTCACGTTCCACTGAACAGCTGCTTTCCTTTTAAAAAAAAATAATCATCACCACCTAGAGACAATGCCATTAATGATCACTTTAGCATTTTTCACATGACTGGTATATTACCGTTTTTATATTCTTTATTTTGTTTAGTACCATAATCTGAAAAACTATATCACCTCAATGGACATACCCTCAAGCTTTAGACTAGCAGGGGGAAAACAAGATATTGTTGGGCATCCTTTGCCATTGGTTTTACAATATAGGACTAACTGGAGTTACAATACAACAGTGGCTCCCAACCTTCTAGTCGGTGGACCACCAGTTGTCCACAAGAACAATAATATGGTCCACAGCCTCACCATTACTACAGTTTCCTTGAAACCACACAGCAACGAGGCCGACGAGTCTCGTGAAACCCTCTTATAGTGCCAAGGCAACGAGGATGTCAGGAGGGGAGAGGCTGATTACCAACAAAAGATTACTACTACCACATCAGCTCTAGATTATTAAAAATGTTTTTCTGTGGACGAGCAGATGGTGACTACTGCATGGCATATGTTCTTTATCAGAAACTAGAGCCGATATGGTCTATCCAATGCAATTTTTTGAATCAGCACCCCAAATAACCAAACCAAATCTAAAGTTGACCAAAAACTAATTCATAAACCTTTTGGTACTAATGTTGGAGAGTGGTCCCTCTCCAACATTAGTCAAAGTGGTCACTGTTCAAGTGGCCCTGGTCAGAAAAAGGTTGGGAACCACTGCAACACAAAAACATTCTGAGAGCACAGTTGTAGTCAAGAAAGTCGTGCACAGGAAGTTACAATTGTTATATTTTATAAACATCATTCTTTTGCACACTCAACACATTTATTATGCTTACGCCTGCTCTTCAGCTTAGAAATGGCGATGAGCACCACACCCAAGAGTCGGACACAACTAGAAATAATGTCAGGGGAAACTTTACCTTTACTATAATGTCTTTAATAAGCTTTTACTGAAAAGAAAAATGTAAACATGACAACATAATTACAAGAACAGATCAGCTTCTAATACAGAGATAAAAAGATGTAGAATATAACTTTTTCAGATCAACATTAATCCAAAAGGAATTAAGATGAGCAAGAATGGCTCAATGATGACCTTTCATTATGTACTACACATTATTCTAACAAAATTCTGCATTGTAAAAATGCAGTATCTTTCCATCTCGCCCTTTATGCTAAGCCTGAGATAGTAGCTGAAATATTTTCAAATGCTCTCATCGCTCTACAATTTGTACAGGGAGAACAAATGACCAGTATACTAAATTAACACATCAATGAAAGATGTCAAAAAAACAAGCTTTTAGAAATAACAAGGGAGTTAGAAATAAAGGGTTTTTTTATTTTATAGAGACCCAAAAATAACATTGGATAATAAAAAAGACAGGTTACAACAAAATACACAAGCAATAATACCAGCACAAATAAGAAAAAAAATCTAAAGGTGAGAAAGCGTGTTTCGGGCCATATTTATTGGATATTTTTATTTCTATAAACATACTGGAGTTGGCCCAATTTTTTTATTTCTATAAAAACAGGGGGAAAGTAGGTTTTCATTTTTGATACCATATAGAAATGATCAGATATTTAACACAAAATCTTGGATCTTTTCTTTTAAAACTTATTTACATAATTGCAGCTGTTTAATGCCCCCTGGTGATATGGAAAGCTTGCTAGGAATAGAAAAACTGAGAAAGCTTGGAAGCACTCATTTTTTCCATTAATGAAGCAATTTCCTTTCTGTATTTCCTCGTATTTTCATGGCTAATGATTTACATCCAGAGTTTTGTCATTGCTTCGGGTAATTCCACCTGCTGTATTATTCCCTCTGGGCATCAAATTCATCTAGTTTATTGTTTACAAACTGAAATTGAATACAGTGCTACTGCCACTTAGAATTCAGTTTTAATGGTGTGGTTGATTTCCCCTATTGAATTCTCATATTCAACAATTTTATATTAAACTGACATTCAAAAGCCTATTTGGGAAGGATTGCAAAAATTCTAGAGCAAAAATATATCAGATTATATACAGCAAAGCACGTTTGACACCAAAATGTACATGACCCGCATCCAATCTATGATGTAAGCCCGTACTTTTCTCATTCTTTGTCTTTCAGTTGTATTTAGACAACCCTTTTTTTTCCTATGATGAGTCAGCAATAAAATCTTGTTTGGTTTCACAGTGAGCCTTGAACAAAGAAGAAATGGCCATGTTTGTATAAAGATGAAAGGATAAGACTGGAACATAATATTGTAGTGATAAGAGTCCCGGCGCATACCAATGTAAGGTGATGATTGAATCCAACTGGTATCTGCAGTTTCAACTTCTTAACCTTCAATAAAAGAGTTAAAGTTAAAAGCCAAATAATATTCCTTTATTCAAAACTTATTTGTCAGGAAAGTGGCAAATCAATATCTTAAATATGTGTTGGGCATTATATAATTAAACACTTTGACTTAACAGGTTTTTTTTAGCACATACCATTTTATAAAAGGTTTCCCCCGATGTTAAGTCTAGTCATGTGCAGACTCTGGGGGGTGGTGCTCATCTCCATTTCTAAGCCAAAAAGCCAGTGTTGTCCATAGACACCTCCAAGGTCATGTGGCCAGCATGACTGCATAGAGCACCATTGCCTTCCCACCAATGCAGTACCTATTGATCTACTCACATTTGCATGTTTTCAAACTGTTAGGTTGGCAGAAGACGGGGCTAACAGTGGGAGCTCACCCTGCTCCCTGGATTTGAACCATCAACCTTTCGGTCAGCAAGTTCAGCAGTTTAACCTGTTGCACCACCTGGGCTCCTATACTATTTTATAAGACCCTTTATACCATTCTGTATGTGTCTACTAATTGTCTTTTTATCTTGGAAACAGTCCTACCAATGGTTAGAAACCTAAAATCCCACTAGAACCGATGGGATTTAAACATTTTAACTATGTATGCAGGGTTGTAGGCTTGATTCAATTGGTATTGCTACTAGAACAGCATAGATATTTTAAATTCAAGGATAAGTAAGAAAAGAAAGAAATGTAAACATACATTTTTGAGCTTCAAACTATCCCAGCGGCACATATTAATACTCTGTTGGGAACAGGGGGCTTCTATTTCAGTTTCTTGCAAGCAATCCACTGAGAGAAAAGCTACAAAGAGAAAAATAAATAAATAATGAAATAAAATGCGCATAAAGGAAACAGATTATTAATATTTTTATGAATACTTTCCACATCCCTGAATACATTTTTGCAATTTCCTTATTTTCTCTATTAAAAGTTTTATGATATGATGACACCCCTCCCACACTCATATACTCCTTTTATTCCTCTTCCAACCACTCTCATGTCATGTCCCCCAAAATAGAAAGTTAGTTGCTCACTTTTCTGGCAACTGATCAATATTTCTGGACTCTGCAGTACAGTAAATATTCTTCCATCATCCTTTGTTGGCCGGTGATATCGGCAATGCAAAGGTAATAATGCTTTAAAACAGAATTGGCATTCAGAATCAGGTTTCATGTAAACAAGGACAGTAATATCTGTGGCCAAGTATTCAGGAACTTCCAAATCTATATTATCTGAAATTACTAAAGCCTGCAGAAAAAAGAACAGAGAAATAGTTGATAAGACAGTATCATTTCAGAATCACTGTCCCCTTCTACACAGCCAAATAAAATTTAGATTATCTGCTCTGAACTGGGTTATATGGCAGTGTAGATTCATATAATCCAGTCCAAGCAGATGACGTAGATACTGGATTATATGGCAGTGTAGAAGGGGCCCCAGAGATCTACCAAGACACCAAAATTTATATTTTTCCCATTTGTAATGTACTGTACAGGATTGCTCTTTTACGGACAAGGTGATAAGCTATATAAATATTATTTGCTTATCAAGAAAAACAATTCTTATATGCTATCATAAATCAAATTTTGTGAATATACCTCATGGCCAAGTGTTTTACATTCTGTCATTGGTTAATATTCCATAAGTACACAAATCAGCTCAAAGTCATACCTCAGTGAGATTGTACTTTTGCAAAGATATCAGTTCATAGGGGTCCACATATAATCCTCTGGGAAGATGTACTTTAGTTGCCACTGTGCAGTTTCTTATTCCTTCATCAAATATACCAAGATTTATCTTAATTAAGAGATCTCTAAAATTTAAAATAAGAAAACAGACAAAAAACACTGTCAAATGATACAAATAATCTCAAAAGAATATCAAAGAATCTTGTGGTACCATTTAGTCTGTCATACTAATTCACTTCTTAATAACTACATCAAACATATTGCCACAGGGAGACAGCTGTTTTAAGGATCCATATGCCTTATAAATAGGCAAGTAGCAGATTGTGATAAACCTACCTATGAAAGCCGTCTTTCAAAATTTGTTGCATAACATCTGGACATTTGTTCTGTGCATCTATTAAAAACAGAAATATTTTGTGGTTTTAGCAGTACTAACATATTTGCTAGTAGTACAAAGAAGCCACATCAACACATTTAAAATTTGAATCGTTTGTCTTTAAAAATTGTACTAGAATGACTTTTAAAAGTGAGGTGGAATGGGTTAACAGATCATATAAAGCAGGAGTGGCCAAAGGACACTTGTGCAGAACAACCCCATCCATGTCCATCATTTTAAAACTGAAAAAAGTCCTTAACAAAGTAAACAGTTTTATTGTTGGGGGGCACTCTGTGTAAGGGGGTCCAGTTTTCATCCAAAACTAGTGATTTTGGTTTACTTTCAAAAAGATCCTGTGCTTAAATATTGTTAGCACCCACCAAATAAAAAAAGGCAGCATTGCTCTGGCATGACCTATAGAGGGCACACTGGACACACTTCAGCAAATATTAATGTTAATAAAATGGGGCAATGGTTGGAAGAGCAATAATCCAGGGGTAGAAGGAACCTTGTCTATTCCTAGATCTTAGAAATTTGCAATCCCAGTATAATGAGGACTATCTGGTGAAGCCACAGGCAGATATGGCAACTGTGCAGCTCTCCTGATGTGGCTGAACTATACATCCTAGATTATTTACCATTGGCAAATAATGGCCAAGGTTGCCCAGAATTCCATATAGCCCAGACTATCAAGGCATAAAATACCACAATATCTGCTTTGAACTGGATTGTCTGAGTCCACACGGCCATATATTCCAGTTCAAGGTGGAAAATGTGGGATTTTATTATTATATATCTGTGGAATGTCCAGGGTGGGAGAAATAACTCTTGTCTGTTTGAGGCAAGTGTGAACGTTGCAATTGGCCAGTTGATTAGCAAGGAATAGCCTTGCAACTTCAAAGCCTGGCTGCTTCCTGCCTGGGAATTGCAACATTCACACTTCCCTCAAAGAGAAAAAAGTTCTTTCTCCCACCCTGAACATTCCACAGATATATAGACCCCACTTGTCTAGTTTCTAACAGACCTCACAACCTCTGAGGATACCTTCCATAGATGTGGGTGAAATGTCAGGAGAGAATGCTTCTGGAGCATGGCCTTACAGCCCAGAAAACTCACAGGAACCCAGTGATTCCAGCCATGAACGCTTTCGACAACACATATTTTAAGTCAGATAATGAAGGGTATGTGTGCCAAGTTTGGTCCAGATCCACCAAGCCATGTATGAGCCTTTGTGGTACAAACAAACATACCCCATGAAAACACACTGACTGAATCCTGAATGTGCTAGAATATAATCAACTGCAATAGCACAAGTATTTTAATTCAGAATGTAATAAAATATCCATAAAGGCCAGTTAAGCAATAACCGGTACATCATTCATTCACCCAGGGCCCTTCCACACAGCCATATAACCCAGAATATCAAGGCAGAAAACCCCTCAATATCTGTTTTGAACTGGGTTTTCTGAATCCATATTGCTACATATTCCAGTTCAAAGTAAATAATGTGGGATTTTATTGAGCTGTGTGGAAGGGGCCCCATAATATCAAGGCAGAAAATCCCTCAATATCTGCTTTGAACTGGGTTATCTGAGTCCACACTGCCACATATTCAAGCAAATAATGTTCACATGTTCAAGCAAATAAGAAGGGGCCCCAGTGCAGTGGTTGGCATGGGGCTTTATGCAGTTTACTCACCAACTAGTTTCAGGGGGAGGTGGAGCTCAACTTACATGTGTATTGTAATATGCACAGTAAAGAAATGATCCATAATGGAAGGATATCCATTTGAAGGTGCAAGGACTAGTTCTACAGAGACATTTCAGCATAAAACTGCAAGGAAAAGGAATCCCATTATGATATATCAGAATCCGTTTAGAATCCTTTGACAAAACTGTGTGTTGGGAACAGCAGGAAAGATCAACTTGATCTGACAGAACTCCGTAGATTAAAATTCCAAAACCAGGTAAGATATTTTTTAAAATTACTGTTTTTAGTCTGCAACAGGCCTGAGCAAACTTGGACCCTCCAGATGTTTTGGACTTCAACTCCCACAATTCCTAACAGCCTGAGCTAACTTGGTCCCTCCAAGTGTATTGGACTTCAACTCCCACAATTCCTAACAGCCTGAGCTAACTTGGGCCCTCCAGGTGTTTTGGACTTCAACTCCCACCATTCCTAACAGCCTGGGCAAACTTGGGCCCTCTGGGTGTTTTGGACTTCAACTCCCACCATTCCTATCAGCCTGAGCAAACTTGGGCCCTCCAGGTGTTTTGGACTTCAACTCCCACCATTCCTAACAGCCTACCGGCTGTTAGGAATGGTGGGAGTTGAAGTCCAAAACACCTGGAGGGCCCAAGTTTGCCCAGGCTTGGTCTATAAACATTTTCTAATTTGAAACTGCACATGCCTTTAGTACAACCATTCCCATGATTTCATGGGTGCCTCTACACTGTAAAATTAATGCACTTTGATACCACTTTTAACTGAGATAGCTCAATCCTATGGAATCTTGGGGGTTGTCATTTTTACTAGATCTTTAACCTTTGCCTCAGCAGACTACAAATCCCAGGATTCCATAGCATTGAGCCATGGCAGATAAAGCGGTATCTAAATGCATCAATTTTACAATACAGATGCCTCCTTACGTGGAAAACATTTAGGCAGATCTTACACTGCCATCCTCCTGACTATTCCTTCTTTCCTCCGTTCATCTTTGCTCTCTCGTCCCTTCCCACCCTTCCTCCCTCATTCAAGGCTTACGTTTCCTGGTCACCTGATGCTTAGCCTCACGCTGACCCAGGAAGCGAACCGGGGAATAGAGGCGCTCCTTTGTTTTGCTTCCGGTTCAAGGCATTTCTCCCTACAGCTGTTCCTTTCAGAGCGTTGCCTCTCCTGTTTTCCTATTGCCATCCTCTCTGGCTCCTAAAAGGCTGGAATAAGGAAGCCCCTTGTGGTGACTTCAAAAATGTTGCTGCCTTCAGTCAGCTGAAATAATTATAATTGTTCAAATTGCTCCTTAGGCACAAAATAAGTGGAATGTCTTTGGCCTGAGCTGACAAGCAGGAGCTGAGATGGCCTACCTGGCTAAGAAATGTGGCCTCCAGTTACAGCCACCTTCGATTATTCTCATCTATGAGGATCAGCTCAAGAATAACATCCGCAAGCGCATCATGCCTGTTCGGAATTTCTCCAGGTTTTCAGGTAAAACATGCTCATTTTGCTATTCATTGTCCAAAGGATTTAGATCAGGCGTGGGCAAAGTGGGGCCCTCCATGTGTTTTGGACTTCAACTCCCACAATTCCTAACAGCCTCAGGCCCTTTCCTTTTCCCTCTCAGCCGCTTAAGCAGGCAGCTAGCTGAGCCTGGGAGTTTTGGCAACAGTTACATTTTTAGACTTGAGCTGTGCAGGAGCTTGCAGAGAAAGAGACAGTTCTTGCTTCATGAGCTGCTGAAAGGTGATTTTCCACATGGACACCTAAATACCATTTTGAATCTCTCTAAAAGGACATTGTATAAGTCAATGCAACTGTTCACATGAACGTACATATGCTGCTCTGCATTACAAAGAGTAAACTTCTTGTTCTTTACTGATCATCCGTGTGGCATATTTTCTTTCTCTAGCAAGACAGTGTGTGGACTGGTAAAATGTGAACTACACATGATTTTCATTACGCCACAAGTTTCTCATCTGATATCAGCCACTGGTTGAGGTTCTGGATTTTTGTCTGCCGCTTGCTGCGAGAGTGTTCCTGCGAGTTTCTCTGTAGATCTTAGAAAGCTATTTCTTGACTTAAGGCATTGGTTTGCATGCTGGCTGATATCCGAACAGAGGATGGGCTGGAGATGTCAATGCCTTGGTCCTTTCATTACAGGCTGCTCCTTCTTATGATAAGTAACCTTATGGTCGACATAAGTCAGAAATTACTTTAAGGCACATAAGCACAGAGCAAGCTTGGTTTTTTGCCACTCCAGAGAGGGAGCAGTGGATTCAGACTGCAGGGAAAGAGATTCCACCTAAACATTAAGTACTACTTCCTGATGGTGACATCTGAGCAACAGTGGAATATGCTGCCTCAGGGTGTAGTGGAACCTCCTTCTTTGAAAGTTTTTAAGCGTAGACTAGACGGTTATCTGTTGGGAGTGCTTTGATTGTGTATTCATGTATGTCAGGAGGTTGGACTGGATGATGCTTGTGGACTCTTCCAACTGTATGATTCTTACAACAAAGGAATGAAATCATCCTCATTGTCTTCTTATACTGTTAGATTTGCTTTAAAAAATCCTTTTCAATGTATAATTTCCAAATCGTGTTTAAATATTGGATTTTTTTTTGTTATCTGGTTTATTTTTTCATTTTTGATGTAGATTGCAGCAGGGCAGCAGAACAGCTAAAGAATAACCCTCGACACAAAGCTTATTTGAATGGAGTTTCACTGGAACAGCTACAAAAGTTACACCGTTTATTGAGATGTCACTTGGAGGGACAAAGTTTAACTCAGAGTTTGGAACAAATTAAGCGAGAAGAAACAATTGATCCAGAAGAAGACCTGAACAAACTGGATGACAAGGAGCTAGCCAAGAAGAAGAAAATCATGGATGAGTTGTTTGAAAAGAACAGGAAAAAGAAAGATGATCCCGATTTCATCTATGATGTTGAGGTAGCATTCCCACAGGATGAAGAGCTTGAAGCCTGTGAGTGGGATACAAAGTCAGATGAGGAGTTTTGACCCAGACATATGCTCTGGCCTCATGGTGTGTACAGTGTAGTCACCCTGGGAATGAAAAAAAAAAAGCAAAATAACAGGCCCCTGTATTTTAGCAACAAAACTTGATTTTGAAAGTCACTGTTTTATCTTGCCAAATTAGATCAAAGTTTATTTTTTATATTTTTAGCATATAAAAATGTTGTTAACTTTGTTTTTTGAAACATGACTAAACTCTATTTTTATTTACAACCTGTAGGTGAGTTCTTTCCTTCAACACATGTAGTATATAAAAACAAAATTCCAAGTTTTAAAAATCCCTACAACTGACATTCTATTAGTGATGTGTTAGCCATTCTATACAAATTACCGACATTTGCTATAGCACAACAAATATATTTTGCTGATAGTGGTAGATGCAGAGTTGTACATTCAGTAACATTGTACATTGTGGTTATGAGCTGAGCATTGTACAGCAGTACCCACTCATTGGCATATGTTTTGAATGTTGCTATTGTCCCAGCTTTCTCTCAGAATTCTACCAATCATTTGGGATGTTTTCTACATGTTTGCAGAGTACTGGCCTTTACACTAATTGTACCTCTTCATTTTGCCAGTCCCAGACAATTTTCTGTGTTACTCAACTATGAAAAAATAGACTGCCTGCTTCTACATAATGTCTTTTCATGTGGGTTGCAGCAGCTATTCACCTGGATTTTGAAATGGCAGGCAATCAGCCTGCCCCAACAAGAAGTCACTCAACTGAGAGTTGTTGCAGAATTGACTGCTTTTATGAATGGGCTTCCACTCCATGATATCAGTAGAGCTACTACATGATCTGGACCACTCACTTCATATCACATTATAGACTATACTTAAAGTCCCAAATGAGCCTGCTTTTGGGAGGGTGGTTCTTTTTTCCTGTGTGGCATGACACTCCCTCCTTCTCCTATGGTTTGGAGCTTGCTAGTCTTCTATTTATGTGAATTACAGAGACCACGAAGAAGGAGGAGAGGTTGCTTACCTGCAACTGTAATTCTGCAAGTGGTCATCTGTGAACAAGCAGAATCTTGCCTGTCCTACCTTTGAGGTGTCCTGCCTTTTACTTAAATCCTTGTATGCTATTTTAGCTTCCATGTAATTGAGAGTTGGAAATGTGCTGTGTGGTGTGAATGGAGAGTGGGGCCTATTACCAAAAATTAGCAGGTTCCAAATGCTCTCTGCAGGTGCCCAATTTGTGTGAGTTCACAACTGACAATTCAGGAACTACAGTGATAGGTAAGTAACCTGTCCATAGGTGTTAGTTGTTCACAGAAGAGCCTTGTTATAGCTATTATTTGTTACAGTTCCCAGCAGCAATCTTCCTTCTGTTCCATGAATCCATTTTTCACATATGCATTCTCTAAGCTGATTACTCCATAGTGTTTGTTCCACTCAGGCACACATGCATAACATTTTCGGTCAAGAGTGCATTTTTACACTCCCATACTTTTCTGCAGAGCATGGTGGTCTTTATTATGGTAGAGAGCCTAACTAGCACTATATGAATTACACTGACAAATAATCCAGTTCAATGTAGTTCAGTGTAGACAGGGCCACAGAATTCTTAGCCCTGATAAATTTCTTGGAGGCAAAGAGACATGTCTCCTATGCCACTTAAATATATAAGTTCAAAAGATACACACAGGCACTGATTTTATCATTCCATTATTAAATATGTCCTTCCAAATATGCAATAATTTATTTATTATGTATTTATTTAATATATTTATACCCTACCTTTCTCCCCGAGGGGATTCAAAGCAGCTAACAATCACACAATTTAAAACAAAATGAGTACAAAAATTACAAAAAGAAACAAATAGTATTGTCTCTGGTTCAAAATACAATTAAGACATAATACATACAATTAAAATGCATTTTAAAACATATAACCCCCCCCCCCAAATTCCACCCACGACCTCACCAGCATCATGCCCCTCGTCCTTTTCCTAATACCTACTGGCAGAGTAAGGCCTGCTTGCAGAAGGCCTGTAGGGATGGGGCCATCCTGGGAGCAGCTACCGAAAAGGTTCTCTCCCTTGTTCCCAGAAAACTTGCTTGAGTGGGTGGGGGACAGAGAGAAGGCGCTCCCCAGTTGATTGTAAATGTCTACCAGGTTCTTAGAGAGATGGTCCTTCAGATAACTTGGGCCAGAACCCATATTGGGCTTTGTAGGTCAAAACCAGCACTTTGAATTGTGCCCGGAAACATGTTGGCAGCCAGTGGAACAGTTGCAACAGAGGAGCCATGCTCTCTCCTGTGGACAGCTTCAGTTAGCAGTCTGGCTGCCGCTCTTTGAACCAGCTGAAGTTGGTTCAAATATTGCATGGATATTGAAAATATAATTTAAGGACATATCTAATATTTGGTCTCCAGAGGGCAATGTTGTAAAAGTTGCAAAATGTTATACAAATCTTGATACTTTGTGGAAAGCTTACATTATTGAAATACATGCAGAGCAGATTGTGAATAATATATCAAACCATCCTTGTAAATGACATTTTCTGGAGATCTAAATAAACATGAAAAGTAGATAAACTCTAATGATTTTCCTTATTTGACAAATTTGTCATGAGCCTTCAATTTCTAAGCTATGCTGACTAAGACAATCCTATCATCAGGCATTCTTGACAAGATTCTTTCAGTGGGGGGTTTGCCACTGCTTTCATTTGAGGCTGAGAAAGCATGATTTGGCCATAGTGGTGCACACCTTGGTAACATCCCATTTGGATTATTGTAATGTGCTGTATGTGGAGCTGCCTTTGAAATTTCAGTTAGTCCAAAGAACGGCAGCCAGGTATTAACTAAGGCTGGCGACAGCACACAACTCCCCTGTTGCAATAGCTCTATTGTCTGCCAGTTCATTTTTGGGAACTTTTCAAAGTGCTGGCTTTGATTTATAAAGCCCTTTACAGCTAGGCTACAGGTTATTTGAAGTACTGTATCTATCTTTTTGAATCACTACAATCACCTCTAGAGGGCCTCTCTCTGTGTCCTATTACTCAAGCATTTTTGGTGAGAACAAGGGAAAGGGACTTTTGGGTGGCTGCTCCCAGATACTGCAACATCCTCCCTGGAGAGAGTTTATATACTGATGCAGGTTGAACTTTTCAAGGTAGTGTGATTGAGATTTTACAGTGGGGATAAAATTTGAATATATTACAATATTTTTTAAATATTAATAGTTTTAATGTAAGTTGTTTAATCATTTTTATTTATGTGTATATATTTGCACTTATATGTATTGTTAGTGTCATAAGTCCCAGCATTGCGAGAAAGGTAGGATAAAAGTGAAGTAAATAATAATAAATAATAAGGGTCACCCAGTGGGTTTTTGTAGTTGAATGAGATTCAAGGCCGGGTCTCCCAAATTCCAACACTCCGATCAGCTGGCACACTGACTGGTTGACAACTGATTTTGTTGTAATAAGGCATAAAGTTAATCTGTGATAGAAAATTACTTCATGAAGGTATTCTACCCCATTATCAAAACATACATAAACTTGAAATGTGAGGCTTTTAAAAAAAAGTTAACCTCAAAATTCAATTTTACTATTGAAAACAATACATCTAAAATCAGTACCTTTACTTTATTGTGATGCTGTGGTTTCAACTTTTAAAATATGTGTAGCCCATTCTTCATATATTAAAGGTATTTGTATTCAAATCACCTGTCAACTTGTGACAACTCAATCAATTTCATAGTATTTTCTTAGGGAAGGAATACTCAGAAGTGTTTTACCATTGTGTTCCTCACCCAACTTCAAACAGCCCACAGTCCCTTTCAGAGTCTCTGGGCACTCTGCACATTTACCCAGAAAGAACTTAATCTGCCTGCTGATAAATCTACCCTGAAATAATTTACAAAAGATTGTCTTTGTCAGCTTCCTTTAGTAAGGTCTTCCCATATCGGCTCTATCACATATTAAAATCTTGTTTTCAGAGAACAAATTTAGCAACTGTGTTTTCTTTAAAAGTAATGTGTTCTTTTGTGGTCAGTTGCTATTGAGTATCAGTAATGTACTTCCATATTGTTATATTTGTGTGCACACATATCTTTCCACCTCCTGAAACACTTGCAATCCACGTAGCAGAGGGATAACGTAGCAGAGAGCGGTCAACCCTCCTGTTTAAGAAGCTGCACTGGCTGCCATTTATTTTCCGGGTCCAATTCAAGGTACAGGTTTTGACCTACAAAGCCCTGAATGATTTGGGACCCGCCTACCTGTGTGACCGCATCTCCATTTACAAACCCACGCAACTTCTTCAATCTTCCGGAGAGACCCTTCTCTTGCTCCCGCCTGCATCGCAAGCGCGACTTGTGAGGATGAAGGAGAGGGCTTTCTCTGTAGTGCCCCCCCCCCCCCCGGCTCTGGAACTAACTCCCCGGAGAGCTCAGACAAGGCCTCTCGCTGGCAATTTTCAGGAAGAAGCTGAAAACCTGGTTATTCCAATGTGCCTTCAATGATTGAATGTAGGACACTCCCTGTCCAAAATGACCTCAGAAGCACTTTAGTTTATGACTCGTGCAATTAAATCCTTCCTCATCCCGGTTCCCCATCATGACAATCCTTACATTGCCTATCTCCCATTGTTTTTAACTTTTTAAATTTTATTCTGATGTGGCCCTGCTCTGTGGAATTCTTGTGTTTGATAGAATCATAGAATCATAGAATCAAAGAGTTGGAAGAGACCTCATGGGCCATCCAGTCCAACCCCCTGCCAAGAAGCAGGAATGTTGCATTCAAAATATTTATATTTGATTTTATATTGTTGTGTTGTTTTTTTTATATTGGTTTTTGCATTGTATGTTTTGTGTATACTGTGTTTATTGTGTTTGATGGGCGTGGCCTCATGTAAGCCATCCTGAGTCCCCCTGGGGGAGATGGAGTGGGGTATAAATAAAGATTATTATTATTATTATTATTATTATTATTACAAGAAGGCTGAAACCTGAAAGAAATTTACAAATTGCATTTTGTTCTATTTGAACAGTTTTGTAAAAAAAGTTTTAAAAGGCATGGCAGTTTACTTTGTATGTTTTTGTGAAGCAAAATCTATTTAATGTATTGTCAAAGGCTTTCATGGCTGGAATTGCTGGGTTGTTGTAGGTTTTTCAGGCTATATAGCCGTGTTCTAGAAGCATTCTCCCCTGACATTTCCCCTGCATCTATGGCAAGCATCCTCAGAGGATGCTTGCCATAGATGCAGGCAAAACGTCAGGAGAGAATGCTTCTAGAACATGGTCATATAGCCCAAAAAACCTACAACAACCCAAAATCTATTTAATCTGATCTGTCAACAAAATATATGCTGTGTTAGATATATATAATAGCACATTTATTCTCTGAGCATAATAATACATTTATTTTCTGAGTGTAGTTCTTAGATAGACAAAACAATGCCCCAAACAAAAGGAAGATATCCACAAATTTGAGGTATCAGATTTTTAAATATGTGACAAATATGTGACAAACCTTTAGAAAACAATCCTAAAGTTGAAAGACCACTGATGGTGGGGAAAACTGTGAGAAAGTAGAACCCTGGAAGAAAGCATGGCTGACTGGTACTCTGAATAGAAAGACTCTACCCCGTTGTGTTGCTGAAAGCTTTCATGGCCGGAATCACTGGGTGCTGTGAGTTGTCCGGGCTGTATGGCCATGTTCCAGAAGCATTATCTCCTGACATTGTGGCAGGCATCCTCAGAGGTTGAGGGAGCTGTTGGAAACTAGGCAAGTGACATTTATATATCTGTGGAATGTCCGGGATGGGAGAACAAGTTCTTGTCTGCTTGAGGCAGGTGTGAATGTTGTAATTGGTGGTCTTGATTAGCATTTAATGGCCTTGCAATTTCAATGCCTGGCTAGTTGCTGCCTGGGAAAATCCTTTGTTGGTAGGTGTTAGCTAGCCCTGATTCTTGTCTGGAATTACCCTGCTTTTTTAGTGTTACTGCACATCATGTTATTGCAAATCCCAATAAAAGTCATGTTGCATTAGTAAAAACCAAGACTTTTCACTTAAAGGAATGACAAGTGAAATCACTACTGTGAGGGGAAAAACAGAAAGTCTGGAAAATGGACTGCTGTATTACTTTTGTGACATCAGCAACATATAAACCCATTAGCAGAAAAACAAATGTCAGGTGTCAGTCCAGAGCTCTGATAAAACTTGCCAGGACTGACCAGAGTAATACAAAAAGGAGAAGGGACAGAGAAGTCACTGGAAAAACCATGAAGGGAAAGTGGAGTTAGTGAAGCAAGTAGCCAAGATAAGAGATAAAAAGTTGAGAAACTGAGAAGGAAATGCAATGTAGGTGGAAAGAGGTGAAGGCAAGCCCTGTGACTATGACAGATTGAATTTATCTCCACCCACCAACTCACCCACAGAGTCTTGACAAAAAAGGAAACTCTCTGAAGCTAATGTTTGCATTTCAAAGGAAGCTCAAAAGTACCAAGAAATGCAGTCATGAAAAATTAATGCCAATGTCTAATTTAAACCTTAATGATCTCTGTCTTCTATGTCCTAGTTTTAGTCTTAAATCATTCCCAGTTTTGTTTTGTTTTTTCTAATGGATCTGGCTGAGTGCATAAAAAGGAAACTGTCCCTGCTCATTCACTCTACACATTCATATAGCAATTTATTGCTATAATTTTATGTATATACGCATACGCGAACAGGTGGATATTGCACCAGTGATATTTGAACAATGGGGTAAGACAGGCATAAATTGTAGATAATGATAGGCTTGTAAGGAACATGCTAGATTACATAGATTACAGAAGTGCTAAAAGAGCCACAGAATCTTCAGTTGAAAATGTTCTTTGACTGAATGATCTCTATTATAAGTAGCACAAGACACTTTTACTAATGAACACATTTTAAGTATTATTTTTTTTTAAAATGTGTAAACATGTTTTTCAAACGTACAGCATATTTTACTTGCTAGTTCAGTGGTGATTGAGGCTCCACTTAGCCAGGCATGTAGCCCGGGGGGGGGGGGGGGGGTGTTGAAGGGGCTTCAGCCCCCCCCCCCCCCCCCGAAATTCTCATGGTGGTTCGCGAAAAGGCCTTACTGGTGCATTATTTAAACTGTTATGTTTATTCATATCATGATCTGATATGAATAAACTCAATATATCCCATATACATAGGGGTATTGGGGTAACGATACAAACGGTTTGCTAGGGTAGACCCTCTTTTACTCAGACTCAGCCCCCCCCCCCCCCCCCCCCCAAATCGAAATCCTGGCTACGGGCCTGCACTTAGCAATAATATTACAAACTTAGTATACAAGAAGGCACAATATTTTATTAGCTATAGCTGTTGAAACTTATTTCTAAAATGGGTCTGAATCCAGGCATTGGTCAACCCACCTGCTAAGTGGCAGGAACCAACTACCCACTAGATCTGCTAGGTATCACCCAGATCGTTTGCTAAGCGTGTCTTTGGGATTCCATATGGCAGGGGTTCTCAAACTGTGCTCCGCAGAGCCCTTGGGGCTCTGTTCTGCCTCTGTGTTTACTAAAATTGGATTGGAAGGTGCTGTGACATAAAGGACAGATCAGAGTCTGTATTTCATGAATTAAAACAACATTTATCGATAGACAAACTGAACTTATTTTCCCCTGGTTGCCACAATAAAGTTTCTGTGATAAAAGGTTTTTTAAGCTTATGCAGTTCTGTTCTTTGATCTCCTTTGTTACTGAGGATTATTATAAAGTCCCAATATGACTACTGTTTCTTTACTATACTGTATATGACTCTGACGTGAGTTTATATTAACACAGTTCTGATGTGATGTGTTGTTTTACTATGCTATATTCAACTCTGATAAATAAATAAATAAATTTTATTTATATACCACTCTATCTCCCCGAGGGGGATTCAGGGCAGTTTCCAAGTAGCATCACCAAAACATACAGAGTAAACAGCATGACATAAAATTAACAAAACAACATAAGCATAAAATTATCACAATAACTCATAAATATTAAAACTAATCCTGATTGTTCAGAGCAATTAAAAGGCTGGGCCGAGGCTTGTGCAAACTAAAAAATATGAGGGGACCAGGAATTAAGTATAGTGCTATAACAGGCTAACAACAATAGCAGGTACGGGTCTGTGGCTGTGTTGTGGCTCAGTCTGAGCCTGGGCTTTCTGAGCCTGAGTTTCCTCAGGATGAGGAGGATGATGGATTATAGATTTCTGAACATGTCCCTGTTGTTGATGCAGACAGTGTTGATACTGAAGAAGAGACGGCATTTCTGTTTCCCAGAGAAAGGAATGTTGTTTTAGATGATGGTCATGATTTGAGTGAAACTTCACAGCTGCAGGTGGAGGAGTCAACCGCTCCAACTGTGAGCTCAGTGCCTCTCGATTCCCAGGGTGGGCAGTCCCAGGATAATGAGTTATTCAGCCTTGAAGGTGATGGGATTTGATTAGGGAGGACCGTTTGCAATTAAGGGTACGTAGAAGTGCTCGGTTTGCTAACAAACGGGAAATTCGACGTCAATGTAATGCTTTCATGCTAGGGAAGCATATTTAACAATCTGATTAAAGTCAATCCTTTGTCAGTGCAACTTTGCTTACATCCTGTTAACTTCTCTGAAATTGCCTCGGCTTTTGGAGAAAGCTTTTGGCTCTTTGGGACTTGGTTTTGATCTTGGTTTCTGGGGACTCTGTCATGCTGCCATGGATTCTTGTTTGACCAATACTTGTGGATAATACTTCATGTTATTTGCCTTTGGACCTTGGAAACTCTGCCTTTGCAATTGAGACTCTGTTTTGGCTATTCAACTTTTGCAACCTTATTTCTGCATTTATGATTTAGTTTTTCTTCAATAAACTACAAAATCTACAGCTTTGGTGTGTGGTGTTGTTCTGAGCAAGGTGAATCTGTCCTGAGTTGCAACAGGCTGCTTATTTCTAGGGCCTACTAGAGGGATGACCGGGGTAATAGGTAGGAAGAATAAGGCCATATTCAACAATGTTTGGCGCTGAGCTAGAACTGGTCATTCTCAAAGGCTTGTTGAAACTACCAGGTCTTCAAGCTCTTACGAAAGGAGGGGAGGTATGGGGCTTGTTTTATTTCCTTTGAAAGAGGAGCAGGGAGCCACCACTGAGAAGGCCCTCTCTCTCATCCCTACCAACCGTACTTGTGACAGTGGTGGGAGTGAAAGGAGGGCCTCCCCGGAGGATCTTAAAGTTTGCGCCGGTTCATAGAAGGAGATACGATCGCGGAGATAGGTGGGGCCCGAACCGTTTAGGGCTCCAATGTGACTTCTATTACTTTACTATACTGTATATAACTCGGACGTGACATGAATTTCTATGCACCTTCTACCTTCCTCTGCTTCCTAAACACTAACTGGCAAATCCTAACTGACAAAAATAACAGCAATTCCGAAGCTAGCAGGAATGGAGGCTGAGCTCCACTCCCTCCCAGATCCTTTAGGGCACAGGCAGTAAATTACAGCTTTTGGAGGCATAAGAGGCTCCATGGGTGATAGTAAGGAACTCCACAGTGACATGCTGCTTCCGTCCTCCTCCTCTTTCCTCCTCCTAAGTAATGTAGGGAAATTAAAGTTTTGAGCTGCTGGAAACAATAGCAGCAGCAGTAGCAGCTGCATTCTCCCGGGGCACAGACCCTTTCCCGCCACCTCCCTCACTGCGCAGACTCTTTTCTTTGCCATCCAGCCCCTCCCACTTTCTTTGCTTCCAAAAACCTATTTCCCTCTTACTACTCAGGGAGTGGTCTGATTGTGTTTTTCCTGCATGACAGAGGAGATAGGACTGACTGGCCTCTGAGATTTCTGCTATTATTATATTTTACTGACACAAAAACACAGTATGTCACAGCAAACGAGATATATATATGCTGGATTTCGTATCACAAAATCACAAGTTGAACACTTCCCAAGCGTCTAGGACTGTGTGATATATTTTCGAATGATGCGTGCAGATCCAAGTAAGGTGGCCTTTTGCAATTGACAGATCGTGATTTTGACAATGTTTATTGTTTCCAAATGCCGTCTGAGATCTTTTGGCATGGCACCCAGTGTGCCAATTACCACCATTACTATCATCATTATCATCATCATCATCATCATCATCATCATTATTACAAAGGCTGGCTGGATAATGTAATGAACTATATATTCACATGAAGGCATCTCTCTGAGGTTAGCCGAATGCAAATGTAGAGGCTGACATCTACCTGGCTGAATATAATTTTTAAGCAAAACAGGGATAATACCTCTATATTCAAATGTGAGTGCTTGTTGAAACTCTAGAGGTCTGTGGCAAATATGGAACCACATATAAAGTCATGGTAAGGCTCTTAGGTGGTAAGGTGCAAAACAAATCCTACCTACATCAAAGCTACCGCCCTTCCCGCATCTTGTGGTAGGAAGTCTCCATTCTCAGTTCTACTACAAGATAGAGCTAGTCAGGAAGCACAGCACACCAACAAGCCAAACTCAACATTTGTGGTCTATAGTGAATAGGGTCACTTCTACCAGACAGATGGTGTTTGGAGCCAAATAATAAAAACAGTTAAGTGGCATGCAATGTTTAATTTGTATTAATGACCTTATTTACACGACACACATTTTTGTGCCTCAAATGTTAGGCCTGTTTCTGGATATATTTGATCTGCTGATTCGAAAAATAGCACCAGTTTTCCCCTATCAGCTCTAGTTTTTGAGATATGGAATATATGCCCAATACCACTCAACATGTGCTCACCCATAGAGAATCATGGTAACCATATGTAAGAAATTAGAGCTGATGCATTCTATCCAATGCAGTTTTCTGAATCAGCACCCCAGATAACTCCAAAAACAGGCCTAAAGATCAAAATACCAAGATTTGTTTTAGTTGCACTGTGATAATTTTTGCATTAATTGTGCAATTTGGAAAAGGCATGAAGATACAATACTCAGCTATTCAAATATAACTATATTTAGTAAAACTGTATTGCCAGTTTCAAGGATAATATTCATTTCACACACACACCTGCCCCAGAACTCCCATTTGCATGTCCTTATTAGGGAACTTCCTTTACCTTTTCTGCAACATCCCACTCTTCCCATTGCTGTGCCAAACTGGTTACCATATATATTTGAGTATAAACCGACCCAAATATAAGCCGAGGCACCTAATTTTACCACATGAAACAACTGGGAAAATGTATTGACTTGAGTATAAGCGAGGGTGGGAAATGCAGCAGCTACTGCTAAATTTCAGAATAAAAATAGATATCAATAAAATTACATTAATTGAGGCATCAGTAGGTTAAATGTTCGTGAATATTTACATAAAACTGTAATTTAAGATAAGACTGTCCAACTCTGATTAAACCATTAGTCTAACTTTCTTCAATGTAAATGCATATCCTTCCAATGATAATAGAGTAAAATAATAAATGTACCAATAACAATAATAAAAAAGTTAAATTCTAAATGTAATAATAAAAATAATAAACAAAGTAAAATAATAAATGTAACAACAACAAGAACAACAGAGTAAAATAATACATAACCTTGACTCAAGTATAAGCTGAGGGGTGCTTTTACAGCCTAAAAAAGGGCTGAAAAACTAGGCTTAAACTTAAGTATATACAGTAATTGCTAAGTCATTTGTGACATAGAAAGTAAAATCTAAACTGTATTCAAAATTACTAGCTAGCCCATAATGCAGCACAAAGAGACATGATTAAAGAAATCTAGATAAGAAGCTAAGTGGCAAAACTATGATTCCCACAGGCATATACAATACTAGATGTATATACTGTATTCTATTTGCAGTATTCATTTTCCAGTTCTCCACTTGCAGCGGAATTTGTGAAATGACTCTCCATTGAAGAGCATAGTGGTTAAGTTCTCTGGAATTAGCATTGTTTGCTTAATTATCATTTGCAAAAGTCCATTGCCACATCTGTGTGTGAACTGATGAAGAGAAGGGATCAAAAGCTGGTCAGTTTCTCTGCCAAAACCAGAAACATCTACTAGTTCCATACAAATCGGTTTTAGCAACCCATACCATAAGCCACAAGCGTGGACCACATGTGCTGCAGAAAGATGCCTACAAAGCACTTGGCTCCATGTGGTTCAGCCACTCACAGGGCATATTTCATGGCTTCTCTTGTAATTGATGTAGTTTCACAATCGGTATACTCTAATTCGATAAACTGTAAAGTTCATTTGTTTTTCTCTCTCCCTAACCTCCTTCTGATGTTCTATTGGGCAATCCCACATGCCCATGCTCTTTAACCACATCCTGAATTAAAGCTGCTTTTCCCCGAGTGAAAGGAGAACCAGTTAGTTGTTGCTGCTCCTAAATGTGGTAGAGGAACCAAACTTTTCTGCCTAATAAGGGAAAGGAGGCACAGCCATTTCTGGCTTCTCCAAAGTAAGGTTAAATGAAACTGTTGAGCACAAGCTGAAAACTCTCGTGATGCCACAATTCCAACAATTTGGGAGACTGGAGCTTGCCACCCTAAGCCATATTGAAGACTATGGTGACGAAAACAATTGAGAAAACAGATGACAGAAATTGCATTCAATTTCCCTTTTCAAAATTTTAAGTTTAATAAATGACTAGTTAAACTAACTAGCTCATTAACTGAGCACTGCAACCCTCATAGCTATATGCCATTGTTCCCTTCATCCCCTATATGCAAAACAAGCAAGTCACGGAAATATTTCTGTAACAGAGCCATCATGCACAGCTTTTCGCAGTTACCTTCATCTTCCTTTTACGCTAATCAAACATCTACTTCCCTTTTTTCTGCCATAAGCATCAGTTTTAAGGCTGTCCTAGCACCTATGAAACATGAGCATTAAATAGTATCCTACTCTTGTTCATTTGCACTGTGTGTTGTTTCTTGATAACTGAAAACCTGCTGCTTTACTTCGTACTTAAAGATAACCATAATGTGTGTATGCATCAACATGGGCTGAGGTTTTTTCACTGTGTGGTTTTCCTTCCCGTAAACCTCTACCACAGAGAGGTTTCAGACATTTAGTACTGACACCAGAACTAGATGCTTTGTAGGTGATTGGCACACAGGTGGCATAAACATTTGAATTTTTCAGAACTCTTTTATTTAGCAATTCAGCAGAAATGCTAGGAGATGGGGAATTTTTGTCTATTCTTGCCTCATTAAGGCCCATCAACACTGATCATTTAATGCAGTTAGAAGCCAGCTTCAAAGTGCGGTGGCCAGACAACAAACACCCATAAAGTGTGCTAAAGAAGGTCCTTAATGTGCATCAATACCTTGTGGTTTGTGTAGTAACCATCAGAACATCATATTGTTTCCAGGATTTCCTATGTAATCATCTGGACAGTAAAACCACTTTCTTCAAAACTAGTTTGAAATGGCATTAAATGGTCAGTCAGATGGGGCGTCAGGTTTCTGGGAAACCCAACTGATTATGTATTGTTTTAGTAACATTTTCATGATCCTAATAAAGGTATTACCCAACTCCATTTTTTGTTTTTCCTTATAGATGACACATCTGTTTTCTTTTTTATTTGCTAGGGTAATGGCAATTTCCTAGGACACAGAAGTGCTGCTCCTGTCTTTTAGCAGTTACCTTCATGAAATGTTTTACTAGCAGCAATGATCTTAAGTGATAAACATCTAAAGTAGTAATCTAGTTTAAAAACCTTTGCTTTAAATTAACATTCTCAGGGACCCAGGTACATCAAAGTTGAAAATTGTTTGAGCTAACTGAAAGAATTAAGGGGTACTATATATTGTATGGACCTAATCACATTAGAAAATACTCAATTTTTGAGACTAATTGAGAACAATTTCCAGCGGGTTCCATCACATGACACTTACCCCATACTGTCAGTAATCCATCAACATCCATCTTCAAAAGTCACAGAAACAGAGTATTCTAATCATAGTATTTGAAAAACTATGCAGCTTTCCATTGCTGAAATCAGTATGCATCCCATCATCAACAATATGACTTGTCATCAGGGGGTGTATCTGGTCAACAAAATATTTTGACTCTAGAATTTTCATGAAGGAAGCAGCCATTATTTCTGTTTTGGGGAAAAGATCCCCATTATTAAAGTAATTGGAAATTGCCACTTTACTTCAGAGAGGGGGGCAGAAGAGAGTTCCATCTTGTCTCCTTCCTATATCATCAGTTGGGAGGCCTCCCCCCCCTCCCGGCACCACCCGCTGCTCTGGCCAGAGTGAAGAGAGAGGGGGCTACAGTTGAAGACAGTTCCATCTTGTCTCCTGTGCTTTACTAATAATATAATGTAATGTAATGTAATATATATATACATATAATATTTATAATATTATAATGTAATACAATATAATAGTAATAATACAATATTATAGTTATATATTTATATTACATGTAATATTATGATATTACAATATAATGTGTAGTACAATATAGTAATATATAAAACGGATATTGTACTATGCCAATAATTTAATATATTGCATGTATATATATCTTGTAAGCTGCTCTGAGTCCCCTTTGGGGTGAGAAGGGTGGCATATATATATATGAATCTGTGCAATTTATTTCTCTGTTGTACCTGTATTTAAGGAACAGGCTTTTCCTTTCAACTATTATGCCTCCTCAGAAGGAGAAGCAGCATTGTCATAAGGAGCCACATCTAATGAATCAATAATCTATTAGGTTCTTGTAGGTTTTTTCGGGCTATATGGCCATGTTCTAGAGGCATTTCTCCTGACGTTTCGCCTGCATCTATGGCAAGCATCCTCAGAGGTGAGGTCCTCACCTCTGAGGATGCTTGCCATAGATGCAGGCGAAACGTCAGGAGAAATGCCTCTAGAACATGGCCATATAGCCCGAAAAAAACCTACAAGAACCTAGTGATTCCAGCCATGAAAGCCTTCGACAATAATCTATTGTTTAGAAATCCAATAAGATTAGATTCCTCAGAACTCTGTATTATAGATCTCAATATTTCATGGCAAAAAGTAGTGATCAATTCATTTACTGCGCAGATGCGAGCACATTTTCAAATCTCATGAGAGCGGTACTTTGAGACTTTGAGGCTACGTCACTGCACAGGTTTAGAAAAAAAATCTAAAACTCACAGAATGGCATAGGGAGTGTTTCAAACAGATTGGGAGGAGCCAGCTTTCCGTGGTGTGATGGAACAATGTGCAGCATTTTCTGAAGGTAAGAATCATAGTATTTGGGTGTGTTGGAGTCAGTATGCATCCCAGCAGCATTGAGTCAGAAAAAAAATATGGATGCATTCTGATAGAAACTGAGTATTTCCTAATGTTTTATTTATTTATCGTGTCATCAGCAACCATTGTATTACAATTCTAACAGAGCAAAACAAACACAGAGATTAAAAAGAAAAAGAAAAAAGAAAAAAAAAAGAAAAAAAAAGAAAAAAAAAGAAGAAAAAAAACCACACAGATTTTGTAAATTTGGTATTTGGTTAAATGTCCTTTGACCAGTATCTGGCCACTTGGAGTGCCTCTGGGGTTGCCGCAAGAAGGTCCTCCATCGTGCATGTGGCAGGGCTCAGGGTGCATTGCAGAAGGTGGTCAGTGGTTTGTTCTTCTCCGCACTCGCATGCTGAGGATTCCACCCTGTAGGGGTAGGGGGACATGAGAGAAGCCTCCTCGCAGGATTGCAAGACATCCGGGCGTCCCCTGGGCAACGTCTTCGTAGACGGCCGATTCTCTCAACCCAGAAGCAACCAGAGACGACTTGAAGCATTTCCTAATGTGATGAGGTTCCATCCAGAGGCTGGATGGCCATCTGTCAGGGGTGATATTCCTGCTTCTTGGCAGGGGGTTGGACTGGATGGCCCATGAGGTCTCTTCCAACTCTTTGATTCTATGATTCTATGATTGACATATAGATTGAAAGGAAAGGAGCTGTTTCTTTTAGGTGTTTTAATTTTTTGGTTTTAATGTAAACGTTTATTTTAATTATATGTTGCTTTTATGGCATTGAATTGTTCTCTATGTGTAAGGCCACTCTAAGTCTCCCTCGGGGTGAGAAGGGTGGGGTATAAATATGGTAAATAAATAAATTCTTTTTTTCCTAAGTCAAAACAGGAGATTGCAGAATGTTTACAAAAACTCTCAGAGTCCAAGATGACTGCCCTGTATCAATGCCTATAATAACAGACTTTCATAGATATAATGAAAAAAAAATCTATTTCAAATAAGTCTGTTCACAACAGAAGTAGAAATACTTGTATACTTATCCACTGACAGTAGAACTAATATAACAGTTGTGATAAGGATCCTTAGTTAGAGAATTGGCTTCCCCACAGAGAAGGATTGGCAGGTGTTTCCTTTTCTGTTTGTCAATGAGTCGGTCTGATAAAGAAATACTCTTACTCATAGTTGCCCACAGTTTCAACATCTTTGCAAACTATATTTCCATTGCTCTCCCTCCAGAAACTAAAACTTGGGCCACTATAGCCAAATCTTGTAGGCACATGTTATAAACTGTTGTGAGTTGCTGATGGTTAATTTCTAAATAATAACTGATATTGCTCAATGGGGCTATCTTTGTATATCTGATCTTAACAAATAAATGGACCTGTGATTTATTTTGTGGTTGTGTTGCAACTGAGACTCACTTTGTTAGTTTAATATAATCTGTCCATCATACTGTATAACAAACACTGAAACAGTAAAGATTAAACATGGTCGTTATGTTCCATATTAAAACCCCAGATATATAATTCTAACAAAAGGTGGAAAAGATCACACATTCTACAATCTAAGAGTTCCTCAACCAAACAGATGGATACCCTCCTGGCTGATGAAAGGTCTCGGATTAGATGTTCTGCATTCCTTCCAAAAAAGCACAATGGAAAAGGTAAGAGTTGTATTCTTTTAAAAGAAATCATAGCTCCTTTCTTTGCTCTCCAAGGGCCCTTTCACACAGTATTATATCCCAGAATATCAACGCAGGAAATCCCACATTATCTGAGTATGGACTCAGATAACCCAGTTCAAAGCAGATATTGTGGGATTTTCTGCCTTCATATTCTGGGATATGGGGCTTTGTGGAAGGGCCCTTAAGGCCACTCTATATCTGTCTGTCTGTCTGTCTGTCTGTCTGTCTGTCTGTCTGTCTATCATTACAGGCATGTTTTCTCCACTCACATATGAAGTAGAAGGTGAGGTAGCTCTACTCTTTAAAGTTTAAACAAAGTATGGGGAATCCATATACCTCCAGATGTTGTTGTATTGTTACTCCCATCAGTCCTTGCTAGCATAACCAAAGGAGAGAGAGGAACAGAGTTGCTGTCCAGCATTCCACAGTTCTGATTTAAATTGAAAGGAATTACATGTTGGGACAGTAGAATCCCTTCACCCATGCTACTGGTTGACATGCCACACTCTGCAAGTACAAAACACTAGCCCTATTTAATAGTTCTCTTTGAGGTTAAGTAAACATGCAAGGAAAGGAATATGTGAGCCCTGTCTTTTCCATTGTCACCATTAAGGTCCTCCATGCAAGTCAGACCCCTCAACATTCAATATTCAGTACTCCATGGGAGGGGTCCACACATAGGAGTCTTTCTGCTTCATAATTCTCATTTTGTGAGATGGTGGATCTCCCCTTATCATGTTTTTTATTTATCTCCGAGGAATGCAACTGAATAAGGTTACTTCCTGGCTTTCTTTGAACATTAGATTCAATCGCAGAAAACTGCTCAAAAGTAATTGTCAAGAAGTGAGTGTGCCAGCTAAGTTAGTATAAAAGGAAATAGAAAGGCAATGGGCTGTAGCCCATGAAAGCTTATACTAAAGTAAATTTATTACACTTAGAGACACAACAGCTCTGATTGAAATCAATTAAGTCCAACATAATAAGTGAGAGTAGAGCCCAGATTTTGCTCCCATCACCATCTGTTTCTTTCCGCGCAATCCTGAAAATGCTGATCGCTGTTCATGTTGCTACCTTCATATCTGACCCAGCATAAACATTTGAGTTTAACTTTGCAACCTATTCCAGTCTGCATGTCTCTTGGTTTCTCCATATTCCCTATTTTAAATACACAAAGTATACTCTGACTGTTTTTTCACCTTAACAAGTTAGGAATCCATGGTGACACCCATCAAATGTGAGCAACTAAAAATGTGTGCAACCCAGAAAAAACAGAGAAGCCCATCCTCCTATTCCCATTAATTGTCTCATTAATGTTTCCATTTAGTTTCCATTTAGGTTCCATTTAGTGTGTAAACCATATTGATATGGAGGTATGGGAAATGTTCCTCCAAGAAGAAAATGGCATTTGCTTGCTTAAGAATTCCATGTTTTTGAACAAGAATTCCATGTGTACAAACATCATGGCTCCTTCTCAAAATAGGTTTTTCACATTTGTCTTTTGTGCCTGGAATGGACTTTTCTTTCTATTCTGGATTAACAGTATTACCGTCTAGCATCCTTCCACTCATAACTTTTATTAACCAACATATTTTCCAATTACATTAGGACAATTCTCTATGCTAGTTGGACAGCTTCTTATTGCCACATTATTGTCACTTGTTGGAACCACATTACAGTATTGTAATTTCCCCATCCTGTTAAGCCTGTTCATGAGGCTTAATCTCTTATTTCTTCTCGTCACCTTAATATGAACTAGATGTTCTATACCTGCGTTTTACCATTTGAAAAAGTCTTTCTCTGAAAGTGAGAAAGATTATGCTGAAGGCAACCAGTAGAGCCAAAAAGGTAGGCAGAGTGAGCACCAGATACACCAAAGCCATATCTGCCGTTAGCCATTTGCAGTTTTGGATGACAGATTCAGGTAGATTCGCTGCATTAAAGAACCTGGAAGAGTAGTTACAAGTGACTTGACTCATGTCTGCAATGTGTACATGTCCAAGTCTGTGGAGAGAATCCCTCCACCCCAGTTTGCAGCAGTCATAGAGATTCTGGCTGAGGTAGATCACACGCAAACTCTTCCCAAGTTGCTTTTCCATGACATGCAGAGGTAGGAAACGGAGACGATTTTGCCTAAGGTTCAGAGTGTGCAGTTTTAAACCTGATAATGATTCAGGAAATATGTCAAGAGAATTTTCAGATAGATCCAAGTCTACCAAATTCTGAAAAGCAGAAAAATCTATCTTTGCACTTGGTGCAAAGAAGCCAGTGTTCCGAAGAGAGAGTATCTGCAGGGATGTTGCAATGTCTTCCAGAGGTCCTAAGCCATTGTAGAGCACCTTGGGATTGCTTGATAGATCTAACTGTACTAGGGAGGTCCCCTTGAAGGCATGCCTGACCAATTCCTTCAACTCACACCCAGCCAAGAAAAGATTTCTCAAAGAGCCTGCATTACTAATATTTACACAACTGGGATTTCCAGCATCATGTGAGTTACAAATCTCTATTGGGTTGTTACTGAGGTCAACTGTAGTGATCTTCGTTGTGTGGGTAAAGATTTTAGCAGGCAATCCATGCAACCTATTGCTGCGTAGATTAAGGCTCCTAAGGTAGTTTAAGTTACCTCTTGGATCCAAGTTCATCTGTAGATCTGAAAGCTGGTTATAGCTAAGATCCAAGTCAATAAGATTCTTCAGCCCTTCCTTCTCCCACAGGTTCAGTGTCTTTAAGCAGTTGTGGCTGAGGTTCATGTGTGCAAGCAAAACCATCCCTTCAAAAAACCAGTCTGGAATATACCAGAACTGGTTCCAGCTAATGTCCAGAAAAGTCAGAGAAGAGAGGTTGCTATGACTGTTTTCTTCCCAAAGTTCATGCGTGGTGATGTTGGTGACATTGCCATCCAGAAACAGCAGTTGGACTGAGCTCTCAGAACGATTATAAAGATTTTGATAGAAGTTCATTTTATTGTGTGTTAGCAGCAAAGTTTTCAGCTTATTTCGCTTAGGTAAGAATGGGAAGAATAGGAGTTGGTTGTAGGAAAGATCTAGTGTTTCTAGTGCAAAGGCAGCATCATCCTCAGCAGCAAAGAACCACTCAAGGTGATTGTTGCTGACATTTAAAATCTGGAGTTGGGTCAAGTCAAACCCCACAATGCATGGGATATAGTTATAGGCCAGATTAAGCTGTTGCAGCCCTCTCAGCCCTTCAAATGCACCCGCCTCAATCTCAAAAATGTAGTTCTGCTGTAAATCCAGATGCCACAAGTTAGGCAGGTTCTGGAAATGTCTGTCATCCAGTCTCATGATGGCATTCCTTGCTAGAGACAAGGATTCTAGTGATGACAAATGCTGGATCATAGTATCCACCATATCCTCAGTGAGCAGGTTTCCAGAGAGGTCCAGCTTCCTGAGAGCAGGCAAAGTCCTTAGAGCAGCTGCTGTCACAGAATAGTTCATGGCAAGGACATTGTTGGCCAAAGATAGATGTCTAAGACTCCAAGTCCCAAGGAAGGCCCCTGCTTGAATGATCTCCAACCCATTGTCACACAGGCTGAGAGTTTGCAGGTCTTGATACTGTACTAAAGATTCATTCTTTAGCATCTCTATATGATTAGTATCAAGGAAGAGTTTCTCTGTTCCAGCAGGCAAATCTTCTAAGATGGAGGTTAGACTCTTCCCATTGCAATTCACAGTTCTCTCTTCCTGAAGTATGAAACAGAGATACAAAGATTTGTAGATTGACTGGTTAATAAAAATGATGCAGCGGTTGAAACAGAAATGAGCATGATGGTTAAAACTGCCAGATACGCTGCCAGTTAATTATGTAAAGAATTTATTTGTGGGATGTCACAGGGCAGGACTGGCTCAGAAATGTGATATTGGCCAGCAACAGTACAGCCTCTTGCATCAACCAGTGAATAACCTACATGCAAGTACTTCATGAAAAGATTCTAAGAGATCCACATTTTTATGTCTGCAATAAAGTATCAAGGATGATGCTCTTATAAAAACTTAAGAGAAACCGGATTAGATCATACTACATGAGTATCTAATCCAACATTTATTTTCCCCAATGGAAAATCAGATGCCAATGTGATTGTTCTAAAGACTGCTCATGTTTTCCTAGCAAGTATCATATTTCATAACATAATAGTCGCCATTGTATAATAGTTGCAGCCCTATTTTTGGCATGCCAAAATTGGTATTTTAGTATTCCTCACATAATAGTCACATCCTTGTTTTAGACAGTCTACCTGTTGTAAACAGTCTAGCATTCCCTTCTACGTATCTTACTACCCTGTCCAAAACAGCTTTACCTACTCACACTTGCCCATCTGTGTGGTCACCTGACCGCCCACTGCCCGGCACTTCATGTACTCACATTCGCCTATCCATCTGCTCACCCATACATTTGCTTGCCCACCCACCTGCCCACTGCTTCACTCACTCACTCGATCCCCATCCATCCACTGCTTCATTCACCATGGTAGGTGGGTTGGTGAGCAGATGGATGTACGAGTGAGTGAGTGAGTGAGTGAAGTGGGTGGGTGGGCAGATGAGTGAATGGATGGGTGAGCAGATGGATGAACAAGTGAATGAGTGTGTGAGTGAAGCAGTGGGTGGGTGGGAGGACTAGCCGATGCATGGGCAAGTGAGTGGATGAGTGAGTGAATGAAGTACTAGCCAGTGGGTGGGTAGGTGGATGGGCAGGCAGATGGATGAGCGTATGAGTGAAGCACCCTTACTAAAAGGGAGCAGGCAAGTAGGTAAAGCTGTTTAGGGTAGTGCTTTGAACAGAGATTTAATAAAACATTATTGTGTTGGTACATAAAACTGACATGAATTTTCCCCCTCATATAATAATCACACACTCCTTTTTTGCCCAGAAAGTAATAAAAAGTATGACTATTATGTGATGTAATACAGTACCTTACTGAATAAATCTCTCCCTCTTGTTTTCAAAAACTTATACAAAAAGGCACTCACCAGTTTGCAGAGTTGATGATAGGCTGGAGGTTTGATTTCCCATCCTGTATCTACAAAAGCTACACACAAGGAGATGCTCAGAACTATCATTGCCATCTCAACAGCCCACCTCCTGCAAAGAAAAGAAAACAGAAAAAATATATTTAAGAAAATATTCCCTGCCTTTTCTTAGTTCTATTTTATTGCATTTTATATTACAGAAAAAGATTTGACCACTCCTAGAAGGCATATATGTCAAGGCCTGCAAGTCATTTTAAACAAATGAATATTTGCTGCCTAAGATCTTCTATCTGTCAAAGGACTCGAGCTCTGATGGAAAATATTTTCCCTATGCTTTCCCTATGTATGTCATTCTGCTGTACACATTCAGTTCATGAAGGATAAGCAGATCTCAAGAATGCCAAATCCATTTTTCACAAAGGCTCCAAGATGCTCCAGTCAGAGCCAAGTACAAAAGACAAAGAATTAATGAACAGGTTTCCTCTACACATATCCTGAGCCTAACAATTTGCTTTCACATTATCAGAACTGAACTCAGTTTAGGAGTGCTTTTATGTCCCTCAAGTTCGCTCCATCCAGGAGTCTATTTTTTTTGGGCATATTTTTATTCAATTGAGAGTCCTGTCAATCTATTACAAATCACACAAAGATCTACCAGTAGAACCAGGAGCCCATCCACTACACAATTATAGCACTATTATTCCCCTTTAACTGCCATGTTAACTGCCATGAGTCCCCCTTCGGGGGGCGGGGGGGAGAAGGGAAAGGTATAAATATAGGAAATAAATAAATAAATAAATAAATGTTTCCATCCTATGGAATTATCAGATTAGCAGTTTAGGGAAGGATATTTAAGAGTCTCATAAAGAGCCTTTCCAAACTACAAACCTCACAACTTCGTAAGATGGAACCATAGAGTTTAAAGTGGAATAAAGCACTACAATTGCATGGTGTGAATAGGCCCCTGATTTGCCTTCTGTCCCCATATGCTTTACCCAACATGCTCAGAGTCAACATTCGTTCATTCTGATGTTTAACTAGGCATTCTTTCTTGAAATATAATAGATTATAAATAGTTACTCATATCTATACAGTAGTTTAATCTGAAGGGAGACAAGTACTGTAGTTTTATAAGAGTGTTCCCTTTCTAAAGAGATATACAAATATTAAATTTGTCCTGCTGTCACCTTTGATCAAGCACAGAAACTTCTCAGCAAAGCAAAACTAGGACACACACTTCAAACCCTCAGCTCTCAAAATGTCATCTTGTCTCTAGAACAAAGCTCCAGAAGAAATTATATGTGTGACACTAATGATTCTTGGTTAGATTAAAATATAGAAATATTATTTCTTCCCAGAATCCCGTAGCCAGCTAAGACACTGAAATGAAGCTGTTGGGAGAATGCTAGTTTAGTTGGAGTACTTGTATTTTCTGAAGCTAAATTTTCCGGAAACCACTGTTAGCCCAACAAAAAATGAGGTGGTGCAGTAATAGATTAAACCCATCTTTAGGTCCAAGTACACTGAAAGCACAAGATCCTTTCTGATCTTCGAAGGATCAGCCCTGGTTAGTATTTGTACTAGGGGTTGTCAAAGAATGGCAAGTGCCATAGCTTATATTTCAGAGGAAGACAATGGCAAACCACCTCTGAATATTCATTATATAAGAAGTAAAATTCCCAGGGTCACCTCTAGTTGATATGAATACCATACGTGGCATAGTTGTTCAGTACTAAACAGCAACCGCCACATGTTTTTCACCTGTTATACCTTCTTAATGCAAAGATTGGAAACGCATTTTGGAGTTGTTACTCACCGCATGGAGTAATGTGCTCAGCTTTAGGAAAGTCATTCTGCATCAGCACCTGTCTTTGGGTCTTTCAGTATATCTGAAATCAATCAGTTAAAGAAGATTAGCTGTTTGCTCTCTCTTAACATCAGATTAATTTAGAACTTGCGGAAGGAACTAACGGAAACAGCCGTCACATGGACTACGGTGGAAGTTGCAAGCTGCATCACCCTGCCACCCTCCCCCATCCCAGGCTCAGTAGTTGCACACGCAAAAGTTGCATATGTGCAAGTCACTTGATGAAAGAGCCCAGAAGGGAAATGAGAGGAAGGAAACCGGGCAGGGTGAATTTGTAACCACTTGCTGAACCAAGGTGAAATCTCCCCAGTGAGGATTCATTAGTTTCCTTTCTTACAAACAGCTCTCAGAGTCTTGCAGCAATTTTTAATCTAACGAATACATGTTGGCATAAGGTTTTGTGGCCTACGGTTCATGCCAGAATGGATTCCAATCTTGGATACTCCATATCATTAAAAAAATACATTAGCCTGTAAAAGACCTACAAGATGGTTGCTTTTCCTGTGGAAGACCAGTTTGGATGCTCCTCCAGAGGTGATTCCTATTTAATGTTACTCATCAGCTTTGCTTTGAAACAGAGCACTAAGGGCCCTTCCACATAGCTCTATATCCCAGAATATGAAGGAAGAAAATCCCGCATGATCTGCTTTGAACTGAAATATATGGTAGTGTGACTTCAGATAACCCAGTTCAAAGCAGATATTGTGGGATTTCCTGCCTTGATATTCTGGGATATAGAGCTGTATGGAAGGGCCCTAAGAAATTTGGATAAGAATAAAGTCTGAGAAATTTTATCTGAAAGTCTAAAGTCTGAGTAGAATTTTCAGAACACAATATTATGCCTTAAATCACATCATTGTATTATGATGCTGTGATCTGAATATGGCATGCATTTGGGCTATCTAAGACCTTTTCCACTATTTTTTAAAAAAACCCAACAACAATCCATAATAGGATTTTTCTTTCACCTTTTTTTCTAACCACATTAGTGTTTGTTGATATTCTTCCATGCATCCAATTCATTTGAAAGTACTATATTTTATTCTTATTCGTATTATATATTCAAGTTTTAAGAGATATGCAGTGGAATAAATGAAATAATGCAGCAATATAACAAATCAAGTTAGACTATCACTACAATTGTACATTAACCTGGCTGTCATTTTTTTCTGTTCAGGAAGAACTGTAACGTATTGTTAAGAAGTAATCATCAAGTAGTCTTTTTCAAAATGAATTTCTCCAGTAGTTTATTTGGGTCCATCAATTTGTGTGCATGTATACTGCTCTTCTGGCTTTAATTTTTAAAAAAAAAAGTTTAAAAGCAACCCTTTTTGGTTTATTTCAAAGCATCTTGCTTGTGATATTAGCTGTGCTATTAGATGTGGCACTGTACAAACCCCTCAGATGTGTTTTCAGGTTGTTGCAAACCTCACATGGCCTTCTTCATTTCCTCCTCTAGTGCCCTTAGTGGTATTGTGGGATACTATGCAAACACACTCTCTCAGCCTCAGTGGAAGACAAAGCCAAACTTGCTCTGAACAAATAAGATAGACAAACTCAAGTCTGCCAAAAAATAAATGTTACATTTTCCTTAAGGTCACCATAGATGAGAAATGACATGAAAGGCACACAACAACAAACAAATACAAACAAAATCCCAATGGCTGGGGGAAAGGCAATCACTGTGTATGCCCCTCAAAGAAAGTCAAATCAAGGCAGTTACAGGGCCAGAGCAATTCCAAAAACTAGGGCTTCTTTTCTGCATTAAAATCTGTTGACTACTGCAATTTGTGTTTTAAAAATAATCAAACAGGAAGCAAAAGGAAAAAAATATTTAGCAAAATTAGGACATATGGGTCTTTCCACTATTTGCATGAAGAATATCGTAGTAGGGACTGAGGGATTTGGCTTAATTCAAATTTTGACTACATTAATGCTCTTGGGAATATAATCAGAGAGTTGGAAGGGACAATAATGGCTATCTAGTCCAACCACTTGCCATGCAGAAATATATAGTTAGAGCACTTCAGAAAGATGTCCATCCAGCCTCTGTTTAAGGATCTCGAAAGATTAATTTCTGAGGAGGTCCATTCCAATACTGAATAATTTTCACAATATAGATGTTCCTCCTAATGTTTAGGTGGAATCTCTTTTCTTGTAATTTCAACCCACTAGTTCATGTTCTTGTCTTTGAAGCAACAAAAAGCAAAATGGCTCCATCTTCTCTATAATGTTTCTTTAGATATTTTAAGATAGCTATCGTGTCACCTCAAAGGACCTGTCTACATTAACAGAAAAACCCAAACATACTCACCTTGTATTGACTATGTTTGTGATGATTTGCATTCAAACCAGTTCTTTCATCCATAAGCCACTTAAAAAACAATTTCCTTTTATCCTTAATGAGATATACACCAAATATTTTTGATGTGATATGCATATGAGTAGGGATGCAACATAGTTATGGAGGGATTGCATGCTTGTCTGTAACACACATGTGTACAAGTACATTATATGTCTTTGAGCATCACAAGTTGGTTTTCTATTAACTAGTGGGTGTTTTTTTGTTTTTGCTTTTGAGTGGCAAATAATGTTATTTGACATTTGCCACTTGGATCCCAGTTTTGCTTCTATGCACTTCTTGGATAAATTACTTTCTTTTGAGCTTCATCCATTTACCTTCTATGAAATGAGCACTGTGACAGAGAAACCTCTGCATTGTACTTAGTTTCTTGGGGCTGTTAATTTTTTGTTTCTTTCTCTAGTTTCCCTTCTGGGAAATTGGAGTTTTGTGGCTAGCCATGTCCACCACGGGAGCCAATGCCATTATGTGAACAGACAAGCTCCTATTTATTCTGTAAGTTTGTCTACAAAATTCTCTTAACATTCCAAATACAGAAGAAAACATAGGCTTTTACAGAAGATTCTGCACATTGACAAAGCCATCTATTCAGATGAAAACTAGCCTAGAACTTTGCTCTCAATCATATTGTAGGAAGGAATTACAATCCAGCAACATATATACTGTGAATACCTTGCATAGGTTGACTTTAAGAATGATGGACAAGAAAGGAAACAAATAGTAATTCAGTCTCCTCCAGTAGTTACCACATAAATTTCTGGTACCAGTAAACCTCATGCAAACATGAACATCTGGAAGCATACCCCCTAAGCTGCCTAGCAGTGGTTTTTTCTTCAACCGTTCTCTTCAACCACTTTTCCATAGTAGTTGGAAAGGGAAGTAAAACCAAATGAAGACATGTGTGCATTTCACTCGGGCCCACAATGGCCAGTTATAACATAGGACACATCGGTTCAACCAAAAGGGTTTTTTTATATATCCCTTTTTTATACATAATTGTAAATCTAGTGATATAAGCGGGGGGGGGGGGGGGAGCAGTTTGCATCTACATCTGAATCACACACACACACACCACCCATACTCCTACATTTAATTAACTAGAGTAAATTATCTCTGCTAAGGTTAGCAGAAGTGAAAATATATCAATAGCCCAACAGATCCAGCTGTGATCCAGAAAAGCCACATTCTCTAACCAAGATGGCCAGTTGTGTGTTTATGAACAGGTGCCCTCCCTCTAGATATTTTAGACTTCAACAGCAATCATTCCTAGCCTATTGTCAAGAGTTATGGAGGTTTCGTTCAAAATATCTGCTTGGATAACATTGGTATATGTACTAAACTGGAAGGGGAAAACTATTCTAAATCTGGAGTATGCAAGATGAATCAAGATGCTGCCTCTTCACACACACATCAATATGAAAGAAAATTAGCAAAAAAAGGTAAAATTCTTAAAAATGGCAACGATGCCAGAAATTTGAGGTTTTTCAAGGACCCACATATACCGAGGGATGCCTGGCAAGCTTAGCTAACTGCAAATGTTTCCAGTTAGGAATCAGGAATCTCACCAGGTTGAAGGCAAAAGACAGAAGCATTATTCAGTCTGTGCAGAAGTGACACTTGTACTACAGGGGGTGCTCAAAGAGTACAAGTGCACCGCATAAGCATAAAACATGCATCTTTATATGCAAGAGTTTTCATGCGTTAACATTGCTACGTTTTGAAACTCCCTCCCATCTCTCTGATTGGCCTGCACTGAGAAGCCGGGCGGCATTTCCTCTGATTGGTTGAGAGGTGTGCCTTAGCCAGTATGTGCCCTGATTGGTGGAGCAGCCAGGGATCTCCTCCCAGCTGGGCAGGTAAGCCTTGGGGCTTTCAATGAGCCAGTGGAGGTGGTCTCTGGGGCAGAGAGGTCTGCAGAGGGTGGTGTCCACCCTGGATGTGTAGCAATGGAATGCTGAAGACAAAGAGAGTCTGAAAAGATTATTGATAGGATTATGTAGGTATCGGACTCTGCTGCAAAGGCAATAAAAACTGGATTCTCAGACATCTTCCCATGTTGGGAAGACAAATAAAATGTCTTGGAAATGTCTATTGGTGAGGTTAGTACAATCAATGTTTCTTCTTAAACCTTTGTCCAGCAGATAGCCAAGATCCCCAAAAGAGAAGTTCCAGGTGGCAGGCGGGTAGCCTCCCACTGGCATGCAGGAAGATTCTCTGTTCCACAGATTATGTCTCATCTCTGGTTCCCACACAGAGTGCAGAAAGAGTATCTGGAATGGCTGAAATTGCTCAAGAGGTTATTACAGTTCATTAGTTCATATAGACTTGCCTTCTATTTCCTATAAAACCAGATAATAATAAAAATATAAAAATATAAAAGATAGAGTTCATGTGTGTTTCAATATAAGTTCTTTAGAGAGAAAGGGAGAGGGGCCTCGCTAGAGTTGCGTGCAGGGCATTAAAGGTTATTTGCCTTATTTATTTTAATTAATTCTTCTGTGCTCATTCACACATTCCCATAAGAGAAAAAAGGAAAAAGAAAAAAAATATAGAAAGATACTTTGCATAATAAGTCTGGAAATGGAGGTATATGATACATTACAGCAGTCTATAGCTTGGTCTAGGTATGAGTGGAGCCATGAGCAGAGCTCTGGATTAACACAGATGTGGACCAGCTCAGACTAAACTGCTGAGCTGGGGTTCGTGTGTGTGCATTGGGGGGGGGGGGTATGGATTTGGGGTTACTGATGGTCCTAGGAGGCTTGAAGGGGGCTGTAGGGACGGTGGCCATAGTTCCCCGAGCTTCTGTCCTCGGGGAACTATAACTTCCCTGGAGGCAGAACTATGTCTCTCTTTTATTAGGGGTGGGAGTGTTCAATAACAGCAACTTCTATTGATCTCACATTTGTATATTTTCGAATTGCTAGGTTGGCAGAAGCTGGGCTTAACAGCGGGAGCTCACTCCACTCCTGGGATTCAAACTGCCAACGTTTTGATCAGCAAGTTCAGCAGCTCAGGGGGTTTAACCTACTGTGCCACCAGGAGGCCCGGAACTGAAATAACACCATAAACAATTTCTCTTTTGGCATATACTGTCCATCACTGTTTTCCCTCTTTTGAAATAAATGGGATGTTTGTTGCAAGGGAAGAAAATCAAGGCAAAACATCCTGATTGCACTTTAGAGTAAAAATGAATGCTAAGTAAGGAGAATCAATGCATTTGTTTAACAGATATACATATACACATTCTGCTTTACATTTTCAATTTTTCAAGTAGTTAAGAATTAATGATAAGAGCGCATTAAAAAAGGAAAAGTTCCCACTGATCCATAGAAATAAACCAAAATCCATGATTGGGCCATACCTTTATTAGTTGATCCTGTCAAAGGTCTCAAGTAAAACAGCTGAACACTCTAACATATGACATTATTGTATGCTACAATGCTCTATGCTTTCCATTTTTATGGCAGGCTGTAGCTGTATATGTTCCCTGCATCACTTTTTCTTTCTGACCCGCTGGTGAAGAAAATTGGCAAAGTATAACTTTAACTTCTGTTTAAAAAAAAAACAAGTAGGATGTTATACACACCTGTTTTTTTTTTGGGGGGGGGGGGGAATTCAACTTATTTAAAATCTGAATTTATTTTTAGAAAAAAATATTGAAAAAATGGTAGGAGGCTGCAGTTTTTTAAATTGTACTTTATGTATGTATCTGAACATGGTTTCAAGTTCCATCTGGGACTCTCCTAAGGGTTCCTAAGAAGAAGGAACAGACTCAAAAATGATTAGTCTCCGTTTTACTCAGAACAGTCCCCATCCTTAAACACACAGGTTTCTTAGGAGATAGAAAATAGAAGCTTTTGAACAGAGGAGGTCAGTCTCCAAGGGATCTGGGAACAAGCTCCAGGGATCTACAAAAATAAACATTTCCCATGCCAAAACCTTTTTAAAAAGAAAGAAATTCCACTTCCAGTTCTGAAAAGAGTTTTTAAGGTATAAAGCAGTTGTGAGGAGACCCTTCAACTTAATAAATAGGGTTACCGCTTCTGCAAGAAGGTAATGGCATGCCATGCAGTCATGCTGGCCACATGACCTTGGAGGTGTCTACAGACAACACCGGCTTTTCAGCTTAGAAATGGAGATGAGCACCATCGCCTAGAGTCGGACACAACTAGACTTAATGTCAGGGAAAACCTTTACCTTTATCTTATAAGCCACCTATACTAGTTATTTGTTATGTATATAATTTAGATTGCATAGTGTATTGTATGTATGTGTGTTGGTATGCAGTTTTCTTTACGTTGTGGGAGGACTGCAGACCATGTGATCAGATCTCGGACTTTTCAGTTCCACTCATTTTCAAGTTGCAATTCTAAAAATAATTAATTAAGTCATATTGAAGTCATCAGTCAGCACACATTCTAACCAGAGCTTGGAAGCAACCATGTACAAAAACGTAACAAGCTCCAATAAAGGATTTTTAAAGCAATGTTCTAATGTAATTACATTTCAGGGTTGTTTTCATGAGTGGGAATTGCACTGTCCCCTGAGAGAACAAATAACATTTTGTAGTTATTTTTACAGAGCATTTCAAAACATTCTACTGAAAATGTCTGTTTTATACCATTTTTTTTTACCAATTCTATGATTTTTCTCATTTCTCAGAAATGTAGTAAAGACAGAAACTAGTAAGGGAGCAAGTAACACATTCCCAAAGAGCGTAAGAAATAACTACTCACTCTAAAATAATAAGTAACTGGAACAAAGTATATTTTAAAAGTATTTTTTCAACTCTAATTCTCATGTTAATCATGAAAGGGAGTTCACAGTCCATGAAATCTTTAGCTTGGAACTTGGAACTGTTTTTGTTTTTGAAACTTGTAATCACTATGCTTTAGAAATTTAATACCAAATAATCTAATCAGTCTAAGTTGCATCTAAAGCGATGTATTCCTTAAGCCTTTGTTTGGTCTTTTCTCATTTTTCTCATCTCTCAGTAAACTGCTGTCCTCTGCTGTTAGAAAAATAAATGGTTCTTCCCCTTCCTTAATTCAGAGCTGGCACACACTAAACTTTTAGAGACCTTGCTTATAAGAATTGTTTGTTGAGCAATCATCCCTGCATTCAAGCATATGGGCTGGTGTGCTGATACAGAAGAGCTGATATAGAACAACTGTTTCTCATACTAAACCATAACTGATTTAGAAGACCTTTCACAATGTTCAGATAAGCCATCAGTTGATTCCTGGATGACGTCAAGAACAACCACATGTCGCTATACAGGAAAATCACAAATTCCATCACCCTTTTGAACCTTTATCAATACCACCATACATTTCATAAATACTATGACTAAATTAAAGAATAACACTTGAAACAGAAACAGTTAATGACTCAATACAAGTTAAAGAAATCAGTTTCTAGGGAGAATGAATGCTAACAATAGCTGGAATTAAGGCTTCTTTACCAAGAAGTGGGAGGATGTTGGCTGGTGTGATCATGTAAAAATGAACAGGCAGAATGAATTCACTTACACTCCTGAAATACAGAATCGATTGTCAGCTACTGTCCTTGGCAAACAACAGGTACCTTGAATGAAACTCTCTTGAGGGTGGGAAATATTTCACTACAGCTGTGAAATGAAACTCATTTATGTTGTCCAACAGAAGTTGCAACAATATTTTATTGCAATGTTTATATATTCCATTTCTTGTTTTACTATGCTTTTCTGATTCATGTTTCTCACATTTTGTGTTCCAATGTGTTATGCAACTTCACTTTCCTTTCACCTCTGAGAACATAGACAGTTGAATGTGTAGTTGTTTCAGCTAGAGAGGTACATACCCGGTGAGCCTTCTCTAAACCATATCAGACAGGACAGAGAACAGGCGCTCCAGGTTGAAGGCAAAGCTACAGAGACCTATTACAATTTGGCCAAATACGATTCAAGTACAAGCAATATGCTTCAAACATACAAGTACAAATTTATATAGAAAAATACATGACATTTTATACAGTTCTGACAGCTATTCAGACTTCCCATTCCCTCTCCTGATTGGCTGAGAAGAAGGGCAGGCAAGGATCCATGCTGGGATTGGCCGAGGGTTCCCCTGACATCACAACCTGCAGGTAGAGAATCCTGTGGTGGCAGGAAAGACAGCTGGTAGCTGATCAGCTTGAAGGAGCAATCCGTTGCTGGGAAGGTGGGACACTGGAGGAAATGGTGATGTGGATATGCTTATGAGTTTTCTGTTAACTCGAGTGTCCAGTTCCATGTGAGACAAAGGATACAAGACCCAAAAGGTAAAAATGGCAGCTCCGGACAGTCAAAAGTTTGGATGCCCATTCAGAGAGTTAACAAATTAATGTTTACCAAGACCCATCTTCCATGGGAGCAGCATACTCTCAGCCTCAATGTGAATGAACATACATCCTGAGCTCATCCTAGTGACAAAGAGGATCATCTTTGTGTATAAACAATGGTTTTGATATTTATCTGGCTTGGGAAATAGCTGAAGGGACTGTGGCCGCAATTTCCTTTCCCAAGGGATTATGCAAACTGAGGGCACAGAGAGGTAGCTATCTTCTAGATACATCTTGATACATTTTATACTTTTAGGAATTGACACAGTACATAAGTTACACATATGTCAACAAGTTGAACATTTATTAAAGGGTTAAATCTGATAAAGTTTGTAGGGTAATGCTGCTGCTGGGTCAATTCCAGAGCCTCTAGCTGCTTCAACATTTCGCAACTTTGAAGCCACAAAAAATGTTTTTAAAATAAAGAAAAAAATCATATAGCTTGCTTGAAGTCTCTTCATTGTCTTTATTCTTTTGGGGAGGGGGTGTCATGGCTTGATAACCTATGTCCCCTTTGGGCTTGAGTCCTGTTGTGTCATTAATTACAGTGCTACTAATAATTGTCTTCTTTTATACTTTGGTACTTTGTTGAGTGTCTTCCAAACAGAGTCATCTAACTCACTTCATTTTGGATTATCTCACATGCTAAAACATATTCAAAGAAAATGTACTGTGCCTCCTGTGCAGTACAAACCCATGTTAGCTATGATACCACTGTCATTGTTTTAGAGATCTCCTATCATCTCCTACCAATATTTGTTTAGCAGTCATGGCTCCTTAGCAAAAGCCTGTCTGACATGGCAGCTCTACCAGATGCACTGCTACCGTCAGTCTAACCTCTTGCCTTACAGGAGCACACAACTCCATAATCATGGAACTGTAGTGGTATCGTAATAGTACAATATTACAGCATACCACATGGAGGTATCATATTACAGCAATTAAACAGAATATGAAGGATGCAATTGTAACTGCCTTGTACTTTAATAATTGCATCAGAGCAAGGATTCTGTTAAAATTAACTACAAGAACTTTCTTTCAACAACAAAAAATGTCTTTGCTGTTACATATAAAATAGCAACTTTCACTTGCAGTCTTTGTAGTCTCAATAGATGTTCTCTTCAGAGATTCTCCCGATCCACTCTCCCCCTCTAGTAGATGGGATTCAAACTGTTGTTCAAAAGCAACTTATTTCAGATGCAACAAGAACATCGTGTTTTTGATTCAAGGCCCATGCCATTATCAGGATCCTTGTGCTTCAAAAATGATTGCAGTTTATGTACAGCCCTTGAAGTGCCTGACAGTTTTGAAGGATCTCCTTCTCTAGACTGATTCCTAAGATATTATAGTGAACACATCAGAATGCAAGTACAATTGTATCCAGTAGCACATAAGACAGCTGCAACGAATAGTTGTTTTCTTCTGAATTAAGCAAACTAGGGCTTGGTTCTATGTAATATGTGAAAGGTTCATTGCTGCTTTCGTGCCACTTTTTACTTATAGTAACCCTAAGGAGAATTCATCATACTTTTTTGGGTAAGATTTCTTCAGATGGGGTTTGCTCTTCTATTACTTGATAAGAGTGTCCCTTACCCAATGTTGCCCAGCTAGTTTGTATGGCCGAGTGGGAACTTGAACCCTTTCTCTCAGAGTCCTAGTCCTATACTCAAACCACTACACCACACTGGCTCTTGAAACAGCCGTGAGCACAAATTAAATTCTGCCTTAGGCTGCAGAACTGAAAGAAAGCTCTAGACTACGCATCAGCCAGAGGAGCTACAGAGTTGGGCTGCTGAATTATGCATTTTGGGTGTCTTACATTATTATCTGTACATCTTTGAGAATTATTTTACTAAAAGATAGGTATAAATTTTCTAATGAATGCATACATACCTTAAAATGTATACTTACCAAGCGTTATTCACTAATAGAGCAAAATCCAGATCTTCTCTCACACACACAAACCTCAGATCTAAAACATACTAAGTATATTCTAACCTATCTTCAGAATAAGTATACATTACTTATATAATCTTTCAGTGTTCTTTTCAAAAAATCAACATTTTATCTTAATGTGCTATGTAAGCAAGTGGTGATCAACCTATAGAACTGAAATATCAAAGATTTGACTTATCCAGAAATTTACGGTTTGATATTAGCTAACTATAGGAACATTGTAAAAAGTCTGTGCACTTATTTTAAACAGAAATGATGCCAGAGCTCATAACACAAACCATTCAATTCCATTCATACTTTCAATTAATAAAAAATACTAGAAAGTAATATTTTTATGTTTGAGCAATTTATTTCATATTTTTACAGCTTGCAGTTGGTCTTAAGGTAATAAGTTATGAGAGCCTTATATACAGAAACCTGTTCCCTATACCCCAAAGAATCATGGACTAATTGGGAAAATCAGAATGCTGTGCCACATAGGTGAGGAAATAAGACATTCCATTCAAATGGAAGCAAAGACTAAATGGAACTAAAGAATTCCCTTGGTGTAGGTTTCAGGACTAGTTCTCTCTACATAAAAAGTAGAGGTTATTTAGCCCCAGCTGTGGAAGGGAGATAGATTAATCTAAGAAAAAAACATTTCTTTCCTTTTTTTCAGATCATGCCATAGAATTTTATTGTAGTGATATATGTATTATATATACTGTATAGTTAAATATTATTTCTGGGAATCATAAATCTTTCCCAGTTCATTCACTACTTCTTAGTACCGTATGTTGAAAGGCATAGATTTGCTTCATTCTCGGTTTGTTTTAGAAAAAGACCAAGAATGAAAACGTTCTGTTGAGCGATATACAGCACACAGAAGATATATTTTAAAACTTCAACTTCACACATGCAACCCTCAAATATCATTATGTTGTATCTGAGTGCAGAAGGAAACTGAAGTGAAGCTCCGATCACAAGTCCAGCCTGGACAGCTGAGAGCATGCAAACTCTCTTAGCATTTTCAGGATCTGTGAAGTAAGCCACTATTTCCGTAATCTGATGCTATCATTATCAGCACCATAAAATAGATGTTTGTTGGCAGATGGATGATTCAGACCCTAAAACTAGTATTCAATTGTGATTTCCTTCTTCAGTCATGGTAAGGATACAGCAGCAGAGTTTTTGAAAGAAGATTAAAGCTAGATCTGTCAGTGTGACAAGATGGTAGTACAGATGACAAATTAGTTTAAGCCTACATCAGGGGTGGGCGCTCTGCAACTCATGAGTCGTTTTCAGCCCTCTCTCTGGTTTCAGACACTAAAGATTCAACTGCCATAGTATTTCCTAGTTATTCTGCATGAAAACAATCCATATTGGGAATGTGCACTTGTTTTCCAGCAAAATCAAACTTCCAATAGACGGTTGGGAGTGTAATTCTGCTAGAAAACAATATGCATGTTCCTCACAGATTATATTTCCCAACAGGCTCACTGAGTCTTTTGCAGTAGTATAAATATCACTTAGTAGCAGCTCCTAACAGTAACAATAATGTGTTATCCCCTATGAGTTCTGGGAAAGCCCTTCAATCCCAAGAAGTTGTACACCCTGCCATCAGAAAGTTAATCTGTTGGGAAGATCACAGCATAATCATTGTAACTACTATTTACCGAGGATCAGTGGCACTGCCAAAGATTCTGGCTTTAAAAACTCCCATCTTAAAGCTTTCATTCAGTTAGAAGTGTACTCTTCAGCTGTTAGTCTAAAAAGCTACTGTGAAAAATACACACCTGTTAAGCAGCACTCACAAATCTCAGCCAGCTTTCCATAGCTTCAGCAATGGAAATAATTGAGAGTTGTTCTCTATTAGGCATTTTGATACTTGTTGAAGGAGTTATCAAATACTTGCAACACTGCCTCACTCTATTGTGTAGGAAAGAATGTAAACATCTTTTCTCCCAAAGCCACAATCCTTTACGGACATACTTGGGAGTAAGCCCCACTACACACAGTGGAAGTTGCTCCAAAAAAAATATGCAGAGGATTGCCCTGAAAGTGTTTTCACTACTCACTGTTCAAATAAATATATTTATAAGGAAAAACAAAATAATACGTTAGTACCGAAAGCTGGCATTTGAATGTACAAGAATAAGACATACAAGCTATACAGGATATTGGTGCCAGAGAATGACAGAGATATAAAATAAGACAAGGAAAAACTGCCTCAACTTCAAGTCTTTCCTCTTTATACATTGTCCACATAAATACATCACAATACAGCTGAAGTCTAAAGAATCTTGGCTTATGGTGAATGAGTCAGTGTCCTCTAACACTCCTGCCTGACTCCTCCAGTAACTGGGAGCAAATGAGTATACTGGGAGTCATATGTAGTTTATTCATCATAATGTACAAATTGTTTTTTCTCTAACACGCCAACAACAAACCGTGACTTATAACTTAGATCAACAACGAGAGGCAAACTAGAATTCTTGATTCACACATAACACTGAAAGGTCACAATGTCCCTGGTTTGCTTATCATGGGAAGAGGTGGGCAGCAGACATGTGGCTTTTACATGGTAAGCAAGGTTCCCCTGGAACTTTGATCTATCATTTCATCTGAACTGGCACATTATCTCCTCAGGAAAACTTTTCAGTCTCAAAACTAAGTTTTAATACATGTGAAATAGTTCATCAGCTTGAAATGTGAGCGCAATTTCAAATTATGTAAGCTAATGGTTTCAATCTTTTATAATAATTTTTATAAGAAATTACTCAGAAAATAATTTTCCTAAAATATCCTAGATATTTTGGTACCAATTTGAAAACCTAATTTGTCAAAATGGACTTTCCCCTTACGTATATGAACACACACTGTTCTGACTATCAAATTTCAGCCATTTTACACTAGTCAAATCATCACAAGAGATGAACAACAAAACAGAAGAAGTGCACTTATATATGTTATCCATCTCTTCAACAAAAGCTGATATTTGACATGTAGTGGTTTTTTTGCATTTAAGAAATTATATCTCATTCAGAGCAAAAGCAAACCTTAGTTTTGCAGGAATTTTTTAAGTGTTCTGTATAAACAGTCTTTAAAATACACATCAGTGTAGCTGCACAATGTTTAGATCTGGAGAAGCATAGTCCATGGACCACACCTTGTAAATACATTTAAAATATATTAAATAAAACCTAACCTTTGGTAAAACACATCCAATCAAAGGCAGGAAAGAACAAATAGTTCTAAAATTGAAAGCTTTTCCACAACACACAAGACTCACACATCTTGGATATCTTCCTCAACTGTATCTATTAAACACTTCCTTAAATATGTACAGGATTCCACATTGCCACCTTGGCAACAAAATTTTATGCAACATGCATGCGGTTAACGGCCTTTCAACAACAAACTGCAACCCCCTGAGGAATTTTCTGGTCTGGCAGAAAAAGGAAATGCTTATGCACTCTTGATCCATGCAGCTGGCCTTCTAGAACACAGGTTTTGGTTCTCCTGGATGTTTCTTGGACATACATCCATGCATTTCATTCATGTTTCCTTATTAACCATTGAACAAGCGTCCCTGTATCGTCAACTTGATTTTCATGTCCCGGTTGTTTTTAGAAAAAAAAACAAGAATATCATCCATCTAAAGGTTTTCCCAGATAAACTAATGTCACTTCAGTGTTGCCATACACTGCAGATACTGCTGGATACAGGCATGTCTTTGGCAGTCCTCGGAATGCAACTCCCAGGAACTCGTAGCCCCGCTCAAACGCCAATGTTTTGTCTTCCATATCCAGGATGACACGAATTCTCTCACCTATCTATAAAGCAAAAATGGAAAAGGTTGAGGGGAAAGGAATGAGACAATGATGGCCAGTATTACAGCTAACACATTTCATAAGCCCTAACAACAGATACTTACCTCTGCTCGCTGATACGTTACACTATATGTTATATTATATTACATTGTGCTTTTAAGGTATTGTATATTAATTGGTATGATTTTTCATGAGTTAATTCTTCTTTGATTGTTATAAGTTATATTGAGTTTATTCACTCTATGTTTTGTTTTGATTGTCTATTTAGTTTTGGCATTGAATGTTTGCCATTTTATTATTCCTGTAAACCACCCTAAGTCCCTTTGGGAAGAGAGAGCAGGTTATAAATAAAGTGTTGTTGTTGTTTGAATTTGAAAGGTATTTTGCTTTTCAAAACTATTCCAGCACTATTTATACTATTTATACAAGGGCTTTGTGAAGAAATTGCTGGACAGATCTGGGACGCTGTGAAGGTGAGCTGTGGATGTAACAAAAACAGAGGCCTTTTCTGAAACATACAAGGTCTGGAGTTGATGCAGAGATGTTTGGGCTTTAAAAGAATCAAATTTGGATTTAATAGACACAGAACAGTCTGTGGTAAGAGAGAACTCACACTGGTTTTGGAGGAGGCTTCAAAAAATAAAATATTCTGTTTAATGTGTTGTCATCCTGTGTTTGAAGAAACTTCAATTTGCTATTCTGCTTTTAAAACTGTTTCTTGCTATCTCTATCAAGTCTGATATAAAGTCAGGTCAGGCCTACCATAACAAACCCACAGGCCAATTCTAAGGGGTCAGCCTGAAGCTCAGGAACCCAATCTAGAAAGGGATTAGGTGGGGGAACAAGGGCAGGGTGAATAGAAATATTCAAGGAAGTGCAGTGCCAACCTGGGAAAATAATGGCACTAACTTTAACATCAGTTGGATTTCAATCTTACACACATTACCTAGGAGTATGCCCCACCGATCTCTGAGGGATGTTCTCAAATAATAATAATAGTAATAGTAATAATAAACAACTTTAATTTATACCCCACCACAATCTCCCTGAAGGGATTTGGGAGGCTCACATAAGCACTCCAGGGTGATGCACATAAAATAAATAATACATAAGCATAAAATAAACAAAACATAAGTAAACTTGCATATTGCTAAATCCTAAATAAAACATACTGGTCTGCATCCAATTTGTAGTCTTGGATAGACTAGACCCAATGAAACAATAACTGAACTGTTAAGTAAATACTGTATGTAAATTTTGTTGGTTCAGTGAGCCAACTTCAATTAGACGAACAATTGGATTGAAGTCATCATAACCAGCTAGGCAGGAATGATCAAAGACAGAAGTGTTCACAACTCCAGTAAACATTTGGAAATAGCAAAACTCACTCACCTGATATTTTGGGGCATTGTTGCATTGGGGAAAGCTGCCGTTTACTTCACCGTTATGCAACAAGTTATTGTCCACCAAATTCCAGCCCCAGCTCTGGTCGTCGCTGCCCAGGAGGGCCACATAACCTTGGCACTGCATGGGAGCCCGCTTTGTTGCAATTCCAATTACTGCTACGGTGCCGAGAGGACCTTCCCACCAGACTTCCCAGGCATGGCGGCCTTCGCTGAAGCCGATCTTTGTTCTGGCTCCATCTGTACTTTGGGCAATGGGATTCCGATGCAAAGTAAACCCATTCTTCTTAATGTAGACATTCCTAGAACAATCATTGGTGCTGAAAGCATGCTGAAAGGCACGTACCTAATATTGGGGAAGAGGGATATTGAAAAAAAGGTAAAGAATTTGAGATAAGATTGTCTAACTATGCAAAGCCTGGAAATGATACTGATGTTTACATTTATTCTCTTCATAGATAGTATCATTATTTCCTCATTTACATTGATATTTAATGGAATAAATAGTAATAGGTAAAGGTAAAGGTTTTCCCCTGACATTAAGTCCAGTCATGTCAAACTCTGGGAGCTGGTGCTCATCTCCATTTCTAAGCCGAAGAGCTGGCGTTGTCTGTAGATACCTCTAAGGTCATGTGGCCGGCTTGAATGCATGGAGCGCCATTACCTTCCCCCCAAAGCAATATCACATATGCGTGTTTTTGAACTGCTAGGTTGGCAGAAGCTGGGGCTAACAGTGGGAGCTCACCCTGCTCCGAACCGGCAACCTTTCAATCAGCAAGTTCAGCAGCTCAGCGGTTTAACCCATTGTGCCACTGGGGGTCCCCATAAATAATACTACTATTAAAGGAATAAACACTAGCTCTGTTTACTTTCCAGTCTATTGGATGACATCTTTCTCCTCTCCTCTCTCTCTCTCTCTCAATCTTAGCACTACAATTTGAACTAAGACCTAAAGGCAAAAGATTCAAAGCACAATGAAGATAAAGGGGGAGAAAATAAAAGTTTGCATTTCGAAGACTTCAAATTGATACAGAACATGAAGATAGGGGATTAATAATTTACCACCACAACCACAAAGAAGACATTAGGAAAAATATTATATTTCTCCCTAAAAGCGACAGCTCATTTGGTATCAAATTACATACTAGCTAAACAAACCGAGGGTTATAAACAGCCTGCCCAAAAGCGTATTTTAAGTATCACATAATTTGAAGTACATGTAAGATGGCAAGTTAATTAAGAGAAAACAATAACTGAAAACCCATCAACACCAGGTCTACGTATAAAAAAATCTGAATGAGGGAAATTCAGAAATGTGTTTTACTTTATGACAAGCCAACATGTGAAAGAATACCAGAGGAAAGTAACAGATATGCACAACCACAGACTTCACCATTGGCAGAACTGTATCAGTACCTCTGAGACAGAGTTCTGCCAAATATCAAGCCCTTTCAGAAAGAAAATAATGGAGCCTCCGGTGGCGCAGTGGGTTAAACCCCTGTGCTGGCAGGACTGAAGACCGATAGGTCGCAGGTTCAAATCCGGGAGAGTGCGGATGAGCTCCCTCTATCAGCTCCAGCTTCCCATGCCGGGACATGAGAGAAGCCTCCCACAAGAATGGTAAAACATCAAAACATCTGGGCGTCCCCTGGGCAACATCCTTGCAGACAGCCAATTCTCTCACACCAGAAGCAACTTGCAGTTTCTCAAGTCACTCCTGACACAAAAAAGAAAGAAAAGAAGAACCTGTCCAGAAGAAGCCAATTTTAATTTTAAAAAGAGGTCTTTCTCAAGCTTTTTGGGAAGGAGATATTTTCAGGTAAATGCCGTTTCAAAAATGATTTTGCAAACAATTGTTATTGTATATTTCATTTATTCCAAAGGACTATACTGTACTCTTCAGCCCAAAGAGGCAATCGTGTTTTTTAAAAGGACAACAGTCTTCGTACCCAGTCTTATAATCTAAAAGCCTGCATACAAAGTGAGAAAAGGGAAAAATAGGGAGGCACTGATTCATAATGTAAAATTCTTCCAGGTAAAATGGAAACAACATGGTGAGGAGTCAAAGGAAGCTGGCCTCTTAGGTCCCTTCCACACAGCTGTATAAAATCCCATATCATCTGCTTTAAACTGGGTAACATGGCAGTGTGGACTCAGATAACCCAGTTCAAAGCAGATATTGTGGATTATCTGCCTTGATATTCTGGGTTACATGGCTGTGTGGAAGGAACCTTAGAGCTGATGAAGGAGCCCTGTCTTCCTTCCACTCCATTTTGCAGCTGTTCAGAAATAAAAAATACCCCAAAATTGTCCAAATGGGTGGCTGTGATAGTCACACCTTTGCTTTCTGATGGTTCAGTGTATACAAACATTGTTTCATGCACAAAATTGTTGAAAAATATTGTGTATAAAATTAACACTGGTGATATGATGTTGTAGTATATGAAGTAGAAATGAATTTTGTGTTTAGATTTGGACTTCAGCTCCGAGATATACCATTATGTATATACAGGCAGTCCACGAGTTTCAAACATCTAACTTACAAACAACTCATAGTTACAAACAGGGGTGAGACACAGGAAGTAAAAGAAATCAACCCCTTGGAAGGGAAATTCAGTCTGGAAAGGGTTATCACGGGGGAAAGGTGTCTCCACTGAAGCTGTATCACCAATCCTTGTTTCCACAACAAGCTAATTTTTTTCAAAATCCAATTATTGCAGGGACAGAAAGTATGGTGGCATCTTCTGAACAGCAGCACAGAGAGCAAAACAAACACCTCCCTATGCTATCCAAAGCTAAAGGATAAACAGATAGATAGATATGGCTGGAGTTACACTAAAAATGTACCTGCTCTGACTTACAAACAAATTCAACTTAAGAACAATCCTACACAATCTATCTTGTTTGTAACTTGGGGATTGCCTGCATATGCAAATACTGGTACTCCAAAAACCCTTCAAAAAAAGACAATTTTTAAATCCAAATGCAACTGATTCCATACATTTTGGAGAAGGGATCCTCAGCCTGTACCTGCTTAAACTTAGCCTCCCAAATCATACACATAAAGGCTCTTGGCCCACAGCCAACAGCTGGGCGGAGGTGCCACATCTACAGAACCTGTGTTTAAGGGGTGTTTCCACACTACCGACAAGTAGGCAGGTCAGCAAGGGCGAAAGATAAGCTGCACTTCATTGAGAAGTCACAGAACAAACCCCAAATATTATTTCTATGTTTTGGGACTGCCTGAAAGCAAACCAATAGTCCACCACTGTAACTGCCATGGCACCATGGGATCTGTAGTTTTACAAGATCTTAAGTCTTCTCTGCCAAAGAGTGCTGGTGCCTCACCAAACTACAACTCCTGGGATTCCAAAACATTGAGTCCTGGCAGTTAAAGTGATTTCAAACTGCATTCGTTCTGAATTGGAGCTCTATCCTAAGAGCAATTTGGGTTATAGCCGAGTTAGACACACTTCTTTCCATTTCAACTTTCTAGTGGCTCCACTACTTTTATGAGGTATTTAGAATTATTTCTAGTCAATCACTAGATCACACCACTAGAGAGGGAGCAAGCTCATCCCTTCCTTCCTCGAAGCTGATCTTATCTTTTGCTGGATCTGTACATTTCAATTTTTTTCTGCCTAAGGATGCATCTATTTAACCTGTCTTAGCTATGTGAACACGCCAAGCTACAAACAATAACTGCTTAGAATAAATCAATTAAAATCAATAGGACACAATTAACTGAACAGTTCTTCTAAAAAAAAGACTTTAGATGCATCTGTGCTGTATATATCATTATGCCAGTTTCACCCCACTTGAACTGCCACAACTCAATCCCATAGAATCCCGTGTTGTAGTTTTACAAGGGCTCTAGTCTCCTCTGTCAAAGAAGAGCTGGCACCTCACCAAACTACAACTCCCAGGATTTCATTCTACATTGTAAAATTAGTGGAATCTTGCAGCTCTTGACCCACCATGGCTCAATGCTATGGAGCAATAAGAGTTGTAGTCTGGAGAGGCACCAGCTCTCTTTGGCAGAGAAGGCTAAAGAACTCATGAAGCAACAACTCCTGACTAGTACTGAGTCACAGCAGTTCAAATGGTGTCAAACTGCATTTGTTCTCCGGTGAAATGGCACCCTTGGGATTTGTAGTTTGGTGAGGCACCAGCACTTTTTGACAGAGGATGCTATAGACCTTGTAAAACTACAACTCCCAAATACCACTGAGCCATGACAGTTCAAGCGGTGCCCATTCATTCAATCCCAAGTGTTGATGCAACTGGGGTTCCTTCCTTCTTCCCTTCCCTCCTTCTTAACCCTTCCTTTCCTTTCCCTCCCTCCCCCTTCTCCCCTCTACTTTCCTTCCTTCATTCCCTTCTTCCCTCCCTCCCGCCTTCCCATCTCCCTTCCTTTTATCCTTCCTTCCTTCCCTTCTTCCTTCTTTCTTTCCATTCTCTCCTCCTTCCATCCATCTTTCCATCTCTCCTTCCTTTTATCCTTCCTTCCTTTCTCCCTCCTTAGATCCTCTCCTTCTTTCTTTCCTTCCTTCCTTTCCCTCCTTTCGCTCTTCTTAGTTCCTTCCCTTCCCTCCTTCTTCCCCTCCTATATCCTTCTTCTTTCTTTCCTTCTTTCCCTTCCTTTTGTCCTTCCTTCCCTTCTTCCTTTCCCTTCTCACCTCCTTCCTTCCCTTATTTCCCCCCTCCTTAGTTCCTTTCCTCCTACCATTCTTCCTTCCTTACATCCTTCCCTCTTTCTTTACTTTCCTCCTTCCTTCCCCCTGCCTTAGTTCCTTCCCTTCTTCTTTCCTTCCTTCCTTTCCTTTCTCTCTCTCTCCCATCTCCCTCATTCCCTCCCTTCCGTCCTTCCTTCTTTCCATTCTTCCTTCCCTCTGTCCTGCCTTCCCTTTCCCTTCCTTCTCTCCTCCCTTCCTTTCTTCCCTTCTTTTCCCTGTCTTAGTTCCTTCCCTCCCTTCCTTCCTTTCTTTCCCTCTCTCTCCCATCTCCCTCTTTCCCTCCCTTCCTTCTTTCCCTTCTTCCTTCTTTCCATTCTTCCTTTCTACCTTCCTTCTCTCCTCCCCCTTTTCTTTCCTTTCCTCCTTCCTTCCCTTCCCTTCACCCTCATTAGTTCCTTCCCTTCTTCTTTCCTTCCTTTCCCTCCCTCTCCCATCTTCTTTCCCTTCCTTCCTTTTCTTCTTTCTATTCTTCCTCCCTCCCTCCCTCATTAGTTCCTTCTCTTCTTCTTTCTTTCCTTTCCCTCCTTCTCCCATCCTCCTTCCCTCCCTTCCTTTTCTTCTTCCTTCTTTCTATTCTTCCTTCCTTCCCTCCTTCCTTCCTTTCCCTCTCATCAGTTTCTTCCCTTCTTCTTCTTTCCTTCCTTCCTTTCCCTCCCCCATCCTCCTTCCCTCCCTTCCTTTTCTTCTTCCTTATTTCTATTCTCCCTTCCTTCCCTCCTTCCTTCCTTCCCCCCTCATTAGTTCCTTACCTTCTTTCCTTTCCTTTCCCTCCTTCTCCCATCTCCCTCTTTCCCTTCCTTCCTTTCCTTCTTTCTATTCTTCCTTCCCTCCCTCCTTCCCTTTCCTTTCCCTCCCTCTCCCATCTCCCTCTTCCCCTTCTTTCTTTCCCTTCCTCCCTCCCTTCCTCCCTGGGCCTGACCTTGCCCTTGTAGCTGGGCACATTGCAGAGGACGTCTGTGCGGAGCGCCTCCTCGGCCAGGCTCCGGGCGGCCAAGCTCCGCCAGACCTCGCTGTTCTCGTCTCCGTGGAGGACGCGGTGCCAGAGCTTGCAGACCAGGGCGCAGCTCCGCAGCTCGCGCAGCTCCAGGTACGAGAAGACCAGCTCCAGCACGCGCCCGGGCAGACGCCAGCCGGGCCCCGCAGGACCACCACCACCAGCAGCAGCAGCAGCCGGGGCCGCGGAGCCAGCGGCGGAAGAAGGAGCAGCAGGCGCAGAAGCCGCGGTCACCGGCGCCGAACTCGGCCCGCTGCCGCCGCTCCCTCCTCCTCCTCCTCCTCCAGCCGCCGCCGCCGCCGCCATCCCTACAGCCGGCGGCCGCCCCGAGCAGAGCCGCCAAACAACGGACCAATCCGCTCCTGCCCTCAGCTGGGAGGAAGAGGCCCGTTGCTGCACCTCTTCCCCCTCGAAGCCAACAACGAAGGGCGGAAGTGTGAAGTTTCGCCCTTTAAAGCGGCTTCAGGAGATGGACCCTCTACTTGAGAGGCACAGATTGAGAGCAGCAGCGGGAGTAATTGTAATTCCCTCTTTCTCCCGCCAAAGCGACTCAGCTGAGACTTACTTCCGTTATCAATATTCGAATGATCTAGGCCTTGAAGCTGAGGCAGCCATATTAAGTAAGGGTAAATGTTATCGCCGGCTCTTATTGTATGCGCAGGACTCGCACCTGTCAGTGTTGGGAAGAGAGTCATAATAGGGTGACGTCATTTCTCCTCGCCGGAAGAGAAGGTTAGTGTGCCTTCTGTCAGAGGAAGAGAAAGGTTTGCTGTGTTGGTTTTTTTTTAGAAAGGTGTTGTTTGACTGGAGGTAAATGCTTGTCTCTTTAAGCGCGTCTGGCCTCCCTCCATTATTTGAGCTCTCGCCCCTTCCACACAGCTGTATAAAATCCCACATTATCTGCTTTGAACTGGAAAATATGGCAATGTGGACTCGGATAACCCAGGGCCCTTCCACAGCCCTATATCCCAGAATATGAAGGGAGAAAATCCCTCAATATCTGCTTTGAACTGGGTTATCTGAGTCCACACTCAGATAATGTGGGATTTCCTGCCTTGATATTCTGGAATATAGGGCTGTGTGGACTCAGATAACCCAGTTCAAAGCAGATATTGTGGGATTTTCTGTCTTGATATTCTGGGCTGTGTGGAAGGGCCCTGAATTGTATGGCAGTGGAGACTCATATAATCCAGTTCAAAGCAGGTAATGTGAAGTATTTGCTTTGATAGTCTGGATTATATGGCAGTGTAGAAGGGACCCAAGTGTCATCAAGGATTTCAAAACTTCTATGCCATCAATTCGTATCAGTTGCTCTTTTCAGCCGTAACCCATTTATTTCTTGTTGGTGATTAATAGTCTTTTATTTTGGCCTTCTCAAAGCACCATTAATGCTTCATCTCTAAGAATGTAGAAGCAGCACTTGCAGAACTCAGTAGAACTTTAGATTTTTCTTCAAATTATCTCAGTAGTAAGTTCTCTTTCTGGTGACCTTCTACACATTCCTATATTCTAGAATATCAAGGCAGAAAATCCCACAATATCTGTTTTGACTCATAGTGGAGTAACATTTTCTTATAAAATTAAATTGGCTTTAAATACTTAGGGAAGATGTAAACAACATGCCTTTCCTGTTCTTATATGTGCCACCATTTAATTTGTTGGCCCATGTGATGTTCATTATGGCAGTATAGTTAGTGTTTAAGTTTTTGTGTTTGTAATCACTAGGTGTTATCTCTTGGAGTAGCTAGTATCTTGGGATGAATATAATTTATCCACTCTTTCATACTGCCTTACTCCAACAGATAGGCATAACCATTATGTTGCTAACCAATGTCTGTTTTGTTTTCAGTATCTTAAAATACTATGGCAGAGAAGTGGAGCAGTGGACACTCTTCTTCAATACTATGTTTGAATGTGAGCAAAGATGGCCTCTTGGCATCCGGAGCAGAAGGAGGGGAACTTACAATCTGGAATGAGGAAGGGAGACCATTAGAACATGCACAGCTCCATAAAACAGATGACATCACCAGCGTAGTGTTTTCTCCCACCTTTCCAAAGAGACTGTATGCATCTCATGGGGAGACTGTTAGCGTCTTGGATACCAGATGTCTCAAGGAACCAGTAGAACATTTCCATGTAAATGAGGAAGAGATCAATTGTCTCTCAGTAAATGAAACAGACAGTTTCTTAGCTGCTGCAGATGATTCTGGAGCAATAAAGATAATTGACTTGGAAAGCAAGAAGTTAAGTCGATGCCTGAGAAGACATTCAAATATTTGTTCATCTGCAGTGTTTCGACCTCAGAGGCCTCAAAGCCTTCTTTCATGTGGCATGGATATGAAGGTGATTAGCAATATATGAAAGTTTAATGTATGTTGTATACTGGCTAAATGTGAACAGAAAGGTATTCAATATATTTTTATTTTCCAATGTATTATGTTAATATGTTTGAGAGAGTCGCATATGCCAGTAGATATAACAGACCTTCCAAACATTCCATTCTCAAGAAAGAAAGCATTATCTGTAAATTGGCAACGTGAGTGTCAATCAAGCTAAAACAAGCAAGTCATGGAAAAATGAATAATTCTCAGAAAACTGGTTACTAGATAACCCGTACTTTTCTCCTCTTGGTTTATAGTGTAGAGAGAAGTAACCCTTTTGAGATGTATCTTAGATGGTTATTCAGGAAACAGGACATCACAAGGGAAACCTTAAAATTTGTACATACAGTTTCACAAAGGTGACATTTCTCTAATGTATTCCGTATATACTCAAGTATAAGCTGAAATTTTCAGCTCTTTTTTAGACTGTAAAAGCCCCCCTCAGCTTAAATTTGTCAAAGTTATTTATTATTTTACTGTTGTTATTATTATTATATAATAGAATAGAGTAGAGTAAAATAATGTAAATGTAATAATAATAATAGAGAAAAATATTCTCTATTATTACTATATTTACATTATTTTACTCTACTCTATTATTATTACATTTGTTATTATAGCCTATCATTATTATTACATTTATTATTTTACTCTCTTTATTATTGCAAGAATACATAAACACATTTACATTTTAAAAGGTTAGAATAATGGTTTAATCAGAGTTGGATAGTCTTATCTTAAATTACAGTTTTATGTTAATATTCAAAACATTTAATGTTCTGATGCCTCAATTAATATAATTTTATTGGTATCTATTTTTATTTTGAAATTTACTATTTCCCACTCTCAGCTTATACTCAAGTCAATACATTTCCCCACGTTTTTTTGTGGTAAAATTAGGTGCCTCAGCTTATATTCGGGTCGGCTTACACTCAAGTTTATAGTTTATTCTTTACACTATAAAATAATTCTGGATTTATTTTGTTTGAAGGTCATGATGTGGAACTTGCAGAAAGCTCGCCCACTGTGGGTTGTGAACTTGCAAGAAGAGGCAGCAGATGAGCAGTCGGCTGGCCAGCTCTTTAACCCACCCCTGGTCCATTCTCTATCAGTGTCTATTTGTGGCAATATTTTTGGTTGTGGAGCTGAAGATGGAAAAATCAGAATCTTCCGGGTAGTTGGTTCTAAGTTTGAACAGGAGATGGCATTTAAGGGCCACTCCTTAGGAGTGTCACAGGTTTACTTTTTACCAGAATCCTACCAGTTCATTACAGGAGGAAATGACGGCAAAGTTTTATTGTGGGACATCAGCAATGAAGTAAGAAAGCTGAAGAGTCCAGTCAAGTCCATCCCCAGAAGGAAGACTAAGATGTCAAATACCAAGACAGTTGATAAATCAGACACAGAGCTTACAAGTGGCTCTGTGGGCTTTTCACCCAAACTAACCATTGAGCATGGAGAGAAAGTGAACTGGATTTCATTCACAGAGATTAAAGGTTCTAGGAGAGTATTGGTTGCCGATCAGTCTAGCAGTATATCTGTCTATCCTATTACTGAGTCTTAAACATATCTAACTAGATAACTGACTCCTTGGTATACAGGGATTACCTGTTTAGGACTTTTTTTGGAAGCACCATCTTTATTACCTCAAATAAATAATTTAAAATAGTTGATAAACCCAATTCATTCTATCGGTAATGGGATTCCTTGGGTTAAACCTGGTATGATTGTACTGACGAACTGGCAGTACAAACTTTTGGTTATAAATATATGTAAATATCTTTGCCTTGATAAAAAAGAAGACAAAGCCTGCACATCTTTGCACCCGTTGTAAGCCTGAAAACTTTTCATATACCTATGCCTAAAGTGGCTGACTTCCACAGAAATAATTCTATTTTACTTAGATACTATCTGCCTTTCTAATGTCCAGAGCTTGAACAAAACTTATACAGATTGCATCCACGTGTAGATTGTTTCCTCAATGTGTACTGGAAATAAAACTATTCTAAGTTCCTAAATAATTTTATCTATTCATAGACTTGGCTTCTTCAAACACTATTTGTTTGGTTAGAATTGATGACTTCTCTAAGGAGATTTGCATTAAATTTCACTTGGTGCTGTTGAAACAACTATTTACTTATTAGATACCCATATTTGCTTGAGTTTTATGCACCGTCAAAACTGTCAAAACCCTGAAACTAAAAAATGTATTTACTGCTCAATGTAATGCACAGTAGCCTAAAGTGTACTCTTTGTAATTTGGCCAAAAAAGATACGCATTATGGTTTCTGCCTGTTGAGAATTCCTTCATTGTAAACAATTGTGCTGGAACACCAAAGCTTCCAGCAATGGAAAAGAAAACCTTGGAGTGCATCTATGCTGTAAAATGAATCCACTTTAACTGCCTTGGTTCAATGCCATAGAATCCTTGGGACTGTAGTTTGACGTTTTGAGCCTTCACTGCCCAATAATGCTGGTGCTTTACCAAACTATAAATCCCAGGATTACATAGCATTGAGCCCTGGCCATTTAATTAGAGATGGTGTTCCTCAAAGGGGAGCTCCAGATACAGCTCCTGAAGCTTCCCCTTTTGCTTTTGCTCAGCACTAAAATTACTAATGAGCACCCCCAATGTTGCCAAGGTCAATTTGCCAAAAAGGTGAGCATTAAATTGGAGTAAATACAGTAGTTGAAGCTTAAACTATAATTTTACTCCACATTTTGAAAATAAATGAATGTTTTATGCTCAGAGTGCTGCACTTTCAAGATTTTGTCCATAAGAATACTGATCTTTCAAGCAAGCAACTGTTTTGTTATTCTATTTATCCATTTTGCTTATTGAATGTATAGTCTGCCTTTCTAGCAAAGTAAGATCCAATACAGCTAACAACAATTTAAAAGGAATAACATTAAAACATCAAATTACAAAAATTATGAATAAATTAAATAATTAATATTCTTAACATGATCCTTACAATTAAAACATTTTAAAAATATTTTAAGGCATAATACTAATAAGTACAAAGGATTAAAGCAGTGTTTCCCAACCTTTTTTTGACCAGGGACCAGTCTCCAACATTAGTACCAACAGGGTTACGAATCCGTTTTTGGTCAACTTTAGATTTGGTTTGGTTATTTGGGGTGCTGATTCAGAAAATGGCATTGGATAGACCACATCAGCTCTAGTTTCTGATACAGAGCATATGCCATCCAGTAGTCGCCATCTGCTCGTCCACAGAAAACCATATTTAATAATCTAGAGCTGATGTAGTAGTGATATTTTGTGGGTAGTCAGCATCTCCTTTCCCGACATTCCCATTGCCTTGGCACTATAAGAGGGCTTTTCAAGACCAGTTGCTCTCGTTGCCGTGTGGTTTTGAGGCAACGGTGTAGTAATAGTACCACAGACCATATTTTTATTCTTATGGACCACTGGTGGTCCACGGACCACAGGTTGGGAACCACTGGATTAAAGCATTGAAACAGCGCACCAATTCCATATACAAACTACAATTAAAATTTACTGTTCAAATGCCTGCCTGAATAATAATGTTTTCACCTGCCACTGAAAAGAGAGCAGGGAGGGGCCAACCCCGACCTCAGTTAGAAGGAATCAACTATGGAAAAAACTCTTGATCCACATATGCCCTTCTTTGTATATAAATTAAAGGAAATTTAGGAAATTAAAGTAACCAATTGATGAGACTTTATTTGAGATCCAAGGAAGTTTGCAAACATACCTAAAAACACTTGACACTAAAGTCTATTTTGTATAATACAAAAAGTTTCGGGATTTATTGTTTTGACAGAATAGCAAAGAGAAGGTATATATTGGAACTTGAAAAATAAATAAATATGCTACTCATGATACCCAAAATAGCAAAGTCAACTTTTGAAGGATTTATGCTCACTCTAACTGCTAACTACAGTTTAAAATACATTTCCAGGTGGGGTTTGGAGGGCAGTAGCTAATGGTAGTCAGTATTTCAGAGCAAATAACAACTGGTATATTGCAAACTTAAAATGAAGTCCTGTGCTGTACAGGAGGCAATACTCTCAATTGGGATTTTGTTAACCCTTTAAGGTTCACAATGGAGTCTGGCAGTAAAGTGAGCTCAGAAGTGTATTTAACACTGCAGCATTGGTGGGCTCCTGTTTGGAAATCTAGGATTCCATCCAAAACAAGCAGTTTAAACAATTTTTTCAAAAATATGCAGTGGCAGCAATTGAGCAACAAGAAACTATGACTTGTACAAACTTGCAAATAATGAACAAGCACTATTAGCAAATATGACACTTTGTATCATATTCCAGTGTTCTAGCTCTCATCAATTAATCTATCGAAACATTTTAGAACGTGGCTCAGAATGTGTTGTACTGTAAATGTTTAATTTAACTTTACTGGGGGGGGGGGGGGGGGGGGACAGAACGGGACAAAAAAGTAGTGCCAGTCTCTGGAACACTGGGAAAAAATACCATAATTGCTGGGCCCTACATCAGATAGTTTGAGAACCACTAATCTATTGAACCTGCCACAAGCACCTTAATATTAATCTAATGTACTGGTACCTTAATCAAACACTAGCTAAAGGTTACAGCACAATGTTAAATACATTTTAGAAGTAAGTCTCAACCAAGTTCAATACAGTTTGATCCTGACAGATATTTGTCTGATTGAAACCTAATACAGTAATACAATAGAGTCTCGCTTATCCATTCTTCACTCATACAATGTTCTATATTATGCAACACAGTCTGCTTCCCGCTCAGATCCACAGCTGTTTCAATATATTGTGATGTTTTGGTGCTAAATTCATAAATACAGTAATTACTACATAACGTTACTGTGTATTGAACTGCTTTTTCTCTTGGTTTGTTGTAAAACATGATGTTTTGGTGCTTAGTTTGTAAAATCATAACATAAATTGAAGTTTAATAGGCTTTTCCTTAATCTCTCCTTATGATCCAACATTTTCGCTTATCCAACGTTCTGCCAGTCCGTTTACATTGGATAAGCGAGACTCCACTGTAGTCCCAAATAGAATAGACCTGTTGAAGCATGAGTTTAACATTTATGCAAATCCCATTTAATTAGTTGGAACTTTAATATAATTCAAACCATCGTGTACTTTTGCATGAAAGAAAATCATATTTATTTCAGATGTTGCAACAGAAACCTGTCGCAGCTGACCAATTACATTCTAGTAAATAATGTGCTTGTAGGCACGTGTTAATATGCTATACTTGGATGTCCTGTCTATAAAAAGCTTGAAGTGAAAATTGACCTTCAATTCATGTTGTACCTTCTGTGTGTATGGCCACTGCCTGCTGGAAAAAGATCAACCAGCCAACCGGCATTCAGATTCACCTTTTCCTCTCCCTGAAGATGACTAAAGAAACTATATCTCTGTGTGCTCTGAACAAGACATTAAACAGGTCAAAAGGGGGAAATGCAGAAGGACCTGCTTTGTTGGGGAAGGACTGTGGGAAAGAGTTGACTTTATCTTAGATGTTAGATATTTATTTAAGAATATTAATATTCTGTCCAGCTTACATTAACTGTAAAGCAGCATATGACATATAAACTAATTTTTAATTTTTGTCAATTATTAATATAAGTAGTTCTTGGGCAATGTTTTCTTTCTATATATGGATAATTAAATGAACATATTGCATTAATTGTATAGAGTTGATATTTCCAAGATTACAATATTTTATTTATTTATTCCTTTTCCTTAGGTATAATTTTTCGGGCATGGGTGGGGAGAGATTATCCTATGTAAGTGATCCTCATATGTTTTCATATGTCCACCAACAGATTTCTGGGTAAATACGTTTACAAGTTAAGCAGTCAAATTTTGCAGTGTTAGGTGACTGTATTTTTATTATCAGTGGAGGACAAATGTTGAGGCAGAAATTATAGGCTAGCCTGTGATTAAGGATGAGCCTCAACCTGGTTCTCTTCGTATCAAATCCAGTTGGGCCACACTAGTATTGTAAACTAGTCACAACTGTTGCATTGTGTAAGATGGGGATTGTGGCTTCCAGATGTTGCTGAGCTGCATTGAAGCATATATTATAACTACTCCTGGTTTTAAAATTTTAACAGAGTGGAGAGCAAACTCCAAACTGTAGAGGCTCAATTCAGTGTACTAGATTCTAGTATTCAAAAGTTATCAGAGAAGTTTGGACTTTGGTGTACCGACTTGGACCATCAGATTGACCAGGATGAAATGTGGACATCTCTGCTGGAAGACAGGTGAGAAACTTGGTGAGAGCCAGGATTTGTCTTTAATCATTATGTTCCAAACCTCTGTATACCATTCTTCCAATTGAATTTTGCTTTTATCATTCCATGTTTTTGCAATTATCAGTCTCCTTTGGGGAGGAAAACAGGAAATAATAATAATAATAATAATAATAATAATAATAATAATAATAACAGGACTCCAATAGACCATCACAGTTCCTCTCATGTGTGCTTTTACATATCTTTTTAGGGCCAAGAGCTGCCATCTCTGTGCCTCTTTACATTCTCTCTGTGCTTAGTTTTCTAAACAATAACCTGTGAGTCATTCAGTCTCACCTTCTTTTTACCAAACAGAAATGTAAAATCACAGGCTTGTGTTAAATTCCTTAGATATACCAGAATGTCTTTTACACAATTTGAGTTCACGTTTTAGGCTATAAAGCAAGCTGCTGGACACAATTCTCTGGGAATAAGTTTAATTGAACTTATTGGGACTTACTTCTGAATAGACATGGATAGAATTGAACTATAAGCAATCCAACATACAATGAATTTACACAGTGAAATGAATGCAGTTTGACACTGCTTTGTCTTCCATTGCTCAACAGAATCCTGGAATTTGTAGTTTGATGAGGCCCCAGCATTCTTTGTCAGGGAAGGCTAAAAACTTTGTAAAACTACAACTCCCAGGATTCCATAGCATTGAGCCATGGCAGCTAAAGTGGCGTCAAACTACATTAATTCTACAACATAGATGCAACCGTACTCTTTCTTGAACTGGAATAATTCTTGAGCTTGGGAAGTAGGCAACTTTTCAATATTGTTGTTTTGACAGATTCACATCTGTGGAGGTAAACCTTTTCTACAGCTACATCTGTGAAACTATTCGTTGTTTACATTCTCACGTAGTAAGGAGACTACCGGATCTGGCAAGAGGGCTTCCTACTCTGTCATCTATTCTGAGGCGAAAAGGGAAAAACCCAAGAATTAGGCTGGCATTGGAGACAGCGCTTGAGAAGCTGGGACTGCACGAAGGAGAAGTGAAAGCTCTCTGTGTATTTTTCATTACACATAGTCATGATGTCTGCTACTATCCTGCAAGACAAAGGGAAGGTTATACCAAAGATATCTGCTCCATGATCAACAGTGTGGTCAAGAACCAGCTCCTTCAACGCAGCTTGTTGTGTGCTGTTCAAGTGGTGGAAAATAGCAAAGACTGAAGATGTTACCCACAAATCTCCAAAAAGCATTGCTGAAATACATACCATTGAAAAATCTTCCCTTTACATCTGGCTTACCAGGCACCCCGGATTTTAAGGGACAGTCCCATATTTGACTAAAATGTCCTGCATCCTGTCACACTGTTTCCCAGGATGTCTGTTGTCCCGCCTGTTTGAATTTCATTCTTTATCAAAATATATGTGACCTCAAACCTAAACACTATTTTGAATCCAAGTTTAATATCATTTTACTTGTGTTATTGTGCACCTTATTTTCAGCTTTGACACCTGACAATCCTGCTTCAAATATGTCCGCAACTGGGAAAAATAGCACAGTCCTGCCTTACAAAGCTGTTGTGCAGTCAAAAAGAGAAATGTATATGATGCCCTTTGAATCGCTAAAGCACCACATTATTAACTAAACAATTCTCATCTTCTCCACATCTTTTCAGATGTCTTCAAACAATGTTACTATGGGTCGCTGCCCAGGAATTATATTAAACTTTTTGTTTCATAGTTTCTACATGATAAAAGGTTATATTCTTAAATAAATTATAATTTAAATGTTTCTGCATTTTATTATTTTCATTAAGATACGTTTCATGGATACGTCTCGGGAGGCATTAGGCAAAGATTAAAAAATAGTGATTCATAACTATTTTGTTTTACCAGTAATGAATTGTATTTTGTGGCTGTGTGCTTCATTTTTGCTCCTTAATTATTGCCTTTCCTTATTGTTCTTTTCTTTGGGCAGTCAGTTACTGGGCGGAAAGTAAATTTAGGGTTATATCTAGTGAATTATATCTACTATGTGCATTTACTTTTTTAGTATAATTTTTATTCAAGAGAACAAAATTCCAAATACAGTAACCAACAAAAAACATAAGCAAGAAAAACATATTATAACAGTATCTGCATCAAGAAAGTACATCATAGTACAGAGTTTTCTTAATGTATTAATATGGTCAACAAGTAAAGTCTACAAATATGCAATCATTATATGTGATTAATAACATAAAATAATGACAGATGCAATAATAAAAAGCACCAAATTTAGTTTAAAACTTTCCCCGTCTAAAGTTTATAGTTTTAATACAATTTTTTTTCTAAATACTTGAATATGTTAGCTTCCCCCCCCCCCCCATCCCTTTTCCCTACTCTTTGTGCCACCTTCACCAGGACCAATTTATCTTATTCTTTATCTCCAGAATTTCACTGACTCTGTTGCAGGTTTGTACCTGTCATTCTGTAAATAAAAATTCTATAAACTTATCCGAGATTTTCCAAAGTCTGTCTGTTTCCTTATTCCCTTTTTAACTTTAATGTCGCAAGTCAGTTTGTCTTTAATCATTATGTTCCAAACAGACGGGAGCTCACCCTGCTCCCCAGATTCAATCCACGGTCCTGCCAGTACATTGCACCACTGGAGGCTCATATCATACAATGATAATAATGCTGTTTCTGGTGTAACTTTAATCTCTGTTTTTATTATTTATTTATTTATTTCATGCACTTTTACCCCGCCCTTCTCCCCCTCGTAGGGGGACTCAGGGTGGCCTCACACAAGCACCGTACGATGCTATCAACAAGTAAACAATTCAAAGTACAATTAGAGCATTAAAAATAATTAAAACATTAAAAATCAATAAAACACATTATACAATTCATTAGACAGATTATACATGCCGGTAAAACCAAATCCAAGTCTAGGCAGATTCAATATTGTAAATATCCTAGGTCTTTTTTCTATTGCCGCTATCCAATTAATCAGATGCCTGGTCCCAGAGCCAAGTCTTCACTTGCCTTCTAAAGGACAGGAGGGAGGTGGCCAACCTGATCTCCCTGGGGAGAGAATTCCATAGACTGGGGCCCACTGCCGAGAAAGCCCTGTCTCTCATCCCCACCAACCGCATTTGCGATAAGACAATGGCTTTTATTTCCTTAAATACTATTTTCCATTTTTTAAAGATAAAGCTGCATGACCACCACATATGGATATATGAATCCAATTCATGGCCATCCCCTGCCATGCATTGCTGTGGTCTAGTCTATGCATATGTGCTTTTTGTGCGTATATATTTGTGTATATTTGTATACATGTGTGTTTGCTTATATATGTGGTTTTGTAATGTATTTTTATTTTTTGGCTTTTAAGTCTCTTCTGCTGTGTTTTCAGTGTTTTTATGAGTGATGGTCACTCGTTAGCCTGATAGGTGTATTGTGTCCAAATTTAGTGTCAATTTGTTCAGTGGTTTTTGAATTATGTTCATCCCACAAACGAACATTACATTTTTATTTATATAGACTAGCCGTCCCCTACCACACGTTGCTGTGGCCCAGTCTGTGTATATGTGTTTTGTGTATGTATATGTGTGTGTATATATTTATTTTTAGATGTGTGTTTGCAGATATAGATGTGTGTGTGTGTTTTGCGCATGCGTTGTAATGTATTTTGTTTTTTGGCTTTTTAAGTCTCCTCTGCTGTGTTTTCAATGGAGCCCTCGGTGGCACAGTGGGTTAAAGCCCTGTTCCAGCAGGACTGAAGACCGACAGGTCGCAGGTTCGAATCCGGGGAGAGGCGGATGAGCTCCCTCTATCAGCTCCAGCTCCTCATGCGGGCACATGAGAGAAGCCTCCTACAAGGATGATAAAAAAACATCAAATCATCCAGCGTCCTCTGGGCAACATCCTTGCAGATGGCCAATTCTCTCACACCAGAAGCAACTTGCAGTTTCTCAAGTCACTCCTGAAACGACAAAAAAAAAGTGTTTTTATGAGTGATGGTGACTCGTTAGCCCGATAGTGTATTGTGTCCAAATTTGGTGTCAATTTGTCCAGTGGTATTTGAATTATGTTAATCCCACAAACAAACATTACATTTTTATTTATATAGATTTATTTATTTACTGTATTTGTATACCACAGATTTGAATGTTTCTCCTCTATCTGGTGTTAACTACCATCTTCATATTATTTTATAACAATTTTCTTTCATTCTTATACACCAGGCCTGGGCAAACTCCAGCCCTCCAGGTGTTTTGGACTACAACTCCCACAATGCCTAACAGCCAGTAACACCTGGAGGGCCGGAGTTTGTCCAGGACAGTGTGCCTTTAAGCATGGGCGGGGCGTCTAAAGCGGAAGTGGGGGCGGAGGCCTGCGATTGGCTGCAGTGCGCTCTCGCGCGCCTGTGGAGAGCAGGGTGCTCGAGGAAGAGGCCGTTGGACTCGATCGTTTAGCGGGGATGGCAGGTATCCCGTTTTGCGCATGCGCCGAATTCGCTTAAAGCCGCCTGAGGAGTTTGCTTATGGAGCTGAAGCGGACTGCTGCTGTTTCCTCGGAAGCCACCGTCTCTTCTGTCTGCTTGTGAAGAAAGTGTAAGTCCAGCCTGGTCTCTTTTTCTTGGCGGGAAAGCAAGGCCTAAGAGTTCTCCGTAGATTTACCTCACCCAAAGGCGCCTGCGCGGAAGAAGCGAGGAAGAGGCCGCTCCCCTCTTGGCTCTCACTGCGGACAGGATCTGTAAAGGCCTTGTCACTCCTAAACGGGAAATTAGATGGAGTATCCCTTATCTGAAATGCTTAGGCCCATAAATGCTTAGGATTTCAGGCATTGAAATACTTGCTAATCCATCTTGGAGATTATTATTATTATTAACCATATTTATATACCACCTTTTATAAATGTAATACAAATGTCTGGTTGCTGATGACACGATAAATAAATAACCACCTTTCTCAGCTTGAAGGCGACTCAGGGCGGTTTAAAAACGGCACCATTCGATGGCTACAATAACAAAGAACAATTAAAACATTTAGCATAAATAACATTTGATAAAATAAAATAAAACCGATAAAAGTATAAACCCACAGCGTCTCATTATTAAAATCATTACCCAATCGCATTGTCCAGTCGTTCCGAAGATCAGAGTTCGTCTGCTACACTGCATTTGGGAAAGCTTGCTCAAAAAGCCAGGTTTTAACATATTTTTTTGAAATGTTAGGAGGGTAGGGGCCGATCTGATATCCCTAGGGAGGGTGTTCCATAACCGAGGGGCCACCGCTGAGAAGCCCCTGTCCCTCATTCCCGCCAACCAAGTCTGTGAAGAAGGTGGGACCGAGAGCAGGGTCTCCCAAGAAGATCTTAGAGTCCTAGATGGTTCATAAGGGGAGATATGTTCGGACCGGTAAGCTGGGCCAGAACTGTTTAGGGCTTTATAGGCTAAAGCAGACGCAGACTGCAGCCAGGAAATCAGGAGACGCTTACTTCTTGGGAGGAGAGCAATGACCAATCTTGATAAAATAGTGAAGAGTAGAGACATCACACTGGCAACAAAGATCCGCATAGTTAAAGCAATGGTATTCCCCATAGTCACCTACGGATGTGAGAGCTGGACCATAAGGAAGACTGAACGAAGGAAGATAGATGCTTTTGAACTGTGGTGTTGGAGGAAAGTGCTGAGAGTGCTTTGGACAGCGAGAAGATCCAACCAGTCCATACTTCAAGAAATAAAGCCTGACTGCTCATTGGAGGGAAAGATAGTAGAGTCAAAGATGAAGTACTTTGGCTACATCATGAGAAGAAAGGAAAGCTTTAGAGAAGACTATTATGCTGGGGAAAATGGAAGGAAAAAGTAAGAGGGTCTGACCAAGGACAAGATGGATGGATGGTATCCTTGATGTTACTGGATTGACCTTGAAGGAGCTGGGGGTGGTGATGGTCAACAGGAAGCTCTGGCGTGGGCTGGTCCATGAAGTCACGAAGAGTCGGAAACGACTGGATGAATGAAGAACAACAGAGGCTAAAGCCAGCACTTTGAATTGGACTTGGTACCAAACTGGCAGCCAGTGGAGCGGGCACAACAGAGGAGTTGTGTGCTCCCTGAGCGCCGCTCCTGTTAACAACCTGGCTGCCGCCCATTGGACCATTTGAAGCTTCTGAACATTCTTCAAAGGCAATCCCACGTAGAGAGTGTTGCAGTAGTCTATAGGGGAGGAGATGAGGCCCAAGTCAAAATACAAAATTAATTTAAGTTTCATATGCACCATATATGTATGTGTATACCAGGCATGGGAAACTTGGGCCCTTCAGGTGTTTTCAACTTCAATTCCCACAACTAGCAGCCAGATGTTGGGAATTGTGGGAGTTGGAGTCCAAAACACCTGGAGGGCCCAAGTTTGCCCATGCCTGGTGTATACATTCTCTCTCTCTCTCTCTCTCTCTATATATATATATATAATGTAAATATATACACAATGTTTTTTAAAAAATATTTTGTGCCACTGAACCATCAAAGCAAAGTTGCCACGATCTCAGCTACACCCTTGAATGATTTGGCTGTATTTATGATTTTAGAATTCCAGATAAGGAATTCTCAACTTGTCAATGATTTCGCTATGACGTTTCTGTTGTGTTCGACCATACATCTCTAAACCCTGGAATATTTTTTCCAGGCAGAAATCCTAACTGTTTAATTGTTATTAATGTTATTACTGTGTTATTACTGTGCTTTTCTCCCAAAGTGGCTCATAACCGTAAAAGTTATAGTTACAAAATATAATTATTAGAATACACCTGAATATCACCTAGACCAGTGGTTCTCAACCTGAGACCTCTTGAATTGCCACGGCAGAATGCTATGGAACCCTGGGAATTGTAGTTTGGTAAGGAACTAGCACTCTTTGGCAAAGAAGACTAAAAATATCTTATAAAAACTACAGCATCCAGAATTCCAAAACATTGGGCTATGGTCACTATAGTAGTGTCAATCTGCATTAATGCTTACACTGTAGCTACAGCCTAAGTTATGAGACTACTGTATTGATGTCTGTAACTACTAAAATTGTGAAGATCTCCATAGTAACATAAAGAACTGCTCATTGATAAAACTTGCTTTTTGTTTTTATTAATTTACTACCCAAAATGTTTCTTTGTTCTGGGTTGGTCTTTGTAGTATAAACTGAATCTTTCTTAAAAGTTTGTACTTCAAATACAGCTTTTTCTCCTGGTTCACTCACAATATTGGGCTCCACATGTAAAATCATCCCTGGCCACTTTCCTGTTGCTGTGCAAAATCCTAATAGTGTTCTTTTCGAAAATCAAGGTTGTAGCAGTAGAGGTTGTTCTGCTATTGATCAAAACAGTTATAAAATTAGGAGGCAACTTGGAACTTCAGGTTCTGACAATATACTGTAATTTAAAATTATATGAAAAGTGTTCTGTAATGAATGCTGAATCTGCTCATTTTGGTACACCAATTGTAGGACGTCTCTACACTGTTGGAATAAAGCTTAATCATCAAATGAAATAAACTGTGCCTTTGGAAAGAGGCAGAAGAGATGTCAGAGAAAGATGTTACAGATAGAACTTTTGTATTCGTTTTCGGTTGCTTTCTCTAAACAACAGTTCTATTTTGTATTGCATTGTCATTTATTGTAAAACAATGATATGCCATTTGTGCAGATACTGGTAATGCACTAAGTCACTTTCCCTTCCAGGAATGAAGATGTCAAAAGACCCAGAGGCTCCTCTCTCCTTATCTGACTGCCAGTGTAATATTTGCATGGACATTTTTGTGGAACCAGTCACATTACCGTGCCATCACACAGTCTGCAATTCCTGTTTCCAACTTACAGTGGAAAAGGCCAGCTTGTGCTGCCCTTTCTGTCGTCGGCGAGTATCTTCTTGGGCACGGTATAATGCCCGCAGGAACACTCTTATTAATTCAGAATTATGGGCAAAGATTCAGAAACATTTTCCAGAAGAATGCCAGCGCAGACTTAGTGGACAAGAGATAGAAGAAGACGGTGAGTAAAATTATATTTAATATTATGCATATAAAATCTCCCTTTATCTGAGGATATCTTAAATTTGTTATTATTCCAGCACTTACAGATAATCAATGTTTTCCATATAAAGTATATCACAATACAACTTGAATGCACTCTGCCATATAGTACTGAGATTAATTTTCATCATGATGTTTTTTTATAGTAATTTATATAATAGGTTTATAATCTTTACTTTGTCTTTCCCCTTTTCTTTACCATAGTATGTTTACCTCAACCACTACGCTGCTTAAGTAAGCCTGGAGAATTAAGACAGGAATATGAAGCTGAAATAACCAAGGTAAATCTGAAAAACAGAATAGCACCTTTGTTGTCGTTGTCGTTTATTCATTCAGTCGCTTCCAACTCTTTGTGACCTCTTGGACCAGCCTTAAAATAGTACCTACTAATTATTTTATAAGGGAACTCAGCCCTTCCAAACAGGCAAAAGATCCCAGAGGAATTGGGATTTTAAATCCCACTTCCTCTTGGGATGGAGGAAGTGGCCTAAACTCAGCTGGCCTAAACTCCAGGCTTTTGCAGGAGGGGTGTCCAGATATTCACCCATGCTGATCTGTGCTGTCAGCCTCCCTTCCCATCCCCCCATTTTCCCTGCACTTACCTGGAGAAGACTCCGACAAGGGCTGAAAACTTTTCCCCTCACTTCCCCCTCCCTTGGAAGAGCCAAAAGAGGGCTTTTTGGTAGGGGGGGATTTCTGCTCCAGGATCTTCCAGGGAGGAGGAAGGGAGGCAGAAGCTGTTAGTCTGCCTCTGATTAAAGCTCTGGTAAGTTGAGAGGGAAATGAGAGCCAGAGAGGGAGTCCAGACAGGGAGAAGGAAAGGAAAACACATATTTTCCATGCCTGCAGGGATACACAGGCATGGAAAATGTGTGTTTCTCAGGAAGAACTGAGTTTAAATGGGAACTTTTAAACACATGTTTTGCAGCCTTTAACCCGCAAAAGTTGTCTAGCCACCCTCCATTTTGAACCAGGAAGTCCTGGGATAAAGGTACCGTGTGGATGGGCCCTCAGACACCTGCACACAAACCTAGGTTAAGGAAAGCAAAGGTTATAGGCACTTCACAAAATAAATCAAGCAAAAATGTGCAAAGTCTGTATGAATTAAAGAATTAAAGTATCTGTGAAGTGTACAATGTATGAAATGCAAGAGCAAGATAGAAAATAATGGGGAAATGCTTGGTTTAGGCAGAAGCAGAACGACGTGCTCACGAAGAAGAAGAGAGCAAAGCAAGTGAACAGTATATTCAAAGACTCCTAGCGGAAGAGGAACAAGAGCAGAAGTTAATAGGAGAATGGAAAAAGCAGATGGAAGAACAGCTTTTACAAGATGAAATGTTGGCACGTGAGCTCAGTTTTAGTTTGGTAAGTTGAATATGGTAATTTCTTGAACTTGGTTAAATATCTTGGCACAGTTAAATCAGGAATGGAGAATTGACCTGCAGTCCACATTCAGCTTGTTAGGTAATGCAGCACTTCCTCAAAATGAAGTAGGAGGGAAATAGCAAGTGAAACTTGTAGGTAGATGAAGTGGGGAATACAGCCAGCTCAGGATTGTTCCTCAGTGAGTGCTCCTGAAGCTTAGACTATTTTCCATCCTCTTTCACCATTTCCTATTAGGAGAAAAAATGAAGAAGCAAAACACTATATGACTCACCTGGCGTTGGAGGAATTCCATCTCTTTGAGCTTTCTGTAGGAGACCTATCTTTGCAGAGAGAGGCATAAAGCTCCATGCCATTCATTTGTGGAGAATGGAAAATTGAAGGGATAATGTGAAGTTTTAGAGACATCATCTGGTTAAAATTGGCCGCTGGATACATGTGGTCTCAAGACCAGTTCTCTGAGTTCAATTCCTCCATTTTTAAATCTTAAAACAGTAAGAGGGTATTTGAAAATTAATTTAAACAATAGGATGCCTTTTTATTGTTGTTTAGAAGATGAATTCTGGACACACAAAGCAGACAAATACTGAAAACATGTAGATTTTGTACTCTACTGTAACCATAGTGTTTCTGTGTAACATTTTTCTAAACTTCAAATCTCCTGCTTCCTGTATACATAGTAACCTATCATGTATTTAAAATACAGTAATAGTAATAGAAAACTGGGTCAAGAGGTATAGCTTAACTGTTTATGCTGGGAGAATTTTTAACTTCTGAAATTGCTATAGCTCATACAGTTTAACAATGTGATAAAATATTATTTTGGATATAATTTAATGGGCTTATTTATTAGTGCTTACAATAACTTTGATTCTGCCAGTTCTTACCGCATCTCTTATTGACTCAATATCTGTTTTTGGCTATGTAGGCACTTGTACCAATGTCCAGAAAGGGTGATCTTTGGGAGGAATGTCTGTGAGGCAATATTTATTAGCTAAATATTTACTTGTAAGAGTTAATGTAATACAATGTAGTCATTTTCATTTGTGTCTTTTTGACATTAAAGAATAGCTCTACCGAAGAACGTATGAGCAATGGTCTATCACCTGGTCTATCTCCTGATTCCTGCAAAACATCAAAAAATAAATCAAACAGTTCTGCAGACATTAAAAAGTAAGTCAAATCCTGGGAGTAGTACCAGTAGTGATTGCAGAGGAAGAAGCTTCCTTGTCAGATGATAGTTTTGCAGTATCTCTGATTATCCATTAAAATATGGGAGGATAGCATTAAAAAAGCAGTCCCCAAACTGTAGACACTGCTTTTGAACAAATCTCCCCGCCCTAATTCATTTGTACCTTGCCAGGCTTGTTTCCTTCAGGGGACAACTGTATTTATAAAGTGTATTACTCTTCGTTACCTGAGATATTTTTCACTGGAGATTCTAAAAATTGCAAGCAAAAGAGGAACCTTTTCTGAATTTGCTAATCATGTTTATTGTAACAGATTAGAATGGCTATCTTGTTAAGCATAATCCAAAAGATCACTGTTGTGTTTAGAACACTGTTACCTTTGGGTTTTAGCAATGCTGGCTTACATCACATGTGGCATGAAGCTATGATTTACCAGAATAAGACTGTGTGTAAATCAATCTTATAAGTAAGTTGAGGCCATGATTTGGGGCCACAATTACAGCTTTTGATATGACCCATGAATGCCAGTATTACCTGTGGCAGCAATCTGCTCCTGGCTGCTATCACTGTTATTTTCCCATCCAGGCATCCAAAATGCCTTTCACCACTCAGAGAAGGGAGTGGCTCTTTCTTTAATAAGAACTAGGGTACAGGAATAAGCAACTGATCTGTCAAATCAAGTATTTCTTTCTTACTGTCATAGACCAGCATAAGGAGACTGTGATACAGTCTGATAAAAGCATAATACAACAAAATCTAAGCTAAAAGCTAAAATGTAAAAGTATATTAAAAAGCTAAAACACAAGATAATAATTTTTTACAAAGAGAAAGAAAATCTGGAGAGGGGTAGGAGCATTCAGGGAATATGTGGGAGCATTAGGAGGGTAAGGTACAGTCAGACACAGGTCTAGGAAACTAGGGGTGGGAGCATTATCTATCTATCCAGAGAGAGAGAGAGAGAGCTGCAATTCTCTGATAAGTTAGAATGCTAACCTGTACCATTCATTACCTGGTAAATTTAAGTGCTGCTGCACAGAACTTATCATAGGTTGTAACAGAGTTAGTATCTGACAACAACAGCAAGGTGTAAAATTGTCCTGAGCGCCCTGGCTGTTTATATAGTAATGGTAAGATGAGAGTAGTTCAAATGTTCCTGTAAAACCGACAGGAGGAGCACATGTTCAGTTGTTTCTATGTGTCCAGAATCACAGGGACACAGTCTTTCTAGGTAGGGGACCTAATGCACATCCTAAAGTACTGCATTTTATAGTCTGTAAAACTATATGTTTGTCTTCTTTCAGGTATTTGTCTCCGAAGTCCTGCAAGATCTTAGCTCCCAACTTGCTAGTCAGAAAATCAGAAGAAGAAAACACCGGCTTTTCTGGGGTAATGTATACTTACCTAATGTAAATGGAGATACATTTCTTGTATTTTTGTGGAATGCATTTGGTACCTCCTCTGATTAGAACAGTGGTTTGAAAGTTGTGGCTCTCCTGGGGTTTTGAACTTCAGCTCCCAGAATTCCTTGCCATTGGACAAACGGCTGGAGGGTCATAAGTTTGACACCTCTGAATTAGAACTTGCAGAACTGTGTAGATTATCAAGACATGGGCATGTACCATGTAGTTTCTAATGTTACATGTAGTTATGATTCATAAGAGTCCTGTTTTTAAAATGAGTGGACATAAGAAGAGTGACCTCTATTTGACAATTTTAATTTATGTTCTGTTTTTCCTAGGTCAGTAGCAAAAATAGCTTTACATTAGAGAAAGAAGAAAGAATGGATGAAATGCCCACAAAATCTCTGCAGACTATCAGTGTGGCTAGAAATACTGTGGGTTCTTATATAGAACCAGCTTGCAAGATGAATGGACTTGCTAGTGTCACATATAGGGAAGACTGTGAAACTATGTGTCTTTTCTCAAAGAGCGGTATGGCTGGTTATGATGTAAAAAAAGACAATTTTACAGGAAACCTGGATTGGCCAAACCATCCAGGAAATGCTGCTCCCCAGGAAACACTTATTTCTGTAACATCTGATAGCCAGCAAGACTGTAGCATTCCAACTTGCAACCAAGTAACAATGGAAAATAAAAATGAGTCACTAAAACTGATTACTACAGGGATTCCTAAGAGAAAATCTCAAGAATCACCCTCCGAAGCAGTGGTGGATTTGGTTATGAATGATAAAAGAAGAAGAACTTTTGCACAAATAGATGATGAAGATATGTATGATATACAACAACAAATACATTTGGAGCAGAAAATTTATGAAAGATATAAGCAAGAAGAAGAAGATAGACTTCTAGCTCTGAAGCTTCAGAGGGAAGTAGACAAAGAACAGAAAACACTAAACCGCAAAAAAGGCTCTCCAGATGAGTACCATTTACGCCCTAAAACATCTCAGTCCGAAAAGGAATCTCCGGTGCTTAGGAAACCTTGCAAGAATAGCCAGACTGACAGAGAACAACGAAAATTACGAAGAAGCTCTCATAATGAGAACCAGAAGCCCTCTAACAAACTTCAGACAAAGTCATCTCCAAAAGGAGGGAATGTTTTGAACTGTGTCCTTAACAGCCCTGCCTCTAAGAGTTCAGCATTATTGCCAAGCAAACAAAAAACGATCGTTCAGATGTTTAAGAGACCTGCAACCAACTAGCAGATCAATAGTTGATGTGAAGAATTATAGTATAGAAAGGGATTAAACAATGGACTTTGTCTTGAAAAATTGATCAGCTCCTCCCACTTACGTGGTTGAAAACCAGTAGTGCCTGCTCTGTAGCTGTTAGGTATGACTTCTTTTTCCTTCCTAGTACATGTATGGCATTAGGTAATTCTGAATGCCAGGAATATTTGCTTTAAGCTTCATGTACTATACATCTGGTAGTTTAGTGTCAGAATATGTAAACAAAGCAACTCCCTGTTACACCTCTACCTTGTAAATATATCAGAAAAGAGCAAATGGCTTTGATTTAGACTGGAGCATAATTTCTGATGCATTTATAGAAATATACTACCATTCCTGCTGTTTGTTTTGTTTACAAGTTACAAGATTTATATGTTAAATATTCCAGAAATCTTTCTCTATGGATGTTTGCAACAGATTACAAAGATGCCTTCAGGTATTCCCAAGTAGACTAGTTTTTCAGATTCATCAGTTTATAATTTGTTTAGAACATCATCAATTAAAATGACTTTTAAGTCTCTTGAGATTACAAATGTAGTGTCAATGGACTTCTTCTGAATGCATTTTGAAATATCTTTAGAAATTACTGGGAGTCAGAAGCTGTATTTGGATATATACACATAATGAGGTTTCTTGGAGATGATATCCAAGTCTATACACAAAATCATGTATGTCTCTTATACATCATATACCCATAGACTGAAGGTTATTTTATATAATATTTATAATTACTGTATTTCTTCAATTCTAAGATATACTTTTTCTGTGTAAATATCTCTAAAAATAGGGCGTGTCTTAAAATAGCAGGTGTGTATGTTATATATTTTTGTTGGTGGTGGTGCTGGTACTGAAATTAAACTGTGGCTTACACTCAGTGACATCTTACAATTGAAGAAATAGAAAACTTTATACATTAAACAAAATTTGTGTACAGTGAAATATCAGAAAGCAAAGATATTGCACAGTCAAGGCATCCGTGTGGGCCCTTTGGGATCCTGGAATATTTTGAGCATTCTGGAAATGGAATGCTCAAAATTATATTTATTAATTGAAGTACTTCTGCATACCTTTTCAACCCACAAAGTGAACAAATAAAAAGAAATTGGACAATACTGAGATTAAAAAATAAACATGCACTGAAATATTCTTCAACCCCTAAAAGCATGCTAAAATAACTCTGGAATCCATTTTTGAAATGATTAACTATGACTTTTTGACACTGAATACCATGTGGAACCAGTTTTTGTCTGTCTACTGCAGTGGTTCCCAACTTTTTTTTTTAACTAGGGACCACTCTCCAACGTTAGTATCAAAAGGGTTACTAATCAGTTTTTGATCAACTTTAGATTCGGTTTGGTTATTTGGGGTGCCAGTTCAGAAAATTGCATTGGATAGACCACATCTGCTCTAGTATCTGATACAGAACATACACCCAGTAGTCTCCATCTGCTTGCCCACAGAAAACCATATTTAATAATCTAGAGCTGATGTGGTAGTAGTAATTTTTTGTGGGTAGTCAGCCTCTCCCCTGTCAACATCCCCATTGCCTCACCATGAGACCAGTCACTCTCGTTGCCACGTGGTTTCAAGGCAATAGTGTAGTAATGGTGAGGCAGCTGATCATATTTTCATTCTTGCGGGCCACAGGTTGGGAACAACTAGTCTACCCGAAAGAAGTGAAGTCAGCCAAACTTCCTTGGGTAGGCAGCTCCCTAGTAGAGGTGCTGCCATAGGGAAATCCTTTACATGTAACCACCAACCTTGTGAATACAAACAGGATGTCTTCCAAAAATCTCAAATTTCTGGAAAAATCATAAGGCTAGAGATCTGCTATATCGGGGGGGGGGGGGCATTGTCTGCCCTCACAGGATTGTTGTCAGCTCCCTCACTAAAAACACCAAGCAAAGTGGACTTGCACTTGTTTCACACTCCACAAGTATAGCACTACAGGCCCTTTTTATTTGCTATGGCTGCTTCCAAAGAATCCAGGCATTTGTAGTTCGGCGTAGCTCTAGAATTCTCTTAAAAGAAAACTTGAAATACACCTCAAAATTCCAAATGTCACAGGTCCATAGAATGGAGCCAGGGGAGTGAAAGTGGCATCATAGTGCTATAACTAGTGTAAAAGATAACTTGAAGTCTTCAGATCAGCGCATTTTCCCAATTGGGTGTCCCTGAATGACAAGAATACGAACAACCTTTTTCAGTGGAACATGAAGAGAACAACAACTGTACACTCAATTTGATCCTTTCCACATCTGAATTATCAGATCACCAGCCTTGAAATCATCTACACCAGGCATGGGCAAACTTGGGCCTTCAGGTGTTTTGGACTTCAACTCCCATAATTCCGAACAGCTTCAGGCCCCTTCCTTTCCCCCTATATCTCATTAAATACATGACACAGTATATAAAATGGTAAAATCAAAGTTTTATTTTTGATTTTTTTAAAAAAAAAATCAAGCCATTGACAGTGGAATACATGGATGTGGAATTTGTGGATATGGAGGACCAGCTGTATATATAAATACAGATATTCCAAAACTCCTGATCCCAATTATTTATTTACTTACTTACTAGTAGTTATTAAAACTAGTAGTTAGGTTTTAATAACTACTTGTATTGGTTTTTAGTTTAGATTTTAAAATTTGTTGATGTTTGAAGTGTATAACCCCATGTTGTGATCTGGTCATTGATCATAATAAACTACTTACTTACTGTATTTATATCCCGCCCTTCTCGACCCTGAAGGGGACTCAAGGCAGCTTACAGTAGAGGCAAAATTCAATGCCTTAAGCAATTCAACAATTAAATATTTTGTTAAAATCTAAACGAGGTTAAAAGCATTTATTTATTTATTTATTTCATACACTTTGACTCCACCCTTCTCCCCCCAAGAGGGGACTCAGGGCAGCCTCACATAAACATTGTATGATGCTATCATCATATAAATAATAAACAATTACAATAAAACATTAAAACAATTCACTAAACAGTAAATTAGTCACGCTAGTTAAAACCAAATCCAAGTCTGGGAATTAAATCAATGTCGTAGTATCCAATTTTTCTTTCCAATTACTGCTGTCCACTAATTGCACGCCTGGTCCCAAAGCAAAGTCTTCAATTTTCTTCTAAAGGACAGGACAATTAAACATAAACAATACCCCTTACAGCTATAGAATCAAAGAGTTGGAAGAGGCCTCATGGGCCATCCAGTCCAACCCCCTGCCAAGAAGCAGGAATACTGCATTCAAATCACCCCTGACAGATGGCCATCCAGCCTCTGTTTAAAAGCTTCAAAAGAAGGAGCCTCCACCACACTCCAGGGCAGAGAGTTCCACTGCTGAACGGCTCTCACAGTCAGGAAGTTTTTCCTCATGTTCAGATGGAATCCCCTCTCTTGTAGTTTGAAGCCATTGTTCCGCGTCCTAGTCTCCAAGGAAGCAGAAAACAAGCTTGCTCCCTCCTTCCTATGACTTCCTCTGACGTATTTATACATGGCTATCATATCTCCTCACAGCCTTCTCTTCTTCAGGCTAAACATGCCCAGCTCCTTAAGCCGCTCCTCATAGGGCTTGTTCTTCAGACCCTTTATCATTTTAGTCGCCCTCCTCTGGACACATTCCAGCTTGTAAAATCCAGCTTGTAAAATCACGTTACCCACAATCAAGTATTTTGGATATGAAAAACTCAAACTTTATTTGAGAAACATCAGCTACAAATACCAGTGTACAGCTGAGAAGAAAAAGGAAAGGGCCTGAGGCTGTTAGGGATTGTGGGAGCTGAAGTCCAAAACACCTGGAGGAAGGCCCAAGTTTGCCCGTGCCTGCTCTCACGCCTCCTTTTTCTCAGTTTGGGGATTGGGTTCCGCCGGCCACTAGGGGGTGTCACGAGCTGGGAGGACCTGATAGCAAAAAGTTTAGCAAAGAGGGGCGGTGCTTGCGTGCTTTCCTCTTCCGGTGCTCAATACAGCCTGATGTTGAAATTGAAAGCTCGCCGGACGAATCGGGGCGCGGCGTTGTTTGCGCCTGCGCGGTGGGGTCGGCAGGTGGCGGGTCGGTGTTGTTCGGGGGAGAGCGGCGGCAAGATGGCGGCGCCCGGGGGCTCCGCTGCCGCCTCGGCGCTGAAGGGGTTACTCCAGCAATTCACCGCTATCACGGGTGAGCCGCACGAGCTGGGGAGGCCTTTGCGCTTTTGGGGAGCAGAAAGGAGAGAGAGTTTGGGGGAAAGAAAAGAAGGGGGTGGGGGCCCCCTCTCTCTCTCCCTCAATTGGGGCCTTGTGGTAGAAGCCGAGGCGCTGCCGAGTCTAGAGAAGTGCCTGTTGCGTAGGAGGAGCGGGAGGGACATTCCATTGGAGGAAAGGCGGGGCTGTTGTGTTGGAGAGGAAGGCGATGGGCACTCAGGCAGGCCACACACAGGGCAGCGCAGTGGGACAGTCTCCCCTCAAGCCCTGCTCTGTGTTGGGGAGCATCCAGGATGAAGGCAGTTTCACGCCACTTGAACTGTCATGGCTCAACGCTATTGCATTATGGGAGCTGTAGTTTAACAAGGCATTTAGATTTCTCGGTCAGAAAGTGCCGTAAATGAATACAGTTTCACACCACTTATAATGTAATTTCACAAGGCCTTTAGGTATTGTCAGAGAGTGCCATAAATGAATACAGTTTCATGCCACTTGAACTGTCATGGCTCAATGCTGTGGAATCATGGAAGTTGTAGTTTAACAAGGCATTTAGCTTTCTCTGTCAGAAAGTGCCAAAAATGAATGCAGTTTCACGCCACTTGACCTGACATGGCTCTATGCTATGGAATCACGGGAGCTGTAGTTTCACAAGGCCTTTAGGCTTTGTCAGAGAGTGCCATAAATGAATACAATTTCATGCCTCTTGAACTGTCACGGCTCAATGCTATTGCATTATGGGGGGGGGGGGTGTAGTTTAACAAGGCATTTAGCTTTTTCTGTCAGAAAGTGCCATAAATGAATACAATTTCATGCCACTTGAACTGTCATGGCTCAATGCTGTTGCATTATGGGAGTTTAACAAGGCATTTAGATGCTGTGGAATCATGGGAGTTGTAGTTTAACAGGGCATTTAGCTTTCTCTGTCAGAAAGTGCCGTAAATGAATGCAGTTTCACACCACTTGACCTGACATGGCTCCATGCTATGGAAATATGGGAGCTGTAATTTCACAAGGCCTTTAGGTTTTGTCAGAGAGTGCCATAAATGATTACAGTTTGATACCTCTTGAACTCTCATGGCTCAATGCTGTTGCATTATGGGAGTTGTAGTTTAACAAGGCATTTAGATTTCTCGGTCAGAAAGTGCCGTAAATGAATGCAGTTTCACACCACTTGTAATGTAATTTCACAAAATCTTTAGGTATTGTCAGAGAGTGCCATAAATGAATACAGTTTCATGCCACTTGAACTGTCATGGCTCAATGCTGTGGAATCGTGGGAGTTGTAGTTTAACAAGGCATTTAGCTTTTAGATTTCTCTGTCAGAAAGTGCCAGAAATGAATGCAGTTTCACACCACTTGATCCGATATGGCTCTATGCTGTGGAATTATGGGAGCTGTAGTTTCACAAGGCCTTTAGGCTTTGTCGGAGAGTGCCATAAATGAATACAGTTTCATACCACTTGAACTCTCATGGCTCAAGGCTGTTGCATTCTGGGAGTTGTAGTTTAACAAGGCATTTAGATTTCTCTGTCAGAGAGTGCTGCACATGAATGCATTTTCATGCCACTTGAACTGTCATGACTCAAATGCTGTTGCATTATGGGAGTTGTAGTTTAACAAGGCATTTAGATTTCTCTGTCAGAGAATGCAGTACATGAATGCAGTTTCACGCCACTTGAACTATCATGACTCAATGCTGTGGAATCATGGGAGTTGTAGTTTAACAAGGCATTTAGCATTCTCTTTCAGAAAATGCCGTAAATGAATGCAGTTTCACACTACTTGAACTCTCATGGCTCCATGCTATGGAATCATGGGAGTTGTAATTTCACAAGGTCTTTAGACTTCTCTTGTCAGAGAGTGCTGTACATGAATGCGTTTTGATACCACTTCAACTGCCAAGACAATGCTGTAGAATCATGGGAGTTGTAGTTTGGTGAGGCACCAGCATTCTTTAGCATTGATGGCTAAAGACCTTGTGAAACTCCAACTCCCATGATTTCACGGGAGTTTGTCACCAGTTGGCACTTCATAACATAGAAATCATGGGAGTTGTCACCAGTTGGCACTTACGCTATTCTCTCTCTCTCTCTCTTTCTCCCTTTTAATTATTATTATTATTATTATTATCATTATTATTATATTTATTTATATCCTGCTTTATCTCCCCCGAAGGAGACTCAGCATAGGTATTTAAAATACACAAATATACGAACATTAAAACAGCATTAAATATAACTAGTATTTAAAAATTCCCAGTCAAAAATCATTAAAACAAATTCAAAGCCTCCATGCTGAGACAGAGCTTTCCAGACATTTCATGTTGGTAACACATGTTTTAGACATGTATCACTTCATGGCACAGGAATAATAATAGTAGTAGTAGTAGTAGTAGTAGTAATGATAAACTTTATTTATATCCCACCATTATTTCCATGAAGGGATTTGGGGCAGTTTACAAAGGCACTCCAGGGTGCACACAACAGGTAAAAACAGTACATAAGTATAAAACAAGTCACATGAAATTATAACAACAACCCCTGTCAACACAGATAGCATAAAATCAAAATAATACAATTTTTAAAACAACAGATAAAACTAGCTACCATCAATTCACAAAGTACCAAGTCTTAACTTCATATGGGCCCATTCAGCCTACTCGAATTCAAAAGCCTGTTTGAACAGCCATGTTTTCAGGTTGGAACGGAAGGATTGAAGGGTGCGGGCTAATCTAATCTCTTTTGGGAGGGTATTCCAGAGCCGAGGGAGTCACCACCAAGAAGGCCCTCTCTCTTGTCCCCACCAACCGCGCTTGAGATGGTTTTACTAACAAACCAGAAGTTAAACCAACCCCTTATGAGAGATACAGATACATATTTAAATTGTAATAATAAAATATATGGGGACACAACCTATCTCATGAAAACCTTTCATTTATATTTTTATGATCTAAAAGACCTTTAACTTGAAATAGGTAAGCATTGCAGGTGCATTGCTCTCCCAGGCCTTCTTACTGGGATTTCCTATGATGCAAACTGAATGCTGAATTGATTAGTTATTGGTGTATAAGGCCCCATCTACACTGACCATTTAATGCAGTTTGAAGTTAACTTCAAACTGCAGCAGCCAGACAGGAAACTCCCACAGAAAAAGCCCTAATGCACCTCAATGTTTTGTGTCATCACCATCTGGGCCTCAAACAGGTTCCAGGGTTACCTTTGTAATCATATGCACAGCAAAACCACTTCCTTCATTACTGGTTTGGAACTTCATTAAATGGTCACTGTAGACCGCTCCTAAGTGATAGGAGTCACACTTAATAAAGATGTGATGACGGTTCTGTTGAACCACACTGTATTATTGTGTGAATAATGTATTTTTTAAGTACAACAGACCCTTCACATTTGCTGGGGTTAGGGGCGTGAAGATGGGAAACCCATAAATAAACACCATAGGTATTTCTGGGTCATCCAGTATGACTATTCTTGAGAAGTTAATTATAGAGTTGCACTGAAGTACCTACATAGGCCATTTTAATAAGATCCATGAATAATCCAACCTGCAGATGTGGAGGCCTGCCTATATACATTTACTTCCCTTAAAAGAACCCAGTGCATCTGAATACTTAGGAAAACTAATTGAAGTAGAGAAATTCGGCATTCTGCCAAGTCCATTCAAGAGCTTAGATATGGGATAGCAGTTGACTCCTGACAGCTGGAAGTGTGTGCATCTCATTATGGGGGTTTCATTTCTTTAGAACTATTAGTCCTTGATGTACAAATGTCTGCTCCTGTAAAAGGGTAAATAAAGACCTGCTTTTTAAATAGTAGTGCATAATAACTGTGAATTGTAAAAGATTTTCCTTTTGGAACTGTGACCAATCAGTATTGACAGCAGTGGGCAAGATGGACCAGTGGTCTGATTTGGTGTAGGGCAGGCCATCGTTTATCCAATTGTCTTTGCTAGTGCTTGAGTGCGAACTGGCCAGCTCCCATAAAACCCAACCAGATGTTACTGAAGCTTCATAGAACCTGTCCATGGAGAAGTATTTTTAACATTGGCAGGATCCATTTATTGAATTACTACCATCAAGGGACATGGTGCTTTGTAAACAAAACAACAACAAAACCATCCAGTCTAACTAATCTTAAATATACCCATGCATACACACAGATGAAGGATGGAGTAATGCAAATAGAAAACTAGTATGATACCCATGATTTTATTTATCCACATACAACAAAATCTGCCCTCTAGATATTTTCTAGGTACTGTATGGTAGTCTCTTCAGCTCTTATTTATTTGCGGGGTGAGGATGTTTGACCGCTATTTAAAGAGGCAGTCTTCCAATGGCTATGAATGCAACCCAACACAAAATTGTAAGCTAACTTAAAACGTTATGGAACTATTCCTGAAAAAAAATGTAACTTGTTTGCATGGTTCTTCATTGTGAATGTTCTAGATGACAACAGAATGGAATGAAATAATCAGAGTGCATTGCATCCACAAATATCAGAGCTACTATCCATACTTCACATTATACTATATAACAAAATTTGAAACATGTTCTGTTCCTGGTTTTAAAATGTTATTTCCTGTTTAATTGTGTGGTACTTTCTTTGAAAGTAGTTGTTATACTCCAGAAATTTTGTTTCTGTGGCTGCCACAAAGTATGTTAAATTGGTTGAGACTATGAGATATTCATTGAAAAACTATAGCAAAATTTGCTGCAAGCTGTCCTGCAAAAGCAAAGTTTTTGCAGATTAATAAACTTTTCCTCATGTTTTTATAATAGAACCAATTAGGAAAATGATATTTATAACCCAGGAACAAAAATCATGTTATATATTGTGCTATAATTGCAAACAGTTTGGCCAGAAGAAACAAAAAAAACCTGTTGAAATTAACTATCGGTAATAAAATTAAGGGCAAGAGGACTCTATTGCAATGGCATGTAAAATGAATTGTGAAAAAGAATTCAAGTATGTATTCTATACTAGACATAGTACTGCCATTTGCTCTCGCTATTTGTGCACATGTGTAGCTTCAGTTTTATGGCAGTGTGTGGCTTCTAGTGTGTTATCTTCCAAGCACAGACAGTCAAATTGTGTGTGACTGAAGACAATTCTTCTTCCAGCTTGGCTCAGAAAAATAAAAAGATTGGACACCCCTGCTCTCTATCTGCTTTTTACTTAAAAGCCAATGAAACCAGATGTTTTAAGTTCCTCTCAGAACTGCCACAGAGCAGCACTGAAAGGAAATTCACATTTGTACACAGTAAGGAATAATAATCTTACAGATGATGTTAGACCACAGTTTGCATTATCTGTCATTAGTTATTCTGGCTGTGATTGATGGGATTGGAGTCCAATGACATCTGGAGGGTCACATGTTCCATATGCAAGTTTTACAACCTGTATATACTGCCCATGGTGTGATTTCCAAAACTAAAAAGATGTTAGTGTAAGTAGTCCCTCAGATATTTAGACACGAGCTGTTATTGCTTGAAAATCTTAACAACTGGACTTTGCCGTGCAACCAAACATGCAATCAAACAACTCATGCAGTATTGGTATGATGTGATCTGCTAGCCCACATAAGGATATGTGCAGACATATTATGTATCAGCTGGGGTTTTTGAATAATCCATTAAGTCCACCCAAATAATATAAATTATAGTCGTCCCATTTGCATGTAATTGGCATGATAAGAACCCAGGTTTATTCCTCAGATGGAGTTGCAGCTGACACACCAAACCAAAGAAGGGTTTTACTGCAACCACCAGGGCACCTACAGTCAGTGGCAGGTCCAGAAGAGTCCTCAGACTGGAAATGTAATCCCGCCAGAGTGCATTTTCATCCGAGTTGAGTCCCTCTGTCCATATCAGAAAACATTCCCACTCATAGTACTGCAGCCTTTCCTAGATTAAGATACATCAGAGGTGGAAATAGTTTGAGTTTTACCATGCTTTTGAATCACATCTTCCACCATCCTTTGTTATTCATTAAAAACTGCTATGAATTCAAACTCCACAGTTCCCTGTCCTCAATGACAAGTTGGTCATCCTCATCCATTCCAGACTATTCCAAAACTCCCTTCAAACACCAAGTCAGAGATCCCAGTCTCTCGGTGGCATTAGCAAATGAAAACAACAGTGGGGCTATACATTCTCTATATATTGATATGGAACCCCACTCTCCGAATAGCTTTCTCAGCATTTTCAGAAGGTAGAGGACAAGATGGGACTTAGGTGCTCCAGAAGTTTATAACATGAAGCAAAAGTCCCCCAACACTACTTTTTGATGCCTGCTAGCCAATTGGAAACTGCAGCTTTTGTAACATGTGCTTCTCTAAACCCAACTCAGACAACTAAATGATATCATGATTGATGGTATAAGACACAACTGAGACCGCTAGGATTTAATTGCCCCTCTCCATTCTATGGGCCTGTCCAGACACTACCTTTATCCCAGGAGCTTCTACAGCTAACAGAAGGGTGGCCAGATGCCGTTCCCTGTAAACGTGGAAGCAATCGCTACAAATGACAAAAAATGCAAGATTTTCAGGTGTAGGTATATCCAAGTTCTGAACCAAAAATCCACATCTTTATTTATTTATTTCTTGCATTTATTGACCGCCCCTCTCAGCCCGAGGGCGACTCTTTGAATGTCCGAATGTCCCTGCTCTCGCAAATCACGGGATTTTTTAAATCTATGGTTGTTCCCAGATTTTAGACATTTGTTCCTGATTGGTCAGTTCCTAAAAAGAAGGTGACAGTTGAGTAGACACAAAAAAGTTGTTTTTGTGCCAGAAGCTTCATGAAATGTGTGGAGGGCAACTTTTCTCTGGCCAGGACAAAGTTGTGCCCTCCTAATCAACGTTGAACATCTTTTTGCAATAATAGCAGTCAGGAACAGACGTGTATAACCCAGGAACAACACCCTGTCTGCACAGACGGCCTTGCAGCTTATATAACCTAGGAACGGAACATATACAATGATTTGCATCTTCGCACCTTACTTAAAAAAATATATTCCAGCAAAAGTTCTATGGCGGCCATCTTAAGAGCCTCTAAATCCTGCAATGAAGCGGCAAGTGTGGACAATAGAGGCAGAAATCCTGAGACCAACAGCTATGTATGCGGACCTCTTCTGAAGTCCCAGGATTTTTGCCCCTGACTAAAGTGCATGATTTGGTATTTGGCTGTTCATGTTATAATTCTAACTTTCTGATAGTCTCTATGTTAGGGGTATCGAAAATATTGTTGAATTGCAAGTAATTTTTGGAATTAAAATTTTATACTGATAATTCCAAAATGATGGTTCTTATAAATGGGAGAAAAGGTGCATAAAGCCATTTACACATCTCTAATATTTTCTTTATAGATAAGCCCTGGCTATCTCACTCATCTGAAGAGGCATTTTATGTAGAGGGACTATATTTACTGATCCATTTCTTGATGTTTTGAATGCACAAGGGTGTAGAAGAACTGTTACTTCTTATTCCAATTACTTCTGATTAGTCTGTTTAGTAGCTGGTTTTGATGTATAGGATCTCACCCAGTGATATTACTTTCAGAGAATGAAGGTTGGCTTTACTTGGAGCTGTCTTTTGAAACTTTAAGAACTCATTTTCTTTTTCTTTTTGTCACAGGGGCCACTGAAAGCATAGGCAAGCATATGCTTGAAGCATGCAACAATAATCTGGAAATGGCTGTCACTATGTTCCTGGATGGTGGAGGAATAGCTGAGGAACCGAGCACTAGTTCTGCAAGTGTATCAAACCTCCGGCCACATACAGAGTATGTAACTTCATGAAGAGCTGTATAATGAATTATTAGCTTTGACGGATATCAAGGAATTACTATAGTAGTTCATAGTTACTGTCATTAAGGACCCTTCTACACGGATCATATATAATGCCGTTCAGCTCTAGCTAACTTCAAACTCCAGTGAGCAGACAACAGACTCGCCTAAAAACACACTTAAAAAGCCCTTAATGCACCAGTGCTCTCTGTTTTGTGTAATAACCATCTGGACCTCTAACTGGTTCCAGGATTTCCCATGTAATCATCTGCATAGCAAAACCACTTTCTTCAATACTGGTTTGAAACTATACATTAAATGTTTAGTGTAGGTGGAGCATAAACTGCTTCTGTTTCACTCTAGGAGTTTACATTTAAATGTTTGATGTAAATGGTGCCTAAACTACTGCTGCTTCTATTTAGGCCCCATCATATGTGTAGACATTTAAATGTCTGCACATATGATGCAGTTCATTCAACACTACATTTGTGTCATCTTTAATCATTCCACCACTATGCTTTGTGGAATGGATTATTTAGTTGTCCAAAATTCAGTTGTTAGTCCAGGTAAGAGCACATACATTAAGTCAGTGTAAGTGAGGATTTATGCAATTTCCATTGATTCTGTGGTTTTACATTAGTTGATACTATAAACTGTATTTAAGTTTTCATCTTTGTTAAGATTGAATCAGTAGAAACTTGGTAAGTGAGAACTTGCATAATTTCCATTGATTCAATGGGTATACAATAGTCAAGACTCCCATTTGGCCTTCATCTTAATTAAATACAATTGCATGTGTGGTGTTAATGTAGAAATGTATAAATATTATTGGAGTTTGGTTTGCTCATTTACAGTATGGTAACTTTGTGCAGTTCTTCTATACTCATACTTAGTGGATTTCTATGAAGGGTGCAATTTCAGGAATAAAGTCGTGCTATCAATCTTTTTTACTCACTTTAATTTGCTTTCTTTATGGAATGCCATTTGTCTGTGCTACACAAAGTCCTATTTTGTTATGTATCTAGAATTTGTTCATTCAGCAGTAGAATTAAAATATTGCATCATATTATTAGTGTTTGAAACTACAGTGCACTATAGATTTTGTAGGCGAAAGTATACATTTTGACTAGATGGATACAGTTTCTTCTTTCTTTGAAATGCATTGTAATACTTGTTGTCATGGTCAAAACATGTGCTTTTTATTTTTACAGAGATGAAGTAAGAGCACCTATTCCTCAAAAGCAGGAAATTCTGGTAGAACCTGAGCCATTATTTGGAGGTAAGTGAACTATATTGTTCTTCTCTTCAAGTCTGACGGTAACTAAGAATGAGCTTTGACAGATTTCCTCCTGGTCTCTCTTGCTCCTCTGAGTCATTGTAGCATGTAGCCTTCTGCTGTTGAAGTATTTATACTACTTTCATTCCCGAGTAGTGCAAATTATGAATAAAATACAGACTTTTATGCTTAATTGGCAGTCTAGGGAATATGTTATTTCATATATTCTGAATTATGCTGCTGCTTCCATTTACACTTTTTTAAAGATAAGGTGAGAATGTACTACCCATAAAGCCAATTCCTGTATAATATAATGTATAGTGCTCTGTGAGAGATAAATAAATATAGTACTGTAATGAGCTATGAGGAGAGGCATGTAAGAAATAATAATAATAATAATAATAATAATAATAATAATAATGTAATAGTTATGGAATCTGTTCTGCTAAACATGTTACTACTGTGAGTATTTTGAAACTATAGGGTGTTTGTTTGTTTTTTAAGATAACGGGCAAATTAATTCCATAACTTTATTTTGGCTTCTACAGAGAATTTCTAAGGTTCTGTTTCCATAACTAGTCGTCATTAACTTGAGAGGTAATGAAAGTAGTTTTGTTTTGTCCTTAAAACGGTGAAGTAATGATGAGGGTTTGCTGGGGTATCGCTACTCAAAGTTGTGGCAACCAATACTGGAGTGCAAATTATTGGCTGCAGTCATTGACAAGTTTCAAAGAAAGAAAGAGTTGCTATTAATGACACAGGTCCTTGCCCCACTGGTGAAATAGATCCTGCCAGGCTCCTCCAGTGTTAGATATCTTAAGAGCCATAGTTCTAGGAAGTCTCTTTGGAAGAAATGGTCAATCTGTGTTGTCATATTAAAGGTTTACCAATACTATCATTATCTCTTTCCCTGGGTTAGCAATGTCTGTCCTTTATGGCAGTGGTTATATGATAATGCTGATGGAAACAAGGAGAGGGCCAAGGGTTGCCAACTCCATTAAAATGAAAGGCGTCAGCTGTGAGATATATTGAGAAATACAGTTTCTGCAAGCCAGTTAGTGCTGTTGACTAGTTGCCTTATGGTGAGATTCAACACTGATCAATGTAATTGAAGTAATAAGATAGCATGAGATTTGATTACTAGCCCTTGGGGATTCTTGAAACTGCTTACTCAACTTAATGTCTGATATAATAGTTTGCGTTTTTCATTTAACTTTAGTTATTATTTTACAATTTGCTTTTATATGTTGGGTTGCTAATTTTTGTTATTATGTGTGTATTGTTGTTCAGGCATTGAATTTTTGCCTTTTCTGATTGGAATCTGTCCTGTCCCTTTGGGGAGATAGAGCGGAATATAAATAAATAATAATAATAATAATTATTATTATTATTATTATTATTATTATTATTATAAAAAGAAAAGGGTTGTGAAGTTTCAGATATATCTGCAATAACACAGTAGTGCAGTTATAGCAGAATATTTCTTTTACCTAATCTGTGTATTTAATTCTGTTTTCTTATGAAGCTCCAAAAAGACGCAGACCTGCTCGATCAATATTTGATGGTTTTCGGGATTTCCAAACAGAAACTAGTAAGTATCTGTAGACCATTCAACCTTCCTTTTGCTCTGTAGTTGTATCTCTGCTTACTAACTTGGACCTCTTAAAGTAAGTATGAAGAACAGTTGGTCTTCCAGATATCCTTAGACTCTAAGCAGCCTTAGAGTCCATAGTGAGTAATTCAAGATATTGCAAGTTTAGAGTCCAAAAGTATCTGGTTCCTATTCTTTGTTTTGTGTTTGTGAAATCACTAAACCATTTTTAAAAATGTCATTCTGATTTCTTTTGGCTGTGGCACATTTGGAGTTTGTGCCAACTATGGATACATTCACGTACTTTCTGGTCATGACTGTTGACAAAACACCAGTTTTCCAGAAGGCAAACTTGTGGTTCTGAAAGGACACTATCTTGCACAGAGACCAGAATACCAGGTAGAATCCATCTCTGACATTCTAAACTTCCAGACTTTTATTTTGATCTCAGAGTTTTATATTTTGGGGGAAAAATAGATAATGCTTAGAGGTTAAGTAACTTGACCAAAAAGCAGAGTACAAGGTAGAGGTGGAGTCTAAGCCTCAAATGTTAAATCACTTATTTTTCACTGTAAATCACAGCTTATTTCACATGAAGTGCAGTGGTGAGGCTTTTGAAAATGTGTATGCAAAATACCTGTTCATCGACATACCTGTACACACATCCCTCCCCAAGCAAAAACACATTATACTATAGCAAACAAACCACCTAACATTAATCACACACACATAAAACCCACAAAATGAAGCAAAAGTACAGTGCCAGCAAAGTAGCCTCCTTGCTATATATTGTCTACATATTATTATCAACACCTGCCAGATATTAGCCAGGGAGGCCCACTAGCCTGTTGCAACCACTGCCAATCCTTCTGGGCACTGGATGATGATCTCTATGGACCTTATTACAGATTTTCCCTAATTAACTGGTCGGTCACACAACCATTCTTGTAGAGGCAGACTTGTTTAGTAAAATGGCACGCTTTATTCCCTGTTCTGGTATGACCTCTGCCAAGGAAATGGTAGCATATTTTTGTCTTCATGGTTTTCCTGTGGGGTTCATATCAGACCAAATTATTTTCATCAGATTATATTTTATTGGTCCCTAGGCTTTCTGGGAACAGGAAGGACAGACAAAACAAAACCTTTGATTATCCATTATAAAAAAATGCAAGAACCCTAAAACATGAAAATTCAGAACTGCTTCTGCCCAATTCTCTGTCCTTGATTCCCTCTTTTGAAAATGCATGCCCCCCCCCCCCCCTCCACAACCTAAAAAGGTTTTGTTTTCTACTTTCTGTCTACAAAGAGGTTTGTGGGCTTTGCACTAGAAAAAAAACAATTTGGAGTCTTAGGAAGGAAAGAAGGAGAGCATTTCCAGAGCTCTGTTTAAATGATCCCTTTATAATAAGATTGCCTTATCTCTCTTTTTCTTCTGTCCCCCTACAGTACGTCAGGAGCAAGAATTGAGGAATGGAGGAGCAATAGACAAGAAACTGACCACTCTCGCAGATCTATTCAGGCCTCCAATTGATCTAATGCATAAAGGGAGTTTTGAAACAGTAGGTTGCCAACTTTTGCTGTGAATGGTTCAGTATTGACTTGGGCATAGGGTTTTGTTTTTTGTTTTTTTGTAATTTTGTATCATGTAGTGTTTTGTTATACATCTTGGTAGCTCTTCATCACTTTTCTTGAGAGGTATTTCATAGCTGTCACTATTTGCACATAATAATGAGCTGGGCAAAGAGAAATCCTGGTTCCATTATCATCAAGCTGTGTATATAAACAGAGGATTTCCCTGTATCTGTACTGAAATGTCCTTCTAATAAGTTGGTTACATATTTATGCCTCCCTTTAAATTCCTGACACAGTAAGTTGAAAAGGACTCTGTCAAAGTTGAGGAAAATCTTGGAAAGCCAGGAGAAACTGTTTTTGTCACAGTGGGTCATAATGAGCTCTATTGACTGTCTTAGTCATTTTAAACCCAATTCCAATAGTTAGTTTTCATCAGAATTTACTTTCAAATAAGTGTGCTTTGAAAACCCTTAATATATGAAGAATATTGTCTCTACTGCTATTCATTTTATAAATTGAAAATGTATATTGCATTAAAAGAACGTTCTTTGGTTGTAAGAATTCCTTCTGTTATAGTTATAGAGAAAAGGAAACTGTTCAGCTCTTCAAGAATAAAATCTATCTTTATATTATACTACTGCACTTTGTACTCTTAATTCCTGTTATTGCTCCTTAAAGTGGAACCTGGTTTTCACCTTAATTGTATTGATGATTCTACCTCGTAAAGATTTAATGCCTACGTGTTTTTTGAATTATATATTTTAAATATATTAAATTGCTTTGTACAAAATAAAGGTCAAATACTTTTATTAGTTTTAGGAATGGCAGCCATTTTCCAATGTTGTTCCTTAGTTTATGATAAAAAGAGAATTAGCTTCTTCTCCCATGTTTGGAAAAATAATTTCCTCATCACAAAAGAGGAGCCATGCCTAGGCAGTCCCCAAGTTATGAACAGGATAGGTTCTGTAGGTTTGTTCTTAAGTTGAATGTGTATGTAAGTTAGAACAGGCACATTTTTAAAGTGTAACTCCAGCCATATATGCATATAGAATCACAGAATCATAGAGTTGGAAGAGACTTTGTGGGCCATCCGATTCAATCCCCTGCTAAGAAGCAGAAAATTTGCATTCAAAGTACCCCCAACAGATGGCCATCCAGCCTCTGTTTAAAAGCTTCCAATGAAGGAGCCTCCACCACACTCCGGAGCAGCGTTCCACTGCTGAATAGCTATCACTGTCAGGAAGATCTTCCTAATGTTCAGGTGGAATTTCCTTTCCTGTAGTTTGAAGCCATTGTTCCGTGTCTTAGTCTCCAGGACAGCAGAAAACAAGCTTACTCCCTATGACTTCCCATCACATATTTATAAACGGCCATCATGTCTCCTCTCAGCCTTCTCTTCTGAAGGCTAAACATGCCCAGCTCTTTAAGCCACTCCTCATAGGGTTTGTTCTCCAGACCCTTATTTATTTTAGTTGCCCTCCTCTGGACATATTCCAGCTCTCTTCAATTGTGGTGTTCAGAATTGGACGCAGTATTGCAGGTGTGGCCTGACCAAGGCAGAATAGTGGGGTGGTGTGACTTCCCTGGATCTAGACACTATACACCTATTTGTGCAAGTCAAAATCCCACTGGCTTTTTTAGCTGCCACATCACACTGTTGGCTCATGTTTAACTTGTTGTCCACAAGGACTCTAGATCTTGTTCATAGGTACTGCTCTCGAGCCACGCGTCCCCCATTCTGTATCTTTGCATTTCATTTTTTCTGCCTAAGTGGAGTATCTTGCATTTATCACTGTTGAACTTTATTTTGTTAGTTTTGGCCCATCTCTCTAATCTGTTAAAATCGTTTTGAATTCTGCTCCTGTCTTCTGGAACATTAGCTATTAGCTATCCCTCCCAATATATATCTATAAGGTTTTAATAGTATAGGGAAGGATTAACTGCCTCCATAATTTGATTTGCTGCCTGTGCACCTGTTCAGAAGATTTCGCCTCAATTTCTGTTCCTGTGATAATTAGATTTTGAAAAAAATTGGCTTGTTATGGAAACAAGGATTGGTGATGAAGCTTCCGTGGAGACACCTTTTCCCCATGATAACTCTTCCAGGAGTGACTTTCCCTTCCCAGGGGTAGATTTCTCTGACTTCCTGTTGTCTCACCCCTGCTCCTGTGAGCCTTTTGCAAATTGGATGCTTGCAACTCAGGGACTGCCTGTATTTGTAGAAATTCCCTTTTCTAAAGTGGAGATGAGCAATGTCTGTCCCATGCAGGTGTATCGTATGCCAGCAGCATGAAGAAAAGCTTTATCTCTATAGAACAGCACATGTACATTGTTTCTAGTTTGATTAGTTCTTCCAGAAAGCTTCCAGGAATGCTAATAGCCTTAAATAGGTGAGATTTCATTTAATTCTGTAGTTGCCATTCTTGTCCTAAGCAAATTTAGAAATAGTTTAGCAATCTACAGTCATGTAAAGTTATTAAAAAGTCCACGTGGTCAACCTGGATGGTTTTGACTGATGTGAGGCTTTATATAGTCAGCCTGCTACATGGAAAGTGGCATCTTGCTGGAGATTGGGTGACACAAACTTTCCAAGTTTGTGATTCTATATTATGAACCAGAGCTGCTTACAATATATTTTCCTCTTCCATACCTAAGCATTTTGGCAGTACATTTTATTTGCAGCTAGTGTGCTCAGCAGAAAGCATATTAATATATCAGATAATTGACCATCTTTGCTTAGATATGAACTAATTTGGGTAGCTTGGGTTAAATCAGTATCTAATTTATCACATAAGATCTTTGGGAGGCTAGAGGCAAAATCGTATAATGGAATCTGTGTTATAAAAAATACTCAATGACATTTATATGCATTTTTCTACAATTTGATACATTCTAACTTTCCCCTACTGCATTCTCTGTTGGGTTTTAGACCTCAGAAAGCAACTCTTGATTCCAGTTTGCAAAGTCCTCATAAAAGAGAATAGCGTATATCATAATCACGCTTTTATTTCCACCACTGCTCCTAAGAGATGGGTTTTCCTTACAAATGTGGAAACATTGTAATTTTTCAGCCACAAATTTAATTTGAAACGAGAAGAGGCTAATGTTCTCCCATGGTTTTATTGTAAAATCATTTTGTCATTCCAGTTTTTCAATCTTCGCAACCATTTGGTCCAAAACATCTGTTATTTTCCGGATGTTTCACGATGAATATTAAACTTAGTTTTATGCTAGTGGTAGATCCAGATAACTGAAAATATGTGAATGGCATTACAGTGCAAAGCAGAATGCAAAAATAAGCACCCCCTTGCTTGCTTTGATGGATATTTGTACTCTAAGATTTTTAATGGCTGGCTGTGCAGACACTTTGGCTAAAATTAAAATACGGTAGATAAAAATCTGCTTTCCCATTCACTAAAAGCATGATGCATTACCCTGAATTTTAAAGTGTCAGATTCATAGTTTTATTAGATCTGCAGTTTGAAAACCTGATCCATAAATTTAAAGAGAATATTGAGTTTGCACCATGTGAAATTTTGTGTGTAATATAAAAATAAACTGTTAAAAAAATTTAGTTGGATGATGAAGTAAGGTGAGACCTTTTAAGGTTCTAGTAGAAATTCAGTCCAGGATGATTTTGACACCGCTTTCTAAAAATATTTCAATCTGTTTCTTGTATGCACATATTTAACTGTTGCTATACTTATCATTTATAAAACATAGGCTTCTCAATCCCCAGTTCTGAATATATTTACTTTGAAGTCAAAGCTATTTAATTCTGGAGCAGATAAGTGGGTTTCAAATTAAAAAGATAACAAAAAGGACCTGATTTCCATAAAATATTTATTTATGTGAGATATATATATATATATATATATATATATATATATTGCATTTTGAAAAAAACTGGCTAGTTGTGGAAACAAGGATTGGTGGTGAAGCTTCAGTTGAGACACCTTTCCCCTTGATAACTCTTCCAGGAGTGAACTCCCTTCCCTAGGGGTAGATTTTTCTTGCTTCCTCTTGTCTTACCCCCATTCTTAACTATGAGTCATTTGTAAGTCGGATGTTTGTAACTAGGGAACTCCCTGCATCTTTATTGGGTTATCACTGTAGTTATTGACTTGAGAAAGCTGTTTTGATGTTATACTCTCATAAAAAGTTATACACTTTTGGTATTGATCTATTCAGTATGAATTAGTGTTTCTGCTTACATTGCCTTGCACACTCAATAGCTAGTGGAGCAGGTACTTTTAAAAAGTGAAATCATGTTTCCAAGAAATAAAATTGCCTTTAGGACTAGCTATAGATTCATGTTTTTGTTCATGAATTATTCAACTGGTGCAAACTCATTAGTAAATCTCCTTCAAAGAAGTCCATACATTTCCCCTGATACATTCAGGAAGTGTGAGTGTTCAGTTTTTCATAAAGCACTTTTTTCCAACAGGTTTGGCAAACCAGTGATCAAAATTACATTCTTGATCAAACTCCTACATTAACTTGCAACCAGCCAAACAGGCAATGCCAGCTTTGTGACTCAAACCAGTAAGATCTCTTCCTGCAACTTCAAATCTTCCCACACACCCCAGTTGCAGCCTGAACAATCCTCACAAAGTTGTTCTCCAATAATACCAAATGTAGGTATTTAAGAATGACGGAAAACTAGAGAGAAAGAATAGTGAAAATGTAAACTGCAACGTCGATCAATAAATCAAATACACCACAATTTCACCTCTTGAATCAGCCAATGTGTCCTGTTGTTAGATCCCTGTTAATTCACTTTACAGTCAAATCTTATATATATATATAGATATATATATAGAGAGAGAGAGAGAGAGAGAGCGCTTTTCCCAGTTTTGGGGGAAAAAAACTGCTTTACTACTTATCCTGTGTTTGGCATGTTCACAATAGTTACTTTGGGATAACCAGGGTATGATAAATTGACGCACAGAGTTTATTGTCAGGATGGTTTTTTAGACCTGATGGGGTTTTTTTCCCAGTACAGAGAACCTGTAATGGATCCTTGAATAGAAAGCAGAAGCTGTTACTGCTGGCATTGTTTCTTGCTGGATCTCCATTTCTGTCTAATGTTCTTAATGTTGTTTTTCTCCCCAGGCCAAGGAGTGTGGTCAGATGCAGAACAAATGGCTCATGATAAACATACAGAATGTACAGGATTTCGCCTGTCAGTGTCTTAACCGTGATGTTTGGAGCAATGAAGCTGTGAAAAATATTATCCGGGAACACTTCATTTTTTGGCAGGTGGGAAGATTATTTCTCAGAAAGAATCTAAGATCGATGTCTCACCCAAATCATGCTTGGGAAAGTAGTTTATATATTAGATTAAAATTTAGATAGTAGTCTTGAATGTTGTTGCACCCTTTAATGGTGAAATGTTCTCAAGCATTGAAACACACATTTTGATTACTTGATAGGTGTATCATGACAGTGAAGAAGGACAAAGATACATACAGTTCTACAAATTAGCAGACTTCCCATATGTGTCTATTCTGGACCCTAGGACAGGTAAGAAGAAGTGTGTGTGTGTGTAGCTATGCTACTGTAGAATAAACAGTTTTGATTTCCTTCAGATTCCAAAATGTGTATATTATTATTGGCTGGCAACTCACTACCTTATAATCGACTTGTTATCTATCAAGATACAATCCTGTGTAAGTCTCAAACTCAGAAAGGCAGTTCTTTTCATATCCTTAGCAGTATTATCACTTGTAGTTTACTTGACTAGATGGGCTATAAATTTTATGGCAGTTCAGTTTATTTCAGTGGTGAAGTGGGTTAAACCCTTGCGCCGACTGAACTGCTGACCTGAAAACCTGAAGGTCAGCAGTTTGAATCCATGAGATGAGGTGAACTTCCATCTGTCAGCCCCAGCTTTCCATGGGGGACATGAGAGAAGCCTCCCATACAATGGTAACACAACCGGGCATCCCCTGTACAATGTCTCTGTAAACGGCTGATTCCCTAACACCAGAAGTGACTTGCAGTATATTCTCAAGTCTCTTCTGACACAGTAAAAACAAAATTCATGCAGTACAGTTTGATAGTTCATTTTAAGGATTAGATTATACTCTTCAATTGTAATATTCCAATCATAAGAGTCATATGAAAGTCATATTTACCTTCCTTCAATTGGGCTCTTTGTTTGTGTCCCAAATATGTGCAGTGATGTGGGCCCACAATTTCAAGCTTTGTTTATTCTCCCCTATTGATTTGCTGTCAGCAAGTTCAGCAGCTCAGCGGTTTAACTCACTATGCCACCAGAGGGCCCTGGTGTATAAATAAAAATTGTAGTAATCATCAGCTGTGGCTATTTGATCCTTAGGAATAGAAGGCTTAGTGTTTCTGTCCTGTGGCCACTTGGCAATTCAATTGCTACTGTCTTTGCAGAAGCATTGTATAAATATGTTAAGAAAATTATAAAAAATAATGTTGATCATTACATATTTATTGTTTTGAGATGTGAAAGAGAATTCTTTAAATATTTAATATTTATGCGTTTTTTGAATGTCTTCTTCTTGGTAATAATTTGAAATGCCAGTTGCTGAATTATGGCTCATTGCTGTTTGGAACAGGGCAGAAGCTTGTGGAGTGGCATCAGCTTGACGTAACCTCTTTTTTGGACCAAGTGACTGGGTTTCTAGGGGAGCATGGACAACTAGATGGACATTCTACCAGTCCTCCCCAGAAACGCTCTCGCTCTGTAAGTATAATCCTTATTTAATGGTTGGGAAAGATAAATTAAGTGGATTTTGATCAGAGAAGAAAAAAATAGGCAGTACATTACCTTTTAGTCAAAAATATTGTTTCATAGTCAAACTAATTGAGTTCTCTTGTGTTTCTTCCACTTTTCAATGTATTAATCTAGCTTTTCTCTCCCATTTGCTTCATGGTTGTATTGGCTAGGAGAGTCTTATTGATGCAAGTGAAGATAGCCAGTTGGAAGCTGCCATCAGAGCGTCTTTACAGGAAACACATTTTGACTCTGACCAAGCCAAGCAGGAGAGCAGATCAGATGAAGAATCTGAGTCGGAGCTTTTCTCTGGGAGTGAAGAATTTATTTCTGTTTGCGGTTCTGATGATGATGAGCCAGACAATTCTTCAAAGTCTAGGAAGTCTCCGCACAAGGACTTGGGTTGTAGGAAAGAAGAAAGCAGAAGGCCCCAGCCAGAGCCCACTGCAAGGACTGAACCTGAGGTGATAACAAACCACCGAGAACTGTCTTGCATAGATTCTGGGGTGCTAGCAGAGGCAGAAGCTAAGCAAGAAGCTGCTGTGAAGGAGTTAAATGTTAATGGTAAGTGTGGTAGCTGAATTAATCCTGCTGTGCTTTCCTAAAGTATTGAATTTTCATAACTGATTTAGAGACACAGAATTATCTATACTAACAGTTCCCACATTGTGTTCTATGGAACCCTAGTGTTGTACAAAAGCATCATAGGGGCTACGTGAAAAAAATATTTAAAATCTTTTTTAAAAACATTCAAAACGTTTCATTAAGATCTTATTGAAATTCAGTGTGCCTCTGCTTTAAAAATGAAATTTGAATCTCTTTATTTCCAGACCTACTTTATTCAACACATCCAGGCAATAGGAGTAGATGAAAGAAGGAAGAACGCTGTAGGCTCACAGTGCTTAAGGACAGAGTTTGGATTCCGTGGAAAAATCAGGGACAGTTAGAGGAGACTTGGCTGAAGTGCAGAAGCAGTACGAGCCGAGCAAGAGGGAGAAGAGGAGGGAAAGCAGAAGAGGAAATTTCTTCCTCGTCCCCTTTCCGTCCTCTTGTCCCTCTCGCTTGGCTTGTTCTGCTTCCACAGGAGCTGCCGCCGGAGGAGACCTGGCTGAAGGGGCAGCGGCTCCAGAAGCTCCCTCCGTTTCCTCCCCAGCATCTTCTTCTTCCTCCTCCTCCTCTTCTTTCTTCCATAGCCTCAGGAGGGAAAGCGGCAGAGGAAAGAAGGCAAGGAGGGAGAGAGGGAAGGCGCAGGCGAAAGTGTCCCTCTTGCCAGGGGAGGATGGCAAGAGGTACCCCAGGGGGGGGGGAAAGAGGAGAGGAAAGAGAAGGCAAAGTGAGTGAGAGAGAGGGGGGAGGGAAGGCAAGGAGGAGGGCCGTGCAGGGAAAACCGCGAAACAGCAAGTCTTTGGGTAAGTGAACTGCGAAGGAGCGAGGGAACACTGTATACCAGGGGTACTCAAACTTTTTAAACAGAGGGCCAGGTCACAGTCCCTCAAACTGTTGGAGGGCTGGATTATAATTTGAAAAAAACATGAATGAATTCCTATGCACACTGCACATATCTTATTTGTAGTGCAAAAAAACACTTAAAACAATACAATAATTAAAATGAAGACCAATTTCAAAAAAATATAAAATTATTAGTATTTCAATGGGAAGTGTGGGCCTACTTTTGGCTGATAAGATAGGATTGTTGATGTTGTGTGCTTTCAAGTCGTTTCAGACTTAGATTGACCCTAAGCGAGGGCCGGGTAAATGACCTTGGAGGGCCACATCCGGCCCCCTGGCCATAGTTTGAGGACCCCTGCTGTATACCATTATTCTAGTGTGGTAAATTTTAATGTCAGCAATGTTTGGTTTTTTAAAAGTATGTCTTGAGTTTTGATCAGATATCTCTTGGTAACTATTTTGATTAGTATCTTGACAGTATTCATAATAATTTACTTAGTGTATGCATCTTCTATGTAAAGGGAGGAAAGTATTGGAGAGATCAGTGTTGCATCCATAAAAATAACCATGGAGGAAAAATACTCCTTCTCTTCAATTGTAATTAGCTATCCAGTTTGCAGTACTGAAATTTACACACATTTCATAATTGCTTTTATGTTACTCCCTAAATATAAATTATATCTTAAAGTGGATACTTGTGTACTGATATTCAGGGTTACAAACAGCTGTCCAAAAGAAGTGTGTTTTCCCAGACAGCCATGTTGATGTGATCCAGCCATTTAGGGTTCAAAGCTGATCCCACCAAATTCATTGTAATCTGATCATTAGTTATCATATGCAACTGTTTCCAGCTTTAATTGCTTTCTTTTGTTTTCCATTTTACAATTATGACTTTTAAAAAGTTAGTAAATCTTTGCAGGATAATCATAAATACTGTATACAATACAGTCTCTGCTCTATTAATATCTTCAGAAAAGAACAGAAAAGAAGTAAATGGCATATAAACTAGTATTACTAACCAGATGACATTTGAAGAAACTTAGCAAAAGCAAATCTGCGGTGGGATGTTTTAGTGAAATGGAACCAAAAATCTGTTTACATGAGATTACAAAAAATTCATAGATTATTCAACAAAGCCTTCGACAATACAAATTTAATATTAGTTTAGTATGCTCAGTCCCTCCATTGTGGCATTGAGGGCACAGTTAGAAAATTATGAGTCTAATAGTGTGTGAGATTGTTGGTCCACTTTGTTCAGTAATGTCTACTGCAGGTGGCAGTGACTGCAGAGCAGAAGGCTTTCCTCATTCTGAAATCCTTTCCTGAAGATGTTGAGAGATGAATCTGGGACATACTGCCTGCCAATCATGTGCTGGTCCAAAAAACCGGGCCCTTCCATGACCTCAAAATGTTCAAGGAATTACTTCTGATTCTAGAGTTCTGTGTGATGATTATTAGTTACCATCATATTTAGTACTGAAAACAAATGCAGGGGAATGTGTATTTAATGCGTAACTTTCTTCTGTTAGGACCAAAGGCTCAGCTAATGCTAAGGTATCCGGATGGGAAGAGGGAACAAATATCATTGCCTGAACAAGCTAAGCTTCTGGTGAGTAAAAGTAATGAAAGATTCTAAGCAAAGGACAAATCCACAATTCCTTTAGGATTCCTGTCTTTCCAGGAACACTGTTTCAGATGTTTGTTTTTCATATGTACTTTTCATAGTCAAAATATAGTTTATTTTTTTCATTTCATATATGACTGCACTTTTGGTTCATCACAGTCATTCCATTTTCTGTGGCAACAGCTAATGATGTATTCCTCAACCTGATACCCCTTTGATGTGTTGTGGTTTTGGCAGGAGCTTGTTGAATTGTAATTGGAAGTTATCAGGTTGAGAGAAACTGATCTAATGACACCATCAGAAAATATTAGTTAAGTGTTTATATTTTTTGCTTTAAAAATGCCCTTTTCCAGACAAATTGAGCTGCATAGTATATTGCAAGATACATTTTTGAACTGGAGCTTTGAAAAAATATTCATAGCATAATTCCAGTGTCTTATTAATATGACAGTTATCGGATGGGTTGTCCTGGCCACATTTTGGAACTGCCATTTCTGAGCAGTACTTGTGGCCTTCTTGAAATCTTGATTATTCGAGTTTTGCTCTTCATTCCCTAGGTTTTAGTTGTCTAAAGGATTATGGTGACAATGATGAATTGTCTTAAAAGGTGTCATAATTGTAGCAGAAGTTGAAATTAGCTGTCCTTCTTGGGATGTGTTCTGGGGCACATGGTGTAGCTGCCTTTAGGATTTTGAGCAAAACTACCTGGCCTGTATCTAAATAGGAGAACAATATAGTTGTTGTATGTCTTTACGGCCATCTCATGTAGACCCCAAGGCAAAATTATCACAGGGTTTTCTTGCCTTAAGTTTGTTCAGGCTAGTGATGATTGCCCTTGCCTTCCTCTGAGGGTGAGAGAGCATGGTTTTTCCAGGGTCACCCATTGCGTTTCCATGGCTAAGCAGGGATTTAAGCCGTGGTCAACAGGGTCATGGTCAGCACTCAAACCACTACACCATGCTGGCTCTCAGAGATCAATTGGGAATATCAAGTACTCTGCTTTGAGTTTCTTGGTGGAAAAATATATAAATGGTATCATATATTTTAATTAACCATTCATTGTCTATTATACATTTTTGATGTGAATCTGTGATAATGTTTTCTTCTTTCCTACTTAAACAATACTACTTAAACAAAACAATACTAATAGAGTAGGAAGTGAAAGAGAACAGGCACTTTACATCATGTTTAGATCCTGATTCACATGGATCGTATACTTTTTACCACATATGATGTGTAGTTGAATAGGAATGGGTGAGGATATAAGTTATTTCAGCTGATGAAATCAATAGAATGCTATTAATATATAGCTTAGCTTCCTTTAGAAAATTTTGTGCTATTCTTTCAAAAGCTTGCTCAACTTTCTCTTTGAAGGAGTAAAAATGTTGCGATATGTGTTTTAACCCCACCCCCCAGGTTTTCTTAGTTTCTTTGCATGAGGTTGTAACAAATGAAGAAATTACATTCCTTTTGTTGATGTAACCCAGTGGTTCCCAACCTGTGGTCCGTGCTCCACCAGTGGTCTGCAAGAACGAAAATATGATCTGCAGCCTCACCATTACTATACCGTTGCAATGAGAGTGACTTGTCTCGTGAAACTTTCTTATAGTGTAGAGGCTTATTAAATATGGTTTTTTGTTGGTGAGCAGATGGCAACTACTGGATGGCATATGTTCTGTATCAGAAACTTGACCTGATGTGGTCTATCCAATGCAGTTTTCTGAATCAGCACCCCAAATAACCAAACCGAATCTAAAGTTGACCAAAAACTGATTAGTAACCCTTTTGGTACTAATGTTGGAGAGTGGTCCCTGGTGAAAAAAAGGTTGGGAACCACTGATGTAACCTTAACTGCTCAATGCATTTTCATCCATTTGCATTAAAAGTGTACACAGAGTGGTAATTCATGACTGACCCGGTGTTTCCCCCCTTTCTCCAAAGGCTCTTATCAAACATGTGCAGTCAAAAGGATATCCTAATGAACGTTTTGAACTCCTCACCAACTTTCCCCGAAGGAAACTTTCCCACCTGGACTATGATATCACATTACAAGAGGCTGGCCTTTGTCCTCAAGAAACTGTCTTTGTGCAAGAAAGGAATTAGTTCTCCCTGTGTCGTCTTTGCCTACAGTACTAACTCATCAAGTACACAGTTTGGCTCCATGAGATCACAGAGCTGAAATCAGACAGCCAGTTGCTGACTTCTCTCTTTCCCTACGTGTTCCATTAGCAAGCAGTCCACAGCAGGATAAGTTGGCTGGCTTTGATGATGGAGGAAGACACATGTACTTCAGTTGTTCAGGGCACACCTGCCTCAATTCATTATTGTTTCAAAATAAGAAGGGCTGTCTATATGTCCAGATGCAGGGGCAGTACACAGCCAAGACAAGAAATGCTTTCTCCTTTCCCTCACAACAGAAGTCTATTTTCGTTAATATATTTTATTTTTCACAATATCATGTGACCAGACATTAACAGTTTTGTCAGGCAACCTGAGCACGGTATTGCTGAAAGGAGGAGTTTTTTCTTGTATCACTGACCTTTGTAGCATCTGGTTTTCAAGGGCGCTTGGCATTTGCCAAGAGGTACTGAAAACTGAATCTGACGTAGTGTGGGTGCATACTGCTGGATTGCTGTGAATAGGTGCCAGCACACAGGCTTTTTCAGACAAACAGCACATGCGTAATTAGTTATGTGGAGAACTCCTAACTCTTGCTTACATGTAAAGAAAATGAAAACAGCTGCAAATCCACTGCCTTATTGTCATTTGAGAATGATCACAAGCACAGTTCCAAGAAAGGGCACAGAAATGTTAGAACAGTTCATGTAGCCAGTAGTGCTGATGTAACTTGATTGAGAGTTGCAGAGCTCCCTTTTTCATGTTCAGAAGTAAAGCTTTGAGGCCGTGGAATGTGGCAAGATACCCATTATGAATCTAAAGCTGATTAAATCTTTTCTATCATAACAAAAGCTGTTTTTGTTGTGCCCGGCAACCTTTGTGGAACTCTGTTGGTCTGTGGTGTATTTGTGTAGGTACCGTGCTTAAAGATGAAAGCACTCCTTGTGCTTTTTCATGGGTGATATAAAATCCCATAGAGATAATCAACTCACTCACAGCATAAGCAAAGCAAGATGTTTTGGGGCCCCAATCTCAGCTTGGGCAGCTAGAGTTTAGAAAAAAAGTTGTTTGTTGTTGTGTGTTCTATTTGGTCACAAAGATATAGTTGAATGCCAGATGTGATTTATGAAGGAGTGATGTGGCCTGCTTGAGTCTGATAACAAATTATGTTTGGGGCTAAATCATGGTGGGATTATTATATCGTCATTACAAGCTTCTGATAATACAGTTCTTGAGGAATAACAGCTTGTATGGCATTATGAAATGGAAACATCCTTTTGGGAATAACAAATATGGATTCTTTTTTTTACACCTGAGAGATCATAATTTTTTGGAAAGTGTTAAAACAAATTGATATTATGTTAAAAATTGTATAGCTGGCAGTGTGTGAATTCACATGTAGTTTGCTAATGGAAACAGACTACTGTGTTGGATAAGACATCTAGTTTTTGATGTGACTATCAAGACCCTGCGACTCCTTTCTTGGAAACTGATGCTAGCAAATAATTTATCTAAAGATCATGGTAGAGACAATGCAGATCAACAGTGTCCGTTAAAACTAAACTAAGCTTGCAGCCTAATGAACGGGTTGTTAGTAGCAGAAATTCAACTTTTGGTTCTCTCCTTGACCCATTTTCCTATTATTTCTGCCCTTATCCTCAAACTTCTTTGTCCTTCGCCCACCTTTTATTTAGAATCTTGTTTCTTGAGCCATTGTTTGCACCATGCTCTTTCTTCAGCTCTTTGTTTGGACCTTAAAGAGAAAGTAGGACTGTCTAGCATTATTTCTTGAAGTTATTTCCTTAGTTCTCAGCTCTGTAAAATTGCCTGAATTATGATTGCCTTTAATCTTCTGTATTGGTTTTGGCTTCAGCTGTCCTTAGCTGATATGGGAGGATAAAAAGACCATATTTTAAGTTGTCAGTTACTTTTGAGGAGATTTGCTGCTTTTATACTCATTGAATTGTGAATGAGAAAAAGTACTACATTTGTTAATAGTTCATGGAGAGCTGTCTTTTCATGAACAAGTACTTTGTGAGGAATAGTAACTGCAACATATATAATCCATGTTAGAGCATGGCACGTGTCAAAAAACATTTTCAGAGTCCTTGAGCTCTAGTAATGCCCCATATTTAACATTAATTTATTTTTACTTCAGCTTATTTATATATTCTTAGGGCAAGGCTGTTGATCCTTAATGCCCCGCACTGTTACATCGGTTTTAAATTCATTTCAGATGTTCTATACTGCCCTAGCAGTGTAGTTTCCAGGATAATTATGAAACTAAATATCAATAATAATATATTAAACAGCTGTAAGATATGTTTTTTTTCCTAGAATTTGAATCCAAGAATTTTCTGGGAAGGGAATTTTAATAGACTACCACTAAGTTGACCATAAAAAGTTACATAAACACACAGAGATATAAACACACACACACACACACACACATCGCTCAGAATTTAATTTAAAAATTAACAAAATGTTTTGTCATTTGCTGAAAACAAAAGTGAGTTGCATTTAAGGTGGCAGTTTAGAACATTTTATTGTCACCCTTTTTAAAGGGATAATGGTTTATTTTTATCTAGATTGAACCCACATGGTGTTAAGGTTTTCATCTATAGATCAAGAAATTTCCCCTTATAAAAATAAATCGTCCTTTGTTGGAAATGCTGATTGGTTTTAAGTCATACATATTCACGAGTGCATGCGTGTGTACGTAATATTATGAGCCTCTCACACTGTTCTTTTACAGCTATTCAAGCAGAGAACCAGCAGAGTACTAATTTCCTTAGAATTCTTGTAACCAAAATTCTAAGTTGTCTTAAATAGGAACTTTGCTGAAGGTTTTTTTAAAGTCTTCTTCTCTTGAATGTTGTGGATTCTAATTTACACCAGTGGCTCCCTATAGATATGGGAGCCCTGACATCTCTGCCCCAAACTGCATCTTTGGGGATGCTCCAGGCCGAGAGAGAGAGAGAGAGAGAATGAATATTGCATGCATTAGTTATTCAACCATTTTATGGTGAACTATGGAAAGTAAGGGAGATCTGTGTGTCCAGGCTTGAATGAACAGAAGATCTACCACTAAATGAAACCATCACTGGATTAAAACTCCCTGCAAATCAGGATCTAGCAAAAGCTTCCTGCTAAAGGAAGGAGATGGAGCAGTGCAGCCGTTTTATTGCCTGCCTCAATGCTTTTTTCCAGCGTGAGCAAACTCTATTAGGGCAGGTCTGGATCCATCCCACTTTCTCTGACAAATACTTTGCAATTTGGTTTGGGAAATTAGGAAAAGTATTCATTTCAAGCAGTTGTCATCATTTGACAACTTATTTCATATTCATATTCTTCCATGGTACACAAATGACTTGGATGGATTTTGAATAAGTAATACTTCTGAAGAGATAACAAAATTGACCAGAGAGGAGACAGGCAGCAAAGCTATTTTAGAAAGCTCTGCTATAACAAAATTGCCAAAAGACCATAGAAAACTCTGTGCTCATATGCATGAATAGACAGGCATGATCATACTCATTTGTAGAAATAGACACGAGGGATTTTCTCTTGCTTGATTTTAGGGACAATTCAGTTGCCTTTGGAAATGGGTGATAGTTTTCTCTTCACTTTTTTCAATATGGCTGCTCTGGTGAATTAAATTAACGCCACTTATTTAAACCGCTTCTCTTCCCTCTTCTATTTTTATCCTATTCTTAGAATAGCTCGGGAGATTAATAGACAGTCAAGTGATACTGGAAGGCTCTGAGGTATGCAAGGAGTTGGGGGAATAGTGCCCCTAAGATCCCTGTAAAAAGTGCCTTGAGAGCAGAAAAGCCGCATATTCCCTTTAAATAAAGAATCTGACACTAAATCATGCATAATAGTCTATTTCACAAACGTTCCCTTTAAGCAATTAGTGTTCAAAAATAAATCTAGTCTCACATAATTTAAGTGATATTATCAATTAATGCCAGGTTTTGGATTGTCAGCAGACTTTAACCAGAACATCCCCTACTATAATAATTTCCCCAATGAACTATTTATCAAGATGCAGCTGCTGCAAGATTCTGTGCTGTAAATCTTGTGTGGATTCCAAATTCATTTACTAGCTCTATTTTGGTTTTGCTGTTCAGACTTAAGGATTGGACTTCAAGACTAAGTAGAAAGCTTCTGCGTGTTTACCCCATCTCTGTTTCCAATGTACAAGCCATTCCTGACATTTGACTTTTTTAGGGGGTGTGCCTGGTGCAACACATGTGAACAAGAATTATGGAGCTAGTCATTTATTAGAGAGCATCTAACCATGTTGAAAATTGTAGAGATAACCTTAAAAACCCAGTTCTTCTGTAAATGTCTGGCACAGCTGCAGGAATCATTAAAAGGCTAATTCCAGAAGAACTTCTAGGACTGAAAGTGGAAAAACGTGAGCATGTGGGGATTGAGGTGTTACGTCACAATTTAAATTGAGAGGAATATATTTGGGATATTGTTATAATCTAGATTATGGTACTATGGGGGGCCTCGGGTTAACATTAAACATTGGGTTGTTGTCTTTAAAGCTTTATAGCTTACGCTGTATAAAACCGACCTGCTACATTTTCAGTAGAAGCCATTTTCCTCATAATAATTGTAATTCTAAGGTGGGTGGGGGAAGAGAAGATTTCAGCTTGCTGTGATGGGAAGGACCAAACTCAAGGCAACCTCTGATCTATGTATACAAGTGCTGCATTTTTATAAATACATGTAAATGCCCTTCCTACTGTAATATTTTGATCCTGGAAATAAAGCAAACCTTTTTACTAATTGCTGCCTTTTTGTATTTATAGAAACAAATAAGATCTTGTATAACACACAAGGTGAAATGTGTGTAGATGGGATTACATTGATGAGGACCAAACCTCACCTATTGGCCAATTTATGGTAAAAGAAATGAGTGACATGACGTACAATATGTTTCTCTAAGTCAGCATTTCTCAACCTGTGGGTCGCCAGGGGTGTCAGAGGGTTGCCAAAGACCATCAGAAAACAGTATTTTCTGTTGTTCCTGGGGGTTCTGTGTGGGAAGTTTGGTCCAACTCTATCGTTGGTGGGGTTCGAATGCTCTTTGATTGTAGGTGAACTATAAATCCCAGCAACTGCAACTCCCAAATGTCAAGATCTATTTTCCCCCAAACTCCACCAGTGTTCACATTTGGGCATATTAGGTATTTGTGCCAAGTTTGGTCCAGATCCATCATTGTTTGAGTCCACAAAGCTCTCTGGATGTAGGCTGAACTACAAATCCAAAACTCAAGGTCAGTGCCCAACAAACCCTTCCAAAATTTTGTTGGTCCTGGGACTTCTGTGTGTCAAGGTTGGTTCAATTCTATTGTTGGTGGGGTTCGAATGCTCTTTGATTGTAGGTTAACTATAAATGGCAGCAACTACAACTCCCAAATGACAAAATGAAGCCCAACCCCACCAGTATTCAAATTTGGGCATGTCTGGTATTTGTGCCAAACTTGGCCCAATGAATGAAAATACATACTCCATAACAGTAGCAAAATTACAGTTATGAAGTAGCAACAAAAATGATTTTATGGGTTGGGGGTCACTACAACATGAGGAAGTGTATTAAGGGGTCGCGGCATTAGGAAGGTTGAGAATCACTGCTCTAAGTCCTATAAGTGGCAGCAAGTGAATTTCAGCAGGAGTGTAGAAACAGTGAAGCATTACTGAAAATACAGCTTTGGTGGCAGCCACATGCACAGTTCAATATTGGCCCAAGTTTTCATTGTGTTACAAAGTAGTTGTTAGTCCTTATATGAGTATAATTTTTGGAAGATGCTGTCTTTGTCTTCTTTTTTATCAACTTGTCATGGACACATGATATCAGACTTGTTCCAATAGGATTGCATTAAGCCACTTCCCTTTAGATAGGTCTTTCTTGGCTATAAACGTTAAAACAATATGTTTGTGGAATGTTTATGGATTGTAGCACTATCATTTTGGCATACTTAGGAAGTCAAATGTTGTGGGGGAAATTAGGGAGTACCAATTCAAATAATGTAAGAGTGAGCAGAGTTTCCATGCAAAGCAAAAGACAAAATCCAAAACAGATGGAATCTCAACTCAGATGATTATGTCTCCACTGGGTTGGCCTTTCTATTAAACAGAATGAGGAATGCCTTAGTAGCAGCTGATAGACAAGAGGTGAAGAAAACTCAGCTTCCTGCTTATTGCATTTTATGGAAGATACGCTGTGTGAAACACATCACTCCTCCCTCTGCCCATTGGCCTACCTGGCTACCTTAGGAGCATGCTATATATCAACAGCTCTGAAGTCAGGATTCAACTGCTAGTCCTATCAGCTAATGTAAATAGAAAGCAGGCCAGAACTTTCACCTCAGATGGTTAAATATCTTTGTCCAGCCCTGTGTACTGTGAACTTTTATTTGGGCAGGATGAGTGAGTGCCTTCTTTTCTGTCTTGGGCACAACATACTGCACTTGTCTGATGTACTTGCTGTGGTGATACCAGTTGGGTGTGGAAGTTACTCTACATGACAAGAGCAGGGAAAACATGAAGGTCTTCAGTGCAACATGGATGAATTCATTCTGTAGAGCAGCAATGGAAATTATGAGGTCCTCCAGACATTAAACACAACAACTGCAGCGAGCATAAACATTGGTGATTAATACTGGGGACTGCAACTCAGCTACATTCAAATTTCCATCCGTTCTGCAGGGAGAGTAGAATAAAAGTCCTGTGCTACTGTTTGGCTCCTTGTCCAAATAAAACACCCTGATATAGTAAATCAGCTTTTAAGAAACATCACATACTTAGAATCACAGAATAATAGAGTTGGAAGAGACCACATGGGCCATCTAGTCTAATCCCCTGCCATGTAGGGAAAGCACAATCCATGTACCCCTGACAAGTGGCCATCCTGCCTTTGTTGAAAAGCATCCAAGGAAGGAGATTGTCCTTTTAATGGCTATCATGTCACCTCTCAACCTTCTCTTCTGCAGGCTAAACATACCCAGCTCTTTAAGCCACTCCTCATAGGGCATGGTCTCCAGACTTTTGACCATTTTAGCCATTTTCCTCTGGACACGTTCCACATTGTACATTTCTATCTAGATTTGTAGTGTCCAGAATTGGACACAGTATTCCAGGTGAGGTCTGGCCAAATCAAAATAGAGGGGCATCATTACTTCCCTTCCCATTACTTCAGACTTATCTTGGAAAAATCTGGATATAAACTATATCAGGTTGAGAGCTTTATTAGAATAAAATGTGTACCTGTGTTATGAAACAAGGTCCCACCATTATGACATACTTCTAAAATGGGTCTGAGAATGTTATGACTCAAACAGCACAATCTCAAAGTGGAGCCTATTGTGTTTTCCTTGTTTAGTTGTCCTGGTTCAAAAGTGAAAACTGCTTGTTCATATTTTTTCACAGTCCAGGAAGTTTTTTTTTTTCTAATGTGATTGTCATAGTTTCCATGACAAAGATGGGGAAAAACAAATGCTAATTCAAGACAGGCACGATTATGGCTGCTGGGTGTACCATTCTTCTTATGCAACTCTTAAAAGATTTTCTCAACTGCTTAAAGCGAACAGTCCGGAAAAGAAGAACTAGTTTACACTGACACTCTTTTCCAGGAGCAGAGAAGCTCAGCAAGAATATGGGGCATGTGATATAAATTGTAATTTGTAATATAGGAATATTGAAAACTAACAGGTGGACACTAGCGGTTGGAAGTTGTTCTCTAATTGGTATCCCAAGAAATTGGAAGTTAATTTGGTTGCATGCCACATGTTGTTTGTTGCTATTAAAATAAACTTAGGACCTCGAGAAGAACAATATTATTAGGACAGTAAATCCCTTAAAATATTGAAAACAAATTATATATTTTTCTATGTGAAACTGGAAACTTTTTGAAATCAGACCATGGGAGAGTTGTAAAGTTTGGGGAAAGTGTTTTTCAGAGACAAATGCAGTGGCCACTGATTGGCTGTAAAGCATGGTTGCCACATTTATCTTTCACAAAACCGGACTCCGTCTAGATGACATCACCCCAGCAAGCATCATGGAAAATGGTGATACTGTTATCACATGATGAGTTGCCAGGTCAGAAGTATCCCAGGCTCAGAACCCAAAAACTGAGACTAGATAATAATAATAATAATAATAATAATAATAATAATAATAACAACAACAACAACAGTTCTAAATGCTTGGGAAGTGTTTGACTTGTGATTTTGTGATACGAAATGTAGCATATATATCTTGTTTGCTGTGACATACTGTGTTTCTGTGTCAGTAAAATAATAATAATAATAATAATAATAATAATTATTATTATTATTATTATTATTTACCTGCCTCTCCTTGTGGCTCGATGCAGGTGACAGATCCTGCTGATGTAATTTCACATGAGAAGTTACCAACCACAGTAGCTCAAAGCAAGTCTCTAGTTAAAAAATTAAATTACTTGCACTGAACAGAAAAACACTCCATTTCAATACCTTTGCAATGGCTGCTCTTAAAGATATATATAGAGATAGAGAGAAGGAGAGAGGGAGGGAGGGGGTGGTGATGATAATTGTGCTTGTTATCAATGTTGAAAATCTAACATAATCCAGTAAACCTTATAGTGTTATTTGGCTGTGGAAGCAAAGGAGATACTTGAAGATACAGTGAATGAGGTAAGTATAGGGAAGATACTGAGGATAGGTGGAACAACACATCTCCCGATTCCATTTGTCCCAAAGAAGCATAAAGACAGGAGCCCCTGTTGGCGCAGTGGGTTAAACCCTTTTGCCAGCAGGACTGTTGACTAACGGGTCAGCTGTTTGAATCTGGAGAGAGCGGGTTGAGCTCCCTCTGTTAGCTCCAGCTCCACGTGCGGGGACATGAGAGAAGCCTCCCACAAGGACAGGGCTGTAGCCAGAAAAAAATTTCGGGAGGGGTTGAAATTTTCGGGGGTGGGGTTTGAAAATTTCACCGGGGGGGGGGGGGTTGAAACCTGCCTCCTACCTCATGCTGAAGCAAAGAGCACAGCAGGGGGCAGAGCAGCCTTCAATAGCCTGCAGCTCCGTCCCTGTCAACCACCTCCACCAAGTCTAGCCTCCTTAATGAGAGCATTCAACACCCACCCCCAAAAACTTGGTTGCTTCGCTACATCGGCTATTGCTGCAAGTAATGACAGTTTGGATAAATTGTCAATATTTGCCTGAGATAGTGCTTGCAGTTCTGGAGGGACTCTTAATTTTTTGCATCTTATAGACTTAGCATGGGGATTTGGTTAACCAATTAAAATTCATGAGTAAACCAGTTTTTTTTTTAAAAAAAATCTGAAACATTTCGGGGGGGGGGGGGTTGAACCCCTAAACCCCCTCCCCCCTCGCTACAGGCCTGCACAAGGATGGTTCAAACATCCGGACGTCCCCTGTGCAACATCTTTGCAGACGGCCAATTCTCTCACACCAGAAGTGACTTGCAGTTTCTCATGTTCCTGACACACAGAAAAATAGAAATAAAAACAAAACAGACTGATTTATATGGACTATCGCCTTCTCATATTTTCTCCAATGATGCATTTATCCTGTGACACACAAACTGCAAAGATTCCTTTGGCCCCTTACAAAGGGACGTTGCAAACCCAATGCATACCTGCTCAGAGACCCACCAAATTCAACTGGATTTATTTCTCAATTAAATGATAGAAGATGGAAACCTACGTTGTAAAGGGCTCGACATTTGGTCCTTCAGATGTGTTTGATTGCAACTCCCAGAAGGCGTAGCCTCATGGGCATTGACTAGGGATTCTTGGAGCTGAAATCCAAACCATTTGAAGAGCCATAATTTGAGAGTAATTCATTTATACATCTTCTGATGAACATCTAGAAAGCGAATCGATGATAAACCTTTTTGTAGAATCAGCATTAGAAGAGACCACAAGGGGCACCCAGTCCAGTCCTTTTGATGTTACAATCAAATGCCACAGCAATTCTTTTAGATTAGCACTCTTGTTTGGTTTGAGCATGTGATCTGTTAAAAGTGTGTCCCTTATGCAATAATCCATAAATTCACTTCCTTATAGAAGCGGTGATCATCTTCAATTGCACATTTCCTTATGTGGACTATTTCGCCCATAAACTGAGTGACTTGTCATGGAAAGATGGGGCATATGACTGATGTGCAAAAACTGAATGGGAGTCACATGTATGACCATTTAGGGGGGAAAGAAGTGGATGCATAGACACTTTGCCACAGCCAGAAGACTTTAAATAGCTGTCAGCTTCTGCAGCCTTGGTTAGAATAGTCGCTGCCTGTTGCAACACTAGCTGTTGATGGTGTAAAGTAAACTGTGTTTTGCAGGAGGGAAGACAATACACCACAAGCTTTTCACCGCTATATTGCTGTATTGTTCCTGTATTTTTCAAAGGTAAGTGGAATTGTTGGAATGAATTTATGTTCTGGGGTCCATCCGATGGTGGCTTGCTGAAATTAAAAGTCATGGAATCTCAGCCAGAGGAAACTAGGCCTGCATAAGTGATATAATTTGTTTCTTCCTTGCTTTATTTATTTATCGTGTTACACACAAAGTTTGCAAACTTTGCATTCTATTAAATGTCCTTTGACCAGTAGCTGGCCTCTGGTGTTGCTATAAGAAGGTCCTCCATTGTGCATGTGGCAGGGCTCAGTTTGCATTGCAGTAGGTGGTCTGTGGTTTGCTCTTCTCCACATTCGCATGTAGTGGATTTTACTTTGTACCCCCATTTTTTAAGGTTGGCTCTGCATCTCGTGGTGCCAGAGCGCAGTCTGTTCAGCGCCTTCCAAGTCGCCCACTTTTCCTCCTTGCTGAGACAGGTCCTGAACACTTCATTGTAAGTTTCAACCCATTTTTATGGAAAGTCTACAGAATTTTGGCCAGTTCTTCCTTGCGATTGGTAATATACAAGGGTTGAATGAAAAGTAATCCCTCCGCCTTCATAATTCCTTAATGAATTATGAATTATTAGATGGCAGTACTGGTATGCAGCAGGTACTGGCTTGTTCAGTAGACTCTCCTCTACAGTTCCATTTTGGTGGGAAGCCTTAGCATTGTATGGTTCTGTTCTTAAAATACGAAGTACAGACGGTCGGTCAATGCGACTTAAACAATGTGCAGTCATTGAATTCTTGGCAGAAGGTGTCACCCCAAAGGAGATTCATCAGAGAATGCAAGCTGTTTATGGTGATTGTATTGATGTGAGTACTGTGCATCATTGGGCAAGTAAGTTTAAAGATGTTGAGGTGGGAACATCTGACTTTCGTGACTAAGAGATGGACGTCCTGTGACAGCAACCACCAAGTTTCACAAGCAAAAGGCTGACAGATTGATTCAGGACAATCGTCATATCCCTCAGAGAGAAATTTCAAGCATAATCGGCATTTCACAAGAACATGTGGGTCATATTATTGCTTTGCTTGGCTATTGGAAGATGTGTGGACGATGGGTTGTGGAAACAGAGTGTCGACTTCTTCCGTGACGACTTCAGAAAACTTGTTCATCGTTGGCAGAAATGTATCCAATTATCTGGTGATTATGTGGAAAAGTGAATAGTGGTAGTTAAAGAGTACATTCTAAGGATTATTTCTGTGTTTGATTTATTAAAATATTCCCATCCAAACCCAAGTAATGAAGGTGGAGGCATTACTTTTCATTCAACCCTCGTATTGTGTCTTTCTGCCTGCACTGTTTTGTCACTGGAGCCATACTACTTAGAACATTAACTACAATTCTTAATACTTTGTGGTTGCATGAGCTCCACAATCATGGCTGCCTTCTGTTGCTATCTCATACATGCATAACTTAACCAGTGAGTGGATAATTTTGGCCAATGCATAATCATATTCATTTGAAAGATATGAAAGCAGAGATATGCAAGTGGGGCCACTGTCCATTGTTTGATTGTATCATTACATGTTGTTGTGTACTGCACAATAAATGCACAATCTCCATTTGATTACCACCGTATTGTAACAAACCAGCAAAGGGCAACCTAGGCATAACTCCTTGAGGATATATTTATGCTCTGTCTGTTTGTGCAGAATTCTGGCTGACTTTTTGGGAGTCATGCCTTTCACACATACTCAAACTTCATTTTTCAGGAAAGACTTGTATTTTATCTTCCATATGAACATGGATGGTGCAGTAATACAATGGACTATGCAATATTGCTAAGAGGTATACATCTTTCCAGAATTACCTAGGGTGACATCAGAGGTAAATAGAATAAAGGATGTAACCATAATTTTCTGATGCCCCATCTACACTGCCATATAATGCAGTTTCATAATGCAGTTTAACCACAATGAACTGCATTATATAAGTCCACATTGCCATATGCACACTGCCACATACATTATGAAACTGCAATACTGCAATACATTATACCGAAGCAGAGTTTCTCATGAAGCCCCAATAAAAATTATATATTATATGATATATAACGTATATACAGTAGAGTCTTGCTTATCCAACCTTCGCTCATCCAACGTTCTGTAATATCCAACGCAGTCTGCCTCCCGCCCGGATCCACAATTGTTTCAATACATTACGATGTTTTGGTGCTAAATTCATAAATACAGTAATTACTACCGTACATAACATTACCATGTATTGAACTGCTTTTTCTGTCGATTTGTTGTAAAACATGATGTTTTGGTGCTTAATTTGTAAAATCATAATGTAATTTGACGTTTAATAGGTTTTTCCTTAATCCTTATAACTTATAACATTTTTGCTTATCCAAGTTCTGCTGGCCCGTTTATCTTGGATAAGTGAGACTCTACTTTATATCAACCATGGGCAAACTTTTTGACCAACATAAACTTAACAGTATTTCAGTGGAAGACCCCAGAGACCGTCCAGTCCAACCCCCTTCTGCCATGCAGAATAGGCACAACCAAAGCACCCTCTGAGTAGTGGGAGGGACATAGGGTTTTGGAAGCAAACAAGGTGAGGGTGAAAGGATCTGGGTGGCAAGGAAAGTGAGGAAAAAAGGCTTTTGGCAACATGGAAACCTTGGAGAGGGAGGAGGAGGAGGGAACTGTGGAGCCCCTCAATATGCTTTGCTGAGGCTCCAAGGGCTCCGCGGAGCACACTTTGAGAACTACTGCATTAGATGAATAGGATTTACCTAGACATTACATTACATAGCATATAGTGGATTTACTGGGGCTGGCAATTGGATTTAAGCCAGGACTGTGAATTGGGCAGTGCTCCAAACTGTAAATCCCAGCAACACGGACAATGACAAGAAGTGCTGGAAGTTAAAAATCCATTTCTTGAGGTCAGCCATGGTTTTAGTCAAACTTTCACATGCTTTTGGGTCCCTTATTTAACAAAGCAAACTAAAATGGTGGATGAATGAGGAGATAGAAGATGAGTTTTCATAACTAGTGTCAGTTGCTGGTTGTATAGTCTTGAAGGAGAACCCTTGCACTGGATACAGTGCTTCACAGTAACAGGAGAAGAATTGTTCTTCTGGCAAAGAGAAAACTAGTCAACAACAGGGTTTATAAGGAGAGGATTGGAAAAAGAACAGTGAAGAAACACTCTCCAAGTCTTATTTGCCCCCTTTGGGGCATCTTGGCTCAAAGGGGGCAAATGCAACCTACAACAATATATTGCATCACTCAGTCCTTCCAGCTATTCTGAGTTCTACATGAGTTTCCCCAGTGATGGACCTCTCAGCAAAAGGATGTAGGAATAGAAGAACAATCCTATAATATAGAGCAAATAAAGGAGATGCAAACACAGCACCCAAAAGATTGCCCACACAACAGATCCACCTGTGGTCCTGAGTGCTGTTTAGGGTTCTGTAGTCCATGCCTTTGCCTGTTTTTCCTGCCCAGACCACTGAGCATGGTCAAGTTTTTCATTAGGCAATAGCAGTAAGTTTGTTTTTAAAAGATTTTTATATACTTCTGCAAGCCTTTTGTATGAGAGTTGGTTGCAATACTTTTGGCTACAAAAGCAATGGCATCCATGGCCTGAACATCAAAAACTGAAGAAATCAGTTTCTGTATGTACAAATCTCACGCTTTGTACATACAGAAATACTCAACCTTCTGAATGTCATGGCCTCTTAATACAGTTCCTCATGTTGTGATGACCCCCAGGGCTGTAGCCAAGGGAGGGAGTTAGGGGTTCACCACCACCACCACCACCCTGAAAAATTTCAGGTTAAAAAAACCCTAGTTTACACATACATTTTAAGTGGTTAACCAAATCCCCCTGCTAAGTCTATGAGAAGCAAAAATTAAACGAGTCCCCCCAGAACTGCAAGCAGTATCTCCAGCAAGTTTTGACAATTTATTCACAGCCATTACTTGCAGTAATAGCTGATATAGTGGAAGCAACCAAGTTGGCCCACCTACAACTAATAGGCAAAGCCTAAAGCATGGGAGAGATTTGAAGCCCCCCATGAAGGAGATGAGAAAATTGATTTAATTAAGTCTATATAAAATATAGAATGAACCATACTCCTATTTAAACTATTTTGTGTTATGGAACTACTTTTCATAATTCGCTAAAAAAAATAATAAACTCCCCCCTCCCCCCAAATTCTTTCTGGTTGTGAGTCCTGGTGACTCACAACCATAAAATTATTTTCGTTGCTACTTCATAACTGTAATTTTGCTACTGTTATGAATCGTAATGTAGATATCTGATATGCAGGATGTATTTAAATTCACTGGACCAAATTTGGCACAAATAATCAATACGCTCAAATTTGAATACTGGTGGGGTTGGAGGGGATTGATTTTGTCATTTGGGAGTTGTGGTTGTTGGGATTTATAGTTAACCTACAATCAAAGAGCATTCTGATCTCCACCAACAATGGAGTTGAACCAAACTTGGCACACAAAACTCCAATGACCAACAAAAATACTGTGTTTTCTGATGGTCTTTGGCAACCCCTCTGACACCCCCTGCGACCCCCAGGTTGAGAAACACTGCTCTATATATAAAGTACTATGTTGCAAATAGGGAAATGTACAATATATCAAAAGTGATCAATCTAACTTACTATAAACGAACCTAATTGTTATTAATAATAAATATGTGTACTGTAACATGTTTTACCAAAGTTTGTAATATTTAGTTGAAACAGATGAAACAGTACATCTTAGTACAAACATTATCTTATATATTTTTGAATAGAACAGATCTGATTCTACTTGACTTAGGAGAGCATAATATTCAAAACTCATGTAACTGTCTTCATGAAAACCTTCTTCAGAGGATGTGTTGAAATGTTTCCTCAAACGCAGTTACAATATGCATATTAGCTTCAAAATATTCCAGCAGCAGGACGATGATAAAACAGGAAGAGGCGGCTAACTTGAGATCCTTTTGACCATTTCAATCACACACTTTGAGAAAACTTACCAAGTTAGAAAACAATTCTAGAGTAACATCTTAAACAGTAACACCATTGCATATTAATTCAATGAGCTACCAAATATCTGATTTTTACTTATTCCAAAAAGAGAAGAAAAATAGCCCCAATTTCTACATGACTTATATAAGGCTAACAACATCAGGTGAAAGTGAATAGAACCATATGTGTTGAACCATTTCCCTGAACAGAGATAATCTGGTGGTAATGAGAGATTCCTACATGTGGGAAGGAAACCTCACAAGGAAACGGAGGGTCCTTCCATGCAGCCCTATATCCCAGGATATCAAGGCAGAAAATCCCACATTATCTGAGTGTGGACTCAGATAACCCAGTTCAAAACAAATATTGTGGGACTTTCTGCCTTGATATTCTGAGATATAGGGTTGTGTGGAAGGACCTTATGTTAAATGTTCTCTCACTGGGAGAAACATCTACAATGGATTGTGATAAAAATGAGTTCAGGACTATTCACCGTCAACCAGAAGTCTTCAGATGTTTTGGACTATATGTTCCATCGTCAGCTCTAGCCAGCAAAGCCAATAACTGGAATGATGGGAAGGGTAGTCCAAATTATCTGGAAACCCCTGGTAGAGAAATTGATTTTCTAGATTTACTGCTGCTGGTGGGACACCAGTATATCTCTTCTGAATTTAAACAGGTTCTTCATTTTCCTCTGCTTCTTTTCTCTGCCTTCATAGGGTTGCTTGCTAGGAATGTGTGTGGGGACATGTGCGCGGACCTTGGGTCCAGTTCTCCTGATTTTGGGCCTTCTCTCCATCATTGCCAACCTTTTCCTGCTCTTCCCCAGCTGGAAAAGCCATTACCTAAACATGGGCCAGATCGCTAAGAGGGCTATGGTCATGCCAGGGCTGTGGGGAGGAGGCCTGTTGGTAAGTTAATAGTTCTCCAGTCTGCCCTTCTCAAGAACACTTTGGCTGTGGGATTTTAGAAACTGAGACCCAAAGAAGTATTTTGTCTAGCTCTGCCTGTGATCCTTCAGAGGTTGTTAAACTCCCATCATCCCCAGCCAGCATGGGAAATGAATGGTCAAAGAGAATAGCAGTTGTAATGTAACAATATTTGTAATGTATTCCCTGCTCCAAAGTAAAGGTAAATGTTTCTCCTGACATGAAGTCTAGTTGTGTCCGACTCTGGGGGGTGGTGCTGATCTCCATTTCTAAGCCAGAGCCAGCGTTGTCCATAGGCGCCTTCAAGATCATGGGGCTGTCATGACTGTATGGAGTGCCGCTACCTTCCCGCAGGAGCACTACCTATTGATATACTCACATTTGCATGTTTTGGAACTGCTAGGTTGGCAGAAGCTGGTGTTTACAGCAGGAGCTCACCCTGCTCCCCGGATTCAAACTGCCAACCTTTTGGTCAGCAAGTGCAGAAGCTCAGCAATTTAACCCGCTGCACCACCAGAGTGTTCCCTGCTCTAATATAAGGAAAAACAGAGAGAATTAAGGATGCACAATTAAATAAAGCATACACAGTTAATTAAACAAGCTCAGGGTGCTTTGGTGGGAAAAGAGAGAAAATAGGGGCATGATAAAAGGATCCTTTTTATGTTCTGACTGTGGTTCACAGGAGAATGCTGTTCACTCTCTGAATCACTTCTCTCTCACAGGTTTTCCCCGCTGCAATTCAGATCACAAGCATTGGATGGAGGTGGAGTTGCTGTAACAGCTCTGGAAATTGCCAAAAGGTAAGGTGGTGGATGATTCGTCCCACTGAAGGAAAGGGTTTCATTGCAGAGTCATCTGAGGAATTCCCCATTCTGTGCCGTGCATATTTCAGCATTTCCATAGAAGGCAATAGTGTCAGCCGTTATTGTTGGGAGTTGAAACATCTCCATACCAACACAAAAGAAAGATTGGCTTGGGTTCCAGAGAGAGAAAACAGCATGATAAGAACGCTGAGAGTTGCAGTCCAACAACATCTGGAGAGCTGTAACATTCCTACTCCTGTTGGCATGTATTCTCAAGATATTTCGTTGCTTGAGGCTAAACTCAAAATGATGCCATTGACCCATTCCAGGCACGATCGGACGGGAAGTAGAATCCTCCTTTCATTGGCAATTGAATGTCCATGGGTCACTTTGCCTAATAGTAGAGCCAGCTTCACAGCAGCCAGGAACTCTAGGATCGGTTGTTAGAACTTAAGGAAAAACAGGAACTTGAAACAAAACAGGCAAAAAATACTACTTTGTTTGCTTCCATAGTCTATGTCAGGCATGGGCAAACTTGGGCCCTCCAGGTGTTTTGGACTTCAACTCCCATAATCCCTAACAGCCTCAGGCCCTTTCCTTTCCCCACTCAGCTGCTTAAGGGTTGGATTTGTTCACAATTGTGTAATTAGGATTAATTTCTGTGACTCTTTTGCCCACAGATGTTTCTCTCCATTGTGTTATCAGGACTGGCCTTGCTGGGATCGGCTGCTTGTTTTATTATATCGGGTGTGGGCTTGACAGAGGGACCTTTCTGTCTCTATGTTTTCACCACCAGTCAAGGGAAGACAAAGGAGTGGGGTTACCCATTCATTGACATGGGGTAAGGGCACCTGGAAATCATGACGAACTTATAGCCAAGCCTGATCCTCTCTCAGAAAAGAGTTTTATCCTTTTATCCTTCCTCCATGCAGACAACGTATTTTAGTTCTCCCCAATATTCTTTTGTTGTTGAATTCACCCAGACTCACAAGTTATGCCTTTTACAACATTATCACCTCAAGACTTAGGTAACATATCAAATAGGTAACATATCATAGTATGTGTTGTTTACTGTCCTATGCTTGAGAGGAAAGGCAAGTGGCAAATGGGCACTAATAGCCACCACAAGCAGGACAGAATAGTGCAGGAACAAAGAGGAACTTGATGGTGGCAAGTGATCAGAGAAACTTGAATTGAATAAAGGAGAGCAATGAGTAGAAGAAATCCTAAAACATAGGAGTTGTCTCTCCACGTGAATAACTACTATAATGAAGATATTTTGCTAGGAATGCATTGTACCAAGCTCACTATGTAAGTGTGTGTACATATGTACATACATAAAAGGTAAAGGTTTCCTCTTGACATTACATCTAGTCGTGTCCGACTCTGGAGGGTGGTGCTCATCTCGAGAGTCCCCCTAGGGGTGAGAAAAGCGGTATAAAAATACTGTAAATAAATGAAATAAATCTCTATTTCTAAGCCGAAGAGCCAGGTTGTCCATAGACACTTCTAAAATCAAGTGGCTGGCATGACTGCATGGAGTGCCTTTGTCTTCCCACCGAGGCAGTACCTATTGATCTACTCACCTTTGCGTGTTTTTGAACAGCTAGGTTGACAGAAGCTGGGGCAAACAGTGGGAGCTCACCCTGCTCCCTGGTTTGAACTGCTGACCTTTTGGTCAGCAAGTTCAGCAGCTCATCAGGGGAACTCATGTACATACGTATTATGTATTTTTAAATGTTTATAGCCTGTCCCACCTTAAAAGTTGGATTCGTAGTTCTGGATTGCACCTAATCCTGAAGTAGCCTGGGTAGCCTGAGAATTTATGGTACCCCCATGAATCTATATGCAAAGAATACTCAGAGGTGAAAGCTGAAATATAAAAAATTGCATAAACCCAAGATTATAACTAGCATTTCAGAAGCATACAAAAAGAACATCTAATTATTTGAACTCTTAGAAAACATATTGGCTCTCTGCTCCTACAACTTTTTTCATTTGAAATCCATTTCTTTTAGGTCTCAGAATTACTTGTACGATCCCTCCCTTTGGAAATCTGTTTGCATCGAGCCACAGAACGTTGTGGCCTGGAATGTCTATTTCTTCTCTGCCCTCCTTATCATCAACGTTGTGGAGATGATCCTGGCTGCTCTCCTTATCCTCAATAGCTGCTTTGGATGTTTCTGCGGTTTATCTAAGAAGAAATAGGTAACATGGACTCAGCAGTGTTTTGCAACTTATGGTCTGCCTCTGTTAGCTTCCCATCTGTTAGATTAATGGTCTTCTTTCCTCTATCTCAATTCCAACAAGGGAAGATCTGAAACAAATGGTGGTGAGTATTAAAAAGTGATCTCCCTCACTCAGTCCAGATCACCTACTTGGAAGGCAGAAGCCAAAGTAACTCCCATGTCAGTGTTTCTAATGGCTAGCCTTCTATGACAGTGTTTCTCAACCTGGGGGTCGCAAGGAGGTGTCAGAGAGGTCACCAAAGACCACGAGAAAACAACAGTATTTTCTGTTGTTCCTAGGAGTTCTCTGTGAGAAGTTTGGCCCAATTCTATCATTGGTGGGGTTCAGAATGTTCTTTGATTGTAGGTGAACTATAAATCCCAGCAACTAAAACTTCCAAATGTCAAGGTCTATTTTCCCCAAGATCCACCAGTGTTCACATTTGGGCATATTGAGTATTCATTCCAAGTTTGACCCAGAGCCATCATTGTTTGAGTCCACAGTGCTCTCTGAACTACAACTCCAAAACTCAAGGTCAGTGCCCACCAAACCCTTCCAGTATTTTCTGTTGGTCGTGACAATTCTGTGTGACAATTTTGGTTCAATTCAATCATTGGTGGGCAAAAGTATGATAGCTGGGGCCCAATGCTGGTTGCACAACGCGGGTCAGAATTAGAGAAGCAAATACGTTATGTATTTGAACATGTTTGCATACAATATCCGGATAGCCTTAAGCACTATGCTTGGCTGTTTGTTGCCCCCCCTTTCTGCCCCCCCCCCCTTTTCTGGCAAACTATCTTGCCACGACACTGTCGCACCTACGTCTCTCACTCGCTGTGCTGTCTCGGCATTGGGTCCCAGTTATCATACTTTTGCCAATCAACCCCCCCCCCCAACCCCACCAGTATTCAAATTTGGACATAATGGGTATTTGTGCCAAATTTGGTTCATTGAATGAAAATAAATCCTACATATCAGACATTTACGTTATGATTCATAACAGTAGCACAATTATGAAGTAGCAACGGAAATAACTTTATGGTTGGGGGTCACCACATCATGAGGAACTGTATTAAGGGGTCACGGCATTAGGAAGGTTGAGAAGGTATATTTCATTGTCTTCCTGTCTTCATTGGACAGCCACTGTCAGGAAATGTAGACTGAAATCAGAACCACTAAAAGAGCTCTTATTGTACCACAGAGCTAAAAGCTGACTTGAGGTTATTGCTTAAGATGTTTCTGAAATATTTATTTATTTATACTTCCTGAGCACCTCAGGCTCTTAATTCCTGACCAAAATGTTGGTTTGAAACTCAAGATGAAAGAGTTTTTGATTTTTCTGAAGGGAAAGATGTATATAAAGGCGGCATGAATCGAATAACCAAGCCCCACTTGTACCAGATTGTCTGGTTTAATCTTCCATCCTAATATTGAGGGATTCAGGGAGAGTTGGATGGGGGACTGCCAATAAATAGCAAGTGCTGTAGGCTATATTTTGGAAGAAGTAACCAACAAAGCCACCTCTTGCCTATTCCTCGCCTAAGAAAACCTGTGAAATGTATGGGATCACCATAAGTCTTCAGGTGACTTAACACATTCTTTCCTCTGTATTTGATTGTAAATATTATAAATATATTTAATAAATGAATGTGCCATGCTCTCTTTTTTTCATGTCAGGAGTGACTTGAGAAACTGCAAGTCGCTTCTGGTGTGCGAGAATTGGTTGTCTGCAAGGATGTTGCCCAGGGGACACCTGGATGTTTTACCATCCTGTTGGAGGCTTCTCTCATGTCCCCGCATGAGAAGCTGGAGCTGACAGACAGGAGCTCACCCCGCTCCCTGGATTTGAACAGCCAACCTTTTAGTCATCAGTCCTACCAGCACAAGGGTTTAACCCATTGCGCCACCGGGGGCTCCATGTGCCATGTTGAGATTTCATGATAAAGGATGGGATAAATAAATTGTTAATAGGCTGGTGGGAGTTGTAGTCTAATAGCAGCTGTAAAACCACAAGTTCTCTTCTCCATGTGGAGGAGAAGAGCAACGAAAGACTGTGGAAGACACTGAACTGGAAAAGACTTTGGGTTTGAAAGTTGGTAAAAAAAACAAGAACCAATATTGAGAGAGGTGTTTGAAAGGCTGAGCCTGGTACTACAATGAGCTTGGAAATGTTACCCTGTGAGTGATACCTTCCACAATCTGCTAACAACCACAGTGGACTCTGGGAGTTGTCCAGAATAACTTCTCCAAGGACAGATTAAGCATCCTTTATCTGGATGTCTGAAATATTAAATACTTCAAAATCCAAAATTGTCCACATAGGTAGCTGAAATAGAGACACCTTTACTTTCTGATGGTTCAAGTAACACAGACTTGCTTTCATGCATAAACATAAATGACGTAAATGAATATGTTGTCGAAGGATTTCATGGCCGGAATCACAGGGTTCTTGTGAGTTTTCCAGGCTGTATGGCCATGTTCCAGAAGCATTGTCTCCTGACCTTTCCCCACATCTATGGCAGGCACTTGATGAACCAACCTGAACACAGCATATTATTTGAGAACACAGAAATGCTGGATCACTCTAACAACCACCATGTCAGGCTACACAGAGAAGCCACTGAAATCCACAAGCATATGGACAACTTCAACAGAAAGGAGAATAACCTGAAAATGAACAAAATCTGGCTACCAGTGTTTGAAAAAACCTCTAAAATCAGGTCAATAAATAAAGAGCAACACTTAAAAAACAGGGGGATTCCAAACAGGAAACAATCAAGGCCAGTTAACATCTCCCAACAAAGGATCTCCTCAGGCAACAGCCAGTCAGGCTTTGAAGCTGTAAGGCCATTCAGTGCTAATCACGCGGCCAGTTGCGACATTTACACCTGCCTCCAACAGAAAAGAGCTCTTTCTCCCACCCTGGATATTCTACAGATATATAAACCCCACTTATCAAGTTTCCAACAGTCCTCACAACCTTTGAGGATGCCTGCCATAGATATGGGTGAAACGTCAGGAGAGAATGCTTCTGGAACATGGACATACAGCCTGGAAAACTCACAACAACCCAGACAGAAATGAATTTTCTATTTAGATTTGGGTCCCTGCTCCAAGGTATCTATAAATGTAAATATAACTATTCCAAAAATTGAAATCCAAATCTCTTTTAGTCTCAAGCATTTTGGATAACAGATACTAAACTTGTACTTAGTTGAGTAGGAATTTTCTGCTAGATTGAACTAACAGGTATTGGCCAGCAGATGGCAGGCCCAATTTAGCAGTGCCATGGATGCTCAAAATTTTTCCTTTAAAAGCTGAGTTTAAAGACAACTTTCTCTGTCCCTCAGATTCACATTAGATAAGAAATAAGTGTGTCTTTTGATATATATATCTCAAAACTGCGAATTACATTAGCTAAAATGAGCTCTTCATTCATGGGATCTGAGCTAGGTAGCAAGGAGAATTTAGATGCAATCCTGCGGAAAATTCTTCTCCTGAAGTTATGACATTATTTGCATTCAGAGAAGCTCTGTCATCATTGCCAGGAGGCAATTTATCCCACAAAGCAGTAACGAGAAGCTGCTGTAGGAAATAGGTCACTTTCCATACTTCACAGAGATGTATTTCAGTCTTTTAAACCTGTCTTGGAGCAGCGACACTATGGGAGCGGAAGACCAAGTGGATTTCTGAGAAAAAGTTTGCATAAAGTTTTCTGTATTTTTAATTTTGCCACTCAGTTTCCTGCTCAAAAGAATGTACCAACATTTATTTCAAAACATATATTTTAGAACAATGTGTTTACAAAGGCATGTTTTGTGAGAACATACATTAAAGGATATGTATGGTTATATGCATTTTCATATGTACTTTAAAAGAACGTTCATTGATGCAGAGATGAAACTCTCATATGAATATCCACTGGAAAAATGTACATAAAAATACACTGTCTGTCAATATCTCATATTAAAAAATCCATAGGCTCTGCTCACCTTGCATTGTTTTTCATTTAAAGGACAATAGCTGCCCTATGAATACTGATATGAAAAAAATCCACATGTAGCCCCATTTGTGTGCCACTTTTTATGCAACACCTGAATTTATCTCCACACTGACATAGGCTGTTGTGAGAAACCCACTACATCCTTCCCACAGAGATTTAGGGGCCCACTAAGAGGCCTCTAAATTTCATCCTGAATAGAGATGGGTTTAATGTTAAAATAGAATGACTTATGTTTTCAAATGGAAAAATAAATCAACTTGCCTTTCTTTTAGTGCCTTAAGGTAAAGGTAAACATTTCCCTTGGACATTAAGTACAGTCATGTCCAATTCTTGGCGGTGGTGCTCATCTCCATTTCTAAGCTGAACAGCCCGTCCTCAGGCGCCTCTAAGGTCATGTGGCCAGCATGACTGCATGGAGTGCCGTTACCTTCCCTCTGAAGTGGTACCTATTGATCTACTCACATTTGCATGTTTTCGAACTGCTAGGCTGGCAGAAGCTGGGGCTAACAGCAGGAGCTCACCCTGCTCCCTGGATTCGAAATGCTGACCTTTTGGTCAGCAAGTTCAGCAGCTCAGCAGATTAACCTGCTGTGCCACCAGGGGCTCTTTTACTGCTTTAGTTTCTAATTAGTTCATGACCACAGAGAGCCTGATGAATCAATCTGGAGAGCCTAAAGACAACCTACCCCAAATAAACATATGTACAACTCTGACATTATTGTTTTCATCTCCTGCTTTCTCTTTTTCTTTTTATTATCTCTCTTTTTATGTCTACATTTTGCAGTTCCCATGAAAATCCCAAGCTCTCCATGTCAATGCCCAAATGGGAGTGAAGAATCCTTGACTTACTTTCTCGTGATCAGTTTGGATCTGTGCACTCATTTGTCTGGTCCTCAGATCTGAGCTTTAGAAGAGCACGCAACTCCTTTTCTTTCTTTTTCCATCTTCTGGCTTCTTCAGTCGGGCAGAAGACGTTGCTAGAGGAATGTTCTGAAGAACTTCATGCAGGGTAAACATGCTGAAGGAGATCTGCTCATAGGGGGTCCTCACCCCGTTCTCGTACAGGCAGGCAAAAGCTATGGCTGGGATCCCAGTGATAGAGACCTCTGAGTAAGGCAGCTGAATGTAAGCCAGGTCTGAGTAGGCACTGGGCCCTTCATAAATAATCCAAGGTTCAGACCAGCTTTCAGCATCCCTGGGAAATGTGCTGAGGTAAATCCCTAAGTTGACTCGGGATCTGGAGCTTGTCGGGTGGGAATAAAGCACCCATGTGGGGATTTGGAAAATAATACCTGATTGGGAAATAGTTCTGCCTCCCTGATTATCTTCACTGATGTTGGCTGTATCCGAGGTGATGTGATCAGGAATTATGTTGTGTTTGGGACTACAAGTTCTGAGTGATGCAAATTTTTTCTGTTGCTGTTGGCCACCTATAAGCTGACTGCATACGGAAATGGTAGGTGAAAAGGGCTTAGGTCTCTCATCAGTTTCGGGCTGCAATAAAGAGTTTATACCTTTAGCTGGCCATGTTGTTTTCTGGAATCTGCAGACATTGCCATGCATATAATAAAGTGGTGCTGGGAACCCAATGATGCTGCCATGGCAGCCATGAGGGGTTTCTACAAGCCTCTGCACCAGCTGCCCTGCGTGAAACACGGCTCCATCATCCGTGCTGAGTGCTTGCACCCGGAAACCCAACGGGCTTCTGGCATTGCAATACAGCATATTGGTTCCATCTTCCTCATCCACTGATACCATCTGACACTCAACCGTCTGCAGGTTTGGAATGAATTCACCATATTGCCAACTCTGTCCATGGTCATCACTGTAGAATGTGAAAGCATGTGGGGTTGTCTTGCAGAGCTTTCCAAAACACTCCCTGCAGTCGATGTGGTAAGCATAGGCAGGCAATAGGAGGCGACCTGATTTGAGCTGAATGCCATGGCCGGGGCCTAGTGCAAAAGTGGCCCAATCTGTATCGAAAAGGAAAAGGGATAGTTAAGAACAGCTACTGCTATAAAGGCTCTTGAGAAACAGCAAAGATCCAAGATTTATTATGGCAGAGGCAGAGACATATTTCGTCACAAATATGAAGTGTTCTCCCCGGATTATACACATTGAAATAGCACCCCAAAAAAGTGAAAGGTGGAGTAATATAGCAGAGGAATGCAAAGAGACAGTTAGTGATGATTCAAATACAGTTTTAAAAAATTGCACAGTAGTAATGCAACAGAAATCCCAGGCTTGCTTGTGTAATGGGCCAGTAAACAACTGTCTTTATTAGACACCAAATGGATGTGATCAAATTTGTTAAACCATCAACTAAACATGCCAAAACATCCCATCATTTTTATTGTAGTAAACTGTTACAGCCATCCCTCCAGAAGATTTGTCAGGTTCAGTCTTCCCTCTTTTTATGTTTCTTAAAATATTTATGTCACAAAATCTCAGAGAAGTGTAGAAGAAAAATATCCCCTCAACCCTTATGTCAGCTACTACTACCAAAGTTTTTGTACCATCAATGGCCCTGCCAATAACATGCTGGGTGAGGTCCGTCACGTGGCTCCAGCTGATGCCTTGGTCAGAACTAGACACATAGCAGAGACGAGCAGCATTTTCGCCTGTGATGATCTGGAAGGCTTCAGGGGTCCTGCCCAGGACAGCAATGAAAAACAGGAAGACCATGCCAGTAAGCTCATCATAGATGGGGCAAGGGTTCATAGAGCGATGGTGTGGCAGAGTTGCAGTTTCAAGGGCTCGCATGTCTTCCCACTGACAAAGAAATAGCAAAAGAAGATAGGAACTTCACTTACTTTCTTACTCTTGTTGGTTTAGAACTTGCTTATGAAAATTGTTGTGAAATAAAACCCATGAATACATAGTGTTGCTTATCCAACCAAGAGACCAAATCCAAAGCTGAAGCCAGTGAAAATATAGGAGAGAATATCTAGCAAACTGGATATTATTCAGACCTCACCTCTGAGGATGCTTGCCATAGATGCAGGCGAAACGTCAGGAGAAATGCCTCTAGAACATGGCCATATAGCCCGAAAAAACCCACAAGAACTGGATATTATTGCTATGGGAAGTCTATTTGCTTGTCAATTGGAAAGCAACCAGTTGTGTTCCACTACCTCTTTGCATGAGCAATCTCTCATGAGGACGAATTGCAACAAGAATCCTACTTCTGGTTGTTGCACTGGAAATTGTTCATCAGAAGGACTGGGAATGTTCATGTGCTGCTTCCATAGTAGACCAGCACGAGCCCATCATACTTGTTGACTCCTGGAAAGTGCGGTCAAGTCAGTGAACAGTAAAATACAGCCCCCATATTTGCAGGGGACATATTTCTGGATATACCATGGAAATTAGAAACTGAAGATAATAGTGAGATCTATTAAAATGAATGACTTCCTGTGGACAGGAAGGATTCAATAGAATCACACTGAAGGGTTTAGAAAATTCCTTTGTTGTGGATGTGTGAAGGTGAAACCACTGGCCCTGGTCCTGCACATAAGGTGGTCATACACTATGTAGTAGACATGGGCAATCCATAGTTCTAAATGGGTCTAAAGTACTTACAAAATTAGGGGACACTGGTGCTTTGCATCTAAAGTGTTGCTAAAGTTCTGGTGGTGAAAATTTCAGAACTCTAACAAAACTTTCAAAATTTTGTTATAAGTGACAGTTTCTAATTGGTTCTGTCATAACAAAATAATAATGAAGTTTTGAAAGTTTTGTTAAGAGTTCTGAAATTTTCACCACCAGAACTTTAGCAACACTTTAGAAGCAAAGCACCAGCGCCCTCTAGTTTGTAAGTACTTTAGAACCATTTAGACCTATGGATTGCACATGCCTACTATGTAGTTATGAAACTATTGTTACATAGCTACTGTGGTTAGGTAGCTAACTAGTAGGCTTATTTGATCCAAAATATGGTTCAAAACTCATTTCGGATGTAGGGGGAGCTGGTGGTTTGGCTCGAAAGTCAATTCCGATTTTCACAGAAAAAAAGTTCAAAACTTTTCAAAACTTCCGAGACTTCCGAATCCTTCGTTAATGGTTTCAAAGTGGTTTTTTTCCCCTGTTTCATTGGGTGGTCTTTACTTTGAAAGTAGTTGTTTTATTCCAGAAGGGGGAGCAAAGGAAAGAAATCCATCCAAACTGGGTTAAACTGCTGCTCCCACCCAGGACTGACGTGGGAGAGAAAAGAAACTGAAGGAAATCCATCCAAACTGAGTTAAACTGTGGCTCTCGCACAGGACTGACGCAGGGAGACAAAGAAAACCTAAGGAAATCCAAACTGTTTGCAACTAAACTGCCTCAAACACTTTTCAATTCTTTGTTTTGCTTGTATCTGCAGGTTTATGAGTTTGCATCTAGTCCTCTCTTGTTGGATTTACCTCCTTCCTTTCCTACATTGTATCGTTTCCCTTTCTCCTTCCACTGATTACATCTCATATTCAGTCTCATGCAACACTTTAAAAAGTAATTTTTGCCCATTACCATTGAGCTTTTTTTTATAAAGTACAATCAAGAGGTAATGTAATAAGATACTTTAGTGTAATATTATAGTAGTTAAGTACCAGGCTCAATCAGATGAGGGGAAGTGTGAGTGCACAGCTTCCCCCTATGCATTCCAGTGGCAACATGTGAGCCCTCCCGTGTTGTCCTAGTGGCACTTGCACCGGGTCCTCCCTTCTTTGCGTGTGCAAGTGCGATACACCTCCCACAGCCAACCCAAGAAGTACGCTCACACATGATGTTGGGATGAACCTTCCAGATGCTCCATACACTGCCAGAAATGCTAAAAATGTGAAGAACAAAACAAATTTTTGAAAAACTGTTGAGCAATTTGTCTTTCTTTGAAATCAGAAAAAGGGCTGTCTATGAAGTCTAGTTAGCCTTTCACTTATCATTGGTCAAGCCCTTGACCCGGCCAAGGCCACACATTTCTTACTGTGCTCTACCGCATTCATAAACTATAATGCGCCCAATGTGTGGCGCAAACCAAAATGAGCAGGTTGCAGCAGGATCTAAATATGGTGAGTGGGAAGACTGTTCTTTATCTGTCCAACTGCTCAGTCTGGAACACTCTGTTTGCTATACAAGTGTGGTACAAAGCATATTGTCTCCAACAACAAAAGAGCTGGCAAAGAAACAACTATAGAGACAAGGCAAATTTTCCATATTTCTTCTCTAAGGTTTTCAGCCATAACTAACAATTCCAAAAGAAGTGCTTTTGTTCTGTTTTACCTCCACAAAGTTCTTATAGAATGTGCCTCTCCGCAGCACCAGGAGGTTGGCATGGGCATCATCAACACTCAGGCGCTCTTCTGCAAAAGCCAACAGTTTGGCTACACATGGGATGTGGAGTAGCGCTGGCACTCGGTATGTCACTCCGCTTGTCTCCCTTTCAAACAGGACAGTCCGGGCCGGGAAATGGCGAGACCCCATTGCAACTGTAGCAAAAGAGAAATCCCAAAGATATCAGATAAAGAGACTGGATCCTGGATGTGTCTAATAGGTTTAACAATCATTTCCTCTAGGCATGATATTGTTCATTAAGCGACAATACCATCGCAAGTACACTCAACCAGTTGGTTGAACAATATGCGGGTAGACTCTGATGCTTTCCCCTAATTCCTCTTCTAGATCTACGTGTGATTTGCAATGCTGAGAGCTGACATGGTGCAGTGATCAGAGTTTTGGACTAGGAATCTGGGGACCAGGATTTGAACCTCCACTGGACTGTGAAAACCTACTGGGCAACCTTGAGAAGTTACACTGTGTCTCTCTCAGAAAAAGGCAAGGGAAAAACCCCTCTGTACAAAGTATGCCAAGAAAAAATCATGATAGGTTTGTCTTAAAGTAGCCAGAAATCAAAAGTGACCTGAAGGCATACCACAACTGCAAGTCTTTATAGCCTTCTTCATTTCCTAAGGTTATACTTTCATTTTTCCCCTCTCAGATAATGAGAGTAGGCTCGGCACCATATGGAGAGTGAGATTTGGTGTGAGTGTCAAGTAATGCCTCCTGTTTTGGAGGCAAACAAGGACCACATAGCCCCCTTTGACTCCCATTCTACATTCAGCATCCTTTAAAGAGTTTTTGAGAATTCACGATGCACAGGTCTCCATGACAAATTGATAGAGTAGAATGAGGAGAGAGCTGCCAAAATCCCCTTCCCATTGCCCTTGCACCATTGACCCACATACCATCTGTGTGTGATTTCAGGTAAGAGATCAGTATGGCTTACAAGTCAAATTTGACTTTAGATTAAAATGTGTAAGAGTGACCTTAATAGCAGGGCAGGACACCAAAAAGCCTTCAGTCCAAGTCTAGATTTATTTAGCCATAACCTATAGTTGAATGGATTTCCTGAAACAATAAATTTAAGTTTTCTTATTTTTCCTCCCTATTATTTGCTAGCCATATGTTCCAACTTTAGCTTCTGCTATATTCTGCTATCATATGTACAAAATATTATTTCATGAACTCTGCAAAAATTGGAGTGTTACATTTGTGGGAAGTGGATTAACTGCACACCGACCTCTAAAGTACTTTTTCCACTTCCAGCCATCCATTCCTTTTGGCCAATATGTAGGTCTCTATTAAAAAATCCTTTCAGTAGTATCAGTCTAAGTTATTTTGCTGTCTTAGGCAAATAACCAGATTGGCTTATTTTAAAATATATGGATTTGAACAGAAATTGCAACTTTGTCACATGGCTGCTGAAGGTGCTCTGCTTCATTGAGGGGCATAGGGAACCAACCCGGTGTCCCATATCCCACATCGCCCTGCTCCAGCTAAGGGCAATCAGATGAGGGGAAGTGTGGAGTGCACAGCTTCCCCCTATGCATTCCAGTGGCAACATGGGAGCCCTCCCATGTTGCCCTAGTGGCACATGCACCGGCTCCTCCCTTCTTTACCCACGGAGCCATAGCGAGGGTGTCTGATGAGAGTTGGCAGGCTCCATAGATGACCTGGGCAAAACCAGCACATGCTGTCAATTTCAGCCCCCTGTGAAAAGCTAATCAGAAGAGGGCTCAGAAGAAAAACCATTTGAAATGATCTTAAGAGTCAGAAACACAGTTATTAGGAAAATAGACACATCTGAAAAAGTTAGACTAAGATATACTTTCCTCTTTCCAGCTTTTTAGTTCTGAATTCTGGAAAGTGCTTTTTCAGAGAGCTGCCTTTCTATCAAGGTCAGATGTTAGTTTTATTTGCTGCTGGAGTGTTTAGGTCTTCTGGCTAAATCTGTGTTCAGTCTATGTACCTGTAAATAAGATGCATATCATACAAAACAATATCAGCTATTCAGTAACTGTACTGTGACTGCTTTCCAATAGCAACTAACATGATGCTAGCTTCTGCACCCTGCACTATTTGCAATGGTAGCTCAAGGGAAAAAGAGATGTGGAGTGGAGTATTTTCTGATCCTAAGTTTTGCTAAAATCTTCTCCTTCCACTACTCCCATATGCAGTTCCTGCATTGCTGTCTGTTATACTGCAATCAATCATGTTAGGGGGACAAAATATAAAATATAAACTTCTAGATAGTCTTTTAAGGAGACAAGCACTCACAAACAGGAACAGACTAATAAATGAATGCACTGCTAAAATTCATAAAATCACTTGCTTCTCAATCAAGTACAAGCAGCAAGATGAAATATGATAAATTGCCTGCATTCAGACTTATATCTATCCTTTGTACAGTGCCTATCTGGCACCGTACTATCTTCTCTTCTTCCTTCTCCAATGACATTAGGAATGGGGAAGGCAAATCACAGTCCCCCAAGCGTGCCCCAAAGATAATAAGAAGGAAAGGGACATCAAAAGGATGGCTGGGGAAGCAAAGAAAAAGTGTGAAGCTACAAACCTGGTCCCACTTCCTGGCTGGTGTCCTGTATTTTGTCCCTATAGTTATCTTCATTGGTCTGCCTTCATCTGAATGCTGTTTGTGGCCACATGCCACTTTGCTGACTGGTGCAATCTCTGCAGCTTCCTTCCCCACTTTTGTGATGCCTTATTTTATTTGTCCTCTAAAAACCCCACCACCTTCCCTTTCCCTCCAACCCAGTGGGCTTGCTAGATGTTTCATGATTGGAGAAAAGCACTGAGCCAGCAGCCAGTAGCTCAATCAACAAGGGAAGCACAAAGACTTCACTGTCAGACTACAGTGAGGACCCGGCCGCAATGTTCATATGCAGGTGCCCATGGCCATTCCTTTCCCTTTCTTTTCCCCATTCATCAGTTCATTCATTTCTTAAACTAGCTGGGAGATCACAAGCTGCAAGACCAGGGTGGAGGATTTTAGTCAGTGTATTATTCTATACAAACTTTCTCTAATTCCAAAATCTCTTCATAAATTTGAAGGGAAAAACAGAAATAAAGCTAAACTCACCAATCAACCAGTCAATAAGATTTCTGAATATTGAGCCATTAAAAGTCTGGCTTTGAATCTCTGTGTATGTTTTAGGTTCTGATGAATTATTACAAGCATGGGCCAACTTTTTTTGTCTTGGGGCTGTACTGCAGGCTTGGCTAGGAAAGCTGGGCAAAGAGGCAGGGAGCTGGGTGGGATGAGCTGGGCGGGCACACGCTGGGTGGGATGGCCTGGGAGTGGGCAGGAGAGGGCGAGGCCAGGAGGGGCCAAGGCAGGGCCTAGGTCATCCTCAGGTTGTCCTCCAGCATAAGGACAGGGCTGCTCGCCTATGCTTATACCGGGAGTGAGATGGGACATGTGACAACTGCCCCGATCCCTCTCCCCATCCTCCCCCACAATCCCTGGGCTGCCCTCTTGGTATTATTCTGGGAGGAGGGTGAGACAGGCCACTGTTGAGAGTGCTCCGGAGGGTTCTCGGCCACCGCATGCCTTCTTCAAGCTGTCCTCCTTGCATAAAGATGGAGCCGCTTGCACCATCCTTATGCTGGAAGGAGGTCAAGACACATTATGGCTAAGAACATTCCAGAGGGCTTTCAGATGCTATGTGCCTTTCTCCCCCATCTTTTTAGCATAAAGACGGGGCAGGCCGCCATGTCTTTCTGCCAAGAGGACAGGGAAAATTAGGAGAGCCTGAGGTAAGCATCCAGGGGGCCGCATCTGGCCCCCGGGCCCTAGTTTACCCATGCCTGAATTATTCTCTTTCTCCTGTTAGGATTCTCACCTTTAACATCTCTGTGGCAAGCAGTACCATGTGCTCCTCTTCCTAGCAAGGATACCTATCCCTGAGGATTTGGATCATGCAGATAGTTGATAATTTTATTTGGCTCACTTTTGATAACAACCTAATGATAATGTGGAAGGCATTGGTTTTATCTAACTCTTACACATGTGTTCCAAACATCACAACTACATATTTTCAGAACCGGAACTGAACTCCTGAGAACAACGTGACAAGAGAATGACAATAACAATGAAAAATTGTTCAGCAAAAGAGATAATTGTAAGTCAGGATGTAGTTTGGTAGGTCTCTGCCAAGAGGCAAATGAATTTTAAGACATCCTCCCATGAGAGTGGGGAGGGGGAAATCATCTTCCTACCATAGTGTTTCACTCTGCTCCATTTACAAAGAAAACAGATAATATATTCACCCCATCACAAATCCTCCTCATTCTGAGCTATCACATGGGTGAGCATAGTCCCTGTCCATTCCACATTGTTTCTTTTTTTTTTTTCAAAAAGGGAAACTTCGCAATTGCAGAAGTGGGAGGGGGATACAGTCACAGTGAAGTCACAGTGAAGTCACAGTGAAGTGGTAATATATCAAAATTGTGCAATTCCTGAAAAATAAACTTTTTTTAAAAAAAAATTATTGTAAAATTTTCATGCAAGAGGATTACTGGCAAGAAAAGGAGCATTGAGTCTCATTTTGAGACTGCCCACAGAAATGCCCACTCTTTAATGTCTCTAAAATGATCTAACACAGGGGAATTTAACAGGCCCCATTCAGGGAAACTCAAAATTTCTTCCTTGTTTGGGAGAACGCACTGGAATCCCCATTACCTTTTACTGGTGATGCATTATTTGGCCATTCTATTTAGCATTTCCCTACTGTTAGAGAAATGAATAAACTGTATTGTCAAAGGCTTTCATGACCAGAATCACTGGGTTGTTGTAGGTTTTTTCGGGTTATATGGCTATGTTCTAGAGGCATTCTCTCCTGACGTTTCGCCTGCATCTATGGCAAGCATCCTCAGGGGTAGTGAGGTCTCAGAGGTAGTGAATAAAGGAAGTTTATTCATTACTCAGAGGTAGTGAATAAACTTCCTTTCCACAGGCAGAAATTCCCACCATGACTGCTTGTCAGATTTGATCAATGAAGCAGAAAACTATTTCTACACCATTAGTTCCATTCTTGCTATTCCTGACCTCATTCACCCTTGCCGTCATGCAAACTCAAGGGCAACCTGATGAATATTGTGCTTGCATTTATAGTACAAGGCCATTTTTTCTACTTCTATATGGAATACGAGGTGTAATTACCTGGAATGAAGGGCAGACATGGTCAAGTATAGAAATGAAAGCTTTTGGTGAACCGAGGTGCCCATGTCACTAAATGTACTTCCATCAGATGTCTACTGTGTTGCTTCAATCCACAAAACACCTGAAGAAACATGTAAATCTTGTTTAAAACATGGATCCATTATATTCTTGGGCAAATGTTGTTTGCACAAATTATCTGTAGGGCCTTCCACCTTGATCACTCCTCACACTCCATCTTCTAACTCATTGAAGTTTTTCTGATGGTTGAAAACTAGGCAACTGGTATTATGTACAGATGCCTCCTTGAACACAATAGGACTGAAATGTAAAGGTTCACTGCTGATCTATTTGGAACAATCAAGAATACAATACAATAAGCCTTTATTGGCATAACATGGCAGAGAGTATAAAAAATAGTACACATAATAAAAAAGGGCTTCTCGTTTGCTACACATTCAGTTTGCAGACTTCATTCAGGAATCTTGCCACTGAAAGGCAGCAGCTAAAGTCCTGGCAATTTAAAAGCAAAATCACTTTGTCAGAATCGCTGCGGTTCTTCAATTTGGAACAATCATTGGGACCTTCTAAGACTAAGAACAGATTTTGACTTCTGTTTGATGACCAGACTGACTAGAGAGTTGTAAGTTCAAATAAAACTCTGCCCAGGGAATAAAATGAGGAATGGCTATGTGCCGTCGCGCCTGGGGGCTATTATTCTCAATAAAGGAGGGATGGACATGGCATCTTTCCCCCAAGGGATTGCTTCTTGCCCTCCTATAGGAAACTGGAACTCCCCAAAACCCAAAACGCTGTAAATAGCTCAAAATAAGTTTTATTTATCACAAAGTCATTTCTTCAAAGCAATGAGCTGGAAAACTTTAGAGGGGTGAAGGAAAACATACATTACAGTCTCAATCAGTCCTGGGTCCAAGGGGTTTGAAGCTGAGAAGCCTCACCAAGTTTCCTCTTTCCTCAATGGCTGTGAATGCCGAAGCAAACCACAACCCCAGTTCAGATGGCCTATGTTTTGAAGATTCAGGATCTTCCTTTGGTGCCAAAAAAACTGGCTTGAAGGCGCTTGGGTCTCCTCAATAATTGTCCAGGATGATTTGGACATAAAGCATGAGTCCCAGGGGTAAAAAAAACTCAGAACTGGTGCTAAGAGGTAACTTAAATCAGGATCCTTTAGAGTCAGGTCTCTTACTCACGTCCATCTGGTACGAACTCTGAAGGCAGAATGAAAAGAAAAAGGAAGTTCTCCTCTCTTGCAGGAAGAGGTGGAGCCAAACAGTACTGATTGACAGCTACAAGCAACCAATCCATACAACTATACATAAGCAGTGTAAAAAGGGGCAGGATTAAGCATGATACAACAGTTTAAGTCTTACAACTAACAGTTCTATACATAGGTGGCGCCACTCGCGCCGTCACAGGCTAGAAAATAAGATGGGGTCTATAAAGACTCTGGTTCAACTCCATATTTTCACCCATGAAGTTCAGGAGATCCAGAGCCAAATATTAGTTTTAGCCTAACCTAAACCACAGATTTGCTCTTTGAAAGAATGGTAGGCTATATAGCATATCTGAACAAGTATTGTACTGTATAAGAGAGGGCTTTAGACTAGATGACCTTTGTGGTCCTTTCCCACGCTATGGTTATGTCATTCTATATAAAACCATTAATTAAAATGCTGCCTTTCACTGTCTCTGATCTTGAACAATTCCTGGCTACTAGATGACCTGTTGTAGCCTAATATGTTCTGAGTGCTCAGAAGAGGAGGAAGGGGATACTTGGATAGATTCAGAAGGCCCAGAGATGGATAGAAGTGGCCTAGAGAGAGTAGTTTTAAAATCTCCTGGCAATTTCCACAAGACTAGAGAAAACAATATCAGTTCTCAAGTACAGGCTGAGAGAAATGTGGGAGACAAATGTTTGTCTAATTCAAGGCAGTTGGAATTGCAGAGACAGGGCATGCAACAAAGACTTGCTTTCCACAGAGAATTAGAGATAAGGACAGAAAAGCAAGTGTGTGAGAAATGATGTTATGGGAGGGATTGAGGCCTTTTAAAGTGGTTCCTGCTGGTACAATCCTTTGTGAGAGCAAAGTTGTATTCAGGTGAACAGCTCTGAGTTTTGGAATTCACATATTCTTGGAATTCACGTATTCAATTTTTAAGTTTGTTCTTGCTCCTTGCTCATGTGTGCCTTGTATTCATGCTATTTTGTTTATGGATATCTTTGTGGATTTACTCCGGAGGCAGTATTTGAAAGGATTTTGGACTCTTGGCTTTCTTGGAAATAACCTTTTGAACTTTGATTCTTATTTATTGTGTGTGTGTGTGTGAGAGAGAGAGAGAGAGAGAGAGAGAGAGAGAGAGGCAGTATATAAATACTGTAAATAAATGAATAAATAAATAACTTGTTTAAATACATTTCTACTTACTGGATTACCTGGACAGAGTATGGTTCATGATGAAAAGGTGTTTCAGAGCTCTAGTACAACATGACCCCTCATACCAATTTTCTCTCTTTGCAATGACATCCTCAAAAGACAGATGAAGTGCTACTGATGGAGAAAAGGTAGACGATATGACATCCAGGCTTATGCACACAATAGTTTATGTACATATCATCAATAGGAATAATGTCAAGCTATGACAAACCTCTGTCTTATCTTTGTGCATATGGAACTATCACTATCTTTGTAAAATGCAAACATACTTCACCTCTCTCTATTGGTGGTGTCCTAAATAACAAATTAAATAAAGACCCAGGAATAGGATAGATTAAAAAAACAAACAAACTACTATTTATAAAATTCCCCAACTAGCATAGCTACTATCTTGGTTGAGTTGAGGTTGCAGCTACAGTCCAAAAATAACCCTTTCTAGGTTCTGGCTTTAGATGTATAAGATGTCAAGCTAAAACGTACCACAGTTGTAATCTTTACTTCTAGTATGATACTCATTTTGCTACCAGAAAGACTATGCCATCATATAGCTAAGTGCTTCATTCCCACTCTCCTGTATTACAACCATTATTAATAGGCTATCATTTTTTTCTTTTAATGTTATTCATTTTGCTATTGCCATGTTACTGGATTAGGATCTGTGCTGACAAAGTTATTTGCGGTTCAGTGAGTTGATTCCAAATGTTCCCATTAAGAAACAAACAAAGCAAGTAGCAGCAAATTGAGGACAAGTGGGTTGTGGTAACTAAAGGCCCAGCCTAGAAGGTGGAATGAAATCCCAGAATGAGTCCCCAATCTGTTACAGTACACTGTTGCCATAGGACCTTGCTTTTTGGTTCAGAACCATAATGGTTATCCAGTAACCCGTGCTGGCACAACACATTTTGTTGCCTGTGGTGATGAATAAGTTCTTTGTGCCACAAAAAGCTGTTGACCAGAGTGACAGCTGAATTATATTTCAGTGGTAGCAACTCAGCAGTATCTTACACTAACTTGAGAACAAACTAGCTTAGGGAACACAGAACAGGCTAAAAAGCTCTTTCCTCTAAAATCCCACTTCTGCTGTCCTCCATATCTATCATCTGCCTCATTCACTCCTCCTAATGTAGAACTTGGAATTCAGTTATTATGATAGTGGTTCGCCTAACTTTTCAGATTCCCCCAATTAATGCAGATAAAATATATGTTATCATGAATTAGAATTCATCAGGGTGACCTCTTCACACAAGGATAAATTTGGCTGTATGCGCCAATTTAGCCCTGGTCACTCACCGATGAGCCAACTCCCTTCAGAGAATGCTAGTGAGGCTCCATGGGTGAAGGAGGGTGGAGCTGGCACATGGTGCCACCAGGACAACATGGCAGAGCCCCTATGTTACCACTGGAATGCATAGGGCAGTGTTTATCAACCTGGGGGTTGGGACCCTTGGAGGGACTCACAAGGGGGATTCTGAGGGGTCAGCAAAGACCATCAGAAAACACATATTTCTGATGGTCTTAGGAACTCCTTTGGCAGAGGGCTGAAGATCTCTCTGCCTGTCCTTCTCTTACTTTTTGGGAACAGATGGTGAATCCTCCCATCAAAAATCCTCCATCCACTCTCTGCATGTAGGTGAACGAACACTCCAAAATTCAAAGTCAATGCCCGCCAAACTCTTCCAGTATTTTCTGTTGGTCAGGGGAGTTCTGTGTGCCAAGTTTGGTTCAATTCCATTGTAGAGTTCAGAATGCTTTTGGTTGTTAACTATAAAGTCCAGCAACCACAACTTCCAAATGACAAAATCAATCCCCCCCCCCAATCCCACCCATATTCAAATGTGGGTGTATTGGGTATTTGTGCCAAATTTGGTCCAGTGAATAAAAATACATCCTGCATATCAGATATTTACATTACAATTCGTAACAGTAGCAAAATTACAGTTATGAAATAGCAATGAAAATCATTTTATGGTTGGGGGTCGCCACAACATGAGGAATTATTTTAAGGGGTCGCGGCATTAGAAAGGCTGAGAAACACTGGCATGGGGGAAGCCGCTCACACCACACGTGCTCACTCTTCCCCCATCTGATCACCCTTGGAAGGAGCCGGAGGATGCAGGGCATGGGGAACTTGGTTCCTCACACCCTTTGATGAAGCAGAGCACCTCTGCTGGCTATCTGACAAGGTCATGGTGCATAGGATTCTGCCTTGAAGGAGAGACTGTTAAAAGAAATAAATCCCACCATGGAAAATGTCACCAAGTTGCAAACACAGCAGAATTGTGTAACCGAAGGTTCAAAACATTAATAACGACTGTAAATATTGAGCAAATACCCAAGCTTATCTTAAGGCAAAGCTGCTTAAAGTGGTGGCTCTTATAGTCTTGGTGCCTGCAACAAGCCACTGGTTATCTGTCCGCAGCAAATTTCCAGGATCCCTGAGCCAAGAAACTCTGAGAAGCATGACTCAAAAAGACTATTTGCAGGCACATATAGTGTAATTTATTACATCTGTTGTGGAAAGCTACATTAATGGCAAAAACACAAATGCTCAACGTATGAGCAAGAATGCAAAGATAGTGCAAAAAAAGAATAACTTTAAAGGGCAGGGTTATAATCAGCCAAAGAAGTGGAAAATAGTAAAAACAGTAATGGATACTGCAAACAAAGAAAAGACATTTAGTGTAATAGATATATAATTCCACAGGATATACCCAATGCAGGAAAGAAAGACATATTTGCACTGCAGGTTTAAGGGCTACAAAAGTGGAATCCAGGGGTCATACACAGTCTATGGGCTGTACCCTGATCTATTTTATAGCAGGATCAGATTGAAAATTGCCCCCAAAGGCTGATAATATACAAAATAATGTCTGTGAGATCACCAAAGAATTGCCAGTCCTTTGTGATAAAGTAATGCAACAACAATGATGCCACTTAGAACTTGTAGATTTTGACAGACTGCTGGATGACATTGTAGCAGAGGCCATTGGTTTAATAAGAGTGCACTACCACAATACTCCCCATGTTATAGAGGAGCAAGATAAGTCATTAGGTCTCCTACCTAAAATTTTATCAAGAGCTGAAACACATTTCAGGGTATGGGTTGTTTAGTGGAAAAACTGAAGTTAAAGGTAGGTCTACAGATGCAACATAGTGGCCAAGACATAGAATGCTACCAGTCCCACTAGAGTCACTGAAGAAAGAATTGGTGAACCTGAAAAAGCATCATTGCACCAGTTGCAAAAAGCACTAACTAGATTAGTAATCTAAAGGTGGCAAGGATACCACTAGGCAAACTGAGAATTTGTGTTAAATCCTAAATTACTAAATATGGCACTCAAAGAAAGCTACTATCCACGGCTAACAATTGAGAATATATTGCAAGATCTGCCCTGGCAAAGGTGCTTACAATTTGCAGTGAAGATTGGACTTGGCAACCTTTAGCATACAATTTATGGGATACCTCTGATTAAGGATGCCAGTGTGTCTCAGTCCTGTTGCAGGGGTTTCCAGAAATTGAGATTGTGGGTGATATCCTTATCACAGGAAAAGATGAGATAGAAGCAATTCAAACCACACCAAAATACAGCAAAAATACAGAGACCAGGAAAGGAACATTGAGCTAAACTTTGACCAAATATAGGTGGGGAAACTGTGACATCAGCACTCCACCCTTTTTCCCTGCATGTTTTTACTTATCACAAGTGCCTCTTGTGAAAATTTCAAAGAATGACCAACTCACCTTTTGAATCAGTAGCAGACACATATACCCTACACTTTTCAACATTACAGAAAACAAAGCCTACATTCCAAAACCAGAAATAGATCAATAAAATAATAAATTCATGGAATTCCAGAATTGGAAGGAACTGCAAGGACTATGTAGTCCAGTCACCTGCCATGCAGAAATACAGTATACAAGCAAAACCCTCCACATCTATTTAGGAACAGTTGGCCCTCCTTATTTAATGATTCCTCATTCACAGATTCAACCATCCAAGGCTTGAAAAATGTTTTTTTAATTCTTGCTTTAAGAATTTCTTGGATTGCCCCATGAATTTGTCTCCAAATTTTTTTGGCCTTCTTTCTGGTCCACCACATTTGGTAGCAGGAGCCTTCGTGTACTTCACATTTCAACACTTAATATTTGCATTTTTATACATTTTTATTTGGGGGAGGGGGGGGGTTAAAATGCCATCTAAACATCATTGAAACCAGAACTTACATTACTAGGACTGTTGGGCAATGAAATAAAAAAGGAACATAAAATAATCCTGCAGTACATCCTAACAGTGGAAAGAATGCCACATGCTGAAAAATGGAAAATGACAGAGACACCAACTGTAGAAAACTGGACAGTAAAGATGTGGGAAATAATAAATATAGACAAGTTAATGATGCTGTTGAGAGATAAGGCACTAGGCACATTCTTAGAAGAATGGAAACCCATTTACCAATATACGAGGGGTATTTTTTTAAGTAAGGTCCGTTTTGTTGTAGACACTAGTAGTTCACGCGCATACCGCAACAAGCACGTGCGTTGTGTACTGGCATGCCTCAGGAACAACTGTGTTCAGTTTCCGCTCTGTAGCTAACCTGTACGGTTCTGTTCTGTGCTTTAAAAATGTTTAAGACTATCAACTCACCCGCCGCATGTGAGGTTCGCTCAGTGATACAGTTTTTGTCAGCAAGGAACCTGCCTGCTGCAGAAATTCATTGACAGATTTGTGACGTGTATGGTGATACTGTTATGAGTGAAAGCAAAGTGTGTAAGTGGGTACGACAATTCAAAGATGGCCGTGACAACGTCCATGATGAGGACCGCTACGGGCGCTTCTTTGAGTACAGACGATTTGGTGGCTTTTGGTGGTGGCAAGTTTTTATGAAGAGGGTATTTTAAAATTGGTTCAGAAGTATGATAAGTGTTTGAACAAACTTGGCAACTATGTCGAAAAATAGAGTGAAGTATGTACTTTATGAAAATAAATTTAATCTTTTGAAATAAACTTTCGTTGTGTACTTATGTTCAAACGGACCTTACTTTAAAAATACCCTTCGTATATCTGAGGGGAAGGGAAAGACTATTGAGATATTTATTTGTTAATGTTAAAATAAGCAGAAGTAAATTATTTGTGGGACATAAGGTTGAAGAAAAAATACTAAATAATAGAGAAACCGAAAAAAGGAAAGAAAGAAATCCACTTTTAAAATCAATTAATAAATTTTGTTGTTCATTTGTTCAGTCGTTTCCGACTCTTTGTGACTTCATGGACCAGTGCACGCCAGAGCTTCCTGTCGGTCGTCACCATCCCCAGCTCCTTCAAGGTCAATCCAGTCACTTCAAGGATACCATCCATCCATCTTGTCCTTGGTCGGCCCCTCTTCCTTTTTCCTTCCATTTCCCCCAGCATAATTGTTTTCTCTAAGCTTTCCTTTCTTCTCATGATGTGGCCAAAGTACTTCATCTTGGCCTCTACTATCCTTCCCTCCAATGAGCAGTCGGGCTTTATTTCCTGAAGTATGGACTAGTTGGAACTTCTCACTGTCCAAGGCACTCTCAGCACTTTCCTCCAACACCACAGTTCAAAAGCATCTATCTTCCTTTGCTCAGCCTTCCCTACGGTCCAGGTCTCACATCCAATTTATATATATATATATATGCTTGTAATTTAGACTTACGTGTAATTAGAATAGAGATGTATGTTGCGCAGTTTGATATGTAGTTGTTGTTAGGTATGTCTATGTTTATGTATACATAAATATTATTGTTGCATATAGGTAGTCTCTGAGTTACAAATATCCAACTTACAAATGACTCATAGTTAAGAACAGGGGTGAAACAACAGGAAGTGAGAGAAATCTACCCCTCGGAAGGAAAATTCATTTCTGAAAGAGTTATCATGGGGAAAAGGTGTCTCCACTGAAGCTTTCTCACAAATTCTTGTTTCCACAGCAAGTCAATTTATTTTTAAAATGCAATTATTATAGGAACAGAAAGTGAGGTGAAATAATCTGAACAGGGGCACAGACAGCAAAACAAGCACCACAGGGGTGTTAACCCTTCCTTATGCTGTCCAAAGATAGATAGATAGATAGATAGATAGATAGATAGATAGATAGATGGCTAGAGTTACATTTTTTAAATGTACCTATTCTGACTTACAAATTCAACTTCAGAACAAATCTTGTTCATAACTTGGGAACTGCCTGTACCTTAATTTTTTAAGTCCAAAAGACAAATAATAAAATTGCCATTGTATATAAGGAACATCATGCTACTATACCATTTTACATAATTGAGTATCCATACATTTGAGTATCCATGGAGCAGTGGGCAGCAGGGATGTCTGTCTTGAAACCAAACCTCATTGGTTGCCCACAATATTTTGCCCACTATATGCAGCCTCTGGAGGACACCAAGGGCAGGAGTCTGGGCCCTGGACCACCACAGTCACCCACTCTTGGTAACATAATTCTAATTTACGTGGATCACTGTTTGCTTACTAATTGTTCTGGGAATGTCAGCAACATCTGATCGGGATGTCATATCATGACAATGTCATATACATGTAGAAAGAATGGCACAGAAAGAAAGAGATATCAGATTTTTGGATCTGGTCAGAAAGCAAAGCCTTCCATATCATAATCTGTTGAGATTTGATAGGATGGCCCATCGTTATGATTAGATCTTATTTAAAATCTATGGGTTTTCTGTTTTTGTCCGGGAACTGACGACTGTACATGTATGCCATATACTGAAGCTCAGGTACAATCATCTTTTTGCAGACTGCGAAGGTTTCATTGGCCAAATCTTGTTTGAGGTTATAGCCCAATATTTTAGCACCCCCTGACTGGAAAGGCTTTAGGCGACGGTCTTTGATTTTGTTTCCCTCAACTGCAGCTTCCTCTGAAAGGCACATTTCCATCAGCTCGTTCTGTCTCTTCTGTAGACGCTCAACTTCTTTGTACAAAGTCTTAAGGTCCATCCTCTCCTGAATCTTAACCCAGAAGGTGTCATTGAAGTGCTGGTAAAGTTTCCAGTCCAAAGTACACCACTCTTTTGCCTTTTCTCTACTTTCTGGACTCATTGCCTGAACAGTGCTTTGGCTCCTGGCATTCAGCTTGAAATAGACCACATCATCCAAATCCCAGCATAAAGTCTCCTTCAGGAGGATCATGGACTCATCAAAGTAGTCAGCAATTAGCATCAAATGGAAATTCTGCTCAACATCCTGTATTACTGACTGCACATAGTACTCATCATACACTGCATTGTTGTCATAGCCCAAGTCAAACCACATGTGGTTTTTGGCATAGATGTTCCAATTCTTTTCACTGAGATTGTAGTAAGACCACGGAGATGCAAGAAACTCATTCACATCCTTGGAGTTTCTAAAAGCCGGTGCAACACTTTTGTAATAAACATAGGAAGATTCCAACCAGGAAGCTGGGTCTCTCAGGATAGAAAAATAGAAGGTGTCATTTGGCATCACTCTTCTTACCTTTTAAATAAAACAAAACAAAATACAGTAAGCATAATTCTTTCTCAATGATTAGGAAAGAGTTCCTAAAATTAAGACAACTGAAATAACATATCTACTCCAGATCTCTGCAGACTCAGCTATATGTAATGCAATTTGGTATGCTGTATGTACTTCACCACACATTTTGCTATAGTTTTTCAATGAATATTTAACCAAGTCAACATAGTTCATGGCAGCCACAAAAACCGAAAACAAGTTTATAGAGTAAAACAACTACTTTCAAACTAAGTACTGCACAATTAAACAATAACACTTTCAAACCAGGAACAGAAATTTTGTTACACAGTGTTATTAGTTGCAATGTCAAACCACAGTTTATTGTGATCAGGAATGTGTGTGTGTGTGTGTGTGTGTGTACACACACTAGCTATATTCGCTACGCATTGCTGGGGCCAACCTTTCCTTCCTCTTTCTCTCCTTTCTTTCTCGCCTTCCTTCTCTTTTTTTCTTTCATTCTCTCCTTCCTTCCTTCTCTTCCTTTTCCCTTCCTTACCCCCTTTTCTTTCCCTTCCTCTTTCTCCCTTTCTTCCTTCTCTACCTATTCTTGAACTGCAACTCCCTGCAGTCCTCCTGATCGATCTATCTATCTCTATCTAATCTATCTATCTGGAGGATTGCTGGGAGTTGCAGTCCAGGAATAGGAAATATGCAGGAATTGGGATGCTCTCAGAGAAATCCAAGGAGAAGAAAGCTTGCATCATGGAAGCAGTGGATCCTCCTCCACTCCTAAAGGGCCTGGTCTAGGGGATGCTGGGAGCTGTAGCCTGGAAGAGAGTGTGGATATGCTATTGTGTGTTTTGTTGGCTATGGGAGTCAATTTTGCACATGCGCTGTAGCATCTTTTTGCATTTTTGGCTTTTTAAGTCACTTCCACTGTGTTTTCAGTGTTTTTATGAGTGATGGTCACTCATTGGTTTAATAGGTGTATTGTGTCCAAATTTGGTGAGTTATGTTAATCCCACAAACTAACATTACAAACACACACACACACACATCCTTTTGTCACAAGAAAGGCCTTTTTGAAAGCCCAAAACATGGTGAAAATAACTCCAGTACTATAAACACACAAACACAGCACTTCTGGGATTCCCTTCAAAAACATAGCACAGTATTAGATTATCTTTTGGTAAATGGTCCCAGTTGGCTCTAAGACCTTAGGTCCCCATCTTTTTCTTAAAGTTTTTGGAGAAATATATCTTAAATGTTAGCATTATTTAACTTTAAAGACAAGGAAAGTGAACACCTTTGAAGCAGTATGCAAAGAATAAAGTTGTGCAGTCCTTCCTGGTTTGTTCTCACCTCTTGGGCATTAAACCTCAAGTGGTTGCACATGACATTGAAGTTTCGTCCAATGCTTTTGAACTCCTCAACAAAGGCTGTTCTGAAGAGCTGAGGGTAGCCCAGGTGGAAGCCGTTCCCATTTGGAAGAGCCACCGTGAGGTTGTGCTTCTCCGAGAAACGGAAGAGGATATTCAGGATAGTGCTGCTAGCAGTTTTGTGTGTCTTGAGAAACATGACGTTTGTAGTAGGTTGACAGGCTTTGAAAATAGGCTCTTGCTGCCTATGTAACATGAATGAAAAACAGAAGAAATATGCTATTTAGAAATCATCTTTCCCATCTGATAGAAATATACTTCCTACTCCTGCTATGTCATTCAGTAGAGCCACTTTGAAAGAACAGGAACAGGCAGCACTGTTGCCAAGTAATGAACAAGACAGGTTCGGTAGGTTTGCTCTTAAGTGGAATTACTATTTGTCAGAACAGATAATAATAATAATAATAATAATAATAATAATAATAATAATAATACTTTATTTATATTTCGCTCTATCTCCCCAAAGGGACTCTGGGCATATTCCAAACATAAAAGGCAAACATTCAATGCCTGAATACAACAACAACAACAATACATCCACACTAACAAAATGTATACAACCCTACATATAAACACGAATTATTATTATTATTATTATTATTATTATTATTAACTTTATTTGTACCCCGCTAGCATCTCCCGCAGGACTCGATGCGGCTTACACAGGCCGAAGCCTCAAACACAATACAATAGAACATAACACAATAATAAACAAGCAATCAAACAATTAAGCAAAATAACAACAATAACTACATCAAGACACTATTAAAACTGGTTCGGCCGGCGTGATGGGGTACAGGGTTAAAATGCTGAGATGGCAGGAGGAACGTAGGAGTAAAAGTGCTGTGTGCAGTAACATCGGTTGTGATAAAGTGCTGCTAGGACTTGGGATGGGGATTCCTAATCTGAGAAGGCACATCGGAACAGCCAGGTTTTTAGGTTCCTTCTGAAAACTGCTAAAGTAGGGGCCTGTCAGAGATCTTTTGGAAGGGCATTCCAAAGTCGGGGGGCCGCCACAGAGAAGGCCCTGTCTCGTGTCCCCACCAAGCGCGCTTGCGACGAGGGCGGGATCACGAGCAGGGCCTCCCCAGATGATCGAAGTGAGCGTGTGGGTTCGTAAATGAAGATGCGGTCACGCAGGTAGGGTGGTCCCAAACCGTTCAGGGCTTTGTAGGTGAGCACCTGCACCTTGAATTGGGCTCGGAAAATAAATTATAAATAAATTATAATAAATTATAACTTAACAAATTAAAATTAAATAAAAAGCACATCCTGTTATAGCAGACATAAGACAAAACATCAAACATCGAATGGTAATAGATACCTTTTAAAATACAACTCCAGCCAAATATATTAGCTCGCACATCCAAGTACTAATCATGCCCAACCCTGCTTAGTTTCCAAGATCAGATGAGATCAAATGTGTTCAGGGCTGTAATGTATGTTTTGCTGTCGGTTCCCCTCTTCAGAAGATTTCACCTCACTTTCTGCCTCTGTGATAATTGGATTTTGAAAATTTGGCTTGTTGTGGAAACAAGGATCGGAGATATGGCATTTATTTGAGTCATCTTTTCCCCATGATAACTCTTTCAGAAGTGAATGTCCCTTCCTAGAGATAGATTTCTCTAACTTCCTGTTTTCTTACCCCCATTCTTAACTAGAAGTCATTTGTAAGTCGGATGTTTGCAACTCATATACAGTATCTTGTATCTTGGAACCTGACTCCACTGTTTTTCAGACTACCAGCATTTCTGATCCTGGACTGTGACCTTGGCTCTTGTTTTTTCCCATCTTGACTCTGTTGCTTCACCAGCTTGACTTCTGGTCACTTCTGGAGCGACCATTACTGCTCAAGCACGAAGCTTCAAGATGGATGAACAGAAGCTCTCCGAAGCTCTAGGTGCTCTTACTGCCTATTACAGGGAAAACCAGCTGATTCCCAATCCATCTAAAACACAGACACAAGCTTTTCATCTTAAGAACAGACAAGCATCCCGAGCTCTGAGGATTACCTGGGAAGGAATCCCACTGGAGCATTGCAGCACACCCAAATACCTGGGAGTTACCCTGGACCGTGCTCTGACCTACAAGAAGCACTGATATCAAGCAAAAAGTGGGCGCTAGAAACAATAACATACGAAAGCTGACTGGCACAACCTGGGGATCACAACCAGATACAGTGAAGACATCTGCCCTTGCACTATGCTACTTTGCTGCTGAGTATGCATGCCCCGTGTGGAGCACATCTCACAGACTGCTCTCTGGCACCACGAGATGCAGAGCCAACCTTAAGAAATGAGGCTACAAAGTGGATTCCACGACATGCGAGTGTGGAGAAGAGCAAATCACAGACCACCTACTGCAATACAACCTGAGCTCTTTTTATTTATTTATCGTGTCATCAACAACCAGACATTTGTACTGAGCCCTGCCACATGCACAAGGGAGGACCTTCTTGCAGCAACACCAGAGGCACTCCAAGTGGCCAGGTACTGGTCAAAGGACATTTAATAGAATACCAAGTCTGCAAACTTTGTGTCTTGTTTGTTTGTTTGTTTTTGATGCAATACAACTGTTTTAGTTCGCTCCTGATAAATAAATAAAACCAGCTTGACTTCAGCTACTTGGACTTTGGAACTCAGCATGGGCTCGCCCCTTTCTGTTTGTAGCTTGTACTTCTGTATCCCAGATTGACTTTCAAGGACTCCCGAATGTAGGATTCTCTAATAGTGGACTCTTGACTTTGGCTTCTCCTCCTGTTGTTTGCTCTTGATAACGTGGCCAAGCTCATGACACCATTTGCCACTCCCCCCCCCCCCCCAAATACCTTACCTTTTCAACCTGGTAGCATCCCAACCTAAGGCATCCTGTTTTCACATCCAATCATGACAGTTTTATGTAAATATGCAAGATTATAAATTCCTGTTCAGGTTTAGCAAAACACTGAACTTTAGGAAATTATTTTCCAGAGTTTTTTGTCCATTCTCCAGAATGCCAACATTAAAGGCTCATGGATTTCCTATATCTGGAGGGTTTTTTAATTCAAAAGTTCACGGCAACAGGGGCAATGGGAAATATCTTTGGGGCTGGTCATAGAGTATGTTGAGAACAGGTAGCTGGAGAGACTCTTTGTGATCCTGTCACAAATTGCCTCCCACAAGGTGTCAATCAATGGTACAACCATTTTATAAAATGAACTTACTTGGTAGTCTTTAAAACATAATGCTGAACAAATCCTATCATGGCAACCACTCCCAGCCAAAGGGTGAACCATGCACATTGGTGAATATACCTGCAAAAGAACCAAGATGTGGTTGGTCTTTTCTAATGCAATAGTATGTGTGCAACTAATAAGACAGATTGTCATGGCTTCCCATAGAATCCTTCAGATTGTAACTCCTTCAACCCCTTGTCCCCAGCTTGTTTGTTTGCTGCTTGTTTGCTTATAAATCATCCTGCTTCAGTGGTCAAAACAAATTTATGAGTGAAAGACAAAATTATATTTTAAACTAATTCCATATTGTTACTGAGCTACAATGCTCTCCCACTATCTCATATCCACAAAGGACAATCTAATCTTTTCCTTATTTGAAAACAAAGAAATATATGAACATATAAAGAAACATGGACACTAAACTAATGTCAGCAATAACATAATAAAAATTAATAGATGCTTATTTCGGTTTCTCAGGAAATGATAAGTCACCATTCTTCAAATAAGTTCAAGGAACTTCCAAGAGAGACTCAATAGTGGCAGTGATGGATTAGATTTTATCAGTAACCTTTACCTTTAGCATCAATATAGAGACTTCTAAAGTGGGCTTGCATTTATATGAGCTTAATGATTAGCTTTTATATATGCTAAGTGATATGAACAAAAGTTGTAGTCAAAAATGTAACATTTCCAGACCTTGCATGTCTCATTCTTAGTGACTGATTAACCTACTTCGCAAAGTAAAACAAAAATAAACCCCCCAGAAATGTCTTATATCACACGAGGCAGGCAAACTAGCATTGAAGCTGGACTGACAACTTTGGTGATGGACCCTATCACACAATGTTGTTTGCATCTTCCTACCGGTCTGCCTCCTCCCTATTGACGGGAAAAATCCATTAATATCCCACAATCCTACAGTATTCCCATTACCTACGTTATGCAATGAGTTTGTACCATTTCTGTGCTGGGATTATCTTAACTTCAAAAACAACAGGACAACTACGGAGGGAAGTGGAAGGAGATAAAAAAGATCTAGATCCCTGGAAGGAGGTAAATTTATCTTTATTGGGCAGAATATCAAGTGTAAAGATGAATGTATTGACAAAAATAACCTTTCTTTTTCAAAATATTCTGATAAGAAGAAGCCAAAAGAACTTAAGAGAATGGAACAGAAATATTACAAAATATGTATAGCAAGGGGGAAAGCCAAGGATAAATTTTAAAAAATATGACAGATGAAAGGAGAGGCGGGTTGTCTTTACCTGATCTAACTTTATACTTTGAAGATAGTGCCTTGAGATGGGTAAGAGATTGGATGAAATTAGATTGGATGAAATTAGAAAAAATATTAAATTTAGAAGGGGTAGAAAAAATATTAAATTTAGAAGGTTTTCCAATACCTTTGGTATTGGAAAACAAAATTAGAGAAAACGTTCAGCAATCATTTTATCAGATCTGCCATATTCAAAGTCTGGGCAAAATACAAAAGTAGATTTTACACGAAAACGCCGCTTTAGATATCACCTTTAGAAGCCTCCACAGAGAAGAGTGCTGGGATGGTATAAATAGTGTAAAGACGTATTGAAAAAACAAGAAGGAATATACATAACACAACAGGAAATGAATCAACCTCATAAAAATGTATCGTGGTACCAACATTAGCAAATAAAGGAACATTTTGAAAAGGACAAAATAATAGGCTTCTTGGAAGAGGAATCACTTTGGGACAAGATAATGCAAATGGGAGGAAAAAACAGTAACCAAAATATACAAAAAGTTAGAAAGGAGTACAGAATCAGAAGGCATAAAGGAATGTGTAAAACATTTTACATACATTGATTTTTAAGACATAAACACTGAAACATACATTTATGCTTAAGACATAAAAACTGAAACTCAAATATATAAATACAACGAACATATTCCCGAGCTGCTTTGTTTTTAGTTAAAATTTTACAGTTATATTTGCCTTCTTTGTTATTCATCCTTGAGACTGTAAAATTGCAACATGTTTGAAGGTGGGTTTACAAGGGTATGCAAAAGCACACAGGACCACAGTTTGGCAAATCAGCACAATTATGCAAATGAAGAGACGTGCAGTGTCGAAGGTGGTCATCTTGGTATGTATGAGGTATCTATGATGGAATAGTGGCACCGTGCATTAGTGAACCCTTCTGATCAGTGTAGTCATCAAGTAATGAAAACACTTAAAACATATAACATGAGAGATAACAATTGTGAGTTCAGGAATAAATGTTAAGAAAGTTTTGCTTAGTCTACTTTTGACCAAATTAATTTTGCTCTGTGTTTACAAGTCTAGAACCCAATGACAGCTTCCACTCCAAATAATGTTCAGTGCTTGTCACTTACGAGCCTGCATGTTCCTGTCCTTACTCTGGAGTTGAACTATGCATATTGTTGATGTAGCGATTATCGATTTCACTCAGCTTTGTAGCAGCAAAGTTGCTATTCTGTGATCTTTGAAATGCTTCATTAGATATCTCTGAGAAGTATAAAGGACTCTTTTGCTATCTATGAACCACTGTACCACTTTGAAACCTGAGCACAATGTCAGGACTTGTTCCAAATGTGCGGTGAGAGCTTTAAGAAAGGGTATTGTTAATTTAAGGGGGGGGGGGGAATTAGAATGAAAACCAGAAATTAAGCAAATACCAAAGAGTTTACTTTCAAGGTGAGTGAAATTAAAGTTGACTGGGATGAAGTGTTTGGGGTAAAGGCAAGGTTTTGGAATGAGAGTTGCCTCTGTCAGGTGTAGGTAATAAGAGTTTTCTATGCCCATATTGCATTCCTTATTTTTTTCCTTCTGCTTGGTGTTCCAAAATCTTCATAACCTTTTGGAGAAAAATAGCATTCACAACCATTTGGAAATCATAACCTTTTGTAAAAATATGATCTTCCAAATAAGAGCCAAAAACTCATTTGAGTAAAACTATCTCTTCAGTGATATAAAGCCACATGTACTTATGCAAGGCAGTTTGGTTTTCGGTTGTTAGACTGATAACCTAGTTTTCTCTGATCTGTTAGGAACAGAGATTAGGCCGATGCACAAAATATAGCAGTTCTTCAGAAGTGTTTTCTTCAGTGCCCAAAAATACATCGATTCACCCTACAATATCTTGTTTCTATATCATGGTCTCAAGAGACAAAAATAAAGGAGACTTCATTAAAAGTAACATATCTGGTTTACTCACAACCTTCATATATTTAGCATACAGGCACATAACTTGTCAATCTAGTTACAGATAGGTTTGAAGTAACTCAGGGCATCTTTCTTACAATTAACAGCAATATCTTTACATTCTGAGTCTAAAGGAGTCTGTCCTCTAAAATGGAGTCTGAACTCTGAGCAGTCTCAGATCTAGTCATGTGGTCTGCAGCCCCTCCCACAACCTCAAGAAAACATAAAGTAAAGGGAATGAAAGCTGCATGCCAAAACATACATATGCAACACAGTAACCAAAACAGAATCATATACAAAACAAATTACTAGTGTTGGCTTGAAGATTTCCAACATCATCCAATTATGTCCAGGGACAGGACATTAGTAGTGCAAGGTGGGGAGATCTACAACTTTTAAATATCATTGTGCTGCAACTCCCATCATTCCTGAGTATCATCCCATGCTGAGGCTAATGGGAACTGAACTTCTGCAACAACTGGAGAGCCACAACGTCCCTGCCCTTGTGTTAGACTGAAATTCCTTCAATGCCAGGCCTTAAGACTGAAATGAACTAGAAAAGAAGATGTTTGCCAAGATCTGCTTCTAAATAAAGGTTCCATGATTATCAGTATCACTGCAGAATGTCATCAATGTTAGTAATACATATCCCAGGAAAAATAGCATTTATGGAACCATCAACCTGATTTTGTGTGTGTGCGTGTGTGTGCGTGTGTGTGTGTCAGGAGCGACTTAAGAAACTGCAAGTTGTTTCTGGTGTGAGAGAATTGGCTGTCTGCAAGGACGTTGCCCAGGAGATGCCCGGATGTTTTGATGTTTTACCATTCTTGTGGGAGGCTTCCCGCATGGAGAGATGGAGCTGACAGAGGGAGCTCATATGCACTCTCCCTGGATTCAAACCTCCAACCTGTCGTTCTTCAGTCCTGCCAGCACAAAGGTTTAACCCACTGTGCCACCGGGGGCTCCTATCAACCTGAAAAATATGTTCTTCGAAGCTATCTCCTCCTAATTGTCAACATACATCTTTTTATTCCAGCTATGCCCAGGTGGTGTCTACGGACAACGCTGGCTCTTCGGCTTAGAAATGGAGATGAGCACCACACCCCAGAGTCAGACATGACTGGACTTAATGTCAGGGGACTACCTTTACCTTTTTATGCCCAGGTTCTAATATTGTTATCGTCATGGCTAGAAACAAATGGTCAGATACACCTGCCTTTCCTTCAACCTTTGATTCATCCTTAAATTAGGAACAAGGGGAATTGTGAATAGTCATTGTGAAGTTAAGTACTCTATCAGAGACTGCAGGTAGCTTCCCCGTCAATAGGCTGTTGAATCTGCTCTGAGTTAGTCTGAATAGTAAAGGAGCTATTCAAAGTGCTGATATCACTTCACCACCTTGGATGTCTCATTTAAAAAATCAGACTCAAACCAGAGTGGACTCATTGTTCCATGGATGTCACCAGGCACAATTTAAGGAATAAACAGAAAAGTTACAGGATAATTACATAAAACGAAAATTCTGTGACACCTTGAAGAACAATGCATAGACTAAGACCTACACTAAAAATATTTAGAAAACAATCCTGTTACTCATACCCACAGTTCCTTTGTTTGGAAGTGCCCCAAGAAAACATCTAAAGAGTTATTCTTCCAGTACGAGAGCACAGGAATTTGGTATTATAGGAGACAGGTTTTTTTCTCCCCTGTCTGTTTGCCTTAGTAATAATTGGCGCCACAGGAAGATTAATAACATCCTCTCAGTGCGTTTGGAGAGCCAGAACAAGAAAGCTAGTTGCCACAAAACATACTGCTTCCATGGATCCATTTTGCTCTCCTAAACTGCTGGAGTATATTATTATTATTATTATTATTATTATTATTATTATTATTGACACAAAAGCACAGTATGTCACAGCAAACGAGATCTATATGCTGGATTTCGTATCACAAAATCACAAGTCGAACACTTCCCATTATTATTATTATTATTATTATTATTATTGGACAAAATAATTATTGCATATTTGTATTGTGTTTTCAGAAAGATATTTGTTTATCATATCAGAAGCAAACCAAGGGTACAGTTGTAATGTATTTGAAAAACACAGAGTTTAAAAGTTCAGACCTCACACCCTCTGAGGATGCTTGCCATAGATGCAGATGAAACGTTAGGAGAGAATGCCTCTAGAACATGGCCATATAGCCCGAAAAACCTACAACAACCCAGTGATTCCAACCATGAAAGTCTTGGACAATACAAAGTTTAAAAACTTGGCATTATACTAAATGTCCTCTGACCAGTAGCTGGCCACTTAGAGTGCCTCTGGTGTTGCTATAAGAAGGTCCTCCATTGTGCATGTGGCAGGGCTCAGGCTGCATTGTAATAGGTAGTCTGTGGGTTGCTCTGCTCCACATGTGTCGTAGACTCCACTTTGTGGCCCTATTTCTTAAGGTTGGCTCTGTATCTCGTGGTGCCAGAGCACAGTCTGTTCAGCACCTTCCAAGTTGGCCAGTCTTCTGTGTGCCCAGGGGGCAATTTCTCATTTGGTATCAGCCATGGCTTGAGGTCCCAGGTTTTAGCCTGCCACTTTTGGATTCTCGCTTGCTGAGGTGTTCCTGCGAATATCTCTTTGGATCTTAGAAAGCTATTTCTTGATTTAAGGTGTTGGCGTGCTGGCCAGATCTCACACTGTCTTGCAAGGAGGGGGTTGCCTGTAGCTCCTATCATCATCTCCCAATGTATATGAAAGTGTTCTCTTGCATAAAAACTACTAGTGGTTTTTGTGGGTCTTTTACAGCCTAGAAACATCATCATGGTTTATAGGCATATGTTAAAAGCATTTATTATTTACCATGTTGAAGACCACAGGTCCAAAGGACATTTACACGTGTTTGAAGGAGCAGCCTGCCACACTGAGGCACACAGTCACCTGAAGTTATAGATCTTGATATTTCCGAAACATCTGTTATGCCAGTACTCTGCTATTTGCTTGAGGAAAACTTTACCCCGGGCAAACAGTAGTGTACTGGCCTAAGAGCTGTTTTAGAAATAAGTTAACCATTTCAAATATTTGGCATAATCACACTCTTACTTTTACAATCAAAACAAACATGAAGAAATGAAAGGTCATCTGCTTTGGAATGAAATCCCTATCAGCACTGCGGGGACAACATATTTTGGTTTGTTTTTCATATGTGTGTCAACCTTTTCAGCAAATAGCATCTCACAACAATACATCCAGGTGTTGAGAGGGTTCCCACATATGGAAAATGGGTGTGTAAATGTGTCTGCATTATCTGCTTTAACTGTCTACTGAAACTTTAAGATACACCAATTGTAGTCCATCTGATTAATACATCACTTTCCTTCCAGGTAACACAAAATGGCATAAATCACTCTCATGGGTTTAATTGCACAGGGAACAAGGATTTTCCAAGCACAAGTTCATCAGTCTAACCCAGTGGTTCTCAACCTTCCTAATGCTGCAACCCCTTAATACAGTTCCTCATGTTGTGGTGACCCCCAACCATAAAATTATTTTTGTTGCTACTTCATAACTGTAATTTTGCTACTGTTATGAATCGTAATGTAAATATCGGATGTGCAGGATGTATTTTCATTTACTGGACCAAATTTGGCACAAATACCTGATACGCCCAACTTTGAATACTGCTGCGGTTTGCGCGGAGGAGGGGAGGAGGATTTTGTCATTTGGGAGTTGTAGTTGCTGGGATTATAGTTCACCTACAATCAAAGAGCATTCTGAACTCCACCAATGCTAAAATTGAACCAATCTTGGCACAGAGAACTCCCATGACCAACAAAAAATGCTGGAAGGGTTTGGTGGTCATTGACCTTGAGTTTTGAAGTTGTAGTTCACCTACATCCAGAGAGTATTGTGGACTCAAACAATTATGGATCTGGACAAAACTTGGGACACAGACCCAACATGACCAATTGTGAATACTGTTGGGATTTGGGGAGGATTCATCCACAATTTTAGGATTTGTAGTTCACCCACATCCTTATGCATTTTCTAATAGGAGGAAAAACTAATAAATAGAATTTCGAATTAACTAAGCTGCTTCTGCTGCTCCTCTTTCTCCTGGTTCATTCTCAGTCACACATCACGCAGGCACTTTCCCTCTGCCTTGAAGGGACTCGCTTAAGCCTCCCTCCAGCTTCGCACTCTCTCACACCCGCACATGCACACCACGCTGCCATGTGCCAAGCACGCCTGCTCTTCCCTCCCCCACTTGGTCTCAGAAACAGCCCCCCCCCCTTGGCTGAGAAGCCAGCTGAGAGGCCAGCCAATCACAGCAGGAGGAGGGCTTTTAGTGGGAGGATTCGCAGTCTGTTTCCAAAAAAGAGAAGGACAGGCGGAGAGATCTTCAGCCTTCTCTGCCAAAGGGGTTCATTCCTAAGACCATCAGAAATATGTGTTTCCTGATGGTCTTTGGTGACCCCTCTGACACCTCCCTCGCAACCCCCCCCCCCAGGTCCCAACTCCCACGTTGAGAAACACTGATCTAACCACTATATCTTGCTAGACATAGGGCAGATAACATATTCAGAGCTAGAATTTAAAAGGTTAAACTGGAAATATAACATTTGTTCATAGAGTTGGAAGAGACCACATGAGCCCTCTAGTCTAACCCCATACCATGCAGGAAAAGCACATCAAAGGACCCCAACAGATTGCTATCCAATCTCAGTTTAAAGGCCTCCAAGGAAGAAGCTTCCACCACATTCTGAGGCAGAGAGTTCCACTGCTGAACAGCTGTTACAGTCAGAAAGTTCTTCCTAATGTTCAGGTGGAATTTCCTTTCCTGTAATTTGAACCCATTGCTGGAAGTCCTAATCTCCAAGGCAGCAGAAAACAATCTTTCTCCTTCCTTGTTATTTAAGGAGTTGTTTTTTAAGAACATATTAGATTTACAAAGTGAGGCAGAGGGTTTGTCAATATTGATTCACTAGTTGACTTGTCCCACCTTCTCCCATCAGGGATGTTTTCCCAAATTGATTGCAAAGTCAGTAATCGTTTAGTTAAGTTTATGTCACTCACTCACATTTCTTTTTCTTTTTATGTTCCCAGATACAGTATACATTCATCTCTCAAACACTTTGCCAGTTAAGTTATTGTGGAGTGATGTCATGATTTAATAAAGAGGCATCTAGTTCGTCTCAGATAATGATTGATGCAAGTGCAGCAATATGTGGCTGGCTCAAGGAAGTGTAAGGGAGCAGGGCAAATGTTCAGAAATGTTGCAAGTATCCCAGAACAACTTAAGGAACTGGGAGTGAAGAATAATGAACAAGGATGTGATAGCTGTCTTTAAATATCAGAAGGGATGCAAGGCAGAAGATGGATCCTGTTTGCAAGAGTAGACTAAAATCCCAACCAACTGATTTGGCCTCAAAGATATATAGCAGGGGCTGTGGTTAGCCCAGCTAAATAAAATCTTGCCAACCAGAAGGTTGGTGGTTCAAAGCTGTGGGTCTGGGTGTGCTCTTGCCATCATCCATAGCTTCTGCTAACCTAGCACTTTGAAAACAGCAATGAAAGTAGATAAATAGGAACCACTTTGGTGGGGAGGTAAAAGGCACCCCTGAAGACATGCTGGCAATTTGGACAACAGACTTCTCAATATAGAAAATGGAACAACAGCACCTCCCTATGGCCAAGTCAAGCACTGCCTCCAGATGCCGGAGATTAAAAAGGGGGAAACCTTGCCTCTGTCTATGTACTGTCTGTCGTCATTAATTGTATAACGGCATTGAATGTTGGCCATATATGTACTCTGTAATTTGCTCTGAGTCCCCTCAGGGAAATAGAGCGGAATATAAATACATTATATTAGTAGTAGTAGTAGTAGTAACTGGAATGAGGTGTCATTTATTCCTGGTTCATTTCTGGGCCAAATTCAGAAGGCTGGTATGATGAATGTAGCTCTTTATGAATTGGAACTTAAAGATTTATTCTTCCCACATCTCACAGTCATGCTTCGAGGTCATCATTCATGGCCTTTCTCCAAGTATTCCCTTCAAATGACAGGTGGCCCCATATGAAAGGACCTTTTCAACACTGCCCCTATCCTATCATATCACCTCACAGTGAGACCCACCTGATGCCCAATTAAAAATCATAGAATCATAGAGTTGGAAGAGATCTTGTGGGCCATCCAGTCCAACCCCCTGCCAAGAAGCAGGAATTCAAAGCACCCCCGACAGATTGTCACCCAGCCTCTGTTTACAAGCTTCCAAAGAAGGACCCTCCACCACATTCCAGGCAGAGAGTTCCACTGCTGAACAGCTCTCCCAGTCAGATAGTTCTTCCTAATGTTCAGATGGAATCTCCTTTCTTGTAGTGTGAAGCCATTGTTGCGCATCCTAGTCTCCAGGGCAGCAGAAAAGAAGCTTGCTCCCTCCTCCCTGTGGCTTCCTCTCACATATTTATATATGGCTATCATGTCTCCTCTCAGCCTTCTCTTCTTCAGGCTAAACATGCCCAGCTTTTTAAGCCGCTCCTCATAGGGCATGTTCTCCAAGTATTGTTCTCCAATTGAATATCATGACAGCATCAGACAAAGACGTTTAACAGAAACATTTTAGCCTTTTCAATTTCTGTCCTGGTTTAGGAATATTTTAATTTTGTGATTTTTAAATATTCCTTTTTTTGTGTTTTTAAATAATACCGTGAAATATTCCTGCTATTATTTTAATATATTTTTAAATTATATTGTGTTTTATATGCACATTTAATCAGATATTTGGGACATTCCTGTTTGTGCTGACATATTAAGCTTGAATTGTTTGATAAATGTAATTTTTTCAAATTAAATCATTAGAAATGTATAGAATTTTTGATCAATTAATTATATTGTCAAATGTAAAAAAACAATATTTAAAACAACTAAAATAAATTAAACATGAATTGTTACCAAAAATGGCACTAGATCATTATATTAACTGGAAAAAATTGGATATTTAAAAGATTTTTAATAAAATATTTCCATACCCTGCATGAACTGCATTTTAAAATTAAAATTGTAATCATTTTGCGGCAATTTATTTGTTTTGTTTGTTGTTGTTGTTCATTCGTTCAGTCGTCTCCGACTCTTCGTGACCTCATGGACCAGCCTACGCCAGAGCTCCCTGTCGGCTGTTACCACCCCCAGCTCCCTCAAGGTCAGTCCAGTCACTTCAAGGATGCCATCCATCCATCTTGCCCTTGGTCGGCCCCTCTTCCTTTTGCCTTCCACTTTCCCCAGCATAATTGTCTTCTCTAGGCTTTCCTGTCTCCTCATGATGTGGCCAAAGTACTTCAACTTTGTCTCTAGTATCTTTCCCTCCAGTGAGCAGTCGGGCTTTATTTCCTGGAGGATGGACTGGTTGGATCTTCTCGCAGTCCAAGGCACTCTCAGCACTTTCCTCCAACACCACAGCTCAAAAGCATCGATCTTCCTTCGCTCAGCCTTCCCTAAGGTCCAGCTCTCACATCCGTAGGTGACTACAGGGAATACCATGGCTTTGACTAGGCGGATCTTTGTTGCCAGTCTGATGTCTCTACTCTTCACTATTTTATCGAGACTGGACATTGCTCTCCTCCCAAGAAGTAAGCGTCTTCTGATTTCCTGGCTACAGTCTGCATCTGCAGTAATCTTTGCACCTAGAAATACAAAGTCTGTCACGGCCTCCACGGTTTCTCCCTCTATTTTCCAGTTGTCAATCATTCTTGTTGCCATTATCTTGGTTTTTTTGACGTTTAACTGCAACCCGGCTTTTGCGCTTTCTTCTTTCACCTTGATTAGAAGGCTCCTCAGCTCCTCCTCGCTTTCGGCCATCAGAGTGGTGTCATCTGCATATCTGAGGTTGTTAATGTTTCTTCCAGCAATTTTCACCCCAGCTTTGCATTCATCCAGCCCCGCACATCGCATGATGTGTTCTGCATACAAGTTAAAAAGGTTGGGTGAGAGTATGCAGCCTTGCCGTACGCCTTTCCCAATCTTGAACCAGTCTGTTGTTCCGTGGTCAGTTCTGACTGTTGCTACTTGGTCCTTGTACAGATTCCTCAGGAGAGAGACAAGGTGGCTTGGGATGCCCATCCCACCAAGAACTTGCCACAATTTATTATGATCCACACAGTCAAAGGCTTTAGAATAGTCAATGAAGCAGAAGTAGAGGTTTTTCTGAAACTCCCTGCCTTTCTCCATTATCCAGCGGATATTGGCAATCTGGTCTCTCGTTCCTTTGCCTTTTCTAAACCCAGCTTGAACATCTGGCAACTCTCGCTCCATGTATTGCTGGAGTCTTCCTTGCAGGATCTTGAGCATTACCTTACTGGCATGAGAAATAAGGGCCACTGTACGGAAGTTTGAGCAGTCTTTCGCATTTCCCTTTTTTGGTATGGGGATATAAGTTGATTTTTTCCAGTCTGATGGCCATTCTTGTGTTTTTCATATTTGCTGGCAAATGGCATGCATCACCTTGACAGCATCATCTTTTAAGATTTTAAACAGTTCAGCTGGGATCCCATCATCTCCTGCTGCCTTGTTGTTAGCAATGCTTCTTAAGGCCCATTCAACCTCACTCCTCAGGATGTCTGGTTCTAATTCATTCACCACACCGTCAAAGCTATCCTTGATATTGTTATCCTTCCTATACAGATCTTCTGTATAGTCTCGCCACCTTCTCTTGATCTCTTCAGCTTCTGTTAGGTCCCTGCCATCTTTGTTTCTTATCATACCAATTTTTGCCTGAAATTTACCTCCAATGTTTCTAATTTTCTGGAAGAGGTCTCTTGTCCTTCCTATTCTGTTGTCTTCTTCCACTTCCATGCATTGCTTATTTAAAAATAGTTCCTTATCTCTTCTGGCTAACCTCTGGAATTGCGCATTTAACTGGGCATATCTCCCCTTATCACCGTTTCCTTTTGCTTTCCTCCTTTCTTGGGCTACTTCCAGTGTCTCAGCAGACAACCATTTTGCCTTCTTGGTTTTCTTTTTCTTTGGAACGTACTTTGTTGCCGCCTCCTGAACAATGTCGCCGACTTCTGTCCATAGTTCTTCTGGGACTCTGTTTACTAAATCTAGTCCTTCAAATCTGTTCTTCACTTCCACTGTATATTCGCTAGGAATGTTAGTGAGATCATATCTAACTGGTCTGTGTATTTTCCCTGATCTCTTTAGTTTTATTCTAAATTGGGCAATAAGAAGTTCGTGATCTGAGCTACAGTCAGCCCCAGGTCTTGTTTTCACCGACTGGATGGATGTCCGCCACCTTTGGCTGCAAAGGATGTAGTCAATCTGATTTCGGTGTTGACCATCTGGTGAGGTCCATGTATAAAGCCGTCTTTTAGGTTGTTGGAAGAGAGTATTCGTTATACACAGCGAGTTTTCCTGGCAGAATTCTATCAGCCTGCGTCCCGCTTCATTTTGTTCTCCCAGACCATGCTTGCCTGTGATCCCAGTTGTCATTTGACTTCCCACCTTGGCATTCCAGTCTCCTGTAATGAAAATAATGTCTCTTTTTGGTGTATTATCCAGTAGGTCCTGCAGATCCTCATAGAACTGATCTACTTCTGCTTCTTCAGCAGCTGTGGTTGGGGCGTATATTTGGATCACTGTGATGTTGAAAGGCTTTCCTTGCACTCGAATTGAGATCATTCTGTCATTTTTTGGGTTGTATCCAAGCACCGCTTTAGCGAATTTCTTATTAATTATGAAGGCTACTCCATTTCTTCGATGTTCCTCTTGTCCACAGTAGTAGATCTGGTGGTCATCTGATGTGAAGTGGCCCATTCCAGTCCATTTCAGTTCGCTGACCCCCAGAATGTCTATCTTTAGTCTTGACATCTCACCAATAACAACATCCAATTTGCCCTGGCTCATAGATCTTACATTCCAGGTTCCTATGGTGTGTTGATCTTTAGAGCATCGGATTCGTCGTTCGCCTCCAGTACCGTCGGCCGCTAGCCTTCCTTTCGGCTTTGAGCTAGCTGCGTCATCACATCTGGGGCTAGTTGAACTTATCCTCTGCTCCTCCCCAGTAGCATTTTGGCCATCTTCCGACCTGGGAGTCCCATCTTCCAATGGCATACCGACATATCTCTGGTTGTACTGGTCCATTTAGTTTTCTTGGCAAGGATACTGGAGTGGTTTGCCATTGCCTTCCCCAGGGATCACGCTTGGTCTGACCTCTCTGCCACAACCGTCCCGTCTTGGGTGGCCCTTCACGGTTTCGCTCATGACATCATTGAGGTGCTCAAGCTCCAGCGCCCCGACAAGGCGGTGATCCTTTGCTGGAGTTGTTTTGTTTACGAAGTTAAAAAGAACTTTCCAATGTCTTGTGGCCAATAAACAATGGCTGGGTTTTGGCACAAGACAATACTGTGATATTGTAGCTATGCTCCATTTCCATAATTTCCCTTACACTAAACACCCTGTTTCTGTATGGCATGCAGAAGTAGGGTCCTCTTGCAATTCCTTGTCATACTATGGCTTCCTGGGAAGGAGCTGGACACTTCATCCTTTAGCTCTCCTCCACTATCCAGCACCAAAGAGCTACTTAGCTGTCTAGTTTTGAAGGTGGGGTTTGAATGCCTACTTTTGTAGTGATGTCAATGGTGCCATGACCATAAATGTAAATTGGAAACAGTTAAGACGTTGTATGTATGTCTTACAACGTCATAACTGCATAACAGGATAACAGACATTATAAAATATATGAATCATAAAGTTAAACAGACTATTAAAACCTTGGAGATGTTAAGTTATGCCAAAGGTATAGCTAAGGGACAAGTCAGAAGGTTTTGTTTTTTTATCGTGTCAGGGGCAACCAGACAATTGTATTACATTTCTAACAGAACTAAGCAAACAAACAGACAGACAAAACACCAAATTTGCAAGCTTGGTGGTTGATTAAATGTCCTTTGACCAGTATCTGGCCATTAGGAGTGCCTCTGGTGTTGCCACAAGAAGGTCCTCCATTGTGCATGTAGCAGGGCTCAGGTTGCATTGCAGCAGGTGGTCAGTGGTTTGCTCTTCTCCGCACTCGCATGTCGTGGATTCCACTTTGTAGCCCCGTTTCTTAAGATTGGCTCTGCATCTTGTGGTGCCAGAGCGCAGTCCGTTCAGCACCTTCCAAGTCACCCAGTTTTCTGTGTGCCCGGGGGGAGTCTCTCATTTAGTATCAGTCATTGGTTGAGGTTCTGAGTTTGAGCCTGCCACTTTTGGACTCTCGCTTGCTGAGGTGTCCCAGCGAGTGTCTCTGTAGATCTTAGAAAACTATTTCTTGATTGCTCCAGAAGCAACCAGAAACTTTTTCTTGATTGCTCTAGAAGCAACCAGAAGTCAGAAGGTAATAATAGATTAGCGCACTGATGTTCAACCTTCCAAATCTGACATTCCACTACTCTATCAAAGAAGAAGTCCAGCCATTATAGTGTGTATGCGGGGGTGTGCTACCTTTTTGTTTAGAGAAGGATCTTCATGTGTTTATAGGCATTTGGTTGGCCAAATTTGTTGGCAGGAGGAACAAGGGATTAGGAGAAACACTAACTGTTCAAATACCAAAAAGGTGAAGGTAGATATATAATCCATGGCAGGTAGGATCAGTGGGAGATATCACTTCACATTTGCAGGGAATATGTGGATTAAAGGAGAAGGAATTCTAATGTTACCAAAGCCCTGCATCCTGCTTCACTTGACTGTTTCACCAACATAAGTAAACCACAATTTGTAGGGTAGCCAAGGGAGCCTTAGCATAGGGCAGTAGTTTTTAACCTGTGGGCCGTGGACCACCAGTGGGCAGAGAGGACAAAAATCTGGTCCGCGAGCCTCCTTCCTCCTTATTTTATTTTATTTCCACTCCTTTCATGCCACCTGCTTAACTAACAGTTATTGACTTTGTAATCAATCTGGGAAAACATTCCTGGTGGGAGAAGGTGGGAGAAAGCAACTAGTGGATCAATATTGACAGACCCTTTGTAAATCTAGTGCGTTCTGAAAAACAACTTCTTAAATAACAACAAGAAGCCAGAAAGCTTCCCTGTTGCTGACCATGGCATATGTTCTGTATCAGGAACTAGAGCTGATGTGGTCTATGCAATGCAATTTTCTGAATCAGCACTCCAAACCAAATCTAAAGTTAATCAAAAACTGAATCGTAACTCTTTTGGTACTAATGTTGGAAAGTGGTCCCTGGTTAAAGGTCAAGTGGTCCCTGGTAAAAAAAAAAGTTTGGGAACCACTGGCACGAGGAGTGCCCTTTATTTGACAGTAAAAAAGAGTTTCCCCTCATAGGGCTGGCAAAGTGTCCCTTATTTCAAGATATCTCCCCTATTTGACACTTGGAAACTTTCCCATTATTAGATACAAAAAAAAAACCTTTAAAAAATGTTTGGGTCCATTATAAAGACAGAAATGTGTGGATCACTAATGAATGTGGACAATATTCATGAAAATATGGCTAAATTAACAGAAGGCAAAACTTTCATATGGTATTTAGGTGCCACACAAATGTAATGCTTCCTGATTGTCCACGCTGCATGCTATGTAATCTGACGGTCCCTTATTGCTATTTTCAAAACCAGGCAACACTAGCTGAGAACCAATGGACTACCTAATGAACTACCTCTTCCATAATAGATATCTGCCTTGAAAGTTGCAGGAGGCAAATGCCCTTTATATGCACCTCATATAGGAATCACTAGACTTAATGTCAGGAAACCTTTACCTTTACCTATGGGAATCAAAGTTGCAAGTGACGTGTGATCAATAAATACTAGCAATGATATAGCACCTAAACCATCATGCAGATCTTTATTAATTACACAGCAATGGTTTATACAGTGTTTTTCTTTTCCAATTTGCAAATGTCCTTTTGGTTTAGATGGGTATTGTTATTTTATATTTGAAAATCATATTTAGTAGTCACGGAGATCTTGAACCAAAAACTGACAGCATTTTCTCTCTCTTTCTCTGTCTTACACAAATATACACAATACCAAGAGTTCCCCTTACATAATTGGCAGACCTGTCCAGAGGGGAATGGAGCGAAAATGGAGCGAAAATGAGAACAAGCAGGTTTTGTGTGAGGTGCTGTAAAACTATGAGCCAAGAAACAATAACTCCTGAGGTCTTACATTTCAGAATCCCAAAAGGCTCTAGAGTTCATTCAGAGGGTATCTGATTCTTTGGAGACGAAATGTTTCTTAAAGTGACTCCCTTGCTATGCATCCTAAAGTGGCAGATCCTTTTCTACAATGCCATAATTCCTATATCCCTTTTCAATCTTCCCAATTAATATTTAAGAGAGTCCAAATTTTTATGGGAAGGGAGGGGGAAGCATTATGAGCAATTCTGAGGATGAAAAATCAATGCCAGATGCTAAACAGACAGGCAGCGAATAAAAGCAAAATTGTAAGGAATTCCGAGCAAGTCATTATTGATTGCCTTATGATAATAATAATAGTAATAGTGATAATAATTCATTTATATCCCACCACCATCTCCCAAAGGGACTCGGGGCAGCTCATAAAACACTCAAGTTGTGACACGTAAAATGCAACAAGTGGAAAACAAAACATAGAGAAGATAATAAACAATCAACACAACATTATAAATTCACAGATTTTTTTTGAGAATTCTGGAAAAACACACAATCTATCCAACTTCAGGCTTTCCTCAGGTGCTTCCTTTCAGCCTAAAGATCCAAGGTTAGCCGAACTATCCTGAATTAAATCTACATCTCAAGAATGTGCTGTTATTCGGTCCATACAAATATTAATCCCCGAGGCACTGGGAGTGCGTGCTCAACCAAGCATTCTACAATTTAATTGCTGGTCCTTCTAGCTTACCTCCAAGTGTTTTTCATCCTGTCCCTGTTTTACCGCAGACATGTGGGTCCCTTGCTAGTCCACTGGACTGGCTGCTGTTCCTGTTTAGAGACTCATTCTCAACAGTCCAGGCAGGGGAAAAAGGGAGTGTCTTGGTTCTTAAGTACAGGGCTGAGACATAAATTTGAAAGGGACAGATGGCATTTGACACAGTAAAAAAGTGTTTATACAGGATCGAAGAGTTAGAGGATCTTTTTTCCCCCTTAAGAAGCTATGCACCAACGCCTTTTTGTAATAGGAAACACATGGCATCGATGTCTAGTGGAAGACGTTAGTTCATTTTTCTTAGCTCTCATGGTACATCAGCAATGAAATTTTCCTTATTCAATAATGCTTTGACATTCAGCAGATTGGTTCAATAGCTTTGAACAATAAAATGAGATCTATAATTCCAAAACAACCCAAAGGACAAAATCAGCTGAAAATGCGCTTAATGAAGATATTATTAAAGCCTTTCTGTTAAAAAAAAAATAGATCCAAATTTGAAGAAGACGAGAAGGCAGCTATAAAACTGCTAAAGCAGAAAATGCCTAACTTAACTTTGAAACTGACAAGAATTATAGCTCCCACTTGCAAAGCAATGGATCTAAGAAGAAATCCCAAGAGTTATCATTTTTCACCAGTTTCCATTTCACTTGCATTTGATTTGTTACTCCCTGATTCCTTCCTTATGGTCTATGATATTCCAAGAAGCCTGTGGCCTTCCAGTGGAAGAATAAGTGGAAGAAAAGGTCTCTGCACCTTTTTAGCAGGAAGCTTCCCAGCAGTGTGGAATCACATATTGAACATATGGGCAAGCTTTTTTACCTCGGCAGGCTGAAAGCCAAAAGTGAAGTAACATCTTCTGTTATAGAATTCCTATGTGCTGATGATAACATAGTCTGTGCTCATTCAGAGGAAGACTTATAAACCACTTTTAAAACCTTTGCAGGAGCATATGAAAAGCTTGGCATCTCACTTTATTATAAAGGAGCCGAAGTTCATAAACCAATCTCTCTACAATGCCAGCAAAGCAACTTAATGGTATAATGCTAGAAAATGTTGATGATTTCTGTTGCCTAGAAAACCACCTCTCCACAAAAGTCAACATTGATACCAAAATATAACACCATTTGAGCTATGAAAGTGCAGCGGGGTTTTTTTTTTTCTTCAAATGAAGTAGAGAGTGTTTGAGGATCAGGACATTCCTAGGGAACCAAAATGCTTGTTTACAAAGCTATTGTCCTCCCAACTCTACTATATACACGCGAAACATGGACCAATTACAAACATCACTCTCAACTTCTGGAATGATGTCATCAGTGTTGCCTCTGAAAAATCCTGCAAATCTCTTGAGAAGGCAAGTGGACAAACATCAGCATTCTGGAAGAAGCACTGAAGTGAAGATTCCCCACTATCAACTTTGCTGGACTGGTCACATTGTCTGAATGTCTGATCACCATCTCCTAAAGCAGTTACTTTACTCACAATAATGTAAAATATAATAATAATAATAATAATAATAATACTTTACTTATAACCCTCCTCTCCCCAGAGGGACTAAAATGCATTAAAAGCATGGAATGGTTTACAGCAGCCAACCGAGCCAGGGTGGGTTTCCAGTAGCCAAGTGAGGTTGTATATTAAGTGGCTCTAGTCCTACTTCTCTCCATAGGCTAGAGTGCATAGAGGGTTTTTTTCAAAAGGAGAGGAGAGAGGGGGACATTTTTATTTCTTTGGGGAGGAGTTCCAGAGGCGGCGGGGGGGGGGGGGGGAATAATGGAGAAGGTTCCCTCTCTCATTCCCACCAACCACACTTGAGACGGGTGAGACTGAGAGCAGGGCCTCCTCCACAGACCACAGTTCCCGTGCTGGTTTATATATGGAGATGCGGTTGTTCAAATAGTCTGGAATGTCAGTGGACAACAAAATGTCAGTGGAATGTCCGTGGACAACAAAAGAGATTTAAAGACAGTGTTAAAGCAAACCTTAAACATTTGGCATAAACACCAAGAACTGGGAAACCTGGCTCTTGAGCGTTCTAAATGGAGGTCAGCTGTTACCAACAGCTCTATGCACTTTGAATTGATACGAATATAATAGCCATGATAGGATAACCATGTATAAATATGTGAGACGAAGTCACAGGGAGGACGGAGCAGGCTGGAGACTAGGACGTGGAACAATGGCTTCAAACTACAAGAAAGGAGATTCTATCTGAACATGAGGAAGAACTTCCTGACTGTGACAGCCGTTCAGCTGTGGAACTCTTTGTCCCAGAGTGTGGTGGGGGCTCCTTCTTTGGGAGCTTTTAAAGAGAGGCTGGATGGCCATCTGTCGGGGGTGCTTTGAATGCAATATTCCTGCTTCTTGGCAGGGGGTTGGACTGGATGGCCCATGAGGTCTCTTCCAACTCTATAATTCTATGATTCTATTATTCTAATCATAAGAGAGAAACATGCCAAGAGAAAGGCACCTCAAGCAAACCCTTTTCATAATGGCCTCCCACCTGGAAATCTATGTCCTCATTGTGAAAGACCATGTAGATCCAGAATAGGTCTTTACAATCACTTCCGGAAGTACCACCAAGACTCTACCCTTGGAAGACCATCATTCTCGGTCACGAGTGATTGTGTTTGATGATATGAGGATTTGGTCTCTACCCACATTTGCCAAGAGATAGCATTTTTTTTCTTCTTTTCCCCATGACATGTGCCCCGATGATTTTGGGGATTTCATTTTTTCTATGGATGGAGTATATAAAGGAGCAAAAGTCTATAAAATTACAGCTGTTCCTTATAAGAGGAGATGCGTGAGAATTATCAAAACACCACAAGTTCTACAAAACAAACTGGAGGATCCTGAAAACTGCAAGAATATTGGAAACTGAAGGATGAATTTATGCATAAGAGGTCTGAAGATATGAAGGAGAAAAAAGAACCGCTTTTCTAGTGTGTTGATTTAATGCTATCTGCACAGGCTACAGCATTATGGAAATTACTTTGAAAGAGCTCAAAGACCACTGATTATATTTAAACATCAAAAACCATAATACAGTTTAGAAGGTATTTTCCTTCACTTAAAAAAAAATTCAAGCATTCAGCATTAAAAATCCTGAATATAAAATCAAAAAGTTCCAATATACCAAGATCTAGCCTTGGAGCCTTAACAAATGCAAAGTCCTTTGCCTATTCGTTGAATGTCTAACTGCAACAAAGGCAGATATGTGACAATAATACCAGAGCGCAAGCTGCAGAACTTGGCAAAACTTTAGCAGCACCAAGAGAGGCAGAAAACCCCGAACTTGAGAAGTTGAAAATCACCTGTGCCAGAGAACAAAGCTCTTTATTGGAAAAACAGGTAAGCTATATCTTGATTTTTAAATGCCAGGCTAGTCTTCCAAATACCTGGCAAACAACAAAATTCCTCTCCGGATCATTCTTTATGTGGGTTCAGATTGGGTTAGGGGGGATTATAGTTCCTGAAGATTTCAATTTTGCATAGATTATGTTGGCCAAGATCCTACATCGTTTCAACATAGTGTAAATATCTGCTGGGTGAGTTGTATTATACTAATTCTATGCAATCTCTAAACTGAATACCACCTTAGCACAACCAGTGAGGACTAGTTAATGCTTTTTGCTGTGACTTCATTGCATAATATGATACACTTCTCTAGGTGCATCACTGTACATCTTTTTTTTTTATCATACCAGAAGCAAACCGAGGGTACAGTTGTAATGTATTTTAAAAACACAAAATTTAAGAACTTGACATTACACTAAATGTCCTTTGACCAGTAGATGGTCACTTGGAGTGCCTCTGGTGTTGCTATAAGAATGTCCTCCATTGTGCATATGGCAGGGCTGAGACTGCAATGTGATAGGTGGTCTGTGGTTTGTTGTTCTCCACATTCGCATGTCATGGACTCCACTTTGTGGCCCCATTTCTTAATGTTACATCTGCATCTCGTGGTGCCAGAGTGCAGCCTGTTCAACGCCTTCCAAGTCGTCCAGTTTCTCATCTGGTATCAGCCATTGATTGCAGTTCTGAGTTTTAGCATGCCACTATTGGAATCTTGCTTGCTGAGGTACTCCTGCGATCTTAGATCTTAGGAAAGTATTTCTTGATTTAAGGCATTGGTGTACTGGCTGATATCCGACTAGGGGATGAGTTGGAGATGTCACTGTCTTGGTCCTTTCATTATTGGCTGCTACTTCCCGGCGGATGTCAGGTGATGCACATCTGAAACAGATCCACATGCAGAGATATTTTCCCACCACCACCAACTCTGCATTATCCAAAAAAGTCACACTGGGTGCATAGCGCAACTTATGGCTGTGTAGATCACCAAAATAATTCTGCCCAAAATAATTCTTGATTGTAATCTGCCAGGAGTAGATGTATTGATATAGCTGCAGTAGCATCATAATAAAGAAAATATACTTGTAAAATCATGGAATAAGATCCATATTCATCATCCTTTCAGCATTTCAGTCTTTTGAAAAATCAATTACAGACTATCAGATGGCTTTTATTCTTCTAAGGAAATTAAAAACCTTCAGGACATTTGGGAAAACATAGAAAATTGCCTGCACATTTCCCTGTTTTGAAAACAGCCTGGTATATTTTTTTTGCTCTACTTTTCTGACTATCCCTTTCCTCGGGGGTGGGGGTCAGCTTTGATGCACAATGTCCTCTGTGTTTATTGCCTTAACCAGAATTTCTGACTTACTTTTATGACTATAGACTTGCATGCACATACAATGGCCATCTCTTCTTTCCTGAGAATGACTCAGGCCTCCTTGATAATGATTAAATAGTTTCTGAATCTCCTTGGAGACTACGGCCAGGGAAGAACATTCCAGACATGCCTAGATATTTCTTCTTTCTGTTTAAATATATGTTTAATTAAATAATATTTTAAAAAACTGGAATAAAAACAAGGATATGTGAGCAACAAGATGAGATATGAAATTCTGGTGGAATAAAGGAGTATAATTAAGCATCTAAGCAATGCATATCTTCTATACAAAATGATATTTAATTGTAGTTTTACAGTATTAAAGTTTTGCTGAGATGGGCTGACTTGTTGATGACTCCTTGCAAATGAAGATGATGAATTAAAACTAGATGTCTGCACCTTTTGCAATTTTCAGCTGATAGATTAGTTTTCCTAGCCCCAGGCTGAATATCCCTTGTTTGAAATGCTTGGGAATTTGGACTTCCGATATTTGTTCTGTACCTTGTTATGTACATATACCTGCATATATGTATGTACATAATAAGGTATTGTGTAAATAAATTTAATTTATGTTTCCTATACACTTTATACACATAGCCCAAAAGTAATTTTATGCAAAATATTTTTAATTTGTGCCCATCAAAAGGCAAAGTTGTCATTATATCAGCCAGTCTTGTGAACTACTTTGAAATTTCAGAAAAATAGATGCTAAATCTGAAGTGCAGTTTTCCACACAGAATTCATTCCTCTTCTTAAAAATAATTCCAAATCAGCTATGATTTCACATCTCGCTACCATCAGTAACCAGCATTTGACACATTTGTGATTTTCGTCGTCATGTCTCAAAATAGCTAACAGTATTTAGTTTAATTTTAGCAAGCTATTGCTTGCCTGGTGATATTGGCTGTTTAATTCAGATTTTTTCCCAAAGTGCTTTTATGTAGTCAAATATGCTTTAAGATGCCTTTTAGCCCACAATGTCTACCAGTGTGGGTTGGTAGAATGTATTGAAGAGATATAATTTGGATGGCCATCTTTTGGGAGAGCTTTGATTCCATGTCTCTTCCAACTCTATGATTCTGTGATTCTAAGTGAGATTGAGCACAGACCAGGCCCGTAGCCAGGATTTCGTTTCGGGGGGGGGGGGGGTGTGAATTTTTTTCAGGGAGGGTTCGGGGGGGCTGAGTTTCGGGGGGGCTGAGTCTGAGTGAAAGAGGGTCTAGCCTAGCAAACCTTTTGTATCATTACCCCAATACCCTCATGCATACGGGATATATTGAGTATGGTTATCAGATCATGATATGAATAAACATAACAGTTTAAATAATGCACCAGTAAGGCCTTTTCGCGAACCACCATGAGAATTTCGGGGGGGGGGGGGCTGAAGCCCCCCGAGCCCCCCCCCCCCGGCTACATGCCTGGCACAGACCCACGCCCTCCACCCCTTGTCAAATTATATATATAATTGCAACTTCAGCAGAAAGACCCGCGAAGAGCAGGGACTTGGAGCCCAGCTGATTGGATATGCAAACAACTGGAGGAGCGGAGGAGCCCAGCAACAGCTACTAATGCCCTAGGTACATTCCATCTCCCCCCTCTATTACAAATTAATCCCATTAAGAAACAAACACTTTGGTGTGCTATTCTTATTTTCTGATTCTTTGTATCCTTTTTGTCTCCTGTGTCTTTTTCTCTCCTTCCCGTCTCTTGCAGCAGCGCCAGTAACCACTTGGCTCCATAGCCCCCACAGCCCTCCGAGAGGGCTCCTTCCTTCTTTCTCCCAGAATATAACCTCCCTTCACCCCAACTAACCCCAGGTCACCCTTGTTCCCATGGGCACCCTGGCTCCCATAATGTGATTCCCCCGGTATCCACAGACCCCTTTTGTGTGTGTATCATGTAATATTTTATGTTTTATAAACTTTGGGAGATATGAAGCCACCAAGCAAGATTCTGGTATCCTTTCACCAGCACCTCTTGACCCCGACATCCCACCAGCTGATTGTTTCCTTGGCCAGCAAATCTCTGGCTGACATTTCTCCACAAAGCCTGTCCATAGTCAGTTCTCATAACATTGCAATTGCTGTCAAGCCTGTTACCCAAATGCTTTGAAAGGAGGGATGTCTTGCTATCCCTGTATGTTTTATGTTTGTACATTTTGAAGCATCCACTTGTACTTGCATCTAGGTCAGCTGAACTGAATAAACCTCTGTGGCTTGTCTTCAACCTGGTGAGCTGTTTCTCTGTCCTGGCCCATTTGGTTTGACTTGCACTTGCCGGGCACAGACCCTTTTAACTGTGCTCCTAGTTATCCACAATACTAGTAAGAGCTCCTTTATATCCCAATTATTCTGTACCAGATTTAAATTCTGTTTACAAGAAAAAGGTTCTCAAACAAAAACTTTTGTTTGAATGAACCTCATTATGCTAAAGAAAGTTCAGGTGTTAAGGATATGACATTAGGGAAGGAGACATGCCAAGCAAGAGAGGTTTTATTTGACTGGATGATAAATGTGGTGTTCAAGAATTCACACAATCGTTTGATAGCATTAACATAATTGTTGATTTCACCACTGCTAACACAACTGAAATTAAATTAGATTTCTTTTTGGATTATTCACTTTTTTCTTGTCTCTAAGCTCATGCTTTTATTAAATGCGTTGTAAAAATGGCTGAAACCTATATGCGTTTACACTTAGCTAATTACATGACTAAATTGTGATTATGCAACAATCAAGAGTATGAAAGAATTAGGTAATTGTTTTGAGTTCATTATCACTATAATTTTGACACTACTATATTGCCATGATATTAAATATCCCAACATATATTGGGCATCAACTCCATGGGGGGAGGAAAAGCCATTCTGAGGATGATTGGGAAGAGGGAAGTTGTCCTTCGGGGGGAAAAAACAAGATATATTGTGTCTATTTTCTGCTTATGTAGGTGATAAAATTAATAATGTCCTGTAGTGTTTACTACTACTGGAAATAAAAGAAGTAAGGAGCAAGAGGAAATCATTTACACTCTCTGCTGAGATTTGAAAAAAAAGGTTTACACCAAAGCAGCATCAAGCTAGGAAATATTTTTACTCTTGAGTCAATTGAACCAGCCGACATCTATTATTCTGAATGTCATCTCTATCCAACTCATCAGTATAACCCAAGAAAAGCCTTCAACAACTTCCCTGTGTTTGACTCCCAATTCATACAATAAACTGCTTTATTTCCAATCTTTCTGTTTATTTCCAGTTATCTATGTTTGCCCCATCTTAGGCATATACCATATCATTATATCTGTTCCAGTGAAATATGTATGCCATATCTTGTACACATGGCTTGGGTTGTATCTGAGTCATATCTCATCCTATTAAATCTGTTTGCACTCTTAGGCACACAAGGTTCTGTTTATTTACTTAGAAGAAACTCCCTTTCAACAAAGAATTATTCTTTTGCAAGAAACCCAGGCTGCCAACAGGCTCTCTTTCCCCTGCCATCAGCCAGTAAGTGGGAAAAGGGGAAAAGACTGCAACTTCAGGAAAGCAATCTCTACCTGCAGCACCAGGAAAACAATCTCTACCAGCATTGTTTAGGTGAGGGTAAGAAAAGTTGCCTTTAGGGTTATACTATCAAAATCCCATTAGTGACATTGACCTCATGTTCCGTCTTCCAGGAACTTAGTTTGCATTGCCCCTTAGTTGCATGAAATAGCATCCTTTTGCATTTTCCCCAGGGTTGCTACAGTCTCAGCAGCACCCTAAAAGTTAACTATTAACAGGGGCTTAAAGCCAGCCTACACCGCTCATTCAACACGAAAGTTGTTGACTTCATTTGGTTGGGATGTTTTAAGCCACCCCTCTCGCAGTCCCTATCTCGCACCCAGTGACTACCATCTGTTCACTAATTTGAAGGAACACCTTAGTGGAAAACACTTTTATGACGAAGATGAGGTGAAAACTGAAGTGATGAACTGGCTGAAAAAGGCAGTGGGAAACTTCTATGACACAGGCATCAAAACCTCATCCCACGGATGACAAAATGTATTGAACTAAATGGTGATTATGTAGAAAAATAATGAAATACCTATACTACAATCCATGTAAATTTTATTAAAATATATTCATTCTTTGTATTTTTTTAAACATCTTGTAACCTTCCTTTCCAGATAATCCTTGTACTATAATTGTGGTAGTATGAAAGCAACCATACTCTGGAAAATAACCATAACATGGCACAAGTTACTCAGCATTTTTAACATCCTATTTTATTTGATGTTGGCTTTATGTAACCTTAAACAGTTTTGATCCTGTTCTCAGTTTTATAACCATGGTGTTTAATCCTTTACTGCTGGCCTTCTATAGTTTATGGACACGCACTTCCATTGTTCTGTACTGGTATTTTGCAATGTTTGGTGAAAACCTGGTGTACTGGTTTGGTGTACTGCTTGTACTGTTTGGATATAGACTTCTAAAGCCTATATGATAGATGTTTGATTAGAAAGCACTTTCTGAATAAATAAATGCAGTGTTGTTGTATGCCTTTCAATGGTTTCCTACATATACCTTAAGGCATACTTATCACAGTATCATACTTATCACCTTAAGGCATACTTATCACATTAACAGATACATAAACAGATGTGGTGTTTATTGTGCAAGAACTACAATAAAAATGAGTTGCTGTGAATATTCCGGGCTGTATGACCATGCTCCAGAAGCATTCTCTCCTCACATTTCACCATACAGCTCGGTAAATTCACAGCAACCCAGTGATTCTGGCCATGAAAGCCTTCGACAACACATACAATAAAAATACATTGTCTACATCATCATAGTGGAGTTGAAAGCAGTCCCATATGTACCGCAGAAATGTCAATTACTGATTTTAAAACTTTGTATGAGTCATTCATTTATTTTTTTCATCTTAGAGGATTTTCTTTCCTCATAAGTTTTTATTATGCATTTCAAAAAAACAAACAATTTTTTCACATAAAGAAAAGAGAAGAACAAAGAAAGGGATAATGGATGTGGAGCTCTGATTAGTAGATTTGTTGTTGTTGTTCATTCGTTCAGTCGTCTCCGACTCTTCGTGACCTCATGGACCAGTCCACGCCAGAGCTCCCTGTCGGCCGTCACCACCCCCAGCTCCTTCAAGGTCAGTCCAGTCACTTCAAGGATGCCATCCATCCATCTTGCCCTTGGTCGGCCCCTCTTCCTTTTTCCTTCCACTTTCCCCAGCATAATTGTCTTCTCTAGGCTTTGCTGTCTCCTCATGATGTGGCCAAAGTACTTCAACTTTGTCTCTAGTATCCTTCCCTCCAGTGAGCAGTCGGGCTTTATTTCCTGGAGGATGGACTGGTTGGATCTTCTCGCAGTCCAAGGCACTCTCAGAACTTTCCTCCAACACCACAGTTCAAAAGCATCTATCTTCCTTCGCTCAGCCTTCCCTAAGTAGATTAGGACTATATAAATGTTTACTATATTACCGAGGGAAAGGAAGGGGATTGAGGGGGAAGAGAAACCTTATATTTGTTATAATTATTATATCTATATCTACAAATTAAATTGAACAAAACTTTGTTTGTTTCTGAAGATCAGTTGGTTTGTGACCAAACATTATAGTAAATGCCGCCTCTCTACTATAGAATGAATGCAGTCTGGCACTGCTTTAACAGCAATCATCAATGCTAAGGGTGCACCACTTTAACCGGCATAAGTATGAACATTGTCCATACACATCACTTGCAAGAGTGAAAAAGGCTTATCCGCATGTGCTACTTCTGTTTCCCTTTAATGACTCAAATGCTACATAGAAAAATACATGAAGATATTGTTCTCTCTAGATAGGAAGAGTTCAATTTCTAATTGTGTTGACTCTTGGACACCAACGAACAGTTTTCTCTTGTCCCCACAGCAGACACCATTGTATTCATTAACTGCAATTTCCCAGAAGACATCACAGCCCTGTTTCAATATTGTCTAACTACAACCTACTTCCCAGTGAGATCATGAATTCTGTGAACATAAAGATGGAATAGCCATGAGGAGCCCTCTTAGCCCTGTTATACCATTTTTTTTACATGGCACACTTTGAAAAACAAGTCCTGGAAACAGCATCTACTCAATAGGTACAAACTAGGCATCGAGCATAGAGTGAGGTGCTATTTGTATGCCGATGACACTCAAATATATTTCTCCATGCCTTCAAAATCAGCCTCAGTTCAGGATACTGTATCTCTTCTGAATTTATGCCTGGAGGGTGTAATGGGCTGGATGACAAAAAACAAACTAAAACTAAATCCAAACAAAAGGTGCTTGCCATCAAGGGTCTTAATCTGGAGATGGAGTTTGTCAACCCTAAAATGGATCACTAAAACATGCCCGGTAAAAAGATCACCCATTTATGCATTAAATTTTGCTTAAATAACAGTCTTTCCCAGCTGGAAAAACAAAAATTGAGAGTGGGTTAGCCTAGCCTCCTGTGGTTGGGAGTTGTAGCCACAAAGTTTGGATCTATATTGCCATGTAATGCTATTTGGAATTGCATTGTATGGTCAATGTAGATCCACATAATGCAGTTTAATTCAAAGTATGGAAAAACATTATAGGAACAGCTTGATAAAATATTGTATGTTTATAACTAAGTCCAAAACAGATACAATGACAAAAAAGCAACTATATGAATTGAATGTAAATTAAAACCACACAGCCATATTACCAGAAGCAAGAATTTGATATCCCTTCTGCTCCTGGGTCTAAAGAAAGGCAGGATGAGGAAAAAAAGGTCTTCCCCATAATTATCTTAGTACTCTGGCATGTTCATAGCAGGAGATACTGTCTTTCATAGCGGGAGATACTGTCTTGGTCAGCCTTCTCTGGACACCTGATAGCTTGCTGAATCCTGGAATTTGCAGTTTATGGAGAGGTATTTGGTTATCTGTGTGCTTCAACTGACTTGGATTTCCAGCATTTAAGGATTCAAGAGAAAGCATTCAAGATAAGCAAAATCAAAGTGTTATAATGGTGCAGTGTATATATTTTTTGGTCGTGTCAGGAGTGACTTGAGAAACTGCAAGTCGCTTCTGGTGTGAGAGAATTGGCTGTCTGCAAGGACGTTGCCCAGGGGACTCCTGGATGATTTGATGTTTTTATCATCCTTGTGGGAGGCTTCTCTCATGTCCCCGCATGAGGAGCTGGAGATGATAGAGGGAGCTCATCTGCCTCTCCCCGGATTTGAACCTGCGACCTGTTGGTCTTCAGTCCTGCTAGCACAGGGGTTTAACCCACTGCGCCACCGGCAGCTCACTGGTGCAGTATGAAAGCAACCTTATTAGAGGAAACAATACCATCCAGGCATGAATTTCCAGGGACGGCACCAGCAGTTTTGGAATTTTGGAATCTTCAAAATAGGAATCTTTCAAATTGCTTAAATTGCAAGTAGAAGAAGAATCCTGTGAAGGCACAGAAATCTGAGGTCTTAAATAGTAATTTCCTATTTTTCTAAGTATGAAACAAGGTGGCCCAAAAAACCTTGCATCTGCTAAAATGGATTGACCTGTGGGATTCCCCAAAATTACCTTGGGAATCTGCATGTGGCCTGTAACCAGCATTTAGCTCCTATTATAATGGAAATAACATTTTCTAATGACATTTCCTGGAAAGGAAAATGCAGAAACTAGATGGTATACTTGTGTGATCAACATGTAGCAATGTGGATCATGCTTGTTTTTTCCCTTATGCATAGTACATATTTTCCTTATATGTTTTTCTCAACAGAATACAAAGGAAAATGTTTATTTTCTTCGATCAAGTTGGAAGTACATAAAAAACAATACTCCAGCCATTGGATTTTGGATATGTACGTTCATGCATGTCTTCCAATAAATTATATTTCCTGATATATTCCCAACTGGATCAGTCTCTCAACTTCCAAGCCTATAGTAGGGATAAAGAACAAAAATACTACAAATTATTGTTGTTATTATTATTTATTTATAAGCCATCTTTCTCCCCTTGGGGACTCAAGGCAGCTAACAATCCCACACTTTGGTCATAGTTTAAAAAGCGCAATACAAAAATTAAAAATTAAATAATACAGTGTGGATTAAGGTAAAAAATCACATCACTTCTGGCTGTAGGAAATGGCTGAGGCTGATGGGTGTTAGAATCCAGTAACATCTGGAGGATCACACCTTAAAAATAAGGACAGGTCTGAGGCCTCGAAGGTAAAATGCTTAGAAAATTGGGTGCCTAAAGCTACAAACGACCTTCCTTTCCAGACAATTTAGAGCAAGTGGTAGACAATAATGGGAAGACAATGCAACTTTCTTCACCCCAGAAAAAAACTCTTCTTTTTCAATTTGTCTGTAGCTAGTTATACAAATGAAGCAAAAAAAAATCATCTCCCTACAAGAGGTTCTATCCTTAGGTTCTAGCACATCAAGTTGTCTTTGCCGGTAACATCTTGTAAGGGTTTAGGATTCCTTTGGGATCCAACATGGTCTTGAACTGCTGCATAAGAAGGACAGCCTCCTGAGATTTACTGTAATGGATATAATGCTTCTTCTTGAAGCCCAGGCCATGTTCTGCACTGATGCTTCCTCGGTACTTGGAAGTCCATTCATACACATAGGGTTCAATGGCATCCAGGAGAGAATGACTGTAGGACTCTGCTGTGATGTTCAGGTGCAAGTTTCCATCTCCTGTCAAAGCAAATCAGAGGTAGGAGTTGATTTGAAAAAAAAAGAAAAAAAATGTTATTTATATCCTGCCACCATCTCCCAAAAGATGGTGGCAGGGGTGTCTTACAAGGCACTACAATTGTAGTATATAACATGAACAGTACGTGTGTATAAAAACAGTATCACATAAAAGTTATAAAAACAACCACTATTAACACATAAAATAAAATAAAATAAAATCACAGTTTAAAACACAGACGATCGGTAGTTAAATCTAGCTGCTTTCAATTCACAATGAAAGTGCTAAAGTGTCAACCTCATTTGGGCCCATTTAAGCCTACTCAAGGCCAAAAGCCTGCTTTAAAATCCATGTTTTTAGGTTGGATCAGAAGGAGTCAAGTGGGAGGGCTAACCTAATCTCTTTTGCGAGGGTCGTCCAGAGCCAGGGAGCCACTACAGAGAAGACACTCTTTCTCGTTCCCACCAACCGCACTTGAGACAGTAATGGGACCGAGAGAAGGGCCTCCCTTGCCGATCTCAAAGCCTGCACTGGTTCATAGAAAAACATGCTGTTTTGAAGATAGGTTGGACCTGAAGTGGATACAGCTTTGTAAGTAATAGCCTGCACCTTGAAATGAGCCCTCCACTTGAATTGAACAGACACAATCCTGTATTCTTGAAAAAAATAATATTATCATACATATAACAGTGAGCCATGTTAAAAACATGAGAAATATATATGCAACACCATAATTCAGTTTTACTGGCAAACTGAAGGTTAAACCGCCCCCTTCTAAGAGATACGGACACATACATAAATTGCAAAAATTAAATGTATGGGGACACAATATATCGCATGAAAAACTTTTATTTATATTTTTTAAAATATATTATTTGTAAGATAATAATATACATTTCCAAGATTTTTATCATTTCTTATTACGTTTGCATGACATAGCCACACACTGTAGACAACACACTAATGTGTTGCAACACACAGTTTGGGAAGCTCTGCTCTAAGGGACGCTTATCATAAAAATGATAAAAGAGTGATAGGTAAAAACTATTACAAGCAAAAACAAAAGACAGAACAAATCACAAGAGCAATAGTATTTCAACAGAACAAATGCCGTTCACACCATGTGGTATATAGTCGGGGAAATAGAAATGTCTGGCTACTACAAAAAAGACATGGTAGTTCACCACAAGCACCTGAGAAAGTAATTTAAAAGATAGGCTTTCTTGACCAAAAACATTCTCAAAGAAGTGCACCTAACTGTAGAATTTATGGAGTTTGACTCCACTTTAACAGCTATGGCTCAATGCTATGGAGTCATAGGAGTTGTAGTTTTACAAGGTCTTTAGCATTCTCTGCCAAAGTGTGCTGGTATCTCACCAAACCACAGGTCTCATGATTCCATACCACTGAACTATGGCAGTAAATGTGTTGTCAAATTGTATTAATTAATTCTACAGTGTAGATGCACCTAACATCACCTTCTTTCAGAGGTATATGTTTTTACATTTTTATAATATTGTGTTTTATTGTTATTGTTATTGTTATTGTCTGAATCTGGCATTGAATTATTGCCATAGTTTGTAAGCCACCCTGAGTCCCCCTTTGGAGGTGAGAAGGGCGGGGTATAAGTACAGAAAATAAATAAATACATACATCTGTTCCAACTCACCTAGATGGCCATAGCCCACCACATTCTTGGCACTTCTGCCCAGACGTTCCCGCATGTCGGTCACAAGATCATAGAGTCTCTCCACAGGGAGGGAAATGTCATATTTGTAAACAGATCCATCGAATGTCAGGGCCTCGGTGATCCGCTCCCGTAAAGCCCACAGTGCCTGCAAGTGAGCAAAAGCAGTGAAACACGGATGGCCACACAAAAGTACAATGTTACTTGAATCTACTGAATATGCCTTCTTTACTACCTGTGCAAATATATCAAATACAGTTTCCAATAATTCACACTGGGAGACCTGGGTTTAATTCCCACAACTTGTTGTAAACCACCCTGAGTCGCCATGGGGAGATAGGGTGGGATATAAATAAAGTTATTATTATTATTATTATTATTATTATTATTATTGGTTGAGATAAGGGCACTTTTTGTTTTCTGATGGTTCAATGCACATGAACTTCATTTAATGCACAACATTATTTAAAATGTTGTATAAAATTACACTTAAGCTATTTATGTAAGGGATATATGAAACATAAATGAATTTGATGTTGAGACTCGAGTCCCATTACCAATATATATGTTCGTATGTAAAAATACAAGTATTACAAAATCCTCAAAATAAAAGAATCCTTCTGGATTTTTGGTTCTGGTTCCAAGGCTTTTTAACAAGGGATACTCAACCTGTACTATCTTGTGTCTGTTATACCAGTTAATGACCCTTTTTACACTGCCATATGAAATCCAGATTATCTGCTTTGAACTGGATTATCTTAGTCTATACTGCCATATAATCCAGTTCAAAACGATAATCTGGATTTTATATGGCAGTGTAGAAGGGGTCAAGGAAAGCAGTCAGTATGTCAATATACTTTTTTATGTTAAGATATTTTATTTCTGCTAGAGCTTATGAATGCTACTTTTTTGAACTACAAACCTTAGAATAATTCACTATTATAATCATCATCATCATCATCATCATCTTTATTTCTATCATGCTTTCTCCCCATGGAGACTCACAGCAGCTTACATGACACAACCCAATGAATTTAAAAACATGGTAAATTCAAAAATTCAAAACAAGAATTAAATATTTGTGTCATAGATAGACATCAAAGTCCAGTTAAGATACAATACAAATACCCATACAATTAAAATTACATTTAAAACTAAATGTCCAGCAAAAGTAAATATCCAGCAAGCAATAAAATAAAAATGAAAATGATGGTGTTGTTGAAGGCTTTCATGGCCGCAATCCCTGGGTTGCTGTGAGTTTTCCGGGGTGTATGGCCATGTTCCAGAAGCATTCTCTCCTGTTGTTTTGCCCACATCTATGGCAGGTATCCTCAGAGGTTGTGCGGTCTGTTGGAAACTAGGAAATGAGGTTTATATATCTGTGGAATGTCCAGAGTGGGAGAAAGAACTCTTGTCTGTTTGAGGCAAGTGTGATTCCCCCAGGCAGGAAGCAGCCGGGCTTTGAAGCTGCAATGCCATTCAGTGCTAATCAAGGTGGCCAATTGCAACATTCACACTTGCCTCAAGTAGACAAGAGTTCTTTCTCCCACCTTGGACATTCCACAGATATATAAACCTCACTTGCCTAGTGTTTAACAGACCACACTACTTCTGAGGATGCCTGCCATAGATGTGGGCAAAATGTCAAGAGACTGCTTCTGGAACATGGCCATACAGCCTGGAAAACTCACAGTAACCTGAAGATGATGGTGTTTCTATGTCTGGTTTCATCCTGGCTATCTCCAAACTTGCAACAAATGCACTAGCTATTCAGAAAAACAGACTGCATTATAACTTCATGTATGTAGTTCTGTCAATTCAAGCTGCATAACATTCAAAATAAGTTATAAATTCAGCTAAGAAATGCAAAATTTTCAGTGCAAGTTGCTATACTCAGATCCAAAAGCCTGACCATTTATTTATGCCTTATACACATTCTAAATTACTTTCTTGGGCTACTTCTTTTAAAAGGTTTAATCCCCAAACAGTAAATGGTTCTATAAATCCCTATAAATTTTGAACACAATGGTGATTAAATGAAAAAAGTTTTCCAAAGAGTACATGATACAAATACATGTCTTTCCACCTTCTTATGTTGCATTTGCACATCACAGTGCTTTTTTCAATGTGGAAAAGTCCAAATGGCAATTCAATTTGGACATTTGGAAAGCATTCCCCTGATGCTCCTTATTCTGGGCATTCTAACTTTCTAATTCATTTGAAATAGTATCATAATATGAGAGGAAACTGTGATTTAAATGAGAAAGAGAGAGAGAACTAATGCTGCATGTTATTGTTTATTCATTCAGTCGTTTCAGACTCTTTGTGACCTCATGGACCAGCCCATATTGAAGGCAACTGCTGTGAAATACCCCTGGAAAATACTAATATGTAGTAATTGAGTTGCAATGTCTGTAATTTGAGATATCTGGGAATTTGGGGATGACTTCTCTACACCTCATAAGCAAACAGGTGCACATCCAATCAGCACCTAATACCGAATTACATGTAAGCCCTAAGCCAAACTTATTGGAGAGAAGAGGAATGCACCTTTATCTTTGTTTCATCAGAAGCCAGCGTTCCCTCTATGACCAAATCGGAGGCCATTACGTGTTCCAGGAAGTGGCTCAGTTTTTCTTCATCGTGGGCTGAATTGGAGCCTGAAGTCTCAATTAGCACATAGAAAGGGCTTTCTGGAATTGGAATGAGAAAACAGGCAATAACAATCAACACATATATACAGGAGACCTTAGGGTGCAGCTTACACTGTGGAATGAATGAATGCAGTGTGGCACCACTTTAACTGCCAAGGCTCAATGGTATGGAATCATGGGAGTTGTAGTTTTACAAGGTCTTTAGCCTTCTCTGCCAAAGAGTGCCGATGCCTCAGCAAATGACAAATCCAAGGATTCCACAGTTTAGCCTGTGCAGTTAAAGTGGTATCAAACTACATTAATTCTCCAGTGAGGCACATCCTGAGTTGCTCCACATTTTGCTTTTTCAAAAACACATTGTCAATGGATCTTGCCAACATGCCCAAAGGAGTGGCACAAGAGCACTTTTGTGAGTCACACTAGCATCCATATTATTTCGTTAAGAAAAAAACTAACTTGGAAATTCCCAGAGAAGAAAGAACTTTTTTTATTGAAACAAAAATAACAAACCACAATATTATTTCATTTGTTGGCAAATACAATTTCACTGTACAGCAGGGATTCAAATTCCGGTTACACAAAGTAACCCAATAGTCAAACCACAATTTCAGAAATTATTTCAATGTAGATGAATGTACTGTTTATTCAGAAACAGAGTTTCTTATGTCATCATATCGTATTTAGTAAATATTCCTCTCTTTTGTTGCTTTGTTGATCAGTACTTTACAATGAAGGCTTCAAATCCTGTTTTGATGTTCTGCAAAAATCTGGCAGCCAATGTGAAATTTGTCCCGCTTTTGAAAAATCACTACAAACTCGGACCCAAAACTGTTTGCTTTGGCACTGCTTCCTCAAAAAGTAATCAGAACACACAATATCTGCATTCACAGAATATTATTAACCTCAACTTCCTGGACATCGATCTTTTATACTGACTCAGTGGTCAATGATGGATTCAGAAAAGGATGTTTGAGCACCTGTCCAGGGTCCAACTGAGAGAAAGAGTCTCAAAAGCCAAAGATAAATTTCTAATGCAAAGGTTAAAGCATGAACATTAATCCAAGGTGCATGGATCAAACATGAGCTTGATTAATCCAAGAGACAAGGAACAAAACATGATCTTGAGTCCATGGTAAAATCCCCAAGACTGGTAGCAAAACTTGACTAGGAAATTTGGCTTGAAGCTAAGATAGGACCATGAACAAGGCAGGAACTTCTTGCTCTATTTGCTACGTTGCTTGATCCAAGACCTGAGAGCTATTCTTTCCCTAATTAAGGACAGCAATGTATGAAAGCATTCCATTGGCCTTGAGGAGTCTCTCTCGGCCTCTGCCTCCCTTTCCCATGGTGCTCAGCTTGCACCTGGAATTCCTTCCCCGCAGGAGCAACCTTGATTCTCTGTCCAACCCCACTTCCTCATGTCCTCCTCCCTTCTCTGTCTGTCAGCTTCTAAAACAGTTTTGTTTTCACACAGACAATCAACCAAACTCCCTCTGTTCTCCCAACCGGGGAATCATCATCCTGTTCCAACCCTATCTGTCTGAGCACCCCCAGAAGCATCAGACCCTGCAGGCACTGCACCCCCAAACCCCTCATCATCACCCTCAGCTGGCTGAACTACAACATTTAATTAATTTTAATTTTTCCCTGTGCTCTAGGTATGAATATCTTTGATTTTGATCCATTACATCCAGAATCTAAAATGATCTACCTGCATCACTGTTACTTTACATTGATGCTCATTTAAATTGAAATCTACTCATTCTTACCCAGGTCCTTCAGATGTTAGATATTAATTTTGAAAGTATAAGTGAAAAGAGAAGATAAATCCTCACAGCCTCTGAGGAGAGATAGATAGATAGATAAACCTCACTTGCCTAGATTCCAACAGACCTCACAACCTATGAAAATGCCTGCCAAATATGTGGGCAAAACGTCAGGAGATAATGCTTCTCGGATATGGCAATACAGCTCAGAAAAGTCACAGCATCCCAGAAGATAAGTTACTAAGATACTGTGTAAAAATAAAGACTTTGGAATGCTGGTTAAATGATACAGAATGTTCAATAGGAAGTTCTAAAAAGAATCAATGACTTGTTATACAGTAACATTAGGTAAATATTTGTGCACAGATCCATCACATCTTTAAAACCACCAAAATTGTTCTGTCACCCTCCGTAAGTCAATGGTGGACAACTGGGTAGCAGCGAACGAAGAAAGTAAGTAAAGAATCTGTAAATGTTAACCGAACAATTAGAGTGATAGTGGGAAGTCAAAGAAAATAATCCCATCTGTTGGTCTTATTCATGCAACTGATACCTGCTACTGGACGGGCCAGCTTCAAGTGTCTTTCCACCAGCTTCATGCATTCACTGTCCATGAACTCATAGGCAGACAGGATCTCACCCAGCATCCCTTTACAAGTGGTGAAGGTCTGCAGGACTTGAGAGAAACTTTGACAACCTTCATGAAGAAAGCAAACAATAAAGAAATCAATTAAATAGAAGAAAAAATATAGAATAGGAAGTGAGGAAGTGAGAGAAATGTACCTTTAGGAAGAGACATTCACTCCTGGAAGAGTTATCATGGGGGAAAGGGGTCTCCATTGAAATTTTACCATCAATCCTTGTTCCCACAACAAGCCAAATTTTTCAGTATCCAATTATCACAAGAACAGAAAGTGAGTTGAACTCTTTTGGGCAGGGGCCCAGATAGCAAAACAAACACCACTGTAATGTTTACCCTTCCTTATGCTATCCACAGCTTTCATCTCTCTCTCTCCCCCCCCCCCCAATCTATCTATTTATCTACTATATTTATACTATATTTATACTATAAATAATATAATATCTACTATATTTATACTATATTTATCTCACCACACTAAAACAGTGGATGTGGCTCTTAATGAGACATGCCGCATTATCACAGGGTGTCTGCGCCCCACACCACTGGAGAAATTACACTGCTTAGCCGGTATTGCACCACCTGACATCCGCCGGGAAGTTGCAGCCAATAGTGAAAGGACCAAGGCAGAGACATCTCCAGCTCATCCCTTGTTTGGGTATCAGCCAGCATGTCAACGACTTAAATCAAGAAATAGTTTTCTTAGATCTACAGAGACACTCGCTGGAACACCTCAGCAAGTGAGAGTTCAAAAGTGGCAGGGTCAAACCCAGCCCCTCAATCCATGGGCGATACCAGATGAGAGACTCCCCCCTGGGCACACAGAAGACTGGGCGACTTGGAAGGCGCTGAACAGACTGCACTCTGGCACTACAAGATGCAGAGCCAATCTTAAGAAATGGGGCTAAAAAGTTGAATCCACGACATGCGAGTGTGGAGAAGAGCAAACCACTGACCACCTCCTGCAATGCAACCTGAGCCCTGCTACATGCATGATGGAGGACCTTCTTGCGGCAACACCAGAGGCACTCCAAGTGGCCAGATACTGGTCAAAGGACATTTAATCAGCTACCAAGTTTGCAAAATTTGTGTTTTTTTTAAATTGTATCTGTTTGTTTGTTTTGTTCTGTTAGAAATGTAATACAATGTTCTGGTTGCGGATGACACGATAAATAAATACTATATTTATATCCTGCCTTTCTTGACCTCATGTGAAACTCAAGGCAATTTACAACATAGGCAATAATTCAACGCCTTAAAAATAATACACAATTAAAATAAACATGTCAATTAAAAATTAAAATCAAAGTTTAAAACATTAAAACATTTTAAAACATTACAATTACTATTATAAACCACACTATCTGCAATCTTAATCCAAGCCATTCCGATAGTCATAATTCCAAATCCATCTATTGCACTGTATTATTCTCCAAAGGCTTGATCCCAAAGCCATGTTTTCACTCTCTCTCTAAAGGTCAGAGGGAAAGGGCTGATCTAATATTGCTGGGGAGGGAGTTCCACAGCCAAGGGGCCACCACTCAGAAGGCCCTGCCTTCGTTCCCACCAATCGCGCCTGTGAAGGAGGCAGGATCGAGACCAGGGCCTCTTCGGACGATCTTAATTTACACTCACGCACACACATAGATGACTAGATTTGCACTTTAAAAAAATACTTGTTCCAACTTACATACTAATTCAACTTAAGAACAAACCTACAGAACCTATCTTGTTCGTAACTTGGGCACTGCCTGTAATTAAAACATGCTATCAACTCCATTGGTCTTTCATTTTATTTTGGACTGCTATTATGTTACTTTTTTTCCATTTTTTAAATGTTGAGTGATGCTTGCAACATGAATGAATAGAATACACACAAAAACTTTTCTGTAAGTGATCAATACAATCTCAAAAATGAAACCTAAAGGGGTCAGCTGTGTGCATTGTAGTTCAAGCAAGCTGTTGTTGTTGGGGTTGTTTTTAGATTTATTTATTCAAATAGACATACATTTGTGTTTGTTGCGTACAGTGCAATACTTTCCAGCTATTAGTGTTCCATAATCATTTCTCAGATAATATATTTTATTTAAAGGGCCACAGTCTTCTATTTAAATAGTACATATAATGGTACCATAGACTCTAACTTAGTATCTGCTTTCTCCTTGTCTACAGTCTTATAGGATCCTCTATATACATTTCTAATTTAATTTTACATTGAGATGTTGAATCATTGGTTGCCATTCATTAACAAAGTTCTCTAATACAGTAGTTGTCCTCTTACTAGTACAGTTATTTTATTTTATTGTTGTTGTTTGTTAAATGATTGTGACCCAAGAGGTAGTGTTCATTTTGTCAGTTTTACAAATTTGATGCAGTCAAACACATTCTATATCTATATCAGATTTGGATATCAATGTTCAACAGAGTTGTTGGTTGGTCTTTCTTTTAACACAATTTCATGTCCTCCTACTGTCACTAAGGAGACCATCAGATATTATTTTCCTGGAGAGATGATCATATGTGAAACCATTTTCAAAGCACCATGGGCAGGATGTGCTTGGTGTGGCCCAATTTCCCTATGCATCCTCAAGCAGGAACAAAGTTCATTGTTCTTCTTTAATGTAGACATTCTGAAGTCACTCTGAGAGCCTAGACCCGAGTGTCAAGCTTGTGGCCCTCCAGGTGTTTTGGACTTCAGCTCTCAGAATTCCTGGCTATTGGACAAGCTGGGAATTGAACAAGCTGACTTCTAGGATTTGGAGGCCCAAACATCTGGAGGGCCACAAGTTTGACACTTCTGGCCTAGACTACAGTGCAGCTCATAGCTTCAATAAATATTATTTGTCATTATCTTGATTAAGTAACAACAGTTTTGAAGAATGAATTCGGTAAATAAAATTGTATGCTGGGCACCTGATGGTGCTCCTAAGTGGGGCATCTCCATGGCCCCCACAGCCTCGCTGCGAGACTACTTCAACGGCCTAGCTTCCTGCTTCTGGCTATAGCAACACCTGCGCGGGGCCATATCAATACCTCTTTGGCCCTGCTGCCTTACCACTCCTGGGCAGGGCGCCTTATGATCCAGACAGCCTTGCGGTGAGAATACTTCAATGGCCTAGCTGCCCGCTGCCGGCCATAGCAACACCTGCGCGGGGCCATAGGAACACCTCTTTGGCTCTACTGCCTTCCAACTCCTGGGCAGGGTGCCTCTATGGCCCCCACAGCCTTGTGGCGAAAGTATGTCAATGGCCTAGCTGCCTGCTGCCAACCATAGCAACACCTGCGCGGGGCCATAGCAAACACCTCTTTAGCCCTGCTGCCTTCCAACTCCTGGGCAGGGTGCCTCTATTGCCAGACAGCCTCGTGGCGAGAGTACTTCAACGACCTGGCTGACCGGCAATAGCAACCCCTATTGAATGACTCCTTGCATCTTTATTGTATAAGATCAAGATCAGAATGAAGTCCAAAGAAGATAGTGCACAAATCAGAAACAATTATAACTTGTAAGCTACTCTGAGTCCCCTTTGGGGTGAGAAGGATGGTATATAAATGTAGTACATAAACAAATATTAATTACAGTTCCTTTGTATGCGAAAATGTTAATGTAGTTCCCGAATGGTTGCATACATACACTCTTCAAGCTGTTGAGAAAAAAACAATTTTCTGTGAACTTCCTTCTATGCTCTGGTTTTGACCATTTTCTTCATAGGACCAGCTACCACATAAAAATTAAATACAATCCAGATGGATGAATTGAAAGACAAAAACAGTTTTACCTCAACAGCAACTGCATTCAAGTCTAATCTTGAGGTATATCATTTATGGCACCTAGAAACGAGAGCAGTTCTCACCAAGAAATGCAAGATTCACAGCCTTGGGTTTCCGTGGGCAGAGGATGGACACCGCAGTAATGATCCCCAGCGTCCCCTCTGACCCAATGAAAAGCTGCTTCAAGTCATACCCAGTGTTGTCCTTCCGCAAAGATGTCAAACAATTCAGAAGGGAACCATCCGCCAACACCTGGAATGATGCAATGCAGACATCTTCAATGTATTTATGTTGACGTTTAAAATAATATTACATCTTTAATGGAGGCAAAATTGTAAAGAGGATTAAAAGAACGGGAAGCCATTTTCGAAGTTTCCTCTCACCACTTCTAATCCTAGAACTGTCCCCCGGAGAGAGCCGTATCTCAGGAGTCGCAAGCCACCGGCGTTTGTAGCTACATTTCCTCCAATGTGGCAACTGCCCTTTGCTCCTAGGTCAAGGGGCATAATGAAGTCAAACTCCTCCAGATACTTGTTGAGGTTTTCTAAAATGCAGCCAGCTTGACACACCAAGATCCCTGAAACATAAGCATCAAGAACAGCCTGAGAAGTCATGAAGTTGGAAGGAACTCCATAGGCCAATGGTTCTCAACCTTGGGTCATCAAGGTGTTTTGGACTTCAACGCCCAGAAATCCCAGGAAGTTTACCAGTTGTTAAGAATTTTCAGAGCTGACGTCCAAAACACCTGGAGGACCAAATTTTAGAACCATTTAGGCCATTGAGTATCATTCCCATTCAATGAAGGAACTGCAGTCTGAGCATTCTCAGCAGGCAGCTGTCCAGAAACATCCAGAGAGAGAGACCTCATCACAGTCTAGGTCAGTTGTTCCCAACTTCTGGTCTTCCAGGTGTTTTGGACTTCAGCTCCCACAATGCCTTACAGCTGTAAAGTTGGCTGGGATTTCTGGGAGTTGAAGTCCAAAGCACCTGGAGGACCAAAGGTAGGGAACCACTGGTCTAGGTAATCATTAAATAAAAGCAAACTTCTTTCTGCTATCTCTGCCATCTTCAGTCATGATGCTCAGTGGGTCACCCTGATCTGATAACCAGTCATCAAGGTCCAGTAGAAGGCTATTTATCCAACCCCATAGAATTTCTATGAGGACAAAACAGAGATGGGAGGAAACCATGCATGCCACCTTGGGCTTCTTGGAGGAAAAGCAGAATATAAATGATTTAATGAGAATAATAAATCAATTTAGGAAGTCCAGATCTATTGAGAAAATTTCCTTACAGAGGCGTCTGAGTGTTTTTCCTGTTTACCATATTCACAGAATGGAATCACTATCCTTTTTGAACTACAAAACTACAAATTTGCCTATGGGATTCTGGTTTGTTGTTCATTCGTTCAGTCGTCTCCGACTCTTCGTGACCTCATGGACCAGCCCACGCCAGAGCTCCCTGTCGGCCGTTACCACCCCCAGCTCCCTCAAGGTCAGTCCAGTCACTTCAAGGATGCCATCCATCCATCTTGCCCTTGGTCGGCCCCTCTTCCTTTTGCCTTCCACTTTCCCCAGCATAATTGTCTTCTCTAGGCTTTCCTGTCTCCTCATGATGATGTGGCCAAAGTACTTCAACTTTGTCTCTAGTATCTTTCCCTCCAGTGAGCAGTCGGGCTTTATTTCCTGGAGGATGGACTGGTTGGATCTTCTCGCAGTCCAAGGCACTCTCAGCACTTTCCTCCAGCACCACAGTTCAAAAGCATCGATCTTCCTTCGCTCAGCCTTCCCTAAGGTCCAGCTCTCACATCCGTAGGTGACTACAGGGAATACCATGGCTTTGACTAGGCGGATCTTTGTTGCCAGTCTGATGTCTCTACTCTTTACTATTTTATCGAGATTGGACATTGCTCTCCTCCCAAGAAGTAAGCGTCTTCTGATTTCCTGGCTACAGTCTGCATCTGCAGTAATCTTTGCACCTAGAAATACAAAGTCTGTCACGGCCTACACATTTTCTCCCTCTATTTTCCAGTTGTCAATCATTCTTGTTGCCATAATCTTGGTTTTTTTGATGTTTAGCTGCAACCCGGCTTTTGCGCTTTCTTCTTTCACCTTGATTAGAAGGCTCCTCAGCTCCTCCTCGCTTTCAGCCATCAGAGTGGTGATGGGATTCTGGTATCCAAAAGATATATTTTCCATGCCTTCTCCATATTTACCCTGCACTAGTTCCATTTGTTGTCAATAGCATAACCTGCATGATAGATACTGTATTCTTTTTTTCTTTCACTGATTCCAAGATCCCATCTACACTGCCATATAAAATCCAGATTATCTGTCTTGAATTGGATTATATGGCAGTGTAGACTCATATAATCCATTTCAAAGCAGATAATGTGGATTATCTGATTTGATAATCTGGATTATATGGAAATGTAGAAAGGGCTCTAGATAAATATACCCACCTGAAACAGGGTCGAAGCTGATAACCTGATTCATAAGAGCCGTGGAGAGAATGATCTCATCGAAGACAGGGACGCTGCCCCCAACAAGGCCAGTGTTTCCTCCCTGGGGATTCACAGCCAGGTTCCTCTCATTGCAATACCTGAAAGAAAACACATTTGGCTCATGGGGAGTTTTCTCTTGAGGCAGGGGTTCTTCACCTGAAGCCCAGGAGACCAGAGTGTGTTATGATGGATAACCTTCACGAGCATTGGCTAAAGATTATGTGAAGGAACTCATTTTGCAATGAATTAAATTATATGCAAATATTTTTGAGTATACTGTTAATGGTTACTGGTATGTGTTTTTTTTTCTTGATCTCTCATGAAATTCTCCAAGTGACCAATGCCCTTGAAAATGCTGTAATGGGGGAATTAAAAACAATTCAAGAATAAAAAGCAGTCCTAACTCAGAATAAGTCCGGAGGCTTCTAATGAATCTGTGAATGCGTCCAGCCAGCATGATTCTTGTTTTTACAACTATAATTAGTATTTTGCTCCTCAGGGTGGAACATTGTAAAAAAATAAAACAAACAAACAAGTTGACATATGGGTTAGGAAAATGGCTGGGTTTCCAGGAGTGTCCATTCACCTATCACCACCAACTATGATAGAGTAGTTGAATCAACGGAACTTACAGAACTGTTAGCTTACCTAGTTCTTCTTTATTCACAGGACTAATTTGGCTGGGACTAACAATTTGATTTAGACCATCATGATGAATATTCTTTAGCTATTGCTTACTTGGAGAGCAAAGAAAGGAGCTCTGGATCTATTGTCGACGGCCTTCATAGCCGGAATCACTGGGTTGCTGAAAGTTTTTCGGGCTGTATGGCCATGTTCCAGAAGCATTCTCTCCTGACGTTTCACAACCTCACAACATCTGAGGATGACTGCCATTGATGCAGGCAAAACATTCAGGAGAGAATGCTTCTGAAATATGGTCATACAGCCCGAAAAACTTACAGCAACCCAGAGCTATGGATTTCTTTTAAAAGAATACAACCCTCAACTTTTCCATTGTGCTTTTATGGAAGGAATGTAGAACATCTAACCCAGGGGTCCTCAAACTAAGGCCTGGGGGCCGGATACAGCCCTCCAAGGTCATTTACCCGGCCCTCGCTCAGGGTCAACCTAAGTCTGGAATTACTTGAAAACACACAACAACAACAACAACAACAACAACAACAACAACAATCCTATCTCATCACCCAAAAGCAGGTCCACACTTCCCACTGAAATACTAATAAGTTTATATTTATTAAAATTGTTCTTTATTTTAATTATTTTATTGTTTTTAAGTGTTTTTGCACTACAAATAAAATATGTGCAGTGTGCATAGGTATTCATGTTTTTTTCAAATTATAATCTGGCCCTCCAACAGTTTGAGGGACTGTGACCTGGCCCTCTGTTTAAAAAGTTTGAGGACTCCTGATCTAACCTATGAAGGCTCCCCATTTGGCCTACACATTATTTATGCTTTTATTTCCAATCATTGAGTACCAATAAGAAGGACTATCAAATACTGCACACAGACCTGAGATGGGGTTTAGGTGCAAGAAATGTGTTGCGAAGTACTTAGCTTGACAATTCAGGCACAAAATGTAGATTGAAAAATAAATGTTGGACTCAGATTGAGTCCAGGTTAGTTCTGCTTTGTATGCTTGATGGGGAAATGTCCACACTGATAAGAATTATATCTGTGACCATCTCACCTGCTTTCCTTTTTCCTGCCCAATGACCCTAGCCCTATTCGCTGCTCAAACCCCTTCTGCCCATGAGAATTTTTCCAAACGTGAACTAAAAATATTCCCTGCCCCTGATTTGTGTGAAGGGATCAGAAGATCATTCACTCCTCAACCTCCCACGTTCTTCTATCCAGAAAGGAACGACTCTGGAATATCATCACAACAACACTCATATTTCTGTTCCTAAAATGTATCTGAATGTCACAGAAGTAAACCATATTCTCCTAAACACTTAGACGTCATTACATAGTTCATTATGATAATAATATAATGTTACCTGAGAATCTCAGATACTTCCACCGTTGTCTGTGGTTTCAGCAACACTTTACTGCAGCCTGTCATGTAAAGAAGATGTGAGGGCATCTACTTGACGTTCACATTACCATTCCCATCAGAACAACAATGCTAGACTTCTTCATTAACTGGAATTGAGAAGGTTTAAGGTATCATATGTAGGCATAATAAACTAAATTGCAAAGTAATTACTGTGGGGCAGTTTTGTAAAGTGATGCAATTTACAAACTACATTTTAATATTGGCATTACTGAAACCAAACCATTAAACGTAACTAACCTCTCACTGATTTCAACCAATCCACATTGAAGAGTTCCAGTTCATCTACATCTGTGACAACTCTGCCAGGCATAAGATGTTCAAAGAAAGACAGGTCAGCCTCAGACACATGGGCAAAAGGCAACCTCTGCACCTCGTATCGCTCACTGGTAAGCATCACTTCCTGGAGACGAAGCTGGGTGGTATGGAGACTTCTCTTGGTCAAGGAATTGATGGCAGGTGGCTTAAGCATCGGTCTCGTCAGTGGCCTTATCGTCTTTGCTGTCATCTTACAAGGAGAGCTACCATTGATCCACAGACTTGAGGCTTTTCTTGAGCATCTCATCTGCATCCTTGGGAAGATCCCGTGATGTCCAAAATAACAATATCGGCTAAGGCTGGAAGCAGCCATGGTTAACCTGAAGCACAAAAAGGAAGAGTAATGCAGTTTTATCTCCCCCCCCCCCCCAAAAGGCACACAATTTCAGACATTTATTTTTAGGTGGTTTAATTTTTTCCCTTCCTTTTTTTTACTGTTTCAACATTATGTTGGAAATAGCAACTTTCTCAAGCCTCCACTAGTTGTTTGTTATGTTTGTTATGTATATAATTCAAATTGCTTACTGTATTGTATATGTGTGCACTGGTTTGCAATTTTACTTTAACTCTTTGTGTGGGAGTTAATACTAAGAAAAGAGCAGATTTTCTGAAAGAAGGACCAGGAAAATAAGATTCTGACTATAAATAGAAGGTCAGCTGCCTCACCTTTTTGCCTTGTTTTTTACTCATGTTCTATTTTGAAATGGTCATATGACTGATCAAATAAATAAATAATAATAATAATAATTACTAACATTGTTACTACCTTCTCATAACAACACCAGAGGCACTCCAAGTGGCCTGGTTCTGGTCAAAGGGCATGTAATACAATGCCAAGTTTTAAACTTTTTTTGTGATTTTTCTATACATTATAACTGTAGGCCTCACTGCAACGCCCATCCCACCCATCCATCTTGGCTTTTGCTTTTTAACTCAAAGCTTCTAAAAATTAAATTCTGGACTTTACTTTTACTTCATCACACTGCAGAAGGAATCCACTTTAAATCCGGTTTCTGCCTCCTGCAGAATTCTGGGGTTTGTAGTTTAGTGAGGCTGTTAAAGGCTCCTCCTGAAACTACAAACTCCACAATTCTGCAGAAGGCAGCAACCGGATTTAAAGTGGATTCATTCTCTAGTGTGATGAGGTGGGATGTAGTATAGTCCAAAACTTAACTTTATTTAGAAGTTTTGTGTCAAAAGACAAAAGCAGTTGGCCAAGATGGCTGGGTCCAATTTTTGAAGTGCTTTAAAGAACTTATTGGGTTAGGTAAAAGCTTTCCCCTGACATTAAGTCCATTCGTGTCTGACTCTGGGCGTTGGTGCTCATCTCCACTTCCAAGCCGAAGAGTCAGCATTGTCAGCGCAGACACCTCCAAAGTCATTTGGCTGGCATGACTTCATGGAGTGCCGTTATTATGTATTACATTTATTTTAATTTTGGTCCCTTTCTGACACTTCTAACACTTTAATAACTTAAGGACATTTTCCTCCTAGCTCAGCCCTCCAATTGTCGCACTTTCCCTGGCTCTATTTAGGATTCATTGCACTTAGTAATTATGAACCTAACCCAGCACTTTATTTGCTCAGCCATGATATTGCTTTTAATTGTTTTTATAACGTTCTCTGATTTTATGTTTATTGATATTTGATATTGCTTGTTTTTTGAAGCTTATTTTTAACCCATTTTGTTGGGCGTGTTCCTTTGTAAGCTTCCCCGAGTCCCTTCGGGGAGATGGAGGCAGGGTATAATATTTATTTATTTATTTATTATTTATTTCTTGCATTTATTGACCGCCCCTCTCAGCCCGAGGGCGACTCGGGGCGGTGAACAACAACAAACAGACAGTGTACAGTGAGCCGTGGCGACACAGACCGGACAAATACAACATAACATATACCCACACTAAAATCCGCTTCGTCAAGTCCTGGGGTCATAGCCAAAATTCGTAGTCCTAGTTCGTTCCATTGTCATTCCAATACACTCAGTTGAAGGCCTGCTCGAAGAGCCATGTTTTCAGGCCCCTACGAAAGGCCATCAGAGAGGGCGCCTGTCTAACTTCAGCAGGGAGGGTGTTCCACAGCCGGGGGGCCACCACCGAGAAGGCCCGTTCCCTCGTCCCCGCCAAGCGTGCCTGTGAGGCAGGCGGGACCGAGAGAAGGGCCTCCCCGGATGATCTCAAGGCCCTCGTGGGCTGATAGGCCAAGATGCGGTCTGCCAGGTATTTTGGGCCGGAACCGTTTAGGGCTTTGTAGGATAACACCAGCACCTTAAATTGGGCCCGGTAGCAGATCGGCAGCCAGTGGAGCTGAGACAGCAGGGGCGTTGTATGCTCTCTGCGTCCAGCTCCCGTTAGCAACATGGCTGCCGCGCGCTGGACTAGTTGGAGCTTCCGGACCGTCTTCAAGGGCAGCCCCACGTAGAGAGCGTTGCAGTAGTCAAGGCGGGATGTGACCAAAGCGTGTACCACCGTGGCCAAGTCAGACTTCCCAAGATACGGGCGCAGCTGGCGCACGAGCCTAAGCTGTGCAAATGCTCCCCTGGTCACCGCTGAAACCTGGGGCTCCAGGCTCAGCGATGAGTCCAGGGTCACACCCAAGCTGCGAACCTGCGCCTTCAAGGGGAGTGCGACCCCGTCCAGCACAGGCTGTAACCCTATACCCTGTTCGGCCCTGCGACTGACCAGGAGTACCTCTGTCTTGTCTGGATTTAATTTCAGTTTGTTCGCCCTCATCCAGACCATTACAGCGGCCAGGCACCGGTTCAGGACTTCGACGGCCTCCTTAGTAGCAGGTGGGAAGGAGTGACAGAGTTGGACGTCATCTGCGTACAGGTGACACCGCACCCCGAAACTCCGGATGATCTCACCCAGCGGCTTCATGTAGATGTTAAACAACAAGGGGGACAAGATGGAACCCTGAGGAACGCCACAGGTCAACGGCTGTGGCGTTGAACAGGAGTCCCCCAATAACACCTTCTGAGTACGACCCTCCAGAAATGACCGGAGCCACTGCAGGGCAGTGCCCCCGAGGCCCATCTCTGCAAGGCGTCCCAGAAGAATACCGTGGTCGACGGTATCGAAGGCCGCTGAGAGGTCCAGGAGCACCAACAGGGACACACTCCCCCTGTCTAGCTCCCGGCGCAGATCATCCACTAAGGCGACCAAGACCGTCTCGGTACCATGTCCCGGTCTGAAACCAGACTGTGCCGGATCCAGATAATCCGTGTCTCTCAAGAATACCTGGAGTTGTGAGGCCACCACGCTTTCCATGACTTTGCCCAAGAAGGGAAGATTGGAAACGGGCCGAAAGTTGTCCAATTTAGTGGGGTCAAGTGATGGTTTCTTCAACAGCGGCTTTATAACAGCCTGTTTTAGGCTCGCTGGAATCTTGCCTTCCCGAAGGGAGGCGTTAACCACCACCGTTACCCACTCGGCCAATCCCCCTCTGGCCTCCTTAAGAAGCCAGGATGGGCAGGGGTCTAGGATGGACGTGGTGGGTCTCATTCCTCCAAGTACCTTGTCCACATCCTCGGGTTTCACAAACTGAAAAGAATCCAACAAAATCTGACAAGCAGGTGCTTGTGTCACATCCACAGAGACTGCATCTAATGTGGCGTCCAGCCCAGAACGGATCAAAGCGACTTTGTCTGCAAAGAACCGAGCAAATGCTTCACAGCGCGTTGCCGAGTTGTCAGGGCTCCCACCGGTGGGGGGAGTTAAAAGACCTCTGACAACCCGGAACAACTCCGCCGGACGGTTCTTTGCAGACGCAATAGTGGCCGCAAAGAAAGTTTTCTTTGCGGCTTTTATTGCCGCGGCATATGCCCTCAAAAAGGACACAAACCGTGCTCGGTTTGACTCGCTTGGGTCCGATCGCCACACCCTCTCTAGAACCCTCTTCTTTCGCTTCATCGCTGCCAGCTCCTCAGTGAACCAAGGGGCTGGTTTAGCTCGGTTACTTGAGAGGGGACGTTCCGGAGCGATCATGTCAATAGCCCTGGTCATCTCCCCATTCCAGAGAGCGACCAAGGCCTCGACATTGTCGCCTACCGCGGTGGCGGGAAACTCCCCAAGAGCCATCAGGAATCCGTTCGGATCCATTAGCCTCCTGGGGCGGACCATCTTAATGGGTCCTCCACCCCTGCGGAGGTTAGGGGGCGCAGTGAGCCTAAACCTAATCAGGAAGTGGTCGGTCCACGGCAACGGAGAGATGGACAACTCCTCCACACCGCCACCTTGCTCCCATCCCTGGCAGAAAACCAAGTCCAATGTGTGTCCAGCACAGTGGGTGGGGCCAGTTATTTTTTGGGACAGCCCCATGGTTGCCATGGCGGACATGAAGTCCTGAGCCGCACCTGTGAGGGTTGCCTCGGCGTGGATGTTGAAGTCCCCCAGCACAAGAAGCCGTTGGGACTCCACCGCCAGGCTCGAGACCACCCCCGCTAGCTCAGGTAGGGAGACTGTAGTGCAGCGAGGTGGACGGTACACTAGCAGAATCCCTATTCTGTCCCGGTCACCCACCCTCAGGTGGACGCATTCAAAATTTGTGGTCTGCGGGATGGGGCTCCTGGTTAGATGGATGGTATCTCTATAGACCACTGCGACCCCGCCTCCCCGTCCTCCGGCTCTTGGTTGGTGTTGCACGGAGAACCCTGGAGGACAAAGCTGGGAGAGATTTACGCCCCCCGCTTCATCCAACCAGGTCTCCGTGATGCACGCCAGATCTGCCCGCTCCTCCAGGATTAAGTCCTGGATCCAAGTTGTTTTCCCGTTGACAGACCTGGCGTTCAACAACACCACCTTCAAGCCGGAGGGCCCGCTCACCTGGTTACACCAAATTACCTTAGGAGACCTATTGGGAATAGTTAATTTGGAAAAGCGGTCCGAATCAGGCCGAATTCGAGGTCTCCTTCTCCCGCAACTCCTCCTTCCCACCACGACCTCTATGGGGGCCCCTCGGCTAGTGGAACACCTCCCCCCCTCCATGCCGCAGTTCTGAGCCATAAGAGTGCTTTCTCCTATGCTTGTTGTTAAGTTTATTGGTTCTTGCCAGCATCCCCCCTCCCCCACCTCCCCCCTCCCCACCACACTCTCAATCTCATGCTCCGGACTACCTCCTCTCCCACCCCCTCCACCACACCAGAGCAACATAAACAGTATCCAGAGGGGGGCAGGGGGCCACATGGGTAACCGCACTGCAGATGGTAATGATAATATAACTAGTTCTTAAAGTGCAAGAATTTCAGAAGCAGTCCGAAAGCAATTTGTATTATTACTATTAAAGCAATTTGTATTATTACTATTAAAGTTGTTACTTTAATTTTATCGAGTCTCTTTGTTATATGTTACTATTGGCATTTAATGTTTGCTACTGTGTTTTATTTTGCTTGAAGCCGCCCAGAGTCCCCTCGGGGAGATAAGGTGGGTTATAAATAAAGCATTATTATTTGATACATAACAAGATTAGTACACAGCAAATAAGATCACTATGCTGGCTTTTATATTTGATCACACGTTGGACACTTCCCAAGTGTTTAGGGCTGTGTGATGTATCAGTAGATCCAAGTAGGGTGGCCTTTTGCAGCTGACAGATGGTGATTTTGTCAGCGCTGATTGTTTTTAAGTGCAGGCCAAGATCTTTAGGCACTGCACCTGATGTGCCAATCACCACTGGGACCACTTTATATTATTATTATTATTATTATTATTATTAACAAACAAGATGAGTCCACAGCAGACACTCTGCTGGCTGTTGTATTGGATCACACGTCGGACACTTCCCAAGTGTCTAGGATTGTGGGATGTATCGGCGAATAATGCGGGCAGATCCCAGTAAGGTGGTCTTTTGCAGCTGGCAATCTTGTCAGCACCGATTATGTTTAAGTGCAGGCCAAAGTCTTTAGGCACTGCACCCAGTGTGCCGATCACCACTGGGACCACTTTTACTGGCTTGTGCCAGAGTCTTTGCAGTTCAATCTTTAAATCCTCATATTGTGTCAGCTTTTCCAGTTGTTTCTCTTCAATCCTGCTGTCACCTGGGATTGCAACATCCCTGTGCCGGCAGGACTGAAGACCAACAGGTCGCAGGTTTGAATCCGGGGAGAGGCGGATGAGCTCCCTCTATCGGCTCCAGCTCCTCATGTGGGGACATGAGAGAAGCCTCCCACAAGGATGATAAAAACATCAAATCATCCAGGCGTCCCCTGGGCAACGTCCTTGCAGACAGCCAATTCTCTCAGTCCAGAAGTGACTTGCAGTTTCTCAAGTCGCTCCTGACACGACAACATGACAGTGAGGTCAGGAGTATTATGCTCCAAAACTCTATCTGTCTGAATTTGGAGTCCCAGAGTAGCTTGACGTGTTCATTCTCTGTAACTTTTTCTGGCTTGTGATCCCACCAGTTCTTTGTCTAATGAATCATCTGAGCAACGGTGTTATGCCTCTCTTATTATTATTATTATTATTATTATTATTATTATTATTATTAGACCCAGAATTCCTTGGCTGGCACTACTGGGGGATTTTGGGAATTTTAATCACCCCAAAAAACTTTTACAAGGTATGGTTTTACTTGAGAAGAAAATCATGCAATCACAGACAAAGCCCAGAAGGCATGGGGTACAGAAGAGAGAAAGCAGCAGCAGCAGCAGCAGTAGTAGTAGTAGTAATAAAGAAGAAATACAGGCAAATTGTTTTCCCCTGCCTTTCGAATACATCAAACTACACCTGTAAATGACCTTATCTTTCAAATGACAATAACTGATCTGGAAAGCCTATGGGGAAAATGGGTATAATCTAGATCAGGCATGGGCAAACTCTGGCCCTCCTGGTGTTTTGGACTTCAACTCCCACCATTCCTAACAGCCTCAGGCCCTTTCCTTTCCCTTTTCCACTTAAGCGTCTGAGGGAGAAAGGAAGGGGCTTGAGGCTGTTAGGAATGATGGGAGTTGAAGTCCAAAACACCAGGAGGGCCAGAGTTTGCCCATGCTTGATCTACACTGTAGATTTAATGCAGTTTGATACCGTTTCGACTGCCATCACTCGCGGTGTGTGTCATTTTACAAGGTCTTTGGTTTCCTCTGCTGTTGTCTCACCAAAGTACAAAACCCAGGATCCCATCGCATGGAGCCAAGGCGGTTAAAGCGGTGCCACCCTGCATTCATCCTACAGTGTAGATGAGTTGGCACCCCAGGATCAAAACAGGGCTTCAAGGGCAGGGCTGTCCTTCCTATCCGCTCACCTTTAAAGGCACCCAGGAAATTCCTGCGCACTGCATGCCTCTCCTTCTTGGCGAATCAGGGCGGTCCTTCGAGGGCTCCTCCTCCTCTTTAGCGGACCAAGCAGAGAACTGAGAGAGTGACGCAATGTGGGCGGAGCCAAGAGGCACAGAAGCATTTCAGCGCCTTGCTATGGAGGGGCTTCCCCATAGCAAGTGTAGGTCAGGCCTGGGAGGTTTACATGGAATTGACAAAGCATGCAGGGAATCCGCCCAAGGCAACCCTATGTGGTGTCTCGGCTTCCAAGGGTGCAAAGGGATGGTTCAACAGCAGAGATGAAGGTAAAATAACATTGGGTGTTGTGTGGTTTCCAAGCTGTATGGCTGTGTTCTAGTAGCATTTTCTCCTGACATTTCGCCTGCATCTGTGGCTGGCATCTTCAGAGGAATTTGTCTCACCAACATTGTTCAATCCTTTAAAGATGCCATCCACAGATACAGGAGAAACGTCAGGAGAAAATGCTGCTGGAGTACAGCCATACAGCCCAGAAACCACGCAACACCCCAATGATTCCGGCCTTGAAAGCCAACAATACATTAAAATAACATTGCCAAATCCTACATCTCTTTCCCATTGTGTTTATTGTTGCATGCCTTCAAGTCATTTGGAACTATAGTATATTTCAACTAGGGATATTTATAAAGAACAATTCTATTGTGTAGTCAAAGGCTTTCATGACCAGAATCACTGGGTTGCTGTGAGTTTTCTGGGCTGTATGGCCATGTTCTAGCAGCATTTTCTCCTGATGTTTCGCCTGCATCTGTGGCTGGCATCTTCAGAGGAATTTGTCTCATCAACATTGTTAGATCCCCTGAAGATGCTATCCACAGATGGGGGCGAAACGCCAAAGAAAATGCTGCTAGAACACAACCACACACCACCACAATGACAACACCCGTGAAAGCCTTGGACAATACATTAAAATAGCATCACCAAATCCTACATCCCTTTCCCATCGTGTTTGTTGTTGTATGCCTTTGAGTCATTTGGAACTATAGTATATATTTCAACTAGGCTAGGAAAATTAATAAAGAACGACAACTCTATTGTGTTGTTGAAGGCTTTCATGGCCAGAATCACTGGATTGCTGTGAATTTTCTGGGCTGTATGGCCATATTCCAGAAGCATTCTCTCCTGAAATTTCGCCCACATCTATGGCAAGCATCCTCAGAGGTTGTGAGGTCTGTTGGAAACTAGGCAAGTAAGGTTTATATATCTGTGGAATGTCCAGGGTGGAAGAAATAACTCTTTTCTGTTTGAGGCAAGTGTGAATGTTGCAAACGGCCACCTTGATTAGCATTCAATGGCCTTGCAGCTTCAAAGCCTGTCTGGTTGCAGCCCGGAAAACTCACAGCAACCCACCGACAACTCTTATTGCTTGGGTATGAATCAAAAGAAGCAAAGAATCAAAAGGTACAATGGCAAGTATGTTTGTAAATAAAATAAATAAAAGAAAAGCAAGAAAAACCCTTTTCATAGAATCATAGAAGTTAGTTGGAAGAGACCTCTTAGGCCATCCAGTCCAACCACTTGCCAAGGAACAGGAAAATCGCATTCAAAGCACCCCTCACAGATGGCCATCCAGCCTGTTTAAAAGTCTCCAAAGAAGAAGCCACAACCACACTCTGGAACAGAGTGTTCCACTACTGAACATATCTCAGTCAAGAAGTTCTTCCTCATGTTCAGGTGGGATCTCCTTTCCTGGAGTTTGAAGCCATTGTTCCCCATCCTAGTCTCCTGGGCAGCAGAAAACAAGCTTGCTCCCTCCTCCCTATGATTTCTCTTCACATATGTATACATGGCTATCATGTCTTCTCTCAGCCTTCTCTTCTGAAGGCTAAATATGCCCAGCTCTTTAAGCTGCTCTTCATAGGGCTTGTTCTCCAGATCCTTGATCATTTTAGTCACTCTCCTCTGGACACATTCCAGCTTGTCAACATCTCCCTTCAGTTGCGTTGCCCAGAATTGGACATAGTATTCCAGGTGTGCTCTGACTAAAGCAGAATAGAGGCTGTGGTCTGACTATGGCAGAATATTTTACTGAGGACTTGTTTAATATATGGTTCTAATATAAGGGAAAAATCATAGAATCATTGAGTTGGAAGAGATCTTGTGGGCCTCCAGTCCAACCCCCTGCCAAGAAGCAGGAAAAACGCATTCAAAGCACCCCAAAAACTCAAAATAGGTTTCTTTTAGGAGATGGCTATGACTTGAAGGCACACAACCACAACAAAGTATTAGGACACTAGATTTGTGCCATGGGTTTGCTGTGGAATAGCAAAATTATGAGAGGTGTATACATTTCTGATAGCAGTATTTGAAGCTGCCAAGAATACATTGCATTCTACTTCGACAATGAAACATTTGTTCCCAAAAATACTTTATTTATAACAATATACCTATCATATCTATAACATGATCAAAAATACAGATATACATTTTCACATTTTAATAAAAAGATCTCGAATATTCTTTTCGATTTACAAAGGAAACATACATTCCTTGACAAGGAAGTTTAGGCGGCGACATTTGTTTACTTAGTGAGAAACTATGAGGAAAAAAGATGACTACCACAAAATAGGTTAATGTTTCAAAGAGAGAGGGGCGCTATTTCAATTTCCCCTCCTGTGCTCAACTCCGGACCATCAAAAGGAACAATCGTGGGACAGATACATTCAACATTCAAGAGAATACATTCTCCGCAGGTCAGGATCAAGAGGACAGATACTTGTAGTCTGTATCAATGGTACAATCCTGACTAAAATGATCTATTTGATAAGACAATCAATTTGGAGGCTTTTTCCGCCCAAGGTGGCAGCATTTACTCAGTGGTTCTCAACCTGTGGGTCTCCAGATGTTTTAGCCTTCAACTCCCAGAAATCCTAACAGCTGGTAAACTGGCTGGGATTTCTGGGAGTTGTAGGCCAAAACATCTGGGGAACCACAGGTTGAGAAACACTGATTTACATGGAACACCTTTATTGCTCAGTCCAAGACTATATTCCAAAAACAGCAGCTTCACTACGGTTCTGGTGTCTGGTGTCTCCATCTTAAAGAAGGGGGAGAAATCCTCTTAATTCTTTGGAATCGTACATGATTTCAATCCTATTTTAAAATAAAGTTAACAGCTTAGTTAACTCCAGTACCTATATACCAGCGCTATCTATGCAAAAAACACGTCTCAAGGGATTTCAAGATTTATATAAACACTAGTCCTCTGTTATCTTAACACAGCAATTGAAAAGAAGGGGAACTAGATCATAAAAAATGTAATAAAAATTAATCCCATCTCATTTTACGATCCAGAAAGGCATTACTCATTAATTCCTGAATTATTAAATCATCAATGCTTGGTATAAATTTCACGACATACCAGCACAATCTATAGGCCAGCCACAATGTATGGTTACTTGATAAAGCTACCAGGTCCTCAGTTATTTCCTCCCCCCACCCCCACCTATTTGCATGGGATTGCACAAACTAAAAGGATTGTCAAGCATCTGGTGAACTGTAGAGCTTGGGAGGCCATATTTGGCTAAACAGACCACAGTGACTGCAGACTTACTTTACATTAAGAGATAAGTCTTCTCACACTGAAAATGAAAATGCGTCCTCAATCCAATTTGGAAAAAGTCTAATGCAGTGGTTCTCAACCTGCGGTCCCCAGATGTTTCTGGCCTACAACTCCCAGAAATCCCAGCCAGTTTACCAGCTGTTAGGATTTCTGGGAGTTGAAGGCCAAAAACATCTGGGGACCCCAGGCTGAGAACCATTGGATGCCTCCCTTTGAAACTGATCCATACATTATTGAGAAGGACAAGTACTTCAGAATGAACACTTCCTTCTCTGAATAGCAAAACAACAACAAAAAGGCAGTAATGCAACACTCTGGCAGAAAATTCTGACCAAAGGACACTAGAATTCCAAATTATTTCCTTCCAGACATTATTCCTTTCCTCTCTGCAATGAAAATGTGCCTATAAACCAGTCTTGGGCAAACTTGGGCCCTCCAGGTGTTTTGGAATTCAACTCCCACAATTCCTAACAGCTGATAGGCTGTTAGGAATTGTGGGAGTTGAAGTCCAAAACACCTGGAGGGCCCGAGTTTGCCCAAGACTGGTATAAATACTGAAAAATGAATGATAAAAAGAACACTGTCATTAAATCCCATTATTTCCTTCTACAGGCATGGGGTCCTTCCTCCAGATGTTTTAGAATTATAATTCTCATGATCATTGGCCAGACTGGCTGGGGTTTATGGCAGCTGAAATCTAAAACATCTGGAATGGAAAGGGGTCCTTGACCCAGCTTATTAAACAATATGCAAAAGTGGAGTGTGAAGTAAGCAGTTAGAACTTACTTCCTAACAAGAAGCAAATCGAGTTATTTCCCCTTCCTTTAAAGCTAGAATTGCTGATTAGGATATATATATATATATATATATATATATATATATATATATATATTTGTCTTCCCTTTATTTTCCAGAATGAAAGCAAGATTCAAAGTGATGCTGCAGCCATTATGGAGTACCGGTTGTTTCAAGAGTGCAGAAGCCATCATTGATTAAGATATTCCTAATAAATTCCACATTTTTATAACAGACAGCATAACTATGTATGTTATATTTTGGGATTTTAAAAAAACACCACATATTTACTTCACAAAACAAATAGAGAAATGGTAACTGGCAATTTTTTTTTACCTGAATTTCTTTCCCATATAAATTTGGAAACAGATGAAATATTAAAGTGACATGCAGAAAATCATTGTTATCTAGGATATAGAGATGTTGCATCTTTCTTTTTTTGTACCTGGTGGCACAATAGGTTAAACCCTTGTGCGAACTGCACTGCTGGCCGAAAAGTCAGTGGTTCAAATCTGGGGAGCAGGGTGAGCTCCCATCTGTCAGCTCCAATTTCCATGAGGGGACATAAGAGAAGCCTCCCACAGGATGGTAATACATCCAGGTGTCCACTGGGCAACGTTCTTGCAGACAGCCTATTCTCTCACAGCAGAAGCGACTTGCAGTTTCTCAAGTTGCTTCTGATACAAAAAAAATCCTATGCTATCCAAAGAAAATTTAGTTTTTGAAGCTGGCAAACACTGTATTACCAGATGGGAGGCTAAAGTATTCATTATACAAACAATGATGGCTATATCACGCCTCTTTAAACTTTCCAGTGAGGAAAAAAGTGCCAACTACTGTCTGCCTATAATCTGAGATTCTTTTTTATAACAGACTCAGAGCAAAGATGTTTCATGTCAGTTAAGCTTCTGTAAAAGATGGTACCAAATATACCAAATAGCTTGGCTTTATGCAGGCACAGCAATCTTTACTTCCTTAAAATTGGAGACCTTTTAAAGCTAGTTTGACTGGTTACTTATTCCTTAAACATTAAAACTAATAGATTATTGGCATTCAGCAATAACTACTGAATAAATACTGGGGAAAAAATAACGGATGTTTCATGAGTGAATCAGACTTTACTAAATTCCTCTCCCATCTTCAGAACTCCTTGTGTCTTTATTGTATCAGATCAAGACCAGAATGAAGTCCAGAGAAAATAGCGCACAGATCAGAAACAATTAGAGCAGGTGTAAAACTCCCCAACATGGAATAGACCTTAACAAAATAATGTAATTACTTTCCTTTTGCCTTTCCAAGAAAGCTTTTGTTCCTTTTGCAGCTTGCCTCTAAAAGGGCAGAACTGCATATTAAAAAAATAGAATCCCCTCCTTTTCAGAACTGAATATAGTTTAGGAAAAGTAACAATTAGACTTTAAGTTCCTTCATAAATATTGTGCGGTGCAGTGAATACACATTTGATAACCACAAATGATATCACCTTCACATGCAAGGCCATAGGCAATTTCACAGACGTCAGTTATGGGAACAGAAATTCCAGTGCAGGGCTACTTCATAACATTGATCACAGTGCCATGGAAACGTAACCTGGGTAAACATCACCCACAAACTTCCTCTTATTCCCAATTAGGATGGCTCCCTCTGTGATAAAGAGAACGACAACTGGCCACTGATAAATACCAGATCAAACACATAGGTCAGTGAAAAAAAAAAGAGATAAAATATTGCAACGGGTATGAATATATGAAACGTCTTCTTTTAGACAATACATTCTCTTCTTCTTCTTCTACTTCTTCTTCTTCTCCTGAGCACAGCGAGGACAAAACCTAAAGGCAGCAAAGCACAATATTCAGTTCAGGAGTTTTTAACATTTTTTTCAGGCAAAATAATGTTTTTTAAAATTACAGAAAACAATGATTCATGGCACTTACCATTTCCCTTTGGGTTTTGTTGTAAGGTCCACGCAAGCAAAATGAAACCATTCAATTGGACACTAAATATTGGAAAGGTAAAAATATAGTAACTTTTTTTGAAAGAGTTTGACAGTATTGTCTGAGATACATCTACAATTTTTCTGGCTAAAGAAAACCTGGTTCTATATATATATGTTCTATGAACAATTCCAGATAAATATAGTCTGGTGGTAACTCCCAGTGACCATTAAAACTTATCCCTCTTATCTATGCTTTAAAAATTCCTGTGTCCTTAGAAAACTAATGCACAGCCACCTTCACGCTTCTTTCCAGAAACATATCCTGGCATGGAAAAGAACTATATGAATCACTTTTATTTAAGCAATGTACAACCAATCCTATTTTCCAAAGGGCTTTAGATTTTTGAGTTTTTGTGCCGAATCCTTCTTGTAGCCCCACACTACAGTCATGCTTTCTTTATAAAAAAAACACTCTTGAATTACACTATGTAGCAAAATTTGAAACATTTTTTGTTCCTGGCTTGAAAGTGTAATTTCCTGTTTAATTGTGCAGTACTTACTTCAAAATTAGTTGTTATATTCTAAAAACTTTGTTTTTGTAGCTGCCATAAATGATGTTGAGTTGCTTGAGGCTCTATGAGATACTGTATATACTCGAGTATAAGCCCCCTTTTTAGGCTGAAAAAGCTCCCCTCGGCTTATACTTGAGTCAAGGTTATTTATTATTTTATTCTGTTATTAGTATTATTTTTATTTCATGTATTATTTTACTTTATTATTACATTTACAGTATTTTACCCTATTATTATTATTACATTTGTTATACTTTATTGTTATTGCATTTATTATTTTACTCTATTATTACATTTATTATTTTGCTCTATTATTACTATTATTATTGCATTTCCATTATTTTACTTCATTGTTATTATTATTACATTTATTATTTTATTCTCTTTACTATTGTTGGAAGGATGTGCAAGTAAATTTACATTGAAGAAGGTTAAAATAATGATTTGATCAGAGTTGGGCAGTCTTATCTCAAATTAGGTTTAAGTAAATATTCAAAACATTTCATCTCCTGGTGCCTCAATTAATGTAATTTTATTGATATCTATTTTTATTTTGAAATTTACCTGTAGCGGCTGCATTTTCCACCCTCGGCTTATACTCGAGTCAATATGTTTTCCCAGTTTTTTGTGTTAAAATTAGGTGCCTCAGCTAATATTCAGGTTGGCTTATACTCGAGTATATACAGTAATTGAAAAACTATGGCAAAATGTGCTGCAGGATGTCCCGCAAAAACAACATTTTTGCACTTTAATAAACTTTTTCCATGTTTTAATGATAGAACCAATTAGGAAATGAACATTTATAATCCAAGAACAAAAACTGCATTACATAATGTTATAGCTATGAATGCCCCAGTAGATACAGTATAGGGGATTTTGAGTGCAAAAGAATAACTTCTGCTATTGCTAGCTCTGCTTGCAACATTAGCAGTTTCCTATCTGCTGAAAATTAAACATGCTGCATTGATAGGGCACAGAAGGAATCAGGCCCGTAACAACTTCCATATGTAATCTTCCACTGAGACTGAGAGCGCCTGGCTTGCCCAAAGTCACCTTGTGATTTCTGTGGTTGAACTGGGATTTCATAGAATCACAGAGTTGCAAGAGACCTCAATGACCATCCAGTCCAATCCTTTGCCAAGAAGCAGGAAAATCGCATTCCAAACACTTCTGACAGGTGGCCATCCAGCCTGTGTTCAAAAGCCTCCAAAGGAGGAGCCTCCACCACACCCTAGAGCAGAGAGTTCCACTGATGAACAGCTCTCAGGAAGTTCTTTCTAATGTTCAAGTGGAATCCCCTTTCGTATAGTTTGAAGCCATTGTTCTACGTCCTAGTGTGCTTCCTAGGGCAGCAGAAAACAAGCTTGCTCCCTCCTCCCTCTGACTTCCTCTCACATATTTAATACATAGTCATAGTCCAACATTCAAACCACACCACTACTCTGGCTCTTTCTCCCACCTGCAATTATGCATTACAAAGCTATTTCACATTCCTGTTCTGCAGCTCAGATTAAAATAATCCACATCTTGATCACAGAGAGGCGGGTTTACTTAAAGAAATCATTTTCTACACATTCTGAACTGAGGGCAGATACATTTGGTTATCTTGGTACGTACATCAGGGTTGTCGCAGCCAATCATTTCTCCATATGATACTTGGTGGCACAGGCAATAGGTGGGTTCGTTTGGGTCCACTGGCATGTCCAGGACATCCGAAGGATGAACTGACAGGATGGTATCAGCTAATTCGGACCTTTGGTGGAAGCAATGCAAATGAGCCTTAGATTACTCTTGACAACTGCTTAACTTAGCTTAGTAACTGGCATTATTTTTGATAGTTCAGATTTTTTTAAAATTTTGCAACTAGAATTGTTCTTTTTGAAAAACATTTTTAATTCAAAAAACATGTACCGGGGGGGGGGGGGGGGGGAGGAAGGAGAGAGATTCACAAGAATAATAGAACTAGCCAACAAGTTTTTTAAAGTTATATGTTTTAGGAACTACACATCTACATTTAACCTACTACAACTACAAGCACTACAACTAAGTACCTAATAAAAGTACAGATTGCAAACACAAAAAATAAAACATATGAATGAATGCACTTGCACAAAACAGACAGAAAAAAACAACAAATCACTAATCTATGAACCTCTTTGTGTTGTCAAAGGCTTTCATGGCCGGAATCAGTGGGTTGCTGTGAGTTTTCCAGGCCGTATGGCCATATTCCAAAAGCATTTCCTCCTGACGTTTCCCCCACATCTATGGCAGGCATCCTCAGAGGTTGTGAGGTCTCACAACATCTGAGGATGCCTGACATAGATGTGGGTGAAACATCAGGAGAGAATGCTTCTGGAACATAGCCATACAGCCTGGAAAACTCACAGCAGCCTTCTCTTTACCTGATGGTTAGATCTCTTATTAATCTAATCCCTTTATATGGTATTATGATATAGTCACACTTCTACTTTTAATGACATTTTAAATTCATAAATCTCACAATTAAGATATGCTCCCATCATATTAAAACAAAATAATATAACAAGTCCCAATCTTTCTCAAAGTTTGACATATTTTTCCTTATTCGCCCCAATCAGATAGACAACCTATTATTTTTAGTAGTTTATTTTTTTATTTTGCAACTAGAATTATTCTTGAGGTCAAGTTTCATTCATTTTTGTTAAAATATTTTTATCTTACCTTATACAATCTTAGGGTGGTGTTCAAATAAATATCAATTTAATGTGCTATCACAAAACATTACAATATACATAAAATTCTAAAACAGTTCTGAAGGAAGTCCTTTGTTGATTTCTGGTCCTAATTCTTACCTTCGTTTTGGTTTCTTTTTCACTGGAGCCTCTTCCTCAGATGTTCTCCGGCCTCGGCCTCGGGAGCTTTTCTTTTCCTTTGGAATCCTCCCCTCTGAAATACAATTATTTCCAGTTAGCTCCACCATACGAGGAAAAGAAACCTTAGCATTTTTACAACCATTTTTTAAACACAAACAAACCACTAATTGTTTAACAATTGGATTATTTTGATTTTTGTGCTAACACTACTGTATGAGTGTACGTTTTGGAAAAGTACAATGTAAACAAGTTAATGTCAATTCATAAGGTTTCTTGAGAGTGAGACCACACTGCTCATAAAATACACACTTTTCAAATTTTGTGTTACAGGATTTTCAAAGTCGCTGCCTTCCAGCTTGTCCTTCAAATCTGCTTCAAATCGTGCCAAGTCAGCATCCAGCCGTCGAATGTGTTTATCTACCTACATTAAAGAAAGAATACACAGCTAAGAAAAACAACACCATTTTGTATCTCTGACTAGTAACTCTAGCAACTATAGGATTCCACTGAATACATTGAAATCAATAGGATCCTTTTCCCCACTTCAATACAGCCCCTCATATCTCTTACATGCTAATCTATGGTCTGGAAAAGTTACTGTTTGGACTACAACTCCCAGAATCTCCCAACTAGCATGACCAGTGTCTCTGTTGGTATCTTAAAGCACTGAGAACCCCCTGAGCTGCCTCACAACAATCAACTTACTTTCCCAGACAATCTTGTTTTATAAAATGTCAATAAATTCCCAAGTGACAAACCCAGCTGATTGCCAATATCCAAAATAAACTGTAGGGTTTTTGTTTTTTTTTACACTTTTGGCTCCCAAACAGTAAAAGACCCAACAAGGAACAATCACAACCTTATGCACAACTCCGTCTTCCTGAACTTGAATCAAGCATAGAATCCCTATTCCTTTGCTGACTGTGGAGGCTAACAGCTTCCCTGTTAGTGGGATAATGAATCTGCTGCAGGTTTGACTCTTAACATTGAAAAGCATACTTATCCAAAGTGCAGAACCTACCCCCAAAATAAGATCATCATTTTGAATAGCTCCTTTAAAGTTCAGAACAAACCCTCAGTAGCTTCACTGCCCCACTAATTTAGGGTGCATCTACACTGTAGAATGAATGTAGTTTAGCATAACTGCACCTGCAATGGTTCAACTATGGAATCTTGGAAAATGTAGTTTGCTGAAGCAACAGCTCTATTTGGCAGAGAAGGCTGAAGACTACAACTCCCATGATTCCATAGCATTGAGTTATAGAAGTTAAAGCGGTGTCAAACTGCATTAATTCTACACTGTAGATACACCCATGGAAGCCAACGACAATGAACCTCAGTTTGTGATAGAAGCTACAAGGCAAAACTCTTAAGACAGAGAGAGCAGCTCATCAGCAGAAGCACTCCATTTATTGAGCCTTACCATCTCATAAGTCTGCATAGCCAACTGCACTTTGTCATCGCTATACTCCTTGCACTTTGCATAGGCATTCTGGATCTTCTGCAGGATTTCCACCCGTTCTTCCGACGAGAGATTCCTCACGGTTGAAATGTATTGAGCAGCAAGACGGTCGATTTCTGCTTTTTTGTCTGCAGGTAAATGGGACATGGCGTGTGTGTGAGGGCAGCTGGCAATTCTCCTAGACACTTCTGCACACAAATCCCTTCCACACAGCTTGGCTTTGAGGACTGCGAATCAGGCAATTGGGAAACTGCAGACTCACAGAGCTTGCTGCTTCCATGCTATCTACAGGCTCTGCTGCTCCCGTTGCTGCTGCCACCACCACCACCACTATTTTCACCCTTTTCTTCTGCTCTCTGTTTAAGGGGTGGTGGGCAACAGGCTAGCTGATGGCCAAGTAAGCAAGGAGCAGATTTTGGTTTGAAGTGCCTTTCATGCTTATCTCAGTCAATGAGGGAATCTGGGTTACCCTTAGGCTAGTGCACGGTTCCCCATTCCTCAGGTATAGCTCTAAAGAAAAGTTCAGAAGTTTCCACTTCCATTCTGGCCCAACCTGAATCTTATCTACAGTCTGTTTGAAATAAGCAGACTGCTTATTTCAGACAGCTTCAAATAATCATAGTTAAAACCAACTGCAGTTCAGACACAATGGCAACCAGTAGATAAGAAGAAGTGAACATTTCCAGGCCTTAAAACAGTGGTTCTCAACCTGTAGGTCCCCAGGTGTTTTGGCCTACAACTCCCCGAAATCCGAGCTAGTTTACCAGCTGTTAGGATTTCTGGGAGTTATAGACCAAAACATCTGGGGACACACAGGCTGAGAACCATTACTTTAAAACTATATGACAACTGAATCATGACCATGTATAATTTGAAGTGTGCTGATTCCTTATTTATAAAGTAACTTCCAAGCTGTGATTTATAAAATTATTTTCAGTGGAAATCCAGTTTAACCAAAATGCCTCACGCTACCTTCTGTTCTCTGATCCAATTCACGCATAAGTTGGAAGTTCCTCTGCAGCTCACAAGGAAGGTTTTCGATGCCTGAAATAAACAAAAGAACAACTCTAGTCTCTTCTACAGACAAGTGTTTTAATAAAAGACTTTCTTTCATAAACAAACTACAAATAACTAGGAAAAAAATTAAAACCTCACTAGCTCCCACAATTACCTGCTCTATCATACCTTGTGCTCTAGTTGTTCCCTTCTCTGGAGGTTTTTAAGCAAGAAGTTGGATGGCCATCTTTTTTTTTGGGGGGGGGGGGTGTTTTGATTGTGTGTCACTATATGGCAGGGGGTTTGATTGGATGGCCCTTGTGGGGTCTGTACCAACTCTATGATTCTTGTATCCTTCACTTTCTCATGGAATTACTTTTATTTTTAAAAGAATTGACAGAATAATTAGATTAAACAAGTAAGTATTAAACTTAGTTTTTATATACAGAGGCCACAAGAAGTGTAACTCCAGCATTTTTCTCTGGGCCCTTCCACACAGCCATATAACTAAGGATGGCAAGGTAGGAAGTGCTGGTTTTATCCTATAAAGCCCTAAACAGTTCTGGCCCAACTTACCTGTCCGAACGTATCTCCCCTTATGAACCTTGAGATTGTCTGGAGAGGCTCTGCTCTTGGCCCCGCCCCCATCACAGGTACGCTTGGTGGGGATGAGAGACAGGGCCTTCTCAGCAGTGGCCCCCCGGCTATGGAACGCCCTCCCTAGAGAGATTAGATCTGCTCCCTCCCTCTTAACGTTTCGGAAGCAAGTCAAAATGTGGTTGTTTGAGCAAGCGTTCACAAACACAGAGTAATGGATATGGATAAATGACATAGGAAATTGACGATGGACAATGGAATTGGGCAATGCTTGACAATAAGGAAACGCTAATGATGTTGTTTTTATTGCTGTTGTGGTTTATGTAATTGTAATGTTTTAAATTGTTTTATGATACTATGTCTACTGTTTTGTTGGAAACCGCCTTGAGTCGCCGATAGGCTGAGAAATACAGTAAATAAATAAATAATAAATAAATCCCATATCTGCTTTGAACTAGAATATATGGCAGTGTGGACTCAGATAACCCAATTCAAAGCAGATATTGTGCAATTTCCTATCTTGATATTTTGGGTTATATGATCTGTGTGGAAGGGCCCTTTCTCTTTCTCTCTAGACCTGTATAATTTGATTAATACTCCATTTTAAGTCTTCTCAAAGCATTGAACAATAAAATATAATTCAAACAGGTGGCCAAAAATAAGGTTCTTTAAGCCAGGCATCCTCAAACTGCGTGCCTCCAACTCCCAGAAGCCCTAACGAGCTTGTTCAATTGGCAGGAATTCTGGGAGTTGAAGGCCCAAACAGCTGGAGGCCAGCAGTTTGTGGATGCCTGGCTTAAGCTATTTAACATTTCAAAGTGATCAACTTTCTGCTTGGCTCCTATGGCAAGCTCCACCTCCTGAATCTCTATTCGCTAAGAGGCTTTTAAAAAGAGAATTGGATGGATTGCAATGAAATACAGGCCATCAATTCTACAAAAAACCCCAAGCTTTGGCTCCTCTAGAGGCTGGGGACTTCAACTCCCAGAAGTCTTTGCCAGCTTGGCAGACGACCAGGAATCCTGGGAACTGAAGTCCCCTGGCGGTCGAGAGCTGCCACAGAAGCCCCGCCCCTTGCGTAGGCAATGACGCAGCAGGAAACTTCCCCCTCCTCTCGCCGCCCCCTCCCCCACGCACCCGCCCACGCGCCAGGATCTGTGACGCAGCCGGAATTGCCGGCGTGGCCGGCCTTCGCTGGTTTTCGTCCTGGCTCGTGCTCTCCCCTTTCCTTCCTTCCTTCCTCCCTCCTTCCCCCCCTCCGCTCCACTCACTGTCCAGGTAGTGCTCCAGGTAGAGGGCCGCCGCTGCCATCTCGCGCACCGCCCGCCTGGGCCAACCAAAGCGCGCGCGCGCCGCTGTCACCCGGGCGCCTTCGCAATGGCCGGCCCTGCGCCCCTCATTTGCATAGTCATGAGCGTGCCGCCGCCGATTGGACGACGCGGTTATAAATAAGGGGGCGGGGCTCGCTTTTTTTTTTTTCCGTTCTGGCTCGCGCTCTTGAATGAGTGCGCGCTCGCTCGCGAGACCTCTTTTCACAGAGTGTCCCTTGAACTCAGCGGACGCGCCTCTACGCTCGCTCCCTGTTTCGATTCAGTATGTTCTCTCAGGACGCCGTGGGTGGATCTATAACAGGCATGGGCCAGTCCTCCGGATGTTTTGGACTTCAACTCCCACAATTCCCAAGAGCCTCAGGCCCTTTCCTTTCCCCCCTCAGCCGCTTAAGCGGCTGAGGGGGAAAAGGAAAGGGCCGGAGGCTCTTGAGAATTGTGGGAGTTGAAGTCCAAAACACCGAGGGTCCAAAATGGCCCTCGCCTGGTGTCGCTGCACCCTTACTTCAGGATTAACATCGGGATTGGCATCAGAAACGAGACGGAGAGAACTTGAGGCCTACTTCCGGTTTGGTTGCTATGGCCACGCGGTAGCCGCTCTGCACACCGGAAGGGCGCTTTTCTGTGGCTGAGGCGAGCGCGGGAACGTTCCACTCGAGAGGCGCCATGGCAGGACGGCGCGGGGCATTGATCGTGCTGGAAGGCGTGGACCGCGCGGGGAAAAGCACCCAGAGCCGGAGGTTGGTGGAGGCCCTGGGGGCGAGGGGCCACCGCGCAGAGCTGCTCCGCTTCCCAGGTAATTGAGGAGGAGGAGCCCCTCGCCTGGAAAATGGCGCCAACTGGATGGGTATCTGCCAGGAATGTTTCAATTGTGTAATTCTGGGGTTTGATATCATTTTAACTGCCAGGGATCAACGCTATTCGACTCTGGAGCTTGTGGTTTGCTGAGGAATCAGCGCTCTTTGGCAAGGGTTGTGAAATGACAACTCTCAGACTTCATTTCACTGAGCCATGTCAGTTTAAAGTGGTGTCAAACTACATTAATGTAATTAATGAATTGAATCTTTATGTCAGGATCCAGGGCTCTGTGTCAAAGCTATTTTCCTTTAAACATTAGGCTTGTGTCAAAGCTATTTTAATGTATTGTTGAAAGCTCACTACCTCTGAGGATGCTTGCCATAGATGCAGGCGAGCGTCAGGAGAGAATGCCTCTAGAACAGTGGTTCTCAACCTGGGGTCCCCAGATGTTTTTGGCTTTCAACTTCCAGAAATCCTTACAGCTGGTAAACTAGTTGGAATTTCTGGGAGTTGTAGGCCAAAACACCTGGGGACCCACAGGTTTGTCGCAGCTGTCGTGTCGCTGCTTTCAAGTTGGGGTTGATTCCAAGCATCCAAACCCCCTTTGCAGAAGCTGCGCCCTGTTGCCCAAGGAGAACAATCAACAGAAAACAAACTGTCTTCCAAATAAAGAAATGTTTATATACAATAGTCACAAAAATAGTTTCAATCCTCAATCCTCCAGCAAACCTTTCTTCAGCAATCTCTTCCTCTTGCTCTTTGTCTTCTCGTTCTCTAGCATTCTCTGCTTTCTCATTACTCATTCTCTTCTCTCTACAACACACAGTGCTTAGTCCCGATTTGTAGCATCTAATCTATCACAGGTGGCTTAACAGTTGCTCTCCATGCAATGCTTGGACATGGTCCTTACAAATACTTACTCACTTTTTTACTTAAGAAATGACTCAATTGATATAAAACTCTGACAAGGTTGAGAACCACTGCTCTAGAACATGGCCATATAGCCCGAAAAAACTCAGAACTATTCTACTTGAAACATTAATTCAAACACTTTGTCCATTTCAAGTTCTCAGTTCAAGACATAAAAAATAGCTCGCCACTAAAGAATATAAAGCAAAAACTTATAACAAGGGGCCTACTACAAATACCAAGAGTTAGTGATACATGTCCAAGGAGAAAGAGTGTATAACGTAGTTATTTTTCCATGGGTCAAGCCAGAGGAAGCCAAATTTCGAAGGATAGTCTAAACACAGTAGTCGAGGGGGTCAGTCCAGGGATTTGCAGTTCATCAAGGTCTACAGCAGGATACAAACGCAATGGGGTTCATCAACACTATAATCTTGGTTCAAGGTTCCACAAGGTACAAGGCTTACAAATGTTCAGGATACAGTTCAGGATACCATCATCCACCAATCTGGGGGAAACACCAGCAGTATCTATGACAATTGGAATGACCTTGAACTATGATATTGGATTGCATGGTTTTAATGTTTGATATGCTTTTAGTGGTTGGCTTTTAATGTATAGGTTTATATTGTTGGATGTATGTTTGTATGGCATCGAATTGTTGCCTATATATATGTGAGTTGCTCTGAGTCCCCTTTGGCCAAGTATGACAGACACTTTTCTCCCAAAGAGCAGTTTCAGTTAGGTTCTTTTTATGCAGCTGATTACAGCTGCATCCTCTCTCTTGCAGGCCTCCGCCATTACTTGTTTCTGCCTGTCAGTTCTTACCTACAGATTGCCCTTTAGAACTTGAAGGAAGATTAACCCCTTCTATGGCTTCTGAAGCGTCACCGCCCTACCGGCCAAGCTTTCTGTATCCTAACCACCACTAACTGCTAGATATTCTAACTACCATGACATCTGTCTCGCCCTGTCTCCCCAGAGGGGGCTCAGGGCAGCTTACAACAAATAGAAAGGCAAACATTCAGTGTTGTATAACAGTACAAAAGAACATAAGTCAAAAGGCAAATTTGCATCTACACAATTCTGCCTTGTAGATATACTCAGTGATACCTTTGCTTTCTGATGGTGGGATTCATGCAAACTTTGCCTCATATACAGGCTTATTGCAGTGTGTAATATGATTTTTATCCCTGGGTTATGAAAGTCATTTCCTAATTTGTTCTATCATTAAAAACATGGAAAAAGTTTATTGAACTGCAAAAACTTTGTTTTTTGCAAGACATCCTGCAGTACACTTTGCTATAGTTTTTTCAATTAATATCTCAGAATCTCAACAAATTAAACATAGTTTTAGGGCAGCCACAAAATGAAGTTTTTATAGTATAACAACTACCTTCAAAGTACATGTCACACAATTATACTGGAAATAACACTTTCGAACAAGGAACAAATTTTGTTACATAGTACTATAAAAATTTATATTTTTGAAAATATATGATTTGTAACATAACATTTCCCAAGATTTTTGTCATTTCTCATTACGTTTGCACGACACTAACATGTTGTGACACATGGTTTGAAAATCTCTGGTATAAGGTGTACATGAAATATAAATGAAATAGACTTTGGTCCCATCTCCAAGATATCACATTATGTATGTATTTCCAGTACAAGTATTCCAAAATCCAAAAAACCTTTTTTCCCCAAGCATTGGATAATGGGTACTCAACCTGTATATAGGTACAAGGCTGGGGCCATGTCACGTGTTCATGTTCTGCTCCTTGCAACACTGAAACCGAGAGCCCATCTACACTACCATATCAATCCCGGTCATCTACTCTGAACTGGATTATATGGCAGTATAGACTCATGTAATCCAATTTGAAGCAGATAATCTGGATCCAGAAACTAGATTATATGGCAGTTCAGATCCAATCTGATTTACTGACCTTGCTTGACATCCCAAGAAGGGGAAAGGGCAATGGTGTTGGTGTTGTCAGTGGCAAGGAAAGGGTTGTATTTGTATTTGGACAGTTTGGGGTTGAACCATTGACTTCACTGGCTGTTTCTCGCTGGTTTGTGTAGGTGGAGCTTAAAATTTCCAGAAATGACAAAGACAAAATGTAGGTGGATAAATGTTTTCCTTAAACTTCTTTTGGCAAGTTTTTTAGTATACATAACATGCAGTGCTTCTTTTTCTTTCAATTGTGTACCTTTATTGTAGATGCCCCTTTTTAATGTATCTAATGATTGTAAAATGACATTCCACTATGACACAGTGGTTCTTTGTATGAAGGATACTGAGATTTGGCAAAGGTTAACCCACAACCCATTTTTTGTAGCCTCTCAGGCCCCTTCTGCACGGCCCTATATCCCAGGATCTGATCCCACATTGTCTGCTTATCCCAGATTATCTGGCAGTGGAGATTCATATAATCCATTTCAAAGCACATAACCTGGGATCAGATCCTGGGATATAAAGACAGTGTAGAAGGTACCTCAAACTCCCCAGTTGTAAAACACGTGGGGTGGATTTTCATCTCAGACTTACTACTCTTTGAACAGAGGTAGCTTTCTTTATTGCATTGCCGTGGTTCCCCAAATTGGTCAAACCAATGGTCATTTCAGGTTCTGGAAAACAACAGCAGTGTGGCCCACTGTGAATAAATAAACAAAAGTTGACCTCTTGCTCCTCCATAGTTGCCCATCCCTGAGATACATAATTCATGATATGCAGATAGAGGAGGGACAAATAGCACTAAACAATTCTGGCATGAAGTGTTACATTTATAGTAGGATTATGGGTGTTGTGTACATTTGTAGATTTAAGATTATTTTTTCCACTTTCCTCTAAAAACCAAGATGTTTTAGCAAATTCCCTTGTGCTACAGTTTGTGTGTATATCTGCCTTCACATTGCTGTTGACTTATGGAGAGTCCATGAATTTTTCATAGGGTTTTCTTTTGCAAGGAGTACTCAGAGGTGGGTTTACCAGTTCTTTCTTCTAAAATATAGCCTACAGCACCTAGTATCTATTGGCAGTCACCCATGAAGTACTAACTAAGGATGACTCTGGTTCATGATCAGACAGAATTTGATGCTTTGTTGTATTAAGGTTTAAAAATGTGGTGTACATCCTAAACAAAAGTTAGGGAAACTGAAAATATTTTCCCCTACTTTTTATTGCAGAAAGAACAACAAAAATTGGACAACTGATAAGTTCCTATTTGGAAAAGAAGAATAACTTGGAGGATCACACAGTGCATTTACTGTTTTCTGCTAATCGCTGGGAACAAGTGTAAGCAGAATTTTTGTTGAGTCCTAGAGTACACAAATGGAGCTAGAGCCCACAATTAACATCTAGTTAGTACTGCTCCTTGGGTTAAGGAAAATTATGGATTTAAGGAACACAATTGAGAATGTTAATCATTTGTCAAAGTAGGGAAAAGATCAAGTAACTGTTTTTCTGTCCAATTGGTAATGTTTGTGGGAGAAAGCAGTCAAGATTCAACTATATTGTCTACAATTAAGAAAGCCTGCAGAATAGTAACCTAAATCATGTGCTATGGAAACAGACTCATGCTCATCCAACAAAAGTGCCATTCCCTTTTTTCAGTCTGCTCTGAGGTTTCCCTGAAACTCTGATCCTGATTTAGAGTTCTGCCAGAATATGGAAGAAAAATAACTTAATCTGTCAGCAGTTTTGTAACCACTTCGGAAAAGATGCTAAGGAATATAACCCCTTGCAATTAATTAAATATTAAAAATTTGCCCAATTTGTAACATAATTATGCAGTACCAAAAGTAAGAGGATCGTTGTGGCTGAACTATACATCATTTCTTCAAAAAGTTTACATTTACAGCCTATTTCTAGATCCCATGAATAGGAATTACATTAACATCACTTTGTTTATTGTTAATTTATATAATCAGCTTTGACCTATGACAACCCAGTGAAGGAGAATGGTCTAAGTAGGACTGTTAATATTACATTGTTTAAACTCAATGAAAAAAATACTCTGAAAATAGCTATTGATAACATTTTAACACAATAAGATGTATAATTATGTATGCTTTCTAGTGATCCCTGGAAAAAAACACCTCTGAATCTACCTAGTGGTATTGGTATACGATGTATTCATTATAAAACCAATTTTATGAATCAGTGCATGTTTTAAAATTAACATTTTTCACAATGAAAATACAGCATGGAAATTTTTCCATTTTGCATCCCAGTTTTATTTCAGGTTGTTTACATTTCAACTTTTGTCTAACAGCGATCTCTCTCTCTGTTGTTTAGGCCATTGATCAAAGAGAAGTTAAACCAGGGTATCACCCTGGTCGTGGACAGATACGCCTTTTCAGGGGTTGCCTTCACAGGTGCTAAAGAGGTAGGTAAAAAGTGCTTGTATGAAGACAATATTTATGAGAACTCTACTAAGTCAAAGAAACAGCTTATATTTACTGTGGAAATTAACCACATTGGATATGCAGCATTATCAGCACTCAAATTTCTGCTTGTCCAAGAAGCTAAGTGGATGAAAATAGGTCAGGTTTGTGCATCCTTGTCTTAAATGTATCCTTTGTGACTTAGTTTGAGAAATGGACTCAGCTTTTAAAACATTAATAGATTAATTCTGTTGTCATTTATCCATGGTGATAGCAATAGTCTTTGTAATCTTTTAAAATGGGTATTATCAAATTTATACACATGCAGAAGGACCATTAAAATTGTGATGATTTACCTGAGGTCTCTAATGGAACCAACTTCAAAATTAAGCATACCATCAGCATAATCTGTTTGTTTACCAAAGGTTGGGTTACATTTTAGTCACCCTCAGACGAGACCAGCCAAAATCTAAGTCCCATATTTGTGATAATTGGCTACAGTTGTTTCCTTCTTTCCACGGGGCCTGCTGTATGTTTCACTGAGTCCACATCCAGTGCAAAGTCTGTACATTTACAATGCATAGCAATGCATAATTATTAATATGAAAGGTATTAGATCCGTGCAGAATGAGTTATAACACATTGTTGGCTAGGAATACAGTATTATGTACAGATCAAAACTATCAAATTGTATGATATCATTTTAGTACAGGGCCTGAAAAATTGTGTTTTAGAGTAAAAGTTATGCTTTTCCTCAGCACGGTTTTTTCAGTTCCTCTAAAATTTGGTCAGATGGATTTGGTACGTTTTGGAAGCACGCTTCATATATGTTCTCTCATTCTTGAAGCTCAGTTTGCCTGAAATCAAGGTCTACCGTTCTACTGTAGTTACTAATCTGGCCCAAATGATGATTGAGATGCTAGTTGGTTTTTTGCTCATATTGCCTCTAAGATGTTGGTGTTTAAATTCTCCAGTATTTGGAGAAAGCTCATGGGCATTATTAGAACATGTAGGCTTTTAATACAAAGAGCCCTATCTTCATTCCGTGGCATTACCATGTTGAACTGGAAAAGACTACGCATTTTAAATGTGAAAGAGATGCTGTCATTCATCATAGACAAAACCGAGTTAAATGGACCTATTGTATGTTCTGACTTTCTGTATTCCTATCAAATGCTCATTGGCTTGATTTTTCTATTTAACGCATCTCTCATTTATTTTCTTTTTCCCTTTTTCTTTTGTAGAACTTCTCTTTAGAATGGTGTAAACAACCTGATGTGGGGCTTCCAAAACCAGATGTGATCCTTTTTCTTCAACTGAATACATCTGAAGCAGCCAAACGAGGAGACTTTGGAACTGAGCGATATGAGAACAGCTCTTTTCAAGAGAAAGTTCTGCAGTGCTACTATGATTTGATGGAAGACAAGACTTTGAACTGGAAGGTAAGAAGAAAAGAACCTAGCTGTACTTCCCTTTTTAATATTCTAAAACTTTGGGTTTTTTTCTCTGCTTCTAACATGTTTGCTTTGTTCTTGGACACAGGTAATAGATGCGTCAAAGACCATAGAAGATTTACATAATGAAATTAAATCAATTGCAGAAGAGGCCATGCAAGAAGCTCAGCATAAACCTATAGGAGAACTGTGGAAATAGAATTGGTTTATATTTATATCTACTTGAAGCTGAACTGTTCATCTTCAAGCATCTCAATGTTTATATCTACAACCTTTTTAAACAGACCAAATAGGATTTCTTAGTTTTGCTATTTATCTTAAAACTCTTCTATAGACTGTTGTCCTTTAAAAGAGAAGAGTCTGATCTTCCCTTAGAAGCTGCTTTGTAGTGACATGTACTCGACCAGGAGCATAAAAGAAATGTAACAATAAGATTTATTCTACTCACAGAGACTGTATAATGGTTGTTGATTGTGGACTATTTTTACAAACAGTTACATCTGTGTCTTTCCTCAGTTCCACAGCATATGATGTTCATGTTTAGATAATCATGTGTCAGATTTGATATGTTGAGTTTGTTTGAGCCATGCAGTTTAATGACTTTACAAACTGACATGCCTTACCAAACTGTTACTCTTCAGTAATGGCTTTGGAACAAGCCAGAATATTCAGCCATGGTTTAAAGATAGCTTAATATATTAACTTGTTTAATCAGTTCAAATGAAATAGAAAACTACACCTGAAGATTTGCTGATTTATGCAAAATGGCTTCCACACGTCTAAAAGAGATTTATGGCTCTCATAAAGCTGAGTCACTGTCAGTTAGAAACCTTTTTTTTTTAAAAAAAAAATGTATTAGAAACCACCTAAGAGATTACAACATATATTTTAAATTAAATTTTATATTTTTAGTTTCCGAAAATATATTTGAGTAAATATCCTGCAGGGTTTTTTTTTTACTTCTAAAGTATTGACAATTCTAGAGCATTACTCATTTTTTCATCTCTTCATATGCTTGAGAAAAGTGGTACAAATAATGAGTTGTCTGCTCCTTTTCTGTATTTTGCCATGTTTTTTTAAACAGTTTGTGGTTCTATAATAGAAGAATGCAATTTACTTTCCATCAGATTTTATTTTATTGGGCGGGGGGGGGGGGGGGGGGGCAAAGGAGAAGACCATAAGTCCTATACTGGCTGGATCTCAATGAACTTTGCCTTCTAAAGCATCTGGAGGGTGCCAAATTGTCTGCCTTGTTCTAGAGCTTCAGTCTATTTATTTTGAAGAAATCAATAGTTTGTGTTTAACAGCATGCTCTTCATATTGCAAGACATAATTTAAGTAATTTTCCAGACTTTATTATCTTTGTATATATAAAGGAAGTGATCTTGCTCCAGTTACTGTCTAGACTTTTTCATTTAATTGCAATGGCTGCCTCTTGATGTGTCCCCTTCCTAATCCGGTATTCTTTAAGGCGCCTGAAACTTCTAGCTGCATGTTTCATCTTCCATTTAATCTTCCCAATTATGAGGAATCCACTCTTTTAAAAAAAAGACTATGTTGGGCTCCAGGGCATTAGATAGCATTTTTATACTCTTATCAACACTATTATGTAAGTCATGGTGGCCATGTTTCTGTAGTTTGAAGTAACATAGAGTGTTCTGAGTAAAAAACGGTACTATCCATTCTGATTTAGCAGTTACAATGGGCAAAATTGAGAACAGTAAAGAAGTAAGAAAGTATGAAACTGTCCAAATGGTTCTGTAGGTAAAAGCAGAAATAATTGCTGTAGAACAAATATTGGACCAATAATATTGTTTTACACTGCGGTACCTGATATTGAGACTTAAGAAAGATCTTAAGTAGCAGGGCTTGGGAAGGTGGGTTCCACCAGTAGCTATTACTAGGTTAGATGGCCAATGGACAGATTTCATATGACAGTTTTATTCATTCACCAATTATCTGTTCTGTTTGACCAGTGCATGTTAAGGTGGTGGAGGGATAATTTGGTCCATTTTATGAGTAGAATCATCTATATATATAAATTTCCTACTGGCGTCCAACGAGGAAACAAAACTCTAAAACCCCTCCACACAACTCTACCAAAATTGCCATGCCCCAAGGACAACCCACTAGGTACAAACTAATCCACTCAGAAATCAAAACCACACAACAACAACCACAAAAAACGGCAAAACAACTGAGCATGCGCACTGGCGCAAACTCCCTGGCGCGCGCACACACATGGCCCCTCACCCTCCCCCCCGGCGCGGCACACACACGCGCGTGCGCACGGCCCCTCACCCCCCCGGCGCAGCACACACGCACGCGCTTGCCCCCAACCCCCCCGGCGCGGCACACGGGCGCGCGCACGTGCCCCCTCTCCCTCCTCCGGCGCGGCACACACATGCGCGCGCGCGCGTGCCCCCTCACACCCCCCGGCGCGGCACACGCGCGTGCGCCCCCTCTCCCCCCTCCGGCGCAGCACGCACACGCGCGCGCGCCCCCCTCACCCCCCTGGCGCGGCACACGCACGCGCGCGCGCCCCCATCCCCCCTCCCCTCCTCCCTCTTACCCTCCTCACGTTACCTCCAAGCCACGCCCCCTTCTAAACCCATCCCCCCTCCCCTCCTCCCTCCTCACGTTTCCTCCAAGCCACGCCCCCTTCTAAACCCACCCCCTCCCCTCCCCACGTAACCTCCAAGCCACGCCCCCTTCTAAACCCATCCCCCCTCCCCTCCTCCCTCTACCCTCCTCACGTTACCTCCAAGCCACGCCCCCTTCTAATCTGTCAAGGAAGAATCATAGAATCAAAGAGTTGGAAGAGACCTCATGGGCCATCCAGTCCAACCCCATTCTGCCAAGAAGCAGGAATATTGCATTCAAATCACCCCTGACAGGAGAGAAAGAGGGTGGGAAAGAAAGAAGGAAGGAAGGAATGAGGTAGAAAAGAAAGGAGAGAAAGAGGGAGGGAAAGAAAGAAGGAAGGAATGAGGTAGAAAAGGAAGAAAAGAGAGAAAGAGGGAGGGAAAGAAGGAAGGAATGAGGTAGAAAAGGAAGAAAGGAGAGAAAGAGGGAGGGAAAGAAAAAGGGAGGAAGGAAAGTTAGAGAAAGAAGGAAGGAGAGAAGGAAAGAAAAAAGGGAAAGAAGGATGGAAAGAAGGAGCGAAGGAAGGGGGGAAGATGTAGAGAAAGAGGGAGGGAAGGAAAGATGGAAAGAGAGAAGGAAGAAAAGAGACTGCAGAAGAGAAAAAGGAAGAAGGAAGGAAAGGGAGCGAAGGAAGGGGATAAAATGTAGAGAAAGAGGGAGGGAAAGAAAGGAGGAAAGAGAAGGAAGAAAAGAGAGACAGCAGAAGAGAAAGAAAAGGGGAAGGAAGGAAAGCGATAGAGAAGGAAGGAAGGAGAGAAGGAAAGACAGGAAGGAAGGAAGGAAACAGGGAGTGAAGGAAGAAGGGAAAGAAGGGGAGATAGGGGGAAGGTTGGCCACAGCAACGCGTGGCGGGTACAGCTAGTGTGTATTAAAAGTGCTCAGAGGAGGATGACAAAGTCCATTGTGTTTTGTCTCAGGAATAGGGATGTGTGCCTTGAAATCCCAGCTGCAACTTCTCAGAGCTTGAGCAAGCAGCCTGAGTAAGTACAGACAGCTTTTTGTACATATATGGATCCCAGTTGTGCTTCCCAAGGTTTACCGTTGAGTGGCTAGCTGTAAGTACAGGGTTTCCTCAACAGCAGCTTATACAGAGGAGCTGCACACCAAAAACATTGTTTCCTTTCCCTCCTCTGAATCCTTTAACAAATCTTTCGTCGGGGGAGAATACTAGAAAACAAAATGAAAATAGGACTAAAGCTATTTGCAGCAAGAAAGACCCTGCTCTTGTCGTTGAGAAGCCAAGAATAGATTTAGAAATAATTGTGAAAAACTAACCGTAACCACCTTGTTTTTCTGTCAGGTTTATACTGATTGAAAATTATATTTCTGACTCATTTTAAAGCTAGACTGAGATGTGCTGCTGCAGAAATCAAGACTAGAAGTCCAGTTTCTCTTTTTAATTGGTTTTATTCATATACAAATTGAAAGCAATGGATGGAGCACAGCCCCACTTCTTCTATCTCCTCTCCCTCAAAAGGTCTACAATCAAGAGGAGAAGCAGCAGAGAAAAACAGCAAGTTATTACAATGAAAGATAAGCATCATGGTTCAGACGTTCTGTTTTCTGGCTGTTTTAGGGACAACCAGACCTACAACCTACTCTTTGTAGGATAGTTACTCTTCTATGCAGTAATTTTACAGATGATTGTACTACCACTTTTTAGGCTGAGAATGCTGCTGATAAGTGATAATACAGAAAAGAATGCTTTGTAAACATATTTGCCACCTGCAGCATCCATCAATGGTGCCAAAGATTTGCAAAAAGATAGATAACACTGGGATGAAGTGGTGCATCCTTTCCAGCCATTTCCACCTCTTCTAGACAAAGGAATTCTGTTGTTTTGGAGTATAGCCACCATGTTTTGCAGCCTAGGTAAGCCACTAATTAACCTTTCTTGGCAGCCAGTCTGATGTGTGCTCCTTTAGAGCCTCTTATTAAAAACAATTGAACTGAAAAATGAATAAGCAAACACCACACAACAGAGGCATAGTTTTGTGTGATGAACTAAAGGGTATTCTTCCTGGCATTTTAGCAAGCCAGGATATTAAAATAGGAAGTTTTGTGTTAAAGCAAAAGTAGCTTCAGATTTCATGATCAAAGTCTAAATGCAGAGAAATGACATAAAAGGGCGGATTAAAGATACTTTCAGTTCAAGCAAGCTGGCAGGTTTCATATGCCAGCAGCATCATATATTAAATAGCAGCCACCATATTCTTAATATGGATTAGAAAAATAACCAACAAATAAAGACTAAGTTTAACAAAGTCAAGCCCTGGCTAACCTTTCCTTTCATCCTAATGCAACTGCTGCTGAACTCTTCAGTGGGAACATCATCTAGTTCTAACTGTTGAAAGCTTGTCAGATTCATACTGTCCTGTGCAGTTACATTTGTGGTGCATGATGTGCTACTGCGATTTCTTCAATGACACAACAGAGCAGACGTGAGTGTTCTTAAAAGACAATTTTGTAACTCAAGAGGAGTAACGTGTGTGGAAGCGCTATCACGGGAGATGGCCTAAAGCACGTATACCAATCTGTATTGTATTCCAACTTATTGGAGCTTGTACCCCAAGGTGACACTTGACATACACTGGGCTAAAGAGACAACTATTAGATAGATGCCTGCCTTATTTTATGGTGCTTTCCACTCCAAACTATTTGGGGGAGGGGAGGGGTGTTGCAGGGAAACAAGATTAAGTTCTCCCTAACAGATACATTGTAAGACCCAAGCACCTTAAAGGGCTTTTACTATTTTTTCTGAGCCTTTGGGCCACTAACATAAAAAAAATAATCTTCAGCTCATAGGAACACGGCATCCCTTTCCTGCAGGTACTCTTATGCTGAAAAAGCCTGACTAAAGCTATTAAGGCCTTAATGATGACCTGTTTCTTGATCCCGCTGCAGAAAATCTACTCTGCTCCAGGGCTGCACTGAACACAGTTGGATGGGAGGCAGGGATGTCAACAAGCACCTATGTAAGCTGGTGGGGAGCCCCAGGCTCTCCGAAAAGCTCCCCTCCCGCCACAACACACATCGGCAGAGTTGGCTTCTTATGTGTCTCTTAAAGAGATAGGATTTCAAAATCTTCATCTTCTGAATCAAAGAATCTTTCCAGCCTGTCAGCATCAGAAGAGTCTGCAAGACAAAAAAAAAGTAACACCATTGATTGAAACGGGCCTATTCTGACTAGCTCATACACTAATCCAATCAATAACAGTTTAGCATTCACACAAGTAAGACCTTACATTTTCACTGAAAAACATGCTCATATTTTCCAGAAATATAACGGAAGTTAACTATTTCACTGGGGCATTAAACACCCAGTGACGTATTGAGCTGACATGTTAATACAAACACTGGAAAAAAGCAGCAACAAAAGGCTTGCTATCACATTAGTAACACCTTTGAAGTAATAAAAACTTAGGTAACAGAAATGACTTACTATTGCTCTACTCCAGGCATCTTCAAACTGCAGCCCTCTAGTTGTTTGGACCTCCAATTCCCAGAAGCCCTAGCCAGCTTGTTCCATGGTCAGGAATTTTCGAGGCCAAAACAGCTGGAGGGACGCCGTTTGAGGATGCCTACTCTACTCTATAAAAATTTGTAAATTACCTGGAGTGAGATTCAAAACATCAGGGCTAGAGAAGTGTGAAGGCTGATGTTCTACTAGTTCAAACATTGGCAGGGCTCCTCTAATTAATGACAACTGTAGAAAAAAATGTAATTAAGAATGAGTCTCCTTCGGGAGAGATAAAGCAGGGTATAAACAAACATAATAATAATTAGCGAAATATTTCATAATAAAGATGCTTAGTATAGCTTGTTAATGCATCTTTACTATTACGTCCCACACAAATATAGATAGCCTTCAAATAGATATCGTTCAATTCAGTAGTAGGCAGTAGCTGCAAAATTCAACTTGCTTGGGATATGATTGGGGATGAATATTTAGTGGCATTTCTTTTTTTAAACACTAGTTCTTAAGATTGCAAACACGTGTGAACATGCATTGATTGGGAAAATGAGAGATCAGATGAGCTGCTATGTAAGTTTTAGAGACTCCCTGAGCAAAAATTAAGAAAAATATGCCCATTTATTTAAGCACTGAATAGGATATAGACAGTTCTGCTTATGGAATGTGAACAAGTGAGATGAGAAGCAATGCATCCAAGTGTTTATGGCTGGATAAATAGAAAGAACAATTTATTACATTTGAGCTTCCAGATTCACATTTGTTTTCCTTCTTGGTTTGTTTACCTGTCTAGGGTAGTTCTACATGTTTTTTTATGCACTTGGAGGATTTTCTGCAGTATTTTTTGACAAAAATACCACAAATGTTATGCTGATTTCTTGTGTAAACAATAAGTGTAAGGGATTTGCAGGACTGATACGGGGAGACATCATGAGCAGCAAAGGTCAGGCCCAGGGGGTGTACTTGGCCCATCCCTGCAATAAATAGAGCTGGTCTGAGTCCCTCTACGGAGGTAGAGAAGATTGGGATATAAAAGTTTTAAATAAATAATAATAATAAAAGCATGACCTATTTGGATATTTATACAACAAGCCAAAAGAATACCTATAATTTTGTCAGCTTATTAGGAGTCAGCAACTATACCCAGCAACTATAAAACAATCTGTTTAGATTTGCTTGCAGGTGGCCCGCTGGGTAAGCCAGATGTGTCAGGCCAAGACCATATTCAAAATCTCATGTTTTCAATAGTCCAAATCCCAATGAAAGTTTGACAACCACTTAAATTAAAAGGACACGGTAGTCACGAAACATTTCTATTTCACTAATTTCACTGAGACTTTCATTGTAACTAGCTCTCTTTGAATGTGGGGTAATATTTGTTCTGTTGTTTTATGTTTATGTTCATTGTTACCTTTCTTTTGTATGTGCTGATATTTTAAGAATTTGTACATTAAAGCTGGTCACATGCAAGCTTACTTAAAGGTAGAGTGAAATTTACTTGGGTAAGGCTTGTTTCATGTACAAGATTGCAGTCTTAAATGCTGGAGGTAGGTTATAAACATTTTACATAAAATGTTTTAATCTAAGAGCATCTCATCATAGAAAGCAGAAGTGAGACGTGGTAAAAGACATTTCTTTGACAGTAATATATCCTACATCAAAGACTAATTGTCTGGCTAGCATGAAAAGTCTTGGTCTCAAACAAGTCAAGTTAGCGTGATAGTGGCAACACAACTGTTGACATAGTTTTCAAAGCCCAACGCAATTGTACACTGTTGACAAAAGCTTCTGATTACATTACTGATGAACAATTGGTTATCACCAGAGGCACTCCAAGTGGCCAGATACTGGTCAAAGGACATTTAACCAACTACCAAGTTTGCAAAATCTGTGTTTTTTTTCCTTTTCTTTTTAATCTGTGTGTTTGTTTTGTTCTGTTAGAATTGTAACATAATGGTATGGTTGCTGATGACACGATAAATATATAAATATAATTGGTTATCTACAAACCTTTTTTATTCGTTGACACCAGTCATTGAAGTCTTCCTCATTGTTGCAAAAGAAGCCCTGTAAAAGAAAGGCAATAATCTGTACATAGAATAAATACTGAAGATGCTTAGATATGAGCATGCCTTGTGTTTTAAAAGTGAACACATTTCGGACAGCCTCACAGCAGTATATGCTGTTTACAGCAGGCATAGGCAAACTTTGGCCCTCCAAGTGTTTTAGACTTCAACTTCCACATTTCCTAACAGTCTACCAGCTGTTAGGAATTGTGGGAGTTGAAGTCCAAAACACCTGGAGGACTAAAGTTTGCCCATGCTTGGTCTAGAGAGTTAGATAAAGAAGAAAGAGCCTAACATTACGGAGGGAGAAAAACAGGCTAGAAGTAAAGAAATGTCTAAAAGGCTATCTGGGAATTTAGTCCAAAGCAAGAACAGGACTGGCCTGCAGGCCCAGACTCACCACTGCAATGGAAGGATCAAGCTCTGCAATGCTCATTCTGCAGGGCGGATGCTGGCAGTGGAAACTCTCATCAGGGATGTAACAACTGTCCATGGGCTCCACTGCAGGTTGAGTGGTGTGTGGGTCGAGATAGATTAGCTCTTCACCTGGACAAAAATAGAGAAGTTACAGAAGGCAACAGAATACTGAACTTCTTATAGCAGACATGGGCAAACTTCCGCCTTCCAGGTGTTTTGGACTTCAAAGGAAAGAGTGCCCACAGTCATTTGATAAAAGAGTTGCCTGATCCCATTGAGCAAGTGACTCTAAACCAGTAGTTCTCAACCCATGGGACCCCAGATGTTTTGGCCTTCAACTTCTAGGAATCTTAACAGCTGGTAAACTGGCTGGGATTTCTGGGAGTTGTAGGCCAAAACACCTGGGGACCCACAGGTTGGGAACCACTGCTCTAAACCTTCCTTCAGGTCTTCTCACTTGATCCAATACACTTGGGGAAATGGATAGTGGAGTTTAGTCCATTGATAGGTGTGGCTCATAATATTTGCATGCACAGTGCTTGAACACAGCTGATGAGCCTGTTGTTTTAGAGAGGATTATGATCAGAAGTGCTATTCCCCATATTTGTCCACCACAACCTTCTCCTCCTGCAAAAATGTATCTCATGAAGCTATTATCTTGTTATCAACTGGTAGCACCATTAGATTATTATTATTATTATTATTTACTGCACTTGTAGACCGCCGTTCTCAGCCCTAGGGCGACTCACGGCGGTGTACAACATATAAAAAAACAATTTACAATAAAGGCAATAGCACAAACAACAGTAACAACATCACTATCAATAATACAATTACACTAAATCATTCGCGACGTCTCATCATAGAATCACAATCCAATCTCGTTTTCCATATTCCGTTCCAATCATCATTGCCAATTGTTGTAGCACTTAGTCAAACGCCTTCTCAAACAACCACGTCTTTAGTCTCTTGCGGAATGTTATAAGGGAGGGCGCCTGTCTGGTGTCTACAGGGAGGGTGTTCCACAGCCGGGGGGCCACCACCGAGAAGGCCCTATCCCTCGTCCCCGCCAGGCGTGCCTGTGAGGCAGGCGGGATCGAGAGAAGGGCCTCCCCAAACGATCTCAAAGTCCTCGTGGGCTCATAGGCCGAGATGCGGTCAGACAGGTATTTTGGGCCGGAACCGTTTAGGGCTTTGTAGGCCAGCACCAGCACCTTGAATTGGGCCCGGTAGCAGATCGGCAGCCAATGGAGCTGGAACAACAAGGGGGTTGTGTGCTCCCTGCGTCCCGCTCCTGTTAGTAACATGGCTGCCGCGCGCTGGACTAGCTGGAGCTTCCGGGCCGTCTTCAAGGGCAGCCCCACGTAGAGAGCGTTGCAGTAGTCAAGGCGGGATGTGACCAGAGTGCACTATCTAGTTTTTAAGTTATTTTCTTATGACACAAATCCAACCAGTGATGCTGCATTTGCTCTGCAGTGTATGAAGGAGTCAGTGTATGAGGGAGTTGAAATCCAAAACACCTGGAGGGCTGAAGTTTATCGATGCCTGCCTTATAGGGAGACTGCAGAGTACATGGATAGTGATGGATGAATTATAATCTTCCAGGGTGTTTCCCCTTTTTTGTTTTAAAAATAATATTTATTATACAGCCCAACAACAAAACATTTTCTTGGTGTCTTGGTTTTTTAGGCCTGTTTCTGGGATTATTTAGAGCATTGATTCAGAGAATGGCATTGGATAGACCACATCAACTCTAGATCATTAGATATAGTTAGCATAGTTGGGTGAGTAGGTGGCGACTGGTAGATGGCATATGTTCTGTATCTCAAAAACTACAGCTGATATGGAAAAAAACCCGTGTCATTTTTGGAAGCCTCACAAACAGGGCTACAATTTGGGGCACTAAAATATGTATGTTGGCCAGTGTAATTATTGCTTTGATGCTTGGATATAATAATGTCTTGTGTGTGTTTTATTTAGTGAAGAGGTTCTCTCATTTAGAAGATTTTGCTGACATATGCACTAAATGTCTTGCATTTCCCTCTGAGACCAATAAGACATGGCTGGTATCTAATATTCAAGGTATATAAAAGAAACATTTACTACTCGCTTTGAAACATCCTGAAGAAGGACATGACAAAGTTTCAGTTGAGGAAGAACTTAGGAGAACCGGATTCCATCATCTTGGGGGAAAAGACAGCAATGAGAGAACAGTCTCAACATGACCTTCGGCCTCTGAGAGTTTATAGAGTCAGATGGTTGGTTTGCCTAGAATTGATGACCATGCATAAAAATCTATAGTTGAGCCACTGGGGAATGCTTCAGAGATACTGGAAATAGGAAAGAGGCAGGCAGAAAAGTCTTATACTGCCTACAGTCCCCTGTTCAAACTGCAATAGAAGAGAGGATGTCAAGAGCATGTGTGGTAGAGTAGTATTCTCCAACAATTACACCTGTCAGATCAGAACTGGAAAAATTCCATGTTACATAATTTCTTCATTATTTTCATTTTCTCTTTTTGCAGGAAAAAACTTGTTCATAGGAGGAGAACAGCATAATATTTTTTAAAATACTCCTGAAATCATAAGAGTTATCACAAGGGCCATCCAGTCCATCCCCTGCCATAACATGTTACACTAATAAAGCAGCTTTTTTCCTTTTCATTGGCTTTCTTTGTAAATATGCATTCCTTACACCATCATTACACAAAATCTTAAGTAATTGCAGGTACCTATGGTACTTGTAGTTATCACACATTGCTATAACACATTGAAGTCCCAGTTAACATGGTTAATGGTCAAGAATTATGGGAGGTGAAGTCCAAAACACCTGAAGAGGGTCAGGTAAGAGGAGGTTGTTTATGATGCTCACATTCAAACATTATTAATGGCATTCAGTGTTTATTTCAGGCATGGGCAAACTTCGGCCCTATTGGCTGTGAAGGATTGTGGGAATTGAAGTCCAAAACACCTGCAGGGCTAAATTTTGCCCATGCCTGGTATATCTGCTGGGGATGACTGTTACTCACCTACATATCCAATGAAATAATGAGCACTATTAGGTTTTCCTCCAATGACTCCTAAAGACTGAGGCATCATAAAACAATGCTGAAAAAGAATAGACACACAATGTGTCACATAGCAACCGGCACAAAATGGAACGTTCATTCAATTAAAGAACAACATATTGTTAGGAAAATGTGGCTACATGCCAGTGTGCTGCATATCCAAGAATAGCTACAGCCCCTATTTTTAGGATCAAAGCCTTGTTATAAGGGGAGAGCAGTGCACAATGTTTACAGGAAGTAAGAAAGATTTCAAAGTAGCCACTAACAGATGAGAGGTGATTGGCAAATATTGACAATGACAACAGTCTCCAGGGATATTTATTCAAAAGTACTGTTTTGAAAGGACATAACTTTCAGGTAAAATATGTACAAGATGATGGCCTTGATCGTTTTATAGATTTGCAAAATAGCACCAGGATTGCCAAAGGGAATGGCAAGCACCTAATTATTAATTATGTTTAATGCAATTCGATATAATCAAATGGATGATAAACACAGAAGGTCGCAGCTAGTTTTAGGAATTCCCTTTATGCCGTTTGAGCCATTCATTCTACAAAATGCATGCTGGGTTCACATACACAGTCCCTACATATGTGATCATTTTAATACCTTCAGCTGATCACCATGTGATCTATGCATTTCAGATACATGGGGCCTTAATAATTAGGCTTAGAATGCTTCTTTAAGTAAATAGATAATGAAAATACAAGGGCCTAGCTAACAATGAACTAGATTTAATAAGGAAATGTATTAATATCGCACATACAGAGTACTAGAATCATAGAATTGGAAGGAACCACACAGGACATCCAGTCCAACCCCATGCTGCTGTGCAGGAAAAGCACCATCAAAGCCATACAGCCTCTATTTAAAAGACTCAAAAGGAGGAGCTTCCACCACAGCTCTGTTGAACAGCTCTTCTAGACAGTTTTGACTGCATATTTAATTCAAAATATAACTTCCTACCTTCAGTGTTTCAATATAGGCTTCGTTGATATCTGTGAGCCCAAGGCGAAGTGGTATCAGCAGCACTAAAGGTTTCCAGAGCAATAGCCTGTCTGTACATTCTGCTCCCTCTGGATACCCATTGGAAAGGAAGTCTGGCTCTGCAGCAGGAAATGCTGAAGCTCCAGGACATGGACAGCTGGGTTTACACAACCTCCCTATACAGAGAAAAGGCAGACATATAAAAGCCTCAGCACAACAACTTCACCCAAAATCTCGCTTTGCTGCACAGCTCCCGGAGTGCTGAAAACAGGAACTGACCATGAAGATCCTATGTCCCCATGACACATATTCCCCTACTGGTTCACGCTTTGACCACCTCTCAACATTCTTTATAGCAGGGAAGGGCAAACTTCAGGCCTCCAGGTGTTTTGGACTTCAGAACCCACAGTGCCTAACAGCCGCTTTAGGAATTGTAGGAACTGAAGTCCAAAACACCTGGAGGGCCGAGGTTTGCCCATGCCTGACCCAAAATGTTAAGGGTCAGTTAACAAAATGTTCCTGGCTTTCACTTCTTTAAAAGATGTTTTGGTACCAGAAGTAGAAACAAACATGGAAAAAAAATAGGAAGAGGTTCATAAAGTGCAAGGAAGAGCAGTTCACTTTTTAACCAAAATTAAGCATTCTACACACCTAAAATGAAAAAAACTAGGTCATGCAAGGCTTACATAATTAATTAACTATCCAGAAATGTATGTTATTGTTGTGGCAAGATGCTAATGTTTCAAAGTCTAGAGTAGGCATGGGCAAACTTCGGCCCTCCAAGTGTTTTGGACTTAAAATCCCACAATTCCTAGAGGTAGAATTTTCCAGATTTGGTACATGAGTTTGTTGCTTCTACCACCACAAAGTTGCAAAGATGAAGAAAAAAAACCTGCATTCCCTTTGTCACATATACTAAAAGCACCTTGCTGGATGTGGAAATATTACATTTAGAACTCTTATCCAAACAAACAGCACACCTCCGTGCTAATTCCGTTTTAATCACCTACTTCTAACTATGTCTAACCAACGTGACCCAGTGAAGGAAGTATCCTTGCCTAGGAGTTCTCTATTTCACAGTCCAGTTTAGTCGTACCTTATAACCTAAGATTTACAAGTTAACTGTATTCATATGTTTTATAAATTACTTGTCACAGGTAAGAGGAATGCCACACACAGACTCCAGTTTTATTCTGTTCAGCAGAGCAGTTTTCTATGAAGCACATCCCCACAGTATAATAGACACTCACTTATCTCCTCCATCACAACAGTATTGTCCATGGCTATGTGCACTGCCAAGGAGCTCCATGTATCAAAACTGGCAAGTTTTCTAGGAGACAAAGGAAGAAAAAGCATTAGTAGCAAAAAACAGAGTGTGAGACTGACCCTCAAACCCTTCCTTGCACATAGTTGGCCTAATGAAATTACCTTGTGGCTAATGCAGCTTCATTTCCTTCTCCAAACCCATATTGACATTACAATTTAAACATCCAGCTGCCATTACTCTAAGGTACAATTGTGAAGTGATGAAAATTCCAAAAAAACCAACTTACTGTCATCTAATTAACAGATAGCATTAGACATGATGATGTAAGCCAGATTCCATTTTTTCTGTGTTTGTAAACAAATGTTGTCAAAATTTGAAGAAGAAAAAACCCATAGTACAACATCAAGGACTTAAAATTTGTATGAGGTCTCCAGGTCTGCACAGGTAAGAATGTAGCTGTTTATTACAACACTAGATACAACTAGAACTCTTGACTCTGAAATCAGTGGAACTCTCTACCCCGAAGTTTGGTGGAGGCTCCTTCTATGGGAGCTTTTAAATAGAGGCTGGGTGGCCATTTGTTGGGGGTGCTTTGAATGCGATTTTCCTGCTTCTTGGCAGGGGGTTGGACTGGATGGCCCACGAGGTCTCTTCCAACTCTATGATTCTATAATTGCAGCACCTCAAGGCTTAGTTTTCATATTATTTTCATGAACTGATATTTGAGCATAACACATAAGAAATGTTCCTAACATAGTATTACATAATTATATAATAATAAACCCACTTAAGAGTCTGATGTCAGAAATGGTCTGCTTGTCTCCCAGAAGTCAGGAAATAAAAATGTCTACACAATGTTCAAAGCTTTCTCCTCAGCACAAAGATGGACCTCAGCTTCATTTATCCCTTTCACTAGAATATCCCTTTCACTGAGAGGATGATGCTGACCTAAAATAAAACAGATTGTATATAGTAGGGCCAGTCCGGGAAATGTGTTTTAAATCAATTAACTAAAATCTCTAATTCCTGGATATAATGATGGATCAATTATATTGTGATATAGGCTCTATCCGACAACTATGCTGAAGATAATAGTCACATAGTCAATTTCGTGGCATTTTCATTTACTATTTAATTTAAGGATTAAATCCAATTGTTAGCACCTATTGATATGGGCCTGATGATTGAATGGGAACTTGGGACCATACTTAATTTTAGTGCATTTATGCTATTTTCTACAGCTGATTTTGTTCTGTTTTGGTTTTTAATAATTAGCATTATTATCTATCAGGCCAGCTTCCACATCTTTAAAAAGAATATGGTAGGAATATGACATTTTAACCACAAAGGACTCAAATGGTAAGAAGCATGTTTCTATAGATATTTTGCTGGCCATCACTAGAACACAATCTTATACTAGATGGGTCTTTAATCTTCCTATATTTAAAAAATGTGCAAATATTTCAATTACTTGTATTTCAGCTTAGTTACAGGAAATTCATGGGACTAAAGATTTTACAGAAATAGTTACTGAAAAAGCAATCAAGTTTCTAAAAAAAATACATATTATGATTCCAATTTTATCTTGTGAGCCACAGAGAGAACTTGTCACAATGTGTTATAAAATAATGACAGTAACTAAGCATTTAGACAGATTGTACAAGTTTGATTTCAATTTCTGCGATGCAAAACAGACATGTTGATTATCTAGACCTAGATTTATCTGACATCCCTACAGTACAAGGCCCAAGAATGGAACTATTTCCTTGGGAACTATTCCCAAGGAAATAATGTTCCCAAGGCTTAACTTGATAAGAACAACTGAAACGCCCTTCAATTTTAAGGTGATTATTATTCAGAAGAAAAATTAAAAAGAAGCCCTGATCAATCTGATTTTCTTGGAATAGTCACCAAACTGTGGAAATCAGCACAGATAGTTTATAATAATTCTGTGGACTAAACATGTCCATGATATATGGAACCACTGTGAACTTACCTGAGTACTTGTGCAACTGTATTTGGTCCATACCACTGGCCTATGGATTTCCCCTCTCCAACTCCCATCTGGGCTGCAAAAAGCAAATTGTTCCATAATATCACCCAATAATTATTCCATCCATTAAAGATTCTTAACCAAAGTAACAAAATATGAGGTTTCCTATAATTCTGCAGACAAAGACTCATTAAAAATAATTATAACATGTTTCAGAGACCAAATACCTCTTTACTTGGAAAAGAAAGCACATTAGAAAGATTTGGAGAAATAAATGTCAACCATTTTGTTAAGAAAAAAATGTATATTGTTGCACCCTAGGCCTGGATCCACCTATGACCACAGCACTACACTAGAGTCCACAGTATAAGCAAACAGATAGATAGATAGATAGATAGATAGATAGATAGATAGATGATAGATAGATAGATATGAGAGAGAGAGAGAGAGAGACAGAAGCAGGGATTAAGAAAGGAGAGGGATAATAAAAAAAAAAGGTTTAGCAATAGGTGATAGGCACACAGAAATCGAAATGTCTCATCAACATCCAAAGGTAACACAGTCCAGGAATAGCCAAAAGTCACAAGTACAGAATAAATCCATAAACAAAAGGTATACTTAGAAAAACTTGAACAAGAATCGTAAAACAATAATATAGAAAACTTCCGGGATACTTGAATCCAAAACCAGGACTTGACTTGACACAAGAACTCAGGTCTAGCTTCTCACTCGAAAGCCAAAGTTGCCTGAACTAACTATAAGGTAAACAATTGGCTGTTAATAAGCACTCATGAAATCATGTTGTTTCCCACTAATTTTCTCTATCTCTTTCCCATGTACTCTCTCAGACCTATGGAGCCAATTCTCTGCTCTGAACTGTAAACGAGGACTTTGCTTATCTCCATAACACCAGATGCTTTCTCTTAAGAGTTTTCCATTTCACGTAATTCTTCTTCACTAGACCCCTTAATCTAATGATTTTGTTTCTGGCTCCTGTGATAGACCCTGCAACTTGGCACTGTCTGAGCCAGTTTCATCTCCCTGGCCTGAATCTTCAACACTTTGAACTTGGCCTGAATCTGTGTCACTTTGAACCCCAGGAAATTCCACAATCCCTTTTGTATCATCACTGAACCTGGCTGAGGCTGAGCTACAACACATATATTGAAGAAAATATATGAAAAATGTAGAATAAATGTACTCTGTAAGGGAAATGTGATTGTATCATGGGAAGCACAAGCAAAGGAGTTGCCATGTGAATATGTCATTGTTCTTTGATGTTTTAATGGAAACATTCTTTGATGTCAGATGACAACTGACTTTCAAGATGCACATAAGGAACAAATACTTGTCACTAAACAAAATGTCTTCTGGGTGAGAGGAAAAGCTTGGGAAGAAAAGCTGGAGAAGAAAAGAACTGAGCTAGCTGAGGAAGCTACTTGATTGAAACTAGACAATATCAGATGCTCGGAAGAAATAATTCATATCCAAATACAGTCCATATTTTTCATATTGAAACAGGGGTCTCTGAAAAATAAAATCAGAAGACTGAATTCTGATATGGACTACAATATTAAAGGAATATGAAAGCTGAGATACTGGAAGGAACATGATGCAAGTAAAAATCTTACCTATTTGGTGAATTGAGTAGTAGCTGTCTTTTTTGTCAATGAAGGCATTAAGGACATTGTAATAGCTGTCTGTTTGTTTCTTCCCTTTCGACCACCTCCAATCTAGAACACCAAAGGAAATGCTTTATATCAATAGTCCCAACTCAGCATATTATTTCTTTTCCTCTTAGTGCTCACAGTTAATTGATGGAAGACTACAAAAGCCAAGGGTTTCAAAATTATGGTTTGCTATCTAAATATACAAAGGAAAAGGGCAAGTCAATACAACCTCAAACTATTCATGAAGACTACTTCACCAGAAAAGAAGTTATATTTTCCAGATATATTTTCTTCCAATGAAGTTTAGGTCATGAAAAACACCTAAAATCTATTTAAGACACACTAACCAAGTGCCTTCTTGCCCTGCTCTCATGTATCACTCTCCATTCCCACTGCAATTTCCAATTAAATATCCACGGCCATCCTTCCAGCTCAACTATCACTGCTGTGTCCTCAGAGAAAAAGAAGAGGTAGAATCTGCTTGAATTAATCCCTTATCATACTGTCATCCCCTTTTCTTACTGATATCTTAGATTGTACGCCCAAGGGCAGGAAATGTTTCTTTTACTTGTAATGTGCTATGTACAGTGGTGGCACAATATTAATAAATAATAATAATAATAATCCAGACTGGAGTATTTTCCGTTGGGCTTACTTAATCACACAACTATTCGCAACTAAAATATTTTTGACAGGCCTCAAACTGTCTGTACAAACAAGTGCATCAAGCTCTTTCACCATTGTTAGGACAGGCATTTGACATACCTCTGCCTAAGTGTCTGCAGATCAAGGCCTGAGCAAAGATCATCTGGCCGCACCTTAACATGCAGCCCCAACCAGTGTCAGAGGTAGGGCCTGTTCCCCCTGTAGACATAATGAAAACAGAGTAAGCCAAGCTTTTAGCACATGTGTCAAAAACAGTTTAAGTCAAAAAGAATACTGCGGTATACCTTGACTAGGATGATGAAAAGGCAAGTAAGAGTTGCAACCATATGCAAATTAATCTCGGATTAAGCCATATTAAACACTTGATCCCATATAAACACATACAGGATTACATTCGCATCACACTGAGCCGGGCTTATGTATTTTTCCAGAAGGAAAAATAAAAGGAATAGAGAATTAAATTAAACATCAGATGTAAGCAAAGTGTAGCCTTGAAGAATTTCCACATCCAGGATTCCTCACCACAAGCTGTGTTGTGCCAGTGATGGGAATGGCTGATGGGAGCGCCAGTGAAATATCCTCTGGAGGCATGCACTTTTCCTATCCGTAATGTACATAAATATATTTATATAATATTTGTAATTAACACAGCCGAGTATGCTGAGAAAATAACTATACATGTTCAAAATGAATTCAGGGGCCACAACAAAAAAACCTTGAATGCTATTTCCAGATATTTAAGCTTACACAATCCAATTCAAACCATATAATCTTGAGCTATAAGACAACAAATGCAAAATTTGAACATTTAGAGTCTTAACTTAGGAAAAGAACACATGTTTATCATGTAAATAACATGTAAACAGAGGGATTTCACTTTCTAGGGAAAAAACCCCTGTTATCAGCATGATCCTTTGACTTCCATGGCTATTTGGAAATTGTGTGCAAGATGGGAGGGGTTATCTTTAAGTTACTCTTGAATCCTGACAGCCCCATTTGTGGGAAAGTAACCATGATGCTTCTCCCACCACACAACTCAAATCACTATCAGTGTCCCCCTCCATATTATTTTCTTTATTTTTAATTCACAAGCTGTTATTCACAAGCTTGGCATCATCCGGTGCAATTATGCTGACATGGGATCTTGGCTTTTGTATTCTGACATTTATGTACTTTCCACTGTTTCCTACTTTCAAAGTATGAACACATTTCTATCTTTTCAAGTCATGCTAAAAATGTAACGTTTCAGAGACCAGAAACAAATGTAAATATATGTTCTTGAATCTAAACAGCTAATCTCAGAAGCATTTTCTGCTCCATACCCTAAATAGCTTTATTAAACCATTCCTATGAAATTCTGGTGACTGGAGACACAGAGATTGCTTCTTACCAATTGCTGGGAAGTTTTTTCTGTATGTGAACCAGAGGCGAGAAGTCACATCCAACAAAATCTCTTCTTTTTCTAAAAGATTAAAAATAACAAGTCACTATCCTCCCATGGAATGGTATTATGTTAAGAAAGCTCTTCACGATTATAGCACTTTGGTACCAAGTCAACTGCAAAGGTTCAATCCAATGGAATCCTGGGATTTGTAGCTCCATGAAATATTTAGAGTTTTCTGCCAGGGAGTTCTGGTGCTTCTCAAATCAAAAGATCCTGGGATTTGATAGGATGCAGCTGTGGCACTTAAAGTGCTATTGACGTCTAAAAAGATGTCAAACGGTACTGTTACTGAATTCAGGTGTTCCCTTAAGCTATAAACCCATTAAAATATCCAGACTTCAGACTACAAGAAACAGCAAACAAACCAAAACTATGATGGCACGTGCTTGGGATAATGCTTTTTAACATTTCAGCTTCTTTTTGACATTCTTGCACAACCTGTAACTTCTACAAATCAGAATCATGTAAAAGAACAGAGGAGGGTATGCTCTCACATTAATTCCAAAAGAATGACTGCTTTCTTGAAAAATAGTCAGCATAGCACAGGGGCATTGTTAAGGAGTGGAACTGAAAAAATAAGCTATTCAAATCAGAACAAGATCAAAACTACATACACGTATCCTGTGTTAAAGCCTACTAACAGAAAGTACCAGACAACAGGGTTCAAGGTGACAAAATGAAGCATTTAGAATACTTTAAAGTATTTCAAATACTTGCAAAATCATTACCTGTTAATACACTGTATTTTCTCCCCAAGATCCAAACTGGTTCTTTGGTCTCTGGAAAGTCTTCATACTCAAACCTGAGTGTATCATATGTGAGAGTAGCTGTTCAAAACACAATATACAAAATGTAGTCAGACACTTTTTAGCATTTGTTCTGTTCACACAGAATGTGACCCCCCCCCCATGCATTCAGTTAATAACCTCTTACACGAGAACTTAATAACAAAACAACAACTTTTTTTTTTTTTGCAGAAGATGCATTATTTTGGCTCTCTGTTCAGCTTTGGGCACTTCATTTTAAGGAGATAGACAAGGTGGAGCAGGTTTGAAGAAGGGCAACAAGGATGGCAAGAGTTACAGAGAACAAAACATATGAGGAAATGTTGAAGGATACAGGCATATTCACCTTGGCGAAGAGGTGACATGATCACCATTTTAAAATACCTCAAGGTTTGTCACAGAGAAAAGGAGACAAGTACGGTATGTTCTCTGGTGCCCCAGAGAGTAGGACCAAGTGTAATGGTCTGAAGTTACAGGAGAGTAGATTTGGCTGGGCATTAGGAGAAACTTCTTGAAAGTAAGAGTAGCTTGATAATGGACTCAAATGCCTCAAGAGATGGTGGGTTCTCCTTCTCTGAAAACTTTCAAAAAGAGGTTGGACAGCTACCTGCAGATCATGGTTTAGCTTGAGATTTTGCACTGAGCAGATGGTTGGCCCATGAAGCAGCTTTCAACTCACCTTTATGATTCTATGACTATGTATTGGGACACAATGGTTTCATGGTGTTACTATTCCATTCAGCATTTAATTTCTGGTCCCTCTCTTGTAAAGTGGATTTACTCAAAGCACATGGCAACAACATGAACAGCTGCAGAAAGCATCATTTTGTTCAAGGAGCAGATGTTTTTTAGAAATCCTCTATAGGGACCAACTCACAAAGAGACACAAGACTTAAACATACTGCCGAGTTTAGCTAGCTTTGAGGGTGATGGAAAGCTGCCAACAAGTAGCATACAAAGAAAATGCCTCCATGGAGCTTCTGGTTCTATTCTGTCCTTAAGGTCAGCCACACACTGCTAAACAACATCAAACGGATTGCTCTAAATTGAGCTGGATCTTCGGTTCACTGCCTGCCAAATTAAGCACCCTCCTGGACTTCAGCCACTTTCTGTTTGTATCCAGACCATGGTTTTTCACTGTATGCTTTCAAGTGGAATCTACTGGTGTTCAACCAGTGGGTCACACCAAGGTCAACCTTGTATTTTTGTTTGTTTGTTTACCCAAAGGAGACCAGGATAAAATGCTGAGAGTGATGGAATAAGTGGAGAAATGTAGACAGCAGGGAAAACAGGACAGGGATTCCTGTTGTAAAAAATGGAGTTCACATTTATAGACCCAGGTTAATAGTAGTTGTTGTTCATTCGTTCAGTCGTCTCCGACTCTTCGTGACCTCATGGACCAGCCTACGCCAGAGCTCCCTGTCGGCCGTTACCACCCCCAGCTCCCTCAAGGTCAGTCCAGTCACTTCAAGGATGCCATCCATCCATCTTGCCCTTGGTCGGCCCCTCTTCCTTTTGCCTTCCACTTTCCCCAGCATAATTGTCTTCTCTAGGCTTTCCTGTCTCCTCATGATGTGGCCAAAGTACTTCAACTTTGTCTCTAGTATCTTTCCCTCCAGTGAGCAGTCGGGCTTTATTTCCTGGAGGATGGACTGGTTGGATCTTCTCGCAGTCCAAGGCACTCTCAGCACTTTCCTCCAACACCACAGCTCAAAAGCATCGATCTTCCTTCGCTCAGCCTTCCCTATGGTCCAGCTCTCACATCCGTAGGTTACTACAGGGAATACCATGGCTTTGACTAGGCGGATCTTTGTTGCCAGTCTGATGTCTCTACTCTTCACTATTTTATCGAGACTGGACATTGCTCTCCTCCCAAGAAGTAAGCGTCTTCTGATTTCCTGGCTACAGTCTGCATCTGCAGTAATCTTTGCACCTAGAAATACAAAGTCTGTCACGGCCTCCACGGTTTCTCCCTCTATTTTCCAGTTGTCAATCATTCTTGTTGCCATAATCTTGGTTTTTTTGACGTTTAGCTGCAACCCGGCTTTTGCGCTTTCTTCTTTCACCTTGATTAGAAGGCTCCTCAGCTCCTCCTTGCTTTCGGCCATCAGAGTGGTGTCATCTGCATATCTGAGGTTGTTAATGTTTCTTCCAGCAATTTTCACCCCAGCTTTGCATTCATCCAGCCCCGCACATCGCATGATGTGTTCTGCATACAAGTTAAAAAGGTTGGGTGAGAGTATGCAGCCTTGCCGTACGCCTTTCCCAATCTTGAACCAGTCTGTTGTTCCGTGGTCAGTTCTGACTGTTGCTACTTGGTCCTTGTACAGATTCCTCAGGAGAGAGAAAAGGTGGCTTGGTATGCCCATCCCACCAAGAACTTGCCACAATTTATTATGATCCACACAGTCAAAGGCTTTAGAATAGTCAATGAAGCAGAAGTAGATGTTTTTCTGAAACTCCCTGCCTTTCTCCATTATCCAGCGGATATTGGCAATCTGGTCTCTCGTTCCTCTGCCTTTTCTAAACCCAGCTTGAACATCTGGCAACTCTCGCTCCATGTATTGCTGGAGTCTTCCTTGCAGGATCTTGAGCATTACCTTACTGGCATGAGAAATAAGGGCCACTGTACGGAAGTTTGAGCAGTCTTTCGCATTTCCCTTTTTTGGTATGGGGATATAAGTTGATTTTTTCCAGTCTGATGGCCATTCTTGTGTTTTCCATATTTGCTGGCAAATGGCATGCATCACCTTGACAACATCATCTTTTAAGATTTTAAACAGTTCAGCTGGGATCCCATCATCTCCTGCTGCCTTGTTGTTAGCAATGCTTCTTAAGGCCCATTCAGCCTCACTCCTCAGGATGTCTGGTTCTAATTCATTCACCACACCGTCAAAGCTATCCTCGATATTGTTATCCTTCCTATACAGATCTTCTGTATAGTCTCGCCACCTTCTCTTGATCTCTTCAGCTTCTGTTAGGTCCCTGCCATCTTTGTTTCTTATCATACCAATTTTTGCCTGAAATTTACCTCCAATGTTTCTAATTTTCTGGAAGAGGTCTCTTGTCCCTCCTATTCTGTTGTCTTCTTCCACTTCCATGCATTGCTTAATAGTAGGTTAATAGTAGACAAGATGACAAAAAAGGCTGAAGACTATAACTTCCATGAATTAGAAAATAGACGTAAATATGCAGTTTTGAACTCTTCCACATCTCTCTCCCCCATCTCTTTGGGGATTCAAGCCACAAGGAAAGCTAGCACTAAATGAAAATTGCTTTTAATTGCAGAGTACAGACATAGTCTGGATCCATGTATTTGGAAATATAAGTGCAATGGAAGAGTCATTCACATGGAATTCAAATTAATCCCGACCTCTGCAACATTTCTCAAGTATCTTCTGCTCCCTTTCCAGGGGATCATCAATGTGCCCACTTTAAAGTCAACATGGACACAAAGAACAAAATAACAGTAACCCTTGCTATTCCCATCTTTGTTGCTGTGAAATAATCAAATGCTTATACGTCTCCCAAGAGCAAATTTCCCCAACAGAACCATTTTTCTCAGCACATTGACAGGTCCAGCTGTTTTGGTACCTAGCAAACTTCACTATGTTAGCTCACACATTTTCCTGACTTACAATATATTGTCACTTGACATAAAGCCATTAGACAAGTATCTCTTGCTAGGGATCCACTCTCTGCCTAAATCTCACAGGTCTGGGCATGTCAGGAAAAGCAGTGGAAAACTTAACGAGAACATTAACTGTGTGGAATGTAACTTTACAACTTGATACACAGGCTAGGAAGCAACCATCAGGACTCCAAAAATCATGTCTTGCATTATTTTTACTTCATTCCCAATATATTACAGCCCTGCTTTTTAAAAATATTGCCAAGCAGTCCCTACTTGTATAGACAAATGAATCACAAGAAGAAATTCTAGACAACGTATGTAACCTCCTATTATGAGTCTAAACAAGTTAAGATTAAATTAGGGTTGGGAGTAAACTTATACCTTAACATTATATCCTTCTTTCTTTAGCATCTTACATGCAAACTAAAATCAATAGATCTCCAGATCACACATCCAGTTCAAATTTCACATGCTCTGTAACCTTGTCTTCGAGGGCATCACACCTTGTGGGTTGTGTGATTCAAACTCGCATTCAATGTGACAGGCTCTGAGGAAAGATTGCTGAGTCCTTCACAGTAGAGCTACAAATACACACAAGTAAATTAGAAACATGGGGTCAGAACCATTTGTCCCCAGTGAAATTCCTTGGGCATGCCACATCTCATACATCATGTTTCACCATACAAGTTGCATTGCAAAACACCAAGGTAAACATGGAAACTAGATAGACCCTCCCTTAAGAGAAATGATGGCTAAAACACACTTAGAAGATGACTGAGAACCACTCCTGCTGTGATGCTGAACTGCAATCCCAGCAAACATAGCCATTGGTTTAGGGATCATGTGAGAAGCCCCTGAAAACAGCCAAGGGGACCAATTGCTCATCTCTGCATTAGAGAAAGCAAAGGGATGGTTGCATTCAGTGTTAGACCACTGCTTCTTAAACTGTGGGTCCCAACCCCAAATAGGGTCCTCTTAACTCTATTTTTCCTGAACATCTGCTAGTGGCTATTTCAGACATTTACACAAATCTCTTGTGCAGTGTTTACAGTGGGCTCTACAAAAGATGCTTCAGATGTATTTCAGAAAAAAGAAAAATCAAGTTTTTAGCAAGCCCTGCAATGCTAATTTGTTATCAGTAAATGTTTTATTTTTATACCTAATGCATATGCCTGCAGTTATGTAATTTTTTCTGAGGAGGAAAGGAGTCCAAAGCGGAAAAGTTTAAAAAGCAATGTGTTAGAGTAATCCAGGTTACCTGCAATTTCATTTTGAAAGACGCCAATAAACTTTCTAAACTGTATGCTAATGTTTCAGTTGCCTGAAAATAACAATACTTTGTGTGTTGAGGAAAGCAGTCTTTGAGTCATCCTGATTTCTGAAAATATTTTAATTTATTTCATGTAATTCTACCAATGATCAGAACTTTCTAAGTACATGTTTTGTTATGCATAGCCTTCCACCTTTTCTCATGTCTTGAGACATTTTCAGCTACGGACACTGCTTACGCACTTTAGGTCCTGGAACAAATGATCATTCAGTTTGCAAATGAAGCAATGAAGTTAAGGTAGCTACTTATGCAAACAAAGTTTCTCAAGGAAGGGGGAGTATGGTATACACTGCTGTTAAACAGTGCTTTTAAGAACCATCAGCTTCCTCTTATCACAGATAACAAGGATATCATTTAGCTACATACTGTCTTTGTGTTTAACATACATAGAAGCAGAGTTTAGCTAGATGTCCTGCCATTTCTTTCTTCCTAAAGAGGATACCATAGAAAACAACCAAAGTAAGATGACCTGATGTCTTGATCTGATGCTAAATGTTGTTGTTGTTTATTTGTTCAATTGTTTCCGATTCTTTGTGACCTCATGGACCAGCCCACGCCAGAACTCCCTGTCAGCTGTGGCCACTCCCAGCTCCTTCAAAGTCAAGCCAGTCACTTCAAGGATACCTTCCATCCATCGTGGCCTTGGTCGGCCCCTCTTCCCTTTTCCTTCCACTTTCCCCAGCATCATTATTTTCTCCAAGCTTTCCTGTCTTCTCATGATGTGGCCAAAGTACTTCATCTTTGCCTCTAATATCCTTCCCTCCAGTGAGCAGTTGGGCATCATTTTCTGCAGTATGGACTGGTTGGATCTTATTGCGGCACTCTCAGAATTTTCCTTCACTGTTCAAAAGTATCTATCTTCCTTAGCTCAGCCTTCCTTTTGGTTCAGCTCTTACATCCATAGGTTACTATAGGCAATACCATTGCTTGACATATTCAGATCTTCATTGCCAGTGTGATGTCTCTACTCTTCACTATTTTATCGAGATTGATCATTGCTCTTCTCCTGGCTGCAGTCTGTGTCTGCAGTAATCTTCACTCCTAGAAATACAAAGTCTGTCACTGCCTCCAAGTTTTCTATTTGCCAGTTATCAATCAGTCTTGTTGACATAATCTTGGTTTTGTGGTGTTTAGCTGCAACCAAGCTTTTGAACTTTCTTCTTTCACCTTAGTTATAAGGCTCCTCAGCTCCTCCTCACTTTCAGCCATCAAAGTGGTATCATCTACATATCTAAGGTTATTAATGTTTCTTCCAGCAATTTTAACACATGATTTTAAACCAAGATATTTTAATGCTAAATATCTAGATTTCAAATCATTTGTTACATGCCTTTAAGCTATCTCCAACCAACACCACCACTGTCACCAAGTTTTCTTGGCAAGATTTCTTCAGAGGATGTTTGCCATTGTTTTCCTCAGAGGCTGCAAGAGACTGACGTGTCCAAGATCACCCAGTGGGTCTCCATGGCTGCACAAGGATTCAACCCCTGGTCTCCCAGAAATCCTGGTCCAATGCTCAAACCCTTACACCACACCATCAAAGCCAACCCTGCCTTATAGAAGTTAGCCTTGTATACATTGTGGTGATTGTGGCTGTGCTGTTGTTGTTGTTGCTGCTGCTGCTCTTACATATTCAACATGTTAGCACTATGAAGGAGAGCTCAAAAAGACAATGCCACTAACAGCACTCCTGAGGTTTTGCAAACTCAATAACTTCACTTCTTTGATCCAGACAATCCATGGTCTTCATATTTTCCTCTGCCTTCAACATTAACATATTTCCAATAAATCTTCTTGTCTCATCCCTTGCCCAAAATACAAAAATTCGGCTTCATTTTCTCATTATTTGCCCAAAATAGAATAACCTTTGTTTAGTTATTTTGGCTGAGAATTCAATCTTGCTTTGTGCTTTGACCCATTTATTCATTTCTGAGGATCCATGGTATCAGTATAATTCCAGGTTTCTCCTTTCTTTTTTTCCTGTCAGCATTCCTCCCTGTCAGCTTTCATAGGCACACAAAGAAATCAGAAATATTATGACATGAATGATCTTGACTTTAGTATTCAATGATATAATTTTACACTTCAAGATCTTTTATAGTTTCTTCATAACTCTCCTTTAAAGTCTCAGTCTTCTTTTTTCTTGACTACAGTATTCATTTTGATTAATTATTAGGCCAAAATATAGAAATAACACAGCTTTATTCTGTTCCCAGTCTATTGTTATGCCCATTAAAAGTCATATGGCAATAAATGCTCTACAATAAAATATATCAACCACTGAGACAATGCTGTGAAGCAGAGAGTGCTCAGGTGGCCTCAGGAATTATAGATACACAGTTCAAATTATTATCTTAAAATGGCATTATGAAGCATCCAGTTTCCTTTCTTACTTGATTAAGACATCTGAAATTCCCCATTGCAGGGTTATAGAGTCAGAAACTAATTATTTTGTTTTCTCTGTGGCTGTTTTGGAACAAGAAACATCGAACTATCTTAGTTCAACAACTGTAAAGTACAACGGGAAGAGCTGCCACATCGACACAATAAGGATGAACAATAAGAATTGCCATTGCACTGCTACACATGGCAGATCATTAAGATACCACCGGCAAATCAATAAAAATAAATCATTTGTTCTTGTTCTACCTCTTTTTAAAAACTTAAAGTCTTTTAGTAACATAACAATTTTAATCATAGTCAATTATCACAGCAAGACACACCATTAGTGTTTCTGTAGGGACAAATCCAGCAAACAAAGCAACCCCTATTGCTGTCCCATCATTTCATTTCTTTTAACAACAGACAACTCATCCTTAGCAACCGATGTTAAATGGAGCATTCATCATAATGCTAGTCTCAAGAGAACTGTATGTTATGGCAATACACTGCAGATATATCCATAGTATAAGTGTTGTAAAATAAGATTAGACCGAAATCAGAAGGATTGCAAACAAACACAAAAAAACCATATTGTTAAATGCTCTTTAAAATGTCAACAAAAAGCTGAAGAGAGCAAAAAGGTGCTGAAAACAACCTTCTACAAACATTGCAAAAGTCAGAAACATTGGGCATCAACAACTGATTTAGTATTTCAAGAGACAAGATGTTAGCCCATTGGTATGGTTTGTTGTTATTTTCACAAAATTACAGAATAGCCTGCATAGCACCAAGTGGACTTAGTTAGATCAGACCATGGTTTGAGGAAAGGAGGATTTAAAATCTCTGTCCAAGCTGCTTCTTAAACGCAACTGATTGCCAAAGATATGCATAGTATTATTAATGACCTTTCAAAAGGCAATGAAATCTTGGTTTAGTGAAGATATTTTGTCTTAAATCCAACTGGTAATTCAGCACTTGTGTAAATCTAATTGATTTAAGTGCGTTTATTCTTTGTTGTTTTGTGCCTTCGTGTTGTTTCCAATTATAGCAACTGTACAATTTACTGTAGCCATTACTGAGCAGCCACATATGTTGGACCATGACTGGTTCAATTGGCTTACTACACCATACTACTAAAAAAATTAAGAAAACTCTTTCAATTTTGTCAAATGAAAACAAGCCATTAGTTATCTGTGACACAGCTTGGTTCTTTTGGTAATAGTTTGGTTTTGTACAGAATTACTACTAAACAGCACAGTCCCATAATTGTGCATTTCTAATGCTTGTAATCTTGTATAGAAAAGTAAACAGCTTCAGGCGGAAGAATACAATGTATTTCTTCACCTGGTGAGCAAAAGCAGTGATAAAGAACAAGGATATTATCCTGTTCTTAACATTATGCCTGATCATTTTATAGGGACTTTTCTGTATTGCGTGTGGCTGCATTGAGCATTGAGACTGTAGAATTAATTCAGCTTGATATTTTAACTGCCATGGCCCAAAGCTATGGAGTCATCAGAGTTGCAGTTTTACAAGGTCTTTAGCTTTCTTTGCCAAAGAACTGCAATGAGGAAAACTGAAACTCATAGGATCCAACAGCATTCATCCATGGAAGTTAAAGCAGTGTCAAACTGCATTAATTCTACAGTGTAGATGAACCCACTGGTACTTTTGACAGGTAAGATACAGCCGGTGTTCCATATCTACGGGTTCATCCATTCACAGCTTGAAAATATTCCTCTCTCACCCCATCCCATCCAAAAACCCAAAACAAACTTTGAATTTGCTATTTTATAAAATAGATAGATAGATAGATAGATAGATATATGCCACGGTGTATATATAGGACTTGAACACCCATTGATTTTGCTATTCAAAGGGAGTCTCTGAACCAAACCCCAGTGGATGAACACCCTATATACATATTTACACACACAAGAAAATCCCATATATAAACTAACTCTTCTATAAGTATAGGTGTGCGTGCGTGCGTGTGTGTGTGTATATATATATACATACACACACACACACAAGCTGTACCCGCCACACATTGCTGTGACCAACCTTCCCTCCCTCTTTCTCTCCTTCCTTCCTTTTTTTCTTTCCGTCTCTCCTTCCTTCCTTCTCTACCTCTTTCCTTCCTTCCCCTCCCTCTATCTTTCCCTTTTTCTTTCTCTCTTTTCTTCCTTCTCTAACTATTCTTGGATTGCAACTCCCAGCAATCCTCCTGATCTGTCTACCTATCTGTCTTATCTGTCTGGAGGATTGCTGGGAGTTGCAGTGCAGGAATAGGAAATTGGAAATATGCACTGTATTGCCATTTAGTTGGGGGTTGTTTTTTTTTAAGTCCTTTCCGCTGCTTTTTGGGGGAGGTTTATGAGTGAAGATCACTCATTGGTCTGTTAAGGATATAGTGTGCAAATTTTGTGTCAATTCGTCCAGTGGTTTTTCAGTTATGTTAATCCCACAAACTAACATTTCATATATGTGTGTGTGTCCTACACCAAAGTTGGTTTATATGTGTTTGTGTGTATACACACCACACACCATATATATACCAAATATATGGTGTGTGTATATTTGTGTGTATACATATATGTGTATGATTTTCATATATATATACACACACACCATATATGGCACATATAAACTATATATCTATATCTATCCATCTATCTATCTATATTTCCCAGATCTAGACAAACTTTGGTCCTCCGGTGTTTTGAACTTCAACCCCCACAATTCCTAACAGCTGGTAGGTTTGCCCAGGACTGCTCTATCCCATATATTAACCAACTGTTTCATAGGACACCCACATATTTCCACTTCCAAAGCCTGAAAAAGAAACTTCCAAGAGTGTCCTCTGTTACTTCCATCCTTATGAACTTTATGCAACTCATCTGACTCACAAGGCAAGAGTTCAGGAAGGCAAGAGTTCAGGAAGGCAAGTCATGATGAGGAATCAACAGCAGTTTCGCTTAAGCGGTATACTGTTTTGTGAGGCAAGAGAGTGGCAAGAACGTGTGCATCCACACTGCAGAACTAATGCAGTTTGGCACCACTTGAACTGCCTTGGCTGAATGGTGTGAGGTCCTGGGAGTTGCAGTTGGCCACACTCTTTGGCAGAGAAAGAGCTACAACTGACAGGACCTCATTGCTTTGAGTCAGGCCTATTAAAGTGATGCCAAATTGTTTCCATTCTATAGCAGGCATGGGCAAACTTGGGCCTTCCTCCAGGTATTTTGGACTTCAACTCCCATCATTCCTAACAGCCTCAGGCCCCTTCCTTTTCCCCCTTAAGCGGCTGAGGGGGAAAAGGAAGGGGCCTGAGGCTGTTAGGAATGATGGGAGTTGAAGTCCAAAACACCTGGAGGAAGGCCCAAGTTTGCCCAAGTCTGTTCTACATTATAGACACGCCTTAAGTCAACACAGACAGACAGAAACATGAAAGGAGGCCAGGGAATGAGAGAGAGAGGGCCACTCTCTTGGCCCAAATGTTTCCTTTTGGCTCTACTGTCTGGAGACACACAGACTTCTCAGCAGCCTGAGCCTCTCCTGAAAGCAACACCCCGTCACTCCCTCCCTCCCTCCTTCCTTCCTCCAGCCCAACCCGAAGGAGACCCACCTGTGCCCCCCTCCCTCTACCTCAGCCTCACCTGCGTCCATCCTGCCCCCGACTCAGGCTTCAGGGACGGCCACAGCTCTCTCTCTCTCTTCCCCTCTCCTCATAGACACTCTAGCCCACTGGCATCGACAGCACCGCTCTTAACCAATCACGACGCGCCTCACCGCCCATCCGCGTCCGCGATAGGCCGCTTTCAAAGGTTAGCAAGCTTTTCTGCACGACACTGTTTCCTCTGTTCACTCGGAGGGTGCCATTTTGTTGTACGTACAGCATAACTCTATCAAGCCTTCCCTATTCCGCTCGGATTTCCCCTCCTTCAGAAGTGGAAATAAATCGTCATCGTTCCCAAGTGCGTTTCCTGAATCCCCTTGGAAATGTAGAAGCGGCAAAGAGTGAGCAAAGTGGAAAGCGCAGGGGGGCGCCATATTTTTGTACGGACTCTTAACAAGTCCCACCCGCTTCCTCCCCCCCCCGCGCCCAATATGGCGTCCTCATTACGTCAGAGCGTCAGTCTTAATAAGTATGGGTCCTTTGTATTTGTATGTATAGTATTTGTATGTATAATATTTGATCTATTTCGGTTGTATATTGTATATATAATTATATAGTATTGTGTATGTATGTGTATATATATATATATATATATATATAGTATTGTAAAATATATAAAATCTATATAAATAAAAATGTAATGTTTGTTTGTGGGATTAACAGAACTCAAAAACCACTGGACAATTTGACACCAAATTTGGACACAAGACACCTATCAGGACAACAAGTGACCATCACTCATAAAACCACAGCGGAATGGACTTTAAAAGCCAAAAAATGAAAAATTTATTACAATGCATGCACATAACCACACGCAAACACACACATATACACAAAAACACAAATATATATACACACAAAGCACCTATACACAGACTGGGTCACAGCAATGCATGGCAGGGGACGGCTAGTATCCATACACAAAACACATATACACAGACTGGGCCACAACCCAGCAAGGGACGGCTAGTCTATAAATAAAAATGTAATGTTCGTTTGTGGGATTAACATAACTCAAAAACCACTGGACAAATTGACACCAAATTTGGACACAAGACACCTATAATAATAATAATAATAATAATAATAATACTTCATTTGTACACTGCTACCATCTCCCCAAGGGACTCGGTGCAGCTTACATGAGGCCAAGCCCACAGCACATCAATAAACAAAGGCAATAACAAATAATACAAACAGTTAAAATAAAATAAAATAAATAAAACTCAAAAACAAAAATACACAATACGCAATAAACAATGACAATAATAGCATACAGCATTTAAAAACCTATGGCCGGGCCAAATGTAATAATTAAATTTTAAAATGTTGGACGCAAACAAGGTAAGGTAAACTAGGATAGGGTTTTCAGAGAAAGATGAGGACACGCAGACAATCCTAAATCAATATTAAAGTGCATTTGAGGACATATTGCTAAGAGTTTTCCTTAGTCTGGGAAGGCACACTGGAACAACCATGTTTTCAGGCTCCTCCTAAAGACTGCCAGCGTTAGGGCATGTGTGATGTCCCTAGGGAGTGAATTCCAGAGTTGAGGGGCTACTACCAAGAAGGCCCTCTCCCTCGTCCCCACCAATCGCGTCTTCGAAGGAGGTGGGAGCGTGAGCAGGGCCTCTCCAGATGATCGAAGAGATCGTGTGGTTTTGTACACAGTAATGCAGTCACGCATTACCTATCAGGCCAACAAGTGACTATCACTCATAAAACACTGAAAAATGCAGCAGAGGAGACTTAAAAAGCCAAAAAAACAACAATTACATTACACCGCATGCGCAAAACCACACACACACACACACATATGCAAACACAGATATATACATATACACAAACATATACACACACAAAGCACATATACACAGATTGGGCCATAGCAACTCCTGGCAGGGGACAGCTAGTATATTATAAAATCTTTAAACATTTTTATTTTATTATTATATAAAATGAGTTAGTGCAATTGTAATACATTTATAACACAATAGGCATATAGTTTCCTTTAATATCTTGGCTATATATCTGTCATTAATCTTTGTGCCTCTCTCCCCTTGAGACACCTCTTTTTATATTCTCAGTCCAAAATTTAATTTCCTCTTGTGGAGGTCATTCTCCATCCTTCTTTTTAAAATCCTTTTCCTATAAATTTCCCCAAAACTTCATTTTTTTCCATATTTCTCTTTAAACTCTTTTAATTGACATGTCAACGTATAATTTATTGCCAATAAATTATACGACCAGCCCAACGTGACTTATTCCATATACCGGGTCCTAGAGAAGTGCACTTGGAAAGGACCAGACGCAGGTCTTTTTCTATTTCTCCCCTTCCTTGTGGAATTCCTTGCCGCCCTACATGAGAGCCATGCGTGACTTAGGGCCTTTTACTCTCGCACTTAAGACCTGGCTTTTTACTAGAGCATTCAATCTCTGTTGATTTTTAATTTTTGTATGTATGTATTTTATCTTTTATAATTTAGCTGTAAATCGCCTAGAGCATTCTCAGATGGAGGGCGATAAATAAGTTATTAAATGATGATGATGATGAATATAAATAAAGTTGAGAATTAGAATTTTCCCCAACTTCATCAAAATCATTTTTCCATATTCCTCTTTAAACTCTTTTAAATGGCATGTCAACTTATAATTTATTCCCAGTATAAATAAAGTTGTAAATAATTAATTGAGGAGGTTAAATTTCCCCCAAACTTCATCAAAATCATTTTTTCCATATTCCTCTTTAAACTCTTTTAAATGACATGTCAACTTATCATTTATTTCCAGTATAAATGAAGTTGTGATTGATTACTTGAGGAGGTTAAATACAAAAGGTGTGGGAAAGGAGAAACAAAATACAAAAGGGAGAAGCGCAATGATGACGTCACGCACCCCTCTTGCGGAAAGATATGGCTACTCTTTCCGTACGGAAGTGGCGTGGTGACGTTCTCGGGCTCCTCCATCTTGCTGTACGGAAGGAGAGAAAGAAAAGGGAGAGGTCTGCGTGTGGATGGAGGCGCGGCGGTGACGTCACACGCCGTACGGAAGTCGCCCTTTGGGGCGTGGCGCGACAGCTGTGACTCGGCTGCCTCCTCCATGTTGCTGTACGGCGGGTGAGGGGAGTGACGCCGGGGAAAGCGAGACAGAGAGAAGGAAGGAGAGGCCCCGGAGATGGTCATCTGCTGCGCGGCGCTGCACTGCTCCAACCGCCAGGGCAAGGCCTCCCGGGGACCAGCCGCCGTCTCCTTCCACAGGTAACTCGGGGAACGCCTCACGACACGGGAAGGCCCCTCCTCACGCCTCTGGCCAGACACGCGTCTTCGCTCAGGGCCTGAGACAAAAGGAGGGGCCTCTCCCAGAAAAGGGGCCTCCACAACAAGCCTTGTTTCCACAACAAGCCAAATTGTTCAAAATCCAATCCTCACAGGGACAGAATAAGAGGTGGGATCGTCTGAACAGGGCCACAGGCAGCAAAATAGACACCACAAAGGTGTTCATCCTTCACTGTGCTATTCAAAGGTATATATCAGATATAGGCAAACTTGGGCCTTCCTCCAGGTGTTTTGGACTTCAACTCCCACCATTCCTGACAGCCTCAGGCCCCTTCTTTTTCCCCCTCAGCCGCTTAAGCGGCTGAGGGGGAAAAGGAAAGGGCCTGAGGCTGTCAGGAATGGTGGGAGTTGAAGTCCAAAACACCTGGAGGAAGGCCCAAGTTTGCCCATGTCTGATATATATGTGTGTGTGTGTGTGTGTGCGTGATATATATATATATATTCAAGGCTGGGGTTAAAATAGCTGGAAGAAACATTAACAACCTTAGATATGCAGATGATACCACTTTGATGGCCGAAAGTGAGGAGGAGCTGAGGAGTCTTCTAATCAAGGCAAAAGAAGAACATGCAAAAGCTGGGTTGCAGCTGAACATTAAAAAAACATCAAGATTATGGCAACAAAAATTATTGATTATTTATTTATTTGCAGCATTTATATGCTGCCCTTCTCACTCCAAAGGGGACTCAGAGCGTCTTACTATATATATTGGAGCCCCCAGTGGCACAGTGGGTTAAAACCCCTGTGCTGGCAGGACTGAAGACCAACAGGTTGCAGGTTCGAATCCGGGGAGAGGCGGAGGAGCTCCCTCTATCAGTTCCAGCTCCTCATGCGGGGACATGAGAGAAGCCTCCCACAAGGATGATAAAAACATCAAAATCATCCAGGCGTCCCCTGGACAACGTCCTTGCAGACGACCAATTCTCTCACACCAGGAGTCACTCCTGACACAACAAAAAAACAAAACTATATATATTTTCATACAATATATTATATTATTCGCACAGCACCACATCAGTACTATACACCACTGTATTGCACCATACCATATATACTTACCTCTCCGAACGCATCTCCTCCTATGAACCGACTAGGACACTAAGATCATCTGGGGAGGCCCTACTCTCGGTCCCGCCTGCATCACAGGCGCGCTTGGCGGGGACGAGAGACAGGGCCTTCTCAGAGGTGGTCCCTCGGCTGTGGAACGCCCTGCCTGCAGATATCAGATTGGCCCCCTCCCTGCTGGCGTTTCAGAGGAAAGTGAAGACCTGGCTGTTCGAACAAGCATTTGATTAAACATTGTAGTTGAACATAGGAATACAGAATAATGGATGACGAGACTGGATTCTGATTTTACTGTTGAGGCGCTAATGATTGTTATACTGATGTTAATGATTTATGTGATAATTGTTTTTAATTGCCCTATACTTGTTTTGTGATATTTTGTACTGATGTTGTTCACCGCTTTGAGTCGCCTGAGGGCTGAGAAAAGCGGTATAGAAATAAAGTAAATAAATAAATACCATTATATTGTAATATTATTAGTAATATTACATGTAATGTAAATATATAATTATAATTATTATAATATTGTAGTATTATTACTAGTATTATGTTGTATTACATTATAATATTATAAATATTATATGTATATACAATATACTATTATTATTAGTAAAAACAAGACAGAAGTGTCTTCTGCTCCCCTCTGACTTCACTCTGGCCAGAGCAGCCGTTGGTGCCACGGGAGGAGGGGCCTCCCAACTGATGATATAGACAGAAGACAAGATGGCAAATAGATAACTGGCAAATAGAGGGAGAAAACATGGAGGTAGTGACAGACTTTGTATTTCTAGGTGCAAAGATTACTGTAGACGCAGACTGCAGCCAGGAAATCAAAACATGTTTACTTCTTGGGAGGAGAGCAATGACTAATCTTGGTAAAATAGTGAAGAGTAGAGACATCACACTGGCAACAAAGATCCAGTAGTAACCTATAGATGTGAGAGCTGGACCATAGGGAAGGCTGAGCGAAGGAAGATAGATGCTTTTGAACTGTGGTGCTGGAGAAAAGTTCTGAGAGTGCCTTGGATCGCGAGAAGATCCAACCAGTCCATACTTGAGGAAATAAATCCCGACTGCTCATTGGAGGGAAGGATAGTAGAGGCAAAGATGAAGTACTTTGGTCACATCATGAGAAGACAGGAAAGCTTAGAGAAGATAATTATGCTGGGGAAATGGAAGGAAAAAAGGAAGAGGGGCCGACCAAGGGCAGGATGGATGGATGGTATCCTTGAAGTGGCTGGCTTGACTCTGAAGGAGCTGGGGGAGGTGACAGCTGACAGGGCACTCTGGCACGGGCTGGTCCATGAGGTCATGAAGAGTCGGAAGCGACTGAACAAATAAACAACAAATATATGTGTGTGTCTGTATATATTGTTGGAGTTACACTTGAAAAATATACCTGTTCTGACTTACAAGCAAATCAACTTAAGCTCAAACCTACAGGACCTGTCTTGTTCCCAACATGGGGGCTGCCTTTATTCCCAAATCGAAAAGACTTCTGTTCTCAAGTTTTTGTCTGCATTTCCTTCCTGAGGGCGAGTCTCTCTTGCTAGTCTAGGCAGGTTCTGGGGCGTAAAAGCAAGCTTTTCCTTCAGGGGCGAGATACAGGTTTGTAAATAAGTAATAATTGGAAGAGATCACAAGGGCCATCCTGGTAGAGAAGGCCATTTGTGTTCAAGTGCCAAGCATACCTGTGGGTGGACAACATATTGGAGCCTTTCCTGCAGGAAAATACCTGTTGGGTGTTGTTTTTTTCCTGCTTAGTAAAAAGGAATTGTAGTTGGAAAACTAGGGGCCCTTCCAGACAGGCCCTATATCCCAGAATCTGATTCCAGGTTTTCTGTTTATCCCAGATTATTTGGCAGTGCGGACTCATATAATCCAGTTTAAATCAGAAGACCTGAGATCAGATCCTAGCATACAGGGTCTGTCTGGAAGGGCCCTTGATCCTGATAAGGTAGGTGAGGCATCATTATAGTGGATTTTTTTTTATTTATTTACAGTATTTATATTCCGCCCATCTCACCCCAAAGGGGACTCAGGACAAATCACAGAACACGTATATGGCAGACATTCAGTTCCAATTATACAATGGCAAGACAGACAACACATAGAGGTATATATAGGCGTTCCCTTCTTTTGGCATCTTGGAGGCTATGCTCAGTTTCAGCCACAGGGGGTGCTGTTGCTCCATCTCCCTGCCAAAGAGCTTTCTTTGTTCATAAACTTCCTCCTTTTTCTGATCAAAACACAGTGCCTAAATACCTCCCCACTTTAACGAGGTATCTATTTATCTACTCGCATTTATTTTCGAACTGCTAGGTAGACAGAAGCTGGGCTAAAGGTCAGGAGCTCACCCTGACCCAGGCTTCGAACTATCAACCTTCCAGTTGGCAAGATATATTGCAGCTGGTGATTAACCTGCTGTGCTAAAGTCAGGCCTTGCAATTCCCAAAACAAGTAGAAGGAATCGCTTTACACTTATGATTCATTGTTTAAAAGGGAATAACCTTGTTGACAAGTGTCCTGTCTAATGTTAGGATGTGCTGAATTGTACGCCCATTCAGTTAGAAAGCAAAGATTGTTAAATGGTGAGAATATGCAAAGCTTTTTCTTGTGTGCCTTCATGTTGTTTCCGAAACCAAATTGAGGAAATAAATGACTGTTGTGTGAACTTTACATAAAACATGCAGATTTTATTGCCAAATGAGAAAGCAACATCTCCTTAGTAATCCAATATTCTGGCCCATAGGATTTCAGTCTGTTAGGTGTTTAAAAAAATTACAGGGTGATGCCCATGTCATGTTTGTTCTTTGTCCTTCTGACTCAGGAGCTATATTCCCTCTGAAAGTAAACTTATGTGGGTTTACTGCGGGCAGTTGTTTTAAGAAACCTGTCTTTCCATGGGGATTTTCCCTCCGGCATTGTCGCATCCAGAAAGCCTGTTTAAGGGCACCTTACAATTGCTATAAGTCAGAAACACAAAACACAAATAGTATGAGTTCTAAGACCGCCTGCTCACATACAATACTTCTTGTTTAGAAACCCGTAGCTATAAAAGTCTAATTACTGTACTCTGAATAATTTTATCTTTGGAAGCTATCCATTTTATTTAAAGACCATTCTGTATCTGTGTTATATTGCAGTCTATACATTAAACCTGTTTTAATAAGTTTAGCAGGGTTAACATCACCACTTGCCAAACATTCGTAGTAACTGAGATGCTGCATTGTGTTGCTTCCTCAGCTGGGATGGATGATGCCTTAAAACAGTGGTTCTCAACCACTGTTTAGGTTGAGAACCACTGCCTTAAAACAAGTGTCGGAACAGATGTTTGATTCAAACATTGCATTATATCATCTGCAGTTTGGTCTTAATTATAATTTAAAACTCAGGTATGACGTATCTAAAAATCTTCAAAAATATAGGGAATTTATGGTTTAGGACTGCTTGTCTGCTTTGTTTTATATCTATTCAACATTTCCATGATGGAGGTGGTAGTGGATCAATAGTCATGACTGTATTTTGTTACCTGTTTGCATGGTGAATAGTTAAACTCTAGAATTCACTGCTTTAAGATGAAGTGATGGCTGCTACCCTGGACTGCTACAGAAGCAAATTATAACAAATTAATGATATATATGGTTATTAAAAGTAGACAAGGAAGCTATATATCACTGTTGCCTCATCCAGTATTAGAAGCTGTGTGCTTTCGTAAAGCAATTGATGGGAAGCACATTCTTACTGGGGACTGAACACAATGTAAACGTGTGAAGGATTGCACTGTAACTATTAGTCTGGAATTAGGTGTTTCATCCGTGTAGAAACAATGAAATATTTTGTAACATTGACTGTTTCTGTATCCTGGTCAAAGCTTCAATTGTAAATGAAAAACTATTAGCTGGAAATGAATGAAAAAGGGAAAGGTGGCCAGCTAATACCGGGTGAGACAGCATAACTTCCTTTTTTCAAAACTGAATAAAACCCATTGTATGAATCAGAATTTTTTTATAATGTAGGCGGATACCTAAAGTTTTGTTTTACGTAGTTTTGAAGATCAAATTAGGTAGGTGACGTCCCCCGTTCTCCATACACTGAGTAAACCGATTTCTGGTGTTTGTCATGACTCTTGCCAGCATAGCAGGCATTATGTTGGCAATTTCTTCCTGGATGTTGGTCTTCAAATCTTGTAGGGTCCTTGGATGGTTCACATAAACACGGGATTTCAAAAAACCCCATAGAAAAAAATCACAAGGGGCCAAATCTGGAGAGCGGGCCGGCCACTCCAAATCCGCTGGAAAAGTAGGCCTCAATGGCAAAAGCACACTCCTCACTGTTCCAACGCATGATGGCAACTGAACTGTGTCAGGACAAAACTTTATACTCCCACCTCTCAAACGAGACCACTAGCACTCCGTTACGTCTTCAACCGACTGAATGGCACACATTTTTAAAAAGGAAGTTATGCTGCCTCACAGGTATCAGGATGTCATACTGTATGCAGACTTATTTGTTTGTGGCATTGTATTGGCCTGCTAGATCCCGGTACATGATACAGATATAATATTTTTTTAAAGTATCTAAATAACAGGATATGTTTGGAGGTAGATATGGATATCTAACTTCCAGTTATAGTTCTCTGTTTGGACAGGCAGATATTTCTGATTGATGAAAATGAGCTGCAGTTTGGTTAATTGCTAGTCCATTATGCCGTAAGATCTGCGAGATCTTAAGGCTGTTAGGACTTAGACTGTTAGGAATTGGGAGAGTTGAAGTTCAAAACATCTGGAGGGCCGAAGTTTGCCCAAGTCTGCTTTAGTGTATAACTTGGTTCTTCGTAAGTGAAGTCCATTGAATTTTGAAGCTTATTATTTAAAATCACTAGGTTGGGTTATAAATATGGTTTGCAAATGGTAATATCAATTATCATTAATTTTGTTAAAATTCTACGTCCCTGTGTGGGGTACATTCCAACACACACAAATATATGAAACTGTGGATAATTGTGAGCCCTATCTTTTGACAATATTTGGACCAGAAAATGTATTGCATTGGAGGATCTAGAGAGGCCCACAAACACTTCCAAGGAGCATTTGTTTTGTAGGCATATACACAAATATTGAATCCATGAATAAGGAATCTAAACTTTCTGACTGAATGGTTGGTGGTTCTAATCTGGGGAGCAGGGTGAGCTCCCACTGTTAGCCCCAGCTTCTGCCAACCTAGCAGTTCGAAAACATGCAAATTTGAGTAGATCAATAGGTACTGCTTCTGTGGGAAGGTAGTGGCATTCCATGCAGTCATGGTGGCCACATGACCTTGGAGGTGTCTACAGGCAATGCCGGCTCTTCGGCTTAGAAATGGAGATGAGCACAATCCCCCAGAGTCAGACACAACTACACTTAATGTCAGAGGAAATCTTTACCTTTACTGTATGTATGTGTTTATTTATGTGTGTTTCTGTATCAAATAATAATTTGCAAAAGCCTTTGAAAGCTAGTTTAAAAATCTGTATTTAAAAGGAATGAGTAGATTAAAATGCAGTCAAAACCGTCCAACATCTTAAGGAATTTTGTACCTGGAAGATGCACTATAATTCTAAAAAATGAGCAATAGTACATAAGTGTGTCTTGTAGAAATTTATGTTTTCTTACCTTCATGCTATTATGTTTCCAAGAAAAGAAGTCACACATAGTAACTCTTATCTTCCATATTGTTTTCAAGGTTTCCATTAAAGGACTCAAAGCGACTGATCCAATGGTTGAAAGCCGTTCAGAGGGACAGCTGGACTCCCACCAAATACTCCTTTCTCTGCAGTGAGCATTTCACTAAGGACAGCTTCTCAAAACGGCTGGAGGACCAGCATCGACTGTTGAAACCCACAGCCGTGCCAACTATTTTTCAGCTTTCAGAGAAAAGGGGAGATAGTAGGGATTTTGTCAAAAGGAGAAGAAAGATAGTAAACCATACTTTGCAAGGAGATGGCCATCAAGCAAAGGAAGGAGGCTGTGAGGTAGTTGAGGGAATCTTATCATCTGGCCAGGGCTTGATAGTGGAAGGGACTGAAGCAATGGAACAAGTCACACTTCAAGCTGAAATTGGATCCATGTCTGAACAGGGAGAAACCTTCCAGGTCCAGCTTGAAGGTTCTCTTAGAAGAATGTTGGCAGATAATTTAGTCACAAAAGTGACGCAAAATAAGCCAGAAAAACTTTCCGTAGGTGAGTGTTCTGAAACGGTTATCAACCCTGGGAGTTTGAAAATGGACAAAAGTGGTGTATCGGAGGACGACTTCACACCATCGGTTTCAGGTGCATGCAAATTTATTGGCTCCCTTCACTCTTACAGCTTTTTCTCCAAACACACCAGAGAGAGGTCATCTCTGCCAAAGGAGCAAGTAGAAAGAAAACGGTTGAGGAGGAGCATGGAGCCACGCTGTAGTACCAACACTGTGGAGCAGGACACTAATTTAACTGAAGCCACTTCTACTTCCTCTCTAACGGCTATTCCCCAGAAACCTTCCCAAAGCATTTCCGCATCCCCGGCCGATCTGACCCCTAAACCGGCGGCAGAAGCCGTGGTCGGCGAAAAGGGAGAGACTGATGCCAACCCCATGTCCATCAACGAGGTCATCATGTCTGCCTCAGGAGCCTGCAAGCTCATTGACTCCCTCCATTCGTACTGTTTCTCCTCCAGGCAGAGCAAAAGCCAAGTGTGCTGCTTGAGGGAGCAAGTGGAGAAGAAGAATGGGGAGCTGAAGCAGTTGAGGCAGAAGATCAGCCGCTCTGACAGCCAAGTTCGCAAACTGAAGGAAAAACTAGATGAACTGAAGAGGATCAGTTTCCCATTCCTGAACAACTTGTTATCCCAGGACTGTGGTCAGTATCTTCTGCATTCTCACAGCTGAGGCAAACGGAGGTCAAAATATGAAATTGTCTAGAGCAGGGCTTCTTAAACTTTTCCCACTCATGACCTCTTTCTGCCCAAGAGATTTTTACACAGCCCCAAGTATATATAAAACAGGTAGAAAAATCAAACATTTACTGATTAAAAATCAGTGTTTCCAAGTCTTGCTAAATAGGCTGATTTTCCTTTTTGTGGAGTACAGCTGAAGCATTTATTGCCGAATCCACTATATTGCTAACAGATTTATGTTAATGAGTAGTGTTCAGGGTTTTTTTCCTGTTGCCAAATTTTTGTATCCCCAACATTGAGCTAAAGGGACATCATTTGGGGTCATTACCCACAGTTTAAGAAGCAGTGCTTTAGAAACATATTGTTTCTAAGTACTTTTTCAAGGTAGTTTAGCTGTTGCTTTCATATTTACAATATCTTATTCAACTGGGCCCCCTGGTGGCACAGCAAGTTAAACTGCTGAGCTGTAGAACTGGTGACAGAAAGGTTGGCGGTTCAAATCCAGAGAGTGGGGGGAGCCCCCGCTGTTAGACCCAGCTTCTGCTAACCTAGCAGTTTGAAAACAAACAAATGTAAGTAGATCAATAGGTACTGCTTCTGCGCGAAGGTAATGGCACTCGATGCAGTCATGCTGCTTACATGACCTTGGAGTTGTCTAAAGACAACGTTAGCTCATCAGCTTAGAAGTGGAGATGAGCACCACCCCCCAGAGTCAGACACAACTAGACTTATTGTCAAGGGGAAACGTTTACTTCAGGTATAGAAAAGTCAGTATAGTGTAGTGGTTGAAAATGCTTAGAAATTAAGCTTATCTGTCATATCATTGCCTATATATGATTATTCATCCCATTTTCTTGGGGTACATAACAAGTTATATTTTCCACCAGATTAGATCATGCAGTACATATAGAAAAGACATAATACATTAAACCACCAGTGGATTACAAAACCATTGCTGGGGCCTAGGCTATTGCAAAAAATGTTCCCACTGATTGATGTAACAGTTGAATAAGACACAGCTTTAACTATGTTCTATGAGTGAAACAAAAAAATCAGGAGGCAGGTTTTCATCCACACCATGTCACACCTTGGTGAATGCGTATAAGAATGACAAGGGGAAAGATCTATTAGGTATCATAAGGTGTACACATAACGTATTTTACTTTGCCCCTATCTTATATTGTGCACTCATTTACTGTTATTGCTACGTTTCATTAAGTGCTATCCTTCATCTGGAGACTTTTAGGCATTTTCTTAGCAAGATTTGTTCATTGAAAGCTTGCTTCTGCCTTCCTGTGAGGCTTAAAGAATGCAACTTGCCTGAAGTCACCCATTCGGTTGCCAAGGCCAAGCAGGCATTTGGACCCTGGTCTCCCAGAGCTCTAGTCTAACTCTCAAACCATTGCACTATGCTGTCTCTCAGTGGAATCAATGTCTGATTTTATGGACCAGCTATTGCACTCTGTTCAATAAAAGATGCCTTGCTTTTGCTCATTATGATTCTAATCAAGGCCCCCAGCTCCACTGGCCATTTAATGCAGTTGCAAAACTATTTTTAAAAGGAATTTCACTGTACAGATGATTACATAGGAAATCTTGAAACCAGATGGTAGTTACACAAACCACAGAGCACTGATGCTTTCTTTTGCGTACGTTTGTGGAAGTTTGTTGTCTGGCTGCCACAGTTTGAAACTGGCTTCTAGCTCAAGCATGGGAAAACTTTGGCCCTCCGGGTGTTTTGGACTTCCAACTCCCACAATTCCTAACAGCTGATAAGTTGGCTACAGTTTCTGGGGGTTAAAGTCCAAAACACCAGGAGAGCCGAAATTTGCACATGCCTGTTCTAACTGCATTAAATGGACAGTATAGATGGGGTGCAAGTGTGCACTAGAATATAAAGCCTTTTTTATTATGGTGCCGATCTTACATCTTTTTGTGAGAGCCACCCCATAAATCCTCAGGGACACCTTCTTAGCCACATGTATCCAATGTTCTTGTTTTTTTGTTTGTTTTTTTTAAAATGATGTTTCCTTTTCTGCTCTATTGTTGTTTTCTTGTCTGGTTGCAACTTTTTTGCAGACATTTTAAGATGTGTTTAACTGCTTGTTATTGGTAATTTCTCATTGTGTGTTTATTTTGTTTTGTTTTTGAAATGGAGAGGTATTTAAAATTTAATGTATTTGATTAGCCAGGCAAATGTCTCTGGTTGTCTCTGGTTGCTTCTGGGTTGAGAGAATCGGCCGTCTACGAAGACGTTGCCCAGGGGACGCCCGGATGTCTTGCAATCCTGCGAGGAGGCTTCTCTCATGTCCCCCATGAGCAATCATGAGCAATGGTTGCTGATGACACGATAAATAAATAGCCAGGCAAATGTAGACTGTGACTAAAAGCTAGAGCTTGAAATTGAATTTGACTTTTTTCCAAATAAAATAGGCTCAATCAGTAATAACATTTTGGGTTTACTGGCTGGAAATTGTCTGTTTGCAATATTATTGACAAGAAGCTCTCCACCTCTGTAGTTGCCAATGAAAGGAGCAAAGGCTAGCTAGCCTGAGTTTCCTAGTAAACTATACTGACTGAAACAGTGCGACTTTCTGTTTTTTCTGCCATTGCCTCTGCCTTGTATTTCAAGACTTGTTATATAGAGCCTGAAACTGCAAGTTTCTCATTTATTGTGCTTGTGAATATGTATCCTTGGTCTGTGAGAGCCAATGGGAGAAAAGGGTTAAGTCACACACTTGTGTGTCATTGAGCTTGCTTAAACTAAACTTCAAGTCCCAGAAAACACTGGGGTGACCTCTGTACAGTCTCAGGTTACTTCCTGTCTTGTCCTGCTGAGCTGTGCACAGCGTTTCCTGGAGACTAGGGAAAGAGTTAGGGATTCAAGATTGAACAAGCTAAAAATAGTTGAGCAAGATATGGCCAGCAATGAAAGAAATACAGGTACAGTCTAATGTGATTAATATTTTAATGAAAGTACCGTACTAAGATAGTCTGAAAAGGGAGTGTTAGGTTTCATCTGAGCTTCTCTTTTGTGCTTATTGAATGATTCAATCTTCTGTCATTAAAAAGATGTTGTTTCAATCCACGTTCTTTAATGTGCCCTTGGTAGCTTTCATTAGTGTCCAGTTTGCTCCCAAGTTTGTATCCAAAACTGGACATGTTCTCTCAATCTTCACCAATGATTGATTTAGATTATGCAGTAGCCTTTCACGATTCATTGGTTTCTTATTGGAGGTGGCAGGGTGAGATTTTACTATCTTCTATTTTCAATCATCTTATTCTCTCCCAATGTTTTTTCTTTTTCTTCAGTCAAAATCTTGGAATTACTGGTATTGAACAGACCAGTAATTCCACCATTTTAAAGTATTGAGTGTTCAGTAAGTTTGTTTGCAGATACGACACTCATTTGGTGTGTGAAGTTGATGACTCAAATTCATTATAGCCATAATGTACTCTAGTTGTGTTAATTTTTAACTGTATCCGTGTGTGCTCTTCTGTATACAATCTTTTCCCAAAAGGCATTAAATCAAGATTGCATAAGGCATTAGAAAACACTAGGAGAAATCAAGGGTATTGGCAAAAACCATAACATCTTAGTCTTGTCAGAACAAAATTATACATTAAACATTTTATTAAAATATTCAATTAAAACCAACTAATAAGTAGTACCTGAGCTGTATCAATAATGCAATATGGAAGGTTTGGAGTTGGGCAAAACAACATTTGGTATGTGCTGGGGAAAGGGGCTAAAAAGAAGATGTACCTTAAACTCTCCTCTGTTTCCTCTCTTTTTGCATTCAAAGGGGTCTAGTAGTTAGTGGGAGACAGCATGGTTCAGTGAATTGACTGTTGGATTATAATTCTAAAGACCAGGATTCAATTCCCAATTCGGCCATGAAACCTACCGGGTGACCTTGAACTAGTCACATCTTCTTAGCCTCAAGGAAAGGCAAAGACAAACCCATTCTGAACAAATATTGCCAAGAAAATCCTGTGATAAGGCCACCTTAGAGGGTCACCATTGACACACAACACATGCTCATTTATTAAGCATTAGGCAGTAAGTTTTTTGTATATTTCATGTAATTGTACAACTGTCTCTGACCAGCAAGTGCTTAGTTCAGAATTGTCAAGAAGGATGCAATCTCGCTTTGCTTCTCAAATTGCTTGATGGAGGTTGTCATAATCTAGGTTTAAAGAATGATATTATGATGAAAACTTCGTGAGTTTATTCCAATCAAATAGTGAAAGGTAGTGAACCTGTGGCCCGAAAGTTGTAATTGGGCCAAATAAGATGTCCAGTGACCAGAGGTGAACGAAGTTGCATTCCAACATCTGAAAGGTTTCAAGTTTCCCCGTCTTCTAGGATGTTCTAGTAGTGGCTACTCAGTCTTATTTTTTTCTTGTGCATATATTGAGACAAAATATATATTATCATGTGTAGAGCTTCTGTTCAGGGCTTTGTTTACCTCCCTCCCCCCCCCCCCCCCCCTTTTAGGGATTTCTTTATTTTTTGGTTTTAGGATGATCACTACATTCAACACCCATTTGCCTGGCTCTACAGCAGGCATGGGTAAACTTCAGCCCTCCAGGTGTTTTGGACTTCAACTCCCCCAATTCCTAACAGTCTACCAGCTGTTAAGAATTGTGGGAGTTGAACTCCAAAACACCTGGAGGGCCTAAGTTTTCCCATGCCTGCTCTACAGTATTAAAATCTTTGGTTTTTCTGTTGATATATCTGGGATGTTCTCAGTTCTATTGCTAATTCTTTCAGTCTGAATTTTTAAAATCTCATTCAGATAAGGGTTCTATCTTTCCTTAATTTTTTGTGACTTTTCCTCCCTTGTCCATGCCATATAATCTTACCTCCATCCTAGCTGTCATTTTCCCAATTTGTCAGTATTTGGAGCCATTGTGTTATAATTAGATTCTTCAGACCTTTTACTATATTAGAGTTTGTTTCTCAAACTAATTCTTAGAATTGCATGGATCTTCTGCTGTTTCCATCTTGTGCATGCATGATGAGGTTTCAAGGCTAGACAAACTGGATTTCCAGCGAAGTGTTTTGTATCCAATCATCATTGGGTTGTATTGTTTGTTTGTTTTTTGTTCTCAGCATGTTTCTTTTGTTTTATTTTTTTGGGAAGACATTCTGAATTCCATCTAAATTAAATTCTTTAGTTCTTTCACTGAGGTCTATTGGCAGCTTTGTCTTCTGTCCCTGGGAATATAAAACACATGCTTATGTTGTTTATAATAAGATAAATGTGTGTGGGCTGAATCTGGATCAGGACTAACTTATGCAGGAAAGGTTTACATCTATTAGTTTTTATATGAAATGTTGCTGCTCTTCGTGTAAGAAAGGTAGCGGGGGGAAAAGGCTATGAGGCATCTGACATAGTGTTTTTTTAAAACGCTTGTGAAGGGTTTTCTGATTTTTAAATAAAAAGAAATGTAAGGAAATGGTTAATCCATGCTGGCCCTGGTGTGAATTGTAGCTGTGCAAAAATTGATTTAGGCAAAACAAACTCTTAGTTGCAGGAAATAACAATGACAACAACGATTACGATAGTGTTATTTGTTACCTGTCTCAAGGCTAAATAAAACAGTTGAAATACAAAGATAAAACAAAGGACTATATATATGAAAGAGAAATTGACCTATCAGTTGTTTCGGCCATGTATATTTGTCATTTTATTGAATTTTTGTGCTCAATCCTCCCCACAGTAGCACTCTGTCAGACCACTTTATAGTGTGAGCCTGCTTATTCTTATTCTTTTCCCCTGAATATTTTGAGTTGCTCATAAACCTCAGGGTTATCTTAATTTGGCCCCTCCGGTGGCGCAGAGGGTTAAACCATTGAGCCGCTGAACTTGCTGGCCGAAAGGTTGGCAGTTCAAATCCAGGGAGTGGGGTGAGCTCCTGCTGTTATGCCCAGCTTCTGCTAACCTAGCAGTTCGAAAACATGCAAGTTTGAATAGCTCAATAGCTACCACTTCTGCAGGAAGGTAACAGCACTCCATGCAGTCATGCTGGCCACATGACCTTGGAGGTGTCTGTGGACCACACTGGCTCTTCAGCTTAGAAATCGAGATGAACACCACCCCCCAGAGTCAGATACGACTAGACTTAATGTCAAAGGAAACCTTTACCTTTACTTTTATCTCAAGTCGGCGGATAGTTCTCTTTTGAAACTTGCACTGTTTTGGTTGCAGTTGTGTGAACATAGAAAGACACACAGATTCTTTCAGAAGAAATTTTTATATAACAAAGATAGTAAAAAGAGGAGCAAATAGTATAGATGGGTCTTGTACGCTCTTGGAGATCCCCCCCCCCTCCAAATTCCAATGACATTTATAGCGAATAGCTGCAATATGATTTTAACCACTAGATGGTAGTAAAACATAAATCTTCTCCTAATTCAGTTGTAAGGCTAGCTGTTGGTCTTTGGAGGCTTTTTAACTATTGAACTTTTATAGTCCATGAAAAAGTACCATATAATCAGTCTGTTCAAATTTAAGGTGCGGTGCCATAAGATTTTAAACTGCCTTAAGAAAAGATTTTTGAAACTTCAGTGTGAGATGACACTTTGCATAAATGTCAACACAAGTTGATACAACCAGTTATTTAATCTTCCCTGATGAAAAAGCATTTTCAAATAGTTCATTTATAATCCAGACTATTGTTGAGTTATGATTGTAGTGAAATTAATCAAAGATGTTTTTTAATTTTTTAAAAAAATACTACATTTTATAAATAAACAATTTAAACACAAAACGGTAAATAAATAAACATATATAAATATATACTGGAATACAATAGATCGTGGTTTCTTGGCATACGATTTTGATCCCAATTGTAGGTGTAATAGACTGAGTCTTAGAAAAAATTCCTGTTTTGGAATAATGTTTGAATATTAATTAACACCTCAAGACTAACAGGCAAACTAACTGCTTGGCAGACCTGTATCGCTTTGTGGGCATTATCACAATTTGCGTCATTCTGTATGCCATTATCTTCTGATTCCAACTCCAAAAGTAATGCTTATTTAAATACCTGGGACATTAAGTAAACCACTCCATCAGTGTATCTGTAGAAGTGGATTAAAATTTGTACTAAGATAAATCAATTAATCTCAAAGACGTTTTAATCCTTAAAGTTGCCACAAGTCTTTGTGACAAATATCTGTGCCTGCTACTCTTTATATCTCCAGCAATTATGAATAAGTCTTGGATTGCATTTTATTCACTTTTCATCAACTAAGTTGATGAAATTTAAAATGTGCTGGAATTTTTAAAATCTTCCCTGAAACTCCAACATAGTGAAATCAAGGGTGTATGTTTCCAGTTCCCCTCTTTATCAGTTCATCTTAGTTTCCCACTTGTTAAACTTTTCTTCCAATTCCCATAATATAGGCAAATTACTCAGCACTTGTCTTTGATCATTCTTTAAACGTAATTTTTCAAATTCCCTGCTATTTATTAAAGAAATACATTTTCTGAACATTTGACTATCATATATGATATGTGTAAATATTGGACGAAATATTTCTATCATACATTTCTCTGAGAATTAGGTTCCACTTTTCCATCCTTAAAGAGATGTTTTAAGGATATCAGTAATAGTAGAACATAAGCACAGTCACCCTTTTCACATTCATTGAGGCTAGAAAAACAGGACCCCCATGAAAATAAAAAACACAAAAAATACTAGTTTTTTTCACTAAGAGAACACCTCCCTGTTAATTTTGAGGTTTTCCAGTATGACTCTATGGCTGACTTCCACTGCCACAAACTATGTTGAATTAATTCAGACTCTATGAGATATTAATTGAACAATTATAGCAAAATATGCTGCAGGATGTCCTAATAAACTTAGCAAACTATATTATAAACATAACAAACCTCTTCCATGTGTTTATGATAGAACCAATTAGGAAATATTTATAACCCAGGAACAAAAATCATGCTACACAGTGTAATCCAATCTGCAAAAGTCAAAACCACAAATATGGAGGGACAACTGTAATGACTACAAGCAGGACACAAATATCAATAAGTGCCCAGGTATACTTAGACTTTGGTTACAAGAGATCCCAGTCCTCAGGTTTCCTGTTAACTTGTATTGGAGTTTTGACTATTAGCAATACAGACAATGTGGTGTTCTTTCCAACACTGTACAAAATCTGGCCCCATTCAGAGGAGATTTATAAAGACAACGAAGAGTGCAGAAAGTATGCCAAATTACAAAGGAACTTGGTATGCTTTGTTTTGAGAGATTAAGGTTAGGCTTGATAATAACCTTCAAATATGAAGAATCTTGTTAGAGACGGAACAAACCATTGTTTCCCATTTCTACATACCAAAGGTAATACACTTAAATTGCTAGCCAACAGATTTAGATTAGATAAAACATTCTACTTAATTGTAGAACATGGTCAGTAGAATTACAACTTGTGAAGTTCTTTATCTGCTCAGTGGATTGATCTATGACAGTGGTTCCCAACCTTTTTTTTGACCAAGGACCACTCTCCAACACTCTCGTTGCAACGGTGTAGTAAAGGTGAGGCTGCGGACCATATTTTAGTTCTTGTGGACCACTGGTGGTCCACATACCACAGGTTGGGAACCACTGCCCTAAATCAACCTTCTACATTGAATGCTGATAACTCTTTCACATATAAATACCAAACTATGATTTGAAGAATTGAAGAGCCTAATTCCTTCCTTAGGAATTTTCTGCTCCTTTAATTCAATGTAATCCCTCTGCTGTGTTCATGGCTGGGAAAAATTTGCCAAATTTAGCAAGCCTCTTTTTCTCCCTATTGAGGATTTAAAAAAAAAAATTCTGATTAAATACCATGATCTAGGGAAAAGGATGAATAACAACACTATGTAACAAGATTTTTGTTCTTGGATTATCAATGTCATTTCTTAATTGGTTCTATCATAAAAACACAGAAAAACACGAATAGGGATATGGTTATGTATTTGATCAGAGCAGCAGGAGTGGATAGATTTTACTTACCGAGAGTGCATGGCTTGGTAGAAGTTCTGTTTGAAGTTCTACCAAAATACAGTCCTGTTTTTAAAGATAATTTTTGTTTGAAGATTGTCTTATTTGCAGACTGACTTACTCATACAGCCAGCTTGGCCACCTTAGTGTTTATTTGGGTGAAATTGATTACAATTCAGTCTTAAATTATCAAAAATAATGTCTACCTTTACAACTATGTATAGAAACTGTCATATATAGTTTCATAGAAATCATTGTCTTCTTTTACACATTTTTACCTCAATTTCAAATAGCCTGTGATAATTTGGTCCTATTCTCAGTTTCGTTTTCTCAGTACTTGCCTTAAAAACCTGCTGATGTTCTCAGTCTCTTTCTTTCCATAGAAACCCCCCAGATGAATCCTGTGATTGAGCCTCTATCGTGGATGCTGGGCACCTGGCTCTCAGACCCACCAGGAGATGGTACCTTCCCAGCAATGAAGCCCTTTCAGTACCTCGAGGAAGTGCACATCTCTCATGTGGGACAGCCCATGCTGAATTTCTCGTGAGTTGTCTTATTTTGGGGCACATGAGAAAGGGGTGTTTCTTAGAATAATACATATTGATCATTATGAAACTGGCTGAATTATTAATTTTAGATCACTTCACTGAATATTTCAGTGAGTGCAATGGTAAACATTAATTCAAATATAATAGAAGGTTGCTATTAAGTGGCCACAGTGGCTCAACCTAAGTTTGGATAACTGTTGAATCTGCTGACCTAAAGGTTGGCAGTTCGAAGTCGCAGGTCGGGGTGAGTTCCCACTGTTAATCGTAGTTCTTGCCAACCTAGCAGTTCGAAAGCATGCAAATGTGATCAATAGGTACCGCTCTGGCAGGAAGATAATAAAGGCGCCCATGCAGCCATGCCGGCATCACAACCAGGAGGTGTCTACGGACAACAAGCTTGGAAATGGTAAAACAGCACCTCCCCATGGCCAGAGTTGGGCACCACCTCCAGAAGCCAGAGATAAAAGGGGAAGCCTTTGTTCTGTGTATTTGTGTGTCATTGTTATTTCACTATGTTAAAGGCATTGAATGTTTGCTTATCTATGCATGTTGTAATCCTCTCTGAGTCCCCTCGGGGAGATAGAGTGGGATATAAATAAAGCATCTTCTTCTTTTTATAGAAAAAGTAGCAAATCAAATTCAAAAACAATCCTTATAGTTGTTTTTAATCAGCAGTGCAGTCATATTTCAGTATTTAGCAACCTCAGGTATGACTGGGAGAAGAGAACACCTTCAGAGGTTCGCATTATTCTGATAAAGAATATCCAAACTTGGGTTCCCAGGTAGTAAGTGAACAGGCAAAGAAATATATCTAAAGCTTTTATGTTATTCCCCAAGAACCCTGTTCCCTCTCAAATGTTTTTAGCCCATACCAAGGAAGACTTAAAGAGGAAGACAAATAATAGAGGAGATAGCGGTAGACAGACACACTGATGGAGGTGTCTAAGAATCATGGGCCTTATAAACAGGCTAGAAAAATAATAGAACAATAGAAAAAGTATTACTACATTGATAAAAGTCAGGCTTTTAGATAAGAAGGGAGGCTTCTTCCAAGTATACTAAAATATTAGCCGTTTTCTTTTCCAGTATGGAATTACTGGATACTAGTGGTTATGACAAATATTTTTAAATGAAGATATGTCATAGAATAATGTGAACAAGCAACAGTGGCTATAGTATAGTTTTGAGAAGAGTATAATGGAAGACCTGTGACTGTGTTGTAGTGAGAGTAGGAGAAGTTGTGGAGGGTACTGTGATAAAAGACTTTTGACTTCCCTTCCTCTATTAACTTTTTGAATAAACCTACTTGTCTTTCAAACAAGCTTTGCTCAAAATCAAGCAAGGCGAGCATGTTATCACAAGTGTGATTTATTGCCTTCTAAGCCCATCAAAGAATGTTTGAAATATCAGTCACTTTACATCTGTTCTCATCTTGAGGAAAAGACATACATGTATAAACAAAAAGGGAAATTGTGAATATAATACTGGTTTCTGATTTGGTTTTAGAAAAAAAATTCCTGGAATTTTATGTGGTGGATTATAGTGTTTAAAAATTGCAGAAAGGATTGGGAATTTGTTTATATTGCAGTATTGTGTAAGTGCATAAATATCTTCCCCGAAGCTTCTAATTGTACGGGCAATTATTTTCTCAAAGCTGTTTGTTTTTGATCATAATTGTGTGTTACAGTATATAAATATTAAGTGTCAGACTTAAAAATGCATTAAATTTAGTGCAATCTAATATGTAGATGTGGGTATTCTTATCTGTAGAAATCTTTATGTAGAGTTGCCCAGGGATAGATTTTCACTAGTTTGATCATTTTGGACTCCTGTAGATTGGATTGAGAGGGAAGTGGGATTTAAAGTGTTACTCTCTTCTTGGCTTTCTGGGTCAGAAGTAGACAGTGTTCTTGTTTTGAATATCTTGGGAGAAATGCAATGAAGGAAGTTATTCAGTAACACTATGTTTGTGAGAGAGATATTAGGGAGGTTATAGCTTAGTGTTTAATTGTTTAAGAATGGGTTCAATGGGAAATTTTATATTTAGGAGGAAAATTACTATTTCATTTCTCAGTATAGTCTACTAAAGTTCCATGTTTCTTTATCTCAGCATTAAAAGAATGATACAAAATACCAGAGATGGAAAATATGCCAAAGGCTTTGTTTTCAGGGCCCTATGAGTCAATACTTTTTATGGCAATAACCTTTCTGTAAATAGTGTTCTTAAATAAGGCTTCAGAAAACTGGATGGAGAATTGTGCTTCTTAACGACTTGAGTACATGGATATATACAGCCCATCTATCTTTTCTGCAAAGGAAGCTAAAAATATCGCTGGATGAGTTCTAGTTTCTATGGAAAATTTGTTTATAGAAACATAATAATGTCAGCACCCTCAATTTGTCACAGGTTCAGCGCCTTCCACCCAGACACCAGGAAACCAATGCACAGAGAATGTGGATTTATCCGTATCAAGCCTGACACTAACAAGGTGGCCTTCATCAGTGCTCAGAACACAGGTACTACCTTAACTACATTAGGACTTTTATATTACGTTGTAAATCTGACTTCGCCAAAAGGAGTTAAAGCATTCTGCAGCCTTTCTTCCCAGTAGTTGAGTCTACTATTCCAGTTTTAAAACTTCACTGTTACTAATAATGCCTTTTCTTCACCCAGGTTTGGTGGAGGTGGAAGAAGGAGAAGTGAATGGGCAGGAACTTTCTTTAGCTTCCCACTCAGTAGCAAGGATCTCATTTGCCAAGAAACCCCACGTAGAACAAGTGAGTAAACTTAAGTGTGGTCTAGGTGGTTGAGAGCTATGGTGAACACCTCCTCAGCATCCAATCAGAAGGATAACATAAGTAGATCTCTCTTTTCTTTTATAAATTATTATAGCAGATTATCTAATAAAATTATGCAATTTACGTTGAGCCTGCATTTAAGAAAGGAGGGGAAACATCCTTACTGACTTTAAGATTTCCGAAGACCTCTTATATTTCTGCCCTTTATTCCATGTGTGGCGCAGCAGGTTAAACCTGTGAGCTGCTGAACTTGCTGACCGAAAGGTCTGCGGTTCGCATTCAGAGAACGGGTAATCTCCCGCTGTTAGCCCCAGCTTCTGCCAACCTAGCAGTTTGAAAACATGCAAATGTGAGTAGATGAATAGGTACCGCTCCAGCGGGAAGGTAATGGTGCTCTATGCAGTCATGCCGGCCACATGACCTTGGAGGCGTCTACAGACAACACCAGCTCTTTGGCTTAGAAATGGAGCTGAGCAACATCCCCCCAGAGTCGGACATGACTACACTTAATGTCAAGGGGAAACCTTTACCTTTATCCCACATGTAGCTATTAGCTATTATTAACTATTAACTATCTTTAAAAGAAATGACATGGTTCTGTCCATTAAATATAAATGCAGTAGTACATGTCTTTGTTTCAGAAGCCAGCTGACTAAATGTAGGAGCTAGTAAGAAGTGCTTTCATTTGTGTACTGAATAACAATCAACTATCTTAAAATTATTAGTTTTTTGCAATTTAATCTTGAATCTTGCTTCTTTAAAACTTACCCCTTTCTCTCCCTATCTACATATGATTTCTTCAATTCACTTCTTGTCTCTACTTTCTTGTCAACCACACAAAGCAAATCTGTACTCTATCCTTGGTGACCATTATACCTACACTAATAACTTCTGTTTTAAAGACTTGCAAGTGTTCTAATAATTAAGAGCTGTGTGGTAGTTTGGTAGACTAGACAACAACACTGCAATAGAGAAACATGAGATGATTGGGGGGAGGCTCATGTGGATATAGATGTATGAATGTTTTGTACATGTTAGGAAACTGTACTCAGGGTGGAGGTGAGATCTGCTTCCAAATCTGTCTTTATGCATATGGGAACCTTCTCTTTGGCCTACCTTCCTTTTAACTAAATTTGCAAGGATGCATGGTGTGTATTTGTATTTGAGGTGGACTTCATTTAGCTACCTCTATGGCATCTGGAAATGAGTAGATTGCACCATAGCTTATTCATTTGGGTCACAGCAAAGCGCTTGTACAAACAAGAAATGCCAGTTTGTTTTTGCCAAACTTTTGTGCCACAGTAAAAAGTATTTTTCCACTTTCACAATGGTTGAAAGTGGGAATGATCTCAATTAAAAGCAATACTTTTCCAGGTTGTAGCACCACCCAGTTTGGAAAAGTCAATAAAGAATTACTATTCCCACAAGGCACTGCGCATCCTCTGATACTTATGTAGTATATCCAGCCATTAAGATAGCTTGGAATAATCTGCCTGGCTAAAGAACTTATAACAGTTACTGAGAGTATTTGTAAAGTGCTTTCAATACAATAAAACATTTTATGTAATATGTCATTTTTGTCTTTTCTTGTTTAATAATTACCAATACTGCTTTGTTGAGTTTACAGAATACCATAAAACAGATAACAGAAGAAAGAATAATATATCAGTATATTAGTTCCAAACTATAATAACATTTATTTAAATCGGGTCCATTGTCTGTATGAAGAAACTACAAGTGGGAATCTCATTCATCCATTTATTGCAAGGATGAAAATGAACATTTGGCACTTTAGCTGCAGTCTGGAGCCCCCAGTGGCGCAATGGGTTAAACCCTTGTGCTGGCAGGACTGCTGACCGATGGGTCAGTGGTTCAAATCCGGGGAGAGCGAGTTGAGCTCCCTCTGTCAGCTCTAACTCCTTATGCAAGAACATGAGAGAAACCCCCCACAAGGATGGTAAAATATCAAACATCCGGACGTTCCCTGGGCAACGTCCTTGCAGACAGCCAATTCTCTCACACCAGAAGTGACTTGTAGTTTCTCAAGTCGCTCCTGACACACACCCCAAAAAAGCTACAGGCTTCCTTTTGTTCATTTCTAACACAGAAACTTAGAGGGCATTATCTACATTTACAGTTTGAGTAAAGTGATATGATTCCAGGAAGTCTAGGGCCATTAGAGCAGTTTTGGCTATGTTCCTGCCAACACACACCATTTCGGTTCACATTAGAATGATGTAGCGATTCTCACGCACATTTCTCTGTTGTGTGTCCTTCCTTGAGTTTGGGGTTTTTGGGGGCTCTGCTGCTGTTCTGTTTCCCTGCCAAGTGCTTATTTTTAAAAGGCATGAAATACGTGGAAAATAGAGCCTTCTTAAATTCTGTAGATTTTGCCTTTCTGCCTGGAGTTCATTGTCTTTTTAGCAAACAATGTTTGTTCTCCTAAGCTTTCTAAGAAGAAGGAAAACTTCCTGGTCGAAGAATAAGACTGATACCTTTAGCAGTGATGCCAGCTGGCTAAGATTTATATTAAGAACCTGCAATATACATTTTAAAATGAGGATCTGTGATTTCCTCCGTGTAGGTAATCTCCATCAGTGCTGGTTCTACCCATAATTCATCGTCCATTGGCCACCCTTCGGCTTCTGTATTCTTAGCTTGTCGAAAGGTTGTTCTTGGATTTCAGGACTGCTTCTGGGATTGCACTCATAGCCTTACAAATCTGGTAGAGTCTCCCAGAACTTGAGCTCTGTTGGCATCTTCACCAAGAACTCAGGGTCACATCTATGACATGATAGGATTTTGTAAAAGAGAAGAATCATGTGCTTTTCCTAAAAAAAACCAACCTGTGAATAATCTAAAGATGGAAGACTGAATTTAAAAATCTTAAAATTAGTGCAAGCTGTAATTATTAAACAAGATGGACTCCTATATGGCGTCTTGTCAAGATTCAAAAGGTCCAAGTGAGTGAAACTGAACACAGGACAAATACTAAGGGAACTACTGGCCACTTAAGGCCTCGGGTCTTGAGAATTGATGGGATTGGTTGCTTATCTGTATACTCATCTAACAATTGCTCAATACCATTGTGTTGTTGTTGTTGTTGTTAAGGATATGATGAGGCTAGGAATTTTGAACGTTCTCCAGTGAGAAGAGGGAACAGGGCAAGCAGTGCATTGCAGTGCAGGGATGGCAAAGTAAATACTTTACATAAAATTGTAGTTTAAGATGGAATTTGTAAATCTTATCAACTCATTATGATGACACATTTTCTTTAATATAAATGTATTCATGTACCCTTCAAATAATCACCATAGCTACTATCACCTGTTAATGGGCGTATACCTTTTTGGGGACATCCTGTGTATACAGACATACCCAATGACTCCTGTTTATAAATCCCTACAATGCAGTATAAATCCATGTAATGTATGATAAACATTTTACATAAGGATGAGTGTGTTCAGACTTATCCATCATCTTACAAATACGTTATCGGAAATCATGGTAAATATTGCTGTTTGTTGAAAGATTTATTGTAGTAAAGAAGAGGATCCTGATAAATCATGAGCAATCAAATCATAATTCATTTCTGACATGCAAATAAATAAGCTCCATAGTGACCAAAGTTTGTTTATTTGGTTTATATCCTGTTCTATCCCAAAGGCTTTAAGTGGCTTAAATAGATACTTAAATATTTTACATTTTTTAAAAAAAACTTGTTCTTTCCGGATGAGAATGGGTTGGACTCCCAGCATCCCTTCTGTAGTGGGCGACTGAGGCCTTGTCCCTTGAGGATGCTGTAGCCAGAGGGTTACTCCATATGTTTGCTGGGTTGAGAGAAGAAGAAAGCCAATTCTTGGCAGCTGTGTCCAGGAGGAGAGACATCCCAGAAAAAGATATCTGTTTTTTCTTTCCATTACCAACCATTTCATTGTCACTTGGTTATTCCTGGACATGTAAAAAATGATAATGTTCAGCAGTTTGTTTTTGAAAGGCAAAATATTTTTACTCCACAGACATTTTGATATATGGATAGGAAAAGCATTTCTGTGTATGTTTCCTTACAAGATATATACTTCAACATCCTTGAACCATTAAAATGAACTAATTGAGTTTTTATGTTTTGATTGTTGCATACTTAATGTTTTTGCTCAATGAAAGAACCTTTGGCTGTGTTTCTTGGGCAGAGTTCCTGTAGTCCTGGATGTTTCCATTTCTTCATTTAGAAGAATGGCAGAAGAGCAAAGGGCACCAACTAGCATACACAAAACCTTGGGTTAAGGGCATAAATCTTTTACTGAAATAAGTGGATGGACCTTCCTGCAGGGCATTGCCAAGTTGTGCTCTGATGATATCAGCTTGAAGCCCAAGTCTAATTTTTTAGGTGCCAAAACCTGCTACTTAATCATAAGCTATTCACTTCACCCCCTTTTTTGAGATAAGTTTAAGTATTTTCCATTATTCAAATACTTAACTGATTTATTCTGAATCAGTATGCAAAGGGATCCTTTGACACTAATAGAGGGAGAAGTTGACAGCATAAGCTTTCATAGTCTTAAATCTACTTCATCAGATGCATGAAGTGCCCAATAACAGACCTTTACGAATGAGCATGTTGCCTATGTAAATAATAATAGAAATACAAAATTTGTGGGTAAAATGACAGGGTGACAAATTCAGTTTTAAGGATGGTTGCCAGGGGACACGGGCAGGAGGAAGGATATTGCCTAAAACAAAGCTGAGTAGATAGCCGGATGAATGGTGGAGGAATTTATTGTAATGTAGCACAGATGCTAGCTGGAAACCAGAAAGGAGGTGTTATAATCTGACCAAGAGAGCCATCACAGGCTGGGCTGTTATATATATTTCTGCTGTTTGTCTTTCCAATTTTCCTTTGTAGTTTTTTGCTCAAGCATTGCTTTTTTTAAGTCCAAGATAGAAAGTCCCACGAGATTGATACGTTCTGCAACTGTTTTGTGCAGATTCCCATTATAATCATTTATCCTCTACTGTGCTATGGCATACATCCCATTGGAGGATGATCAAGTGGAAGTACTGTACATGCAATATTGTTGGTGCTGTGGTTTGGTTCTGTGATAGGAGTTCCCAAGTTGATCTGTGAGAGCATCTGAGCTTGTGGTATGACTTTGTACCTATCTCTATGTTATAAGTCCTCCATTGGGAAAGTAACTGTTTGAGATTGGAAGGCTATTTGTAAGTAAAGGCCTACCACCCAAAGCACTTGAGAGGGCTGTAGTTCATTGATGATAAATCTAAGTGGCCTTAGTTGGGAGATATTTGCGACTACTAGTGAGGTCCTGCCATTTCCTGTCTTTAGTCTCTTCTTAATAGTTCAGTCCTGGATAAAGCTTTTCCTTGTATATTTGGGTTTTTTAAATTCATTTGGTGGAGACATTAGCTTGAGGAATGCTTGTTGTAATTTCATGAGTTTGGCATTCTTGTCTTGTGGGTCTGAGCAACTGTGATTGTATTGGAGAACTTGGCTGTAAACTATAGATTTGGTAATGTGTTCAGGTTGGAAACTGGAGGCAATTGGTGTATTTCCAATATAGTGTTCTGCTTTGTTGCAGAGCTGTCCAGAAAGTGAAATTGTTATGTTGTTCCCAACTGAGGTTGATGGCAGGGTGGAAGTTGTCAAATTGTGGTGGAATAATTTGGGTGAGTTCTCTCCACAGGTCCAAATTATGAACATATTAACAAGTAGAGGAGAGGTTTCTGGGTCCAGAAGTTAAGAAAGCATTTTTTCCCAGCCATGAAGATGTTAACATTATGGTACAATATGTGTGTTTATGGCAGCACCATTCAGTTGAAGATATTTGTTATTACCAAAAATGGAAGTTGTGTGTTGAGAACAAGATGTCAGACCTTGGAGACTGTGTCTGTTATGGTCTCACCTAGAATGGTATTCTTGACAGTTTGTAATCGAGCCTTTCTCTTCTGTTATGTTCAGCTTTGGACATTCTTACTCAGCCTAAAGCTGGCTTGGCAAAAATATTTTTCAGATGAGGCACAGTGCTGATGAAGGAGGGGATAATGATGTGTCATGTATTTGTGTTCTTTTAATGATTGGAACATGTATGTTTTTCCCATTTCCAATTTTGTGGAAAGCTTGAACCATCTTTAAAAAAAAAGATCCCTTCAGGGCAAGGCTTGGAAAAGTTACATTTTTAGTATAATGATAGAACCCCTCAGGTAGGATGGCCGCTACTCATAGATTGCATAACTTGAATGGAAAGATCTCTGATTTCAGCCTAGGAACTTTGGTTGTACCAGCAAGAAGTTTGCCAAAAAAAGAACGAGCTGCTGAATCGCTGTGGTATTTTGTTATTCTTCTTCTTTGAATGGAGCTCAAAAAACCGCCAGAAGGATCCCTAGCAATATTGTCCCCAATTTACATGTTCTTACACTTTGGCAGACTCTTCACTGAAAAGGGATAGATATAGGTATCCAACTTGGAAACAAGTCTACTTCTTTTTTCCCCCAAGACTTTAGTTTTTTGTAGATTTTGTGGGATATATTATTAGTGCCTTCATAATAGCAGTCTGTACTTTGAGGGAAAGGAGGAGTTAAACAAGTCCTAATAAATTTGGAGGATTTTTGCTAGAGTGGGGACACTATACCCCCCCCCCCCAATAGTTGGATTTCTCCTGGCCCTTTCACTGTGATCTACTTTTTTGCTGGTGTCTTTCTTCTTGAATGATAAACAGGATCAAATAATAAGCCATGCGTTTTCTATTTCCGCCTTGTAGATTACTAGGAAATTCAGGCTCAATTCTGATGGGAAGCTGGAGCAGACAGTCTCCATGGCAACCACTACACAGCCCATGACGCAGCACCTTCACATCACCTACAAGAAAGTGACTCCATGAAACAAAAAGGAAGCGGTTTCCCTCCAGAGAGGCCCCAAGGCCAGGAATAAGGGAGCCCTATGTGAGGAGGAGGAGGAGGACACACTGACTTTACATCTTCCTGACCCAGTTCATACTTGACAGCAGAAGCTACAGCTGCCGAAGGAGTCCCTTCTGAAGTTTCTGTAATGTTAGTCTTAAAGCAAACTGAAAGCCAATAAAGAAGCCTTTATTTTTAAGGTGGTGGCTCAAAATGGTGTGAAGTCACTATATGAGCACTCATTAAAGAAGCTTCCAAAATGTGTTATTTATGGAATGTGGAGGTTTTCAATATTTTGGGTGATTTTAGGGGGGGATTTTAAGAGTTTATAAACATGGAACAGCTGATGGAGCTGGATATGTTGAGTTTGGAGGGGGGGGGGAAGGTTAAGAGGAGACATGACAGCCAAGCTTAAATATGTGAAAAGATGTCATATTGAGGAGGCGGCAGGCATGTTTTTTTCCTGCCTTGGAGACTAGGACATGGATTCAAATTGCAAAAAGCAAAATAGATTCCACCTAAACATTAGAAAGAAAGGCCTAATGTTAACAGCTCTTGGAATATCCTTTCTCTTGTGATTTTTAAGCAGAGGCTGGGTGGCCCTCTGCTGGGGTTGATTTGACAGTGCATTTCCTGCATGGCAAAATGTGGTTGGACTGGGTGGCCTTTAGGGTCTCTTCCTACTCCATGATTCTATGATTTATATATGCAGAGGAAAAAGTCTTGAATGCCCTCTCTTTAACATCTTGCTAATGAACAAGTTATTTTCCAGTTCTGCTTTGCTGAAATGCAATTTAGTTCTGAACAAATAGTCATGATTGTCTTAAACTGGCAGAGTAGGAGGACCAACAGTGTGTACCAGATGATGGATAGAGACAGTTTTCCATCTCTATCTGGTTCCCTTCAGATGTTCTTGGACTACCATTACATCATCTCCAGCACAATATAACCTCTTAAAACATCTAAAGCAGGCCTGAGCAAACTTCAGCCGTCCAGGTGTTTTGGACTTCAACACCCACAGTTCCTAATAGCCTAATTGCTGTTAAGAATTGTGGGAGTTGAAGTCCAAAACACCTGGAAGGCCGAAGTTTGCCCATACTTGATTTAGAAAAACAAGTGGAATCAAGCTAGCTTACATACATTCCTTCACATACTTTCCCAAAATACATCAATTCAGTGCCTTGTATCATTTTGCATGACAGTACTTGGAACTTCATGTGTGTGGCCCCAACTGATGTCACATGCAGCCTGTGCAGCTATGAAAGATGGGATCCACATGTACTTGGCTAAAAATGTCTTAATGTATAATGTAAAAAACTGGAAATTTAATCTTCTGCTGGGTCTTGACCTTCAGTCTTCTGTATTTCATTACCATCGCCTACACCACTCAGTTTGCTGCTAAATCGGAAAACTTACGGACAAAGAATTATTGTCATTTCTTTAACAGAACAGGAAATGTTGGTATATTCATTAAGACTACTTGAAAATCAACATGGCAGGGGTTAGCAGCTAAAAACAATGGAGAGAGGATGTTAGGATGATAAATCATACAGGACATTTTAATATATTAAAATGTTACATTAGAATGCAGGAGATCCATCGCTATAGAGTTTTTCTTCTTTTTCTGAAAGCAGTAGTAGGACAAAATTGTCAAATGATTTTTTTTGCCCTAAATTCACTGAAACTACCTGAAAATCCAGCACCCTTCCCCTCAAAAAAAGACAAATACTAGCCAAAACTGAAAGCTGAAGATGGTGCTGGATGCAGGGGAAGTGGATTGGCCTCTGCAGTTCCCTGTCCCTATTCTAATGCAATCAGTAAAAAATATCCAGTCTTTCTTGACATTTTCTCAAAAAATAACAAATAGAAGCAGTGGGCTGTGGATAGTTCACTGAAAACTCTTTGCCTTGCTCTTGGATATTTTTCGTATTAATCCACAAATCTTGCTTTGTGTTTATGCTTTTCGATTCCCCATCTAGAAAACATGAGCACTAGCTTTTCAAGTGTCAGATTGTTTTAGGTGGTGTGCAATCCTTAATCTGAGTTGTTGCTACCACCATCCTTCTCCAAAATGTTGCATTGGGAGCTGCACTCTTAACATGGAAAGTGGTTAGTGGGAAGAGAGATTTCTATACTCCTTCCACCTTCTCCCCGGTGGCACAATGGGTTAAACTCTTGTGCTGGCAGGACCGGTGACTGAAAGGTTGGTGATTCAAATCCAAGGAACAGAGTGAGCTCCTGTCTGTCAGCTCCAGCTTCGCATCTGGAGGCATGAGATGGTAAAACATCTGGGCGTCCCCTGGGCAACGTCCTTACAGATGGCTAATTCTCTCATACCAGAACCGTCTTGCAGTTTCTCAAGTTGCTCCTGACACACACACAAACATTGAAAACTGTATACACGTGGAATACCAGCATCTTTTTTTTAAATAGAAAATTATTACAAGGAGCCAATTGTTCACAGAAACAACAGCAGCAAATGAATGTGTTTGCTAAATTTCCCATCTACTACACAAATGTTCAATTCAAATTGGAGCCTTCAGGGAGGAACATACAAACATTGAAGGTAACTGATTACATCAACCTCATTACCATTTAGACTTTTCCTCTGAGAATAAAACATGCAATTGAAGAGCACTCGTGATATGTGAGAATTATATGGATGTACTGTATATATTTTTGCCTTTTTCAGGTGCTTTAAAAATGGAGAATGAGAAAAGCACCCCTTTGAAAGCAAAGGGTCTCTCAACATGTGCTCCTGCAGAAGCTGACCCCCTTGACTCCAGGACTGTTTCTGGGTTTCTGTGTTAGCAGGAGGTGGTGGTTTTCCCAGAAACAGTCCCTTTTCTGTCCATTGCAGCTGACTCATATCAGTCCTGCTTCTGCTTTCCATATTTCTAGGCACCCATGAAACAGTCTGTGTCTCTAAAGAACCAAGGCTATGTTGAGTTCTCCTTTCTACAGTTCCCTCTGAACTCTAAACTAACCACCATTCAGACTTCAAACCAAACGTAACACAATTCCCAGGATCTCAGCTCAGGCGATTTAGCTACACCTCCCATGATAGACTACTGCTCATTTCAAATAGTGTCAGAGTGGAAATCACGCAGTCTCCAAATAATGTTGGACTAAAAACCCCAGCATTCTTAGCCAACCTAGCAATAGTCAGGGTTGCCGTCCATCAATTTCTGAATGGCTTGATTATTTGTATCTCTGACTTAAAGTAACAGTACTTCCACACATCTATCTTTTAGGCTGGCAGGTTGACATTTTCTGTTTATCAGTCAGTTGTTGTTTTTTTTTTTGGGGGGGGGGGGGGGTTGCAACTAATAAGCATTCTTTGTCATTTTGGGCTATTATAAGACTTTAGAAACAGCTCCAGGTTCACAAAATAAAATATTCAATCATTTATTATTTATCACAACAGAAATAAAAGTCACACATTGCACATGCTAAATGCACTGCAGTGGATACAATTCACAGACCTATCTTTACTGGATGTTTTGCTGATGGGATCTCCTGCATCCCCCATTTACTTTCTCGTACTCCAGTTCGATCTCTTGTTAATATATTTTATAATGTGCTACAATTTGCATTCTTTCGTTGCACTAAGGAAAGAGCAGAATTGTTTATTTTTTTAATTGACTCCTGATATTGTGTCCTTGATGCCCTATGTAACCAAATGATCGCATCTAGTTGGTCATTCTGCTATTCAAGCTACCCATTCTCTGCCTGGCTCCCCTTTAAGGAAAGAGTACCACAACTGGAATGATTCTATAACTTAAGACAAACCATAAAGAATGTCATGCTTTTGAAGAAGTCCTCCAATTCACAGCTTTTACAGGAGATCAAGGAAAGCTGGAGAGATCTAAGTGACAAACGTAGGAACAGCTGATACATTAGGAACAAACAGCACAGTTTTCTTCTTGACAGGAGCACCAACTATGATTTTTTTCCTTTTCTACAAAAAATAGAGCACATTTTGAACAAAAAGAAATAAATAACCGCTGCAAACCCATCATTCTCCCAAACCACTGAACATAATCCTAAGCAACTTTGAAAGTGCAACGGGTGATTTCTGCAAGAAGTGAGCTGAAGAAATATTTATTCCACCATGGATGAAGAGCTTGGGAAGCCAGAAGAATGGAAGTTTGTCCAGCTCTCTTCCTCATTGAATTTCTTCCCTTTTTCTTTTCCAGCTATGCCTATGAGGAGAAGAAGACTGGGGCTTCCATGGGCAAATGAACTTCATCTTTCTGGTAACAGCACAAAGAAGATGGCCTTCAGGAAGTGGCCAAAGCTACAAATGGCAGCCACAAGCCAATGGGAGCGGAGGTTGGGATCAGTATTCACCACACATTTTGTTATGTCAGTCTAAAGAAGAAAAGAGAGAGAGAGAGTTAGAAATGTGCTGTTCTTGGAATTTCACCTTCCATGTAGTGTTCAGTATCACAACTTGAGATCTAATAGGGTTTGCCAAGGATCCCTGGTAGATGACAAGAAAGATTCTCAACTCTGTGCTTACAACTTTCCCCATCTAATCACCATGGTTGAATACAGTGAAATCTAGATACTGCCTATCTGTTAGCCATAACTCTTAGGGAAAACTACCCTAAATATAGCAAAGCATCCAAAAACAAGCAGGATACCAAAGCTGAGCATTAGCTCATTAGCAAGCAGGGCGTAAAGGTGCCATGTGATGTGGCTGTAAAGAATGAAGAGCTTAGGAGGCAAACATGTAGAGTCCAATCTTAAAGAATCACAAAAGGTTTATTTACAATAATAAGAAACTGCATTGCTTAATAATAGAGAACTGAGTCTGAGCTACTCTAACAATATCTCTTCTAAGGCTTCAAAGAGAGGGAAGAAACACCAGTCACTACATCTCACCTGACACACAAGCAGAGAGAGATCTCAAAGCACACAGCACACTCTCTCTGTACTAAAATGTAAGAAGGCAGAAGTCAGACTCAAAAAGGCTTGCAGTAGAAACGTGTCCATTAAAAAACCCAATCAGAATGAGAGCAGAAAGAGAGAAAAGAAAAAGATACATTCCCAACTATCTTACAGGAGACATGAGGGAAGGGAAACCCTCAGGCTATTCTAATGCTAACTAACTTCTCCTCACTGAGGACTTGGGCAGTGTGGGGTTGAATTCCAACAATAACCGCTAATACCTATATAGAAGAAAGCAAAATGCGGCCTGAATCTCATCTGAGCATTTCTACTTTAGAGCCAAGATCCACAAGGGCACAGGATGGTCACACATTCAACTATTGGAGGTGAGAGGCATAGCCCAACATCCAGAAGCATTTCAGTGTTGGCACACAACTCTTGAGTTCCTTTACAATGAAAACAGGGTTGGCCAATCCAACTCTCTGTATTTTAGGCAGATTATAAGTCCCATATTCCTTCAACACTGACTAGAACAGATAAGAGTTATAATAAAAATCCTCAGCATAGTTCTTGAACACAGATCCATGCATTGAGCATTCATTGAAAGATGCACAAGGGAGAGACAAACATAATTATAAGACCATCATTCTGAAACATTCAAATTTTGGTCCTCCGGGTGTTTGTGCCGAGTTGCACCATTCCTGAATATTGTCAATGCTGCCAAGAGGCATCCCAATCATAGTATAAGTGGAAGCTCTGAGCAAGCTTTTTAAAGCATGAGGACGAGACTCATTAAAAAGGTGGTATAGGTCAAGAGCAAATTAGGTGAATGGAATTGGGTCGTAAACTTGATGGCAAATATAGCCTCAGGGTTGTCATAGGTCAGCTGCAAAGCTGCTAGAGAGAGACACAGAGCCAGTATAATCAGTATCATTGTGGGGCAGGGCTGGATAGAAGTAGAGTTAGTTGACTGGCAAAGCTCCAACATAGGGAACTTTGCCCACAGTTCGCATTATGATTGCTGGTGGTTCATAAAACCACTGTGTTTTTATTTAGGTCAATTCAATTTCCACGGTGTTTAACTCCACATTTAGAGGCTGTAACTTTTGATGGTTGGAGAATATATGGCTTCCGGTTCTTGTTGGATTGCAGCTCTCATCATTCCTGCTTGACATAGCTAACAGATATCAAGGGAATACCTATCTAATCACGTTAAGGAAAAGCATATATTCTCTGCACCTGAAAAGTAGTGTTACTACTTACCCAGCCTCCTCTCCTCTTCATCCAGGTCACCAAGGTCTTGCGTACAAACTCTCCCAAGCAATCCACAATGGTATGGACCATGGCTGGCTGAGCGTGTCTCACACAGTCCACAGCAAGGCCAGCTGCCACAGCATACAGAGACACAATCTTGCCCCATGTTATGCCTGCAAGAAGGAAAACATGGTCTTAGCACATATTTTGTATGAAACTGATAGGACTCAAGTCCTGATATATGCAGCAGTATCATTGGAACATGTGTTTTGTCCCTCTAATAGTTTCACAAATGGCAATTGTACGATCTCTTTCCACATCCCATCCCAAACAAAGCTAGAGAAAACACCCAACTGTGTTGTTGCTTATACACAGTCTGGCTTACATCTACAAACAATACAAACATTTTTGCTCAACCAGTAATTTCTGATATATCTGCCATTTCCTACCCTGCAGTCACTGCCCATATAGTGACTGGGTGCAGAAGACTGATTCACATGGTCAGCCAACCTTAAAGGTGATCCTTGTAAAGGCTAAAGCTGAAGAGATACTTATTTATTATTTATTTATTTAAAGTATTTATATTCCACCCTTTTCACCCCACAGAGGACTCAGGGCAGATTGCAATGTACATATACATGGCAAACATTCAATGCCATTTAGACATACAAGATATATAGACAGACACAAAGGCATTTAATATTTCAGCTTTTCCAGCTTCACGAGGCTTGATTCCAGCCACTGGGGGAGCTACCGCTTCACCATCCACTTGTGACACCGAGTCCTTCGATGGAGTACTTCCTCATTCTTCTGCTGGAAGGTTTTTATGGCGTTCTAAAATAGTTAAATTAGCCTCCTCGCATAAAGCGGTACCAAAATTTCCAACTTGACAGATGTAACTGTCTTTCAGGCTTCATAGGTTGACAGCAAGCTAGATTATTAATGGTCGGGAGCTTACTCCAACCTGGGCTGGCACTCATGACCTCTCGGTCAGTAGTGATTTAATGCAGCTGGCTACTAACTAGCTGCATCACAGTCTGGTCCATGTAAACAATTAACCATTGTGAGAATGGCTTTTACAACATGCAGATAAACCTCCATTTCAGCTAGTAATCCAGAATGGGGACAGTGGAACCTTTGCTGTGGTCCAAATCCAAAGGCTTCCTCATAGATGATATGTGCATTGGGTGAGAAATTAACTATAATATGAATGTTCCCAACGCAGCTTCAAATCAGGCTAAGGCCTGCTATAAAAGCTCCAAGGCAAAATCCTTGCACCATGCCAAACAGATCCAATTGTGGGTCATTCCCACAATTTACTTTCAAAATTGCCAATTTTGAAAGTAAATTGTTCCTGCAATTTACTTTCCAAAAGTCAGTCATGCAATTGTTCATTCCATAAATGGCATGACATCAAACATGGCCCTCACTATCTCTTGTAATGTCATATCACACCTGAAAGCAATAATGTTCATACTGCTCAATTTCGTGAGGGATTTAGAATAGTCTGCCAGAGAATCCCAGGATTCCACAGGATGCAGCCATGAGAGGGAGTGCTATTCCAATGCCATAATTGTGCTATATGAAGGAGACTCAGGACACAGTGCTCATGAAGAAGCAGATTCAAACTGTTGTTGAAGGTTTTCATGGCCAATGTTGCTGGGTTGCTGTAAGTTTTCCGGGCTGCATGGTCATGTGATCTCACAACCTCTGAGGATGCCTGCTATAGATGCAGGCAAAACATCAAGAGACAATGCTTCTAGAACATGGCCATACAGCCCGGAAAACTTACAGCAACCCAGATTCAAATTGCTTTTTTTCTTCAAAATATTTTCTGCCCATTCACCTCAAACAAAAATATCATCATGAGGTGACATAAAGGGTCAAACCCTTGTGCTGCTGAACTGCTGACCTGAAGGTTGGCAGTTCGAACCCATGAGATGGGGTAACCTCCTGTCTGTCAGCTCCAGTTCGTGCCAGACTAGCAGTTTGAAAACATGCAAATGTTAGTTGATAAATAGGTACCGCTTTGGTGGGAAAAGGCAAAGAGATGCTCTAAGCAATCTTGCTGGCCACACAACCAGGTGACAACCAGGAGATGAGTCCCCCTTCGGGGGTAGAGAAGGGCGGGGTACAAATATTTGAAATAAATAAATAAGCTCAAAAATGGGGAAAAAAGCACCTCCACAGAGCCAGAGATGAACACTGCCTCCAGAAGCTGGAAATGAAAGGAGAAGCCTCTACCTTTGTTTGTGTTTGTCTGTGCCATTGTTTATGATTGTAAAGGCATTGAATGTTTGCCTATGTATGGAAATGCTGTAATCCACTCTCAGTTACCTAGGAGAAAAGGATGCAATATAAATAGTGTGTTGTTGTTGTTGTTGTTGTTTCAGATTACAATTGTGTCAATACAAGTCGCTGTTTTTACAAAGACACTCTGAAACGCCAGCACCACATTTAACTTTATGTGTGCATGGCACTTTAAAAGCCACCAAGAAGAAAACAAGCCTTGAGAGGAGTGCAAGATGAGTCTCTACATATCATCCCATAAAGCTGAAGTTAAAAATAAATCCCCATTTCGAAGTTGATACACAATGCATAAAAAGTGAGCTGTCTCTGAGATGGGCTTTTGTTTGAACAGCCGGATGGAAGCCAGCTGTGGAACAGAGGTATGTAAATACTGAACGGCACAGAAGGGAGCGAACAAACGAGGACCGGCCGCTCAGTCAACCACCCCCAGTCCCTGCATCGGCTTCCTAGCAGCTGGAAGGCTTCCAGGGAGCCATGTGGCGCAAAGCGTCTGGTCAGCCTCTGAGCTCACAAAACCACACATCCTTTAGCTAGATAAATAAATCTACCCACTCTTGATTATCAAAGAGCACAGGATTCCATCCAGACCACAAAACAAACCTCTCATTAGCCACACAACATTAAGAGGGGGTGGCGGAAATGGAAACAGGGTAATAACACGAACAAGCCAGCCATTGAGGGTCTAGCTGAAGACTCTCTTAAGCCCTGCATGCCATGTCAAGATTAAGATACAGCACTATCCCCAAAATGTAAATTTCTTGAGAATCCTAAAACTCTTTATGCTAGTCCTGCAAAATCAGACACAAGCCACAAACAAATCCAGAGTTTAAATACTACTCAGTATTGTATTGTTGAAGGATTTCACTGGGTTGCTGTGACTTTTCTGGGCTGTTTGGCCATGTTTCAGAAGCATTCTCACCTAACGTTTCACCTACATCTATGGCAGGCATCCTTAAAGATTGTGAGGTCTGTTGGAAACTAGGCAAGTGAGATTTATATATCTGTGGAATAATGTCCAGGGTGGGACAGCAAATAAAGATAAACACTCAAAAAGCAAAGGAATTCCAGACACGAATCAGTCATGGTCAGCTAACACCTCCCAACAAAGGATTCCCCCAGGCAGCAACCAGCCAGACTTTGAAGCTGCAAGGCAATTAAATTCTAATAACATTCACACCTTCCTCAAACAGACAAGAATTCTTTCTTCCACCCTGGACATTATTCCACAGATATGTAAACCTCACTTGCCTAGTTTCCAGCAGACCTCACAACCTCTGAGGATGCCTGCCATTGATATGGGCAAAAACATCAGGAGATAATGCTTCTGGGACATGGCCATAAAGCCCTGAAAACTCACAGTGACCGACTACTTGGTATTGCTTGATAATGTGTTTTCCTGAAAATGGTCTCAGTCAAAAAAGAAGGAAGTTTAAGGCACTGTTTATTTTGCCCTTGACTCAAAACAGACTATTCACTCTCTTTCTTATCCCAGGACACGTGAAACTGCTATTCTTGAAAAATGTCTATTTCAAAGCATTGTACACTACTTAAACAAAGGCTTTGACAGTTATTCATTTGTAACAGGAAGGAACTGGCAGAACCACCTCTGGGTATTCTTTGCCTAAGAAAACCTGATGAAAAATTCATAAAGCCTCCATAAATTGGCAGGTGGCTTGAAGGCACATACACACAGAGTGTTGTGCTGCCCATTACTTACAAGGGACCAAAAGGACACATCACTCCCCAATTTGCCACTCAACTAGGGTTGGGTTACAGTCTGTATTGCCTCAACCAATGTGGCCATGCTGGGTTTTTGTAGTTCAACATATCTGAAAAGCACCATGTTTTGGAAAGGTTGGACAATAGTAGCTGCTGTTCCACCACAGAGAAGGAACAGAGATCCAACCATTGCCAAATGGGAACTGGAAAGCTCTTTTTGTATTTTCCTCTTGTTCTTTTGCATGGCGTTCTTTAGAGCGGTTCAGCTTATTGAAATCTATCCAGCCTAAACAAACACCTGAGTCAGAGTTTATTAGATTCTAAAGCCAGCAGCTCAAACAGAGTTTTAAAGTAAGTCCAATAGTTGAAATGTGCCGTACAAACACAGGAAGAAAAATGCCGCCACCCCTAACTTTCCAGTCAAAATCATCAGCATGGTTTCTGAATCACAATTCTATTCATTTAACATACACCAAAAGACAGAGAGAAAAAACACTCAGCTCATCAGTTGTAGCACATTGAGAAGATTGTTATTGTGGAGCTGGTACTGGGCAGCCATCCATACTTTGGCCTTTGCTCTCAAGTTTCTAGGTTCTTGCTCAGAGATTGCACCCTTGCTACTAAAACAGTGGCTGGACCTATTGTTGGGCTAAGTGAGACAGCTGATAGCGGCAGTTATTGCCTTCCTTTAAAGCTGGGAGAGCTCATTCCAACCGGTGTTGCTTGTCATGCAAACAGGTAGCAAATAAAATCTGCTGGAAAATTCTCTCTACTAAGCAATCATTTAAATGACAGGAAATTCTTATTTCACCACAACCCTCCTATGTACTCAAGCAAGGAACAATCAAGAAAAATAATTTGCTTCGTGCTCACTCGCATCTATTTTCTCTTTCCTGTACACACACATACAGTGTTCCCTCACTTATCATGGGAGTTCCGTTCCAGGCCCACCCACAATAAGTGAAAATCCATGAAGTAGGGACGCCATATTAATTTTAATATTTATGTTGTTGTTGTTTATTCACTCAGTCATTCTGACTCTTCGTGATCTCATGGACCAGCCCACGCCAGAGCTCCCTGTCAGCCATCACCACCTCCATCTCCTTCAAGGTCAATCCAATCACTTCGAGGATACCATCCATCCATCTTGCCGTTGGTCGGCCCCTCTTCCTTTTTCCTTCCATTTTCCCCAGCATCATTGTCTTCTCTAAGCTTTCCTGTCTCCTCATTATGTGGCCAAAGTACTTCAACTTTGTCTCTACTATCCTTCCCTCCAGTGAGCAGCCAGGCTTTATTTCCTGAAGTATGGACTGGTTGGATCTTCTGGCAGTTCAAGGCACTCTCAGAACTTTCCTCCAACACCACAGTTCAAAAACATCTATCTTCCTTCGCTCAGTCTTCCCTATGGTCCAGCTCTCACATTTGTAGGTGACTAGAGGGAATACCATTGCTTTAACTATGCAGATCGTCGCTGCCAGTGTGATGTCTCTACTCTTCACCATTTTATCAAGATTGGTCATTGCTCTCCTCCCAAGAAGTAAACATCTTCTGATTTCCTAGCTGCAGTCTGCATCTGCAGTAATCTTTGTACCTAGAAATACAAAGTCTGTCACTGCCTCCACGTTTTCTCCCTCTATTTGCCAGTTATCAATCAGTCTGGTTGCCATAATCTTGGTTTTTTAAAATGTTTAACTGCAACCCAGCTTTTGCACTTTCTTCTTTCACCTTGGTTAGAAGGCTCCGCAGGTCCTCCTCGCTTTCGGCCATCAAAGTGGTCTCATCGGCATATCTAAGGTTGTTAATGTTTCTTCCAGCAATTTTAACCCCAGCCTTGCATTTGTCAAGCCCCGCACATCGCATGATGTGTTCTGCATACAAGTTAAATAGGTTCGGTGAGAGTATACAACCCTGCCATATGCCATTCCCAATTTTGAACCAGTCTTTAATATTAATACATTATTTTATATATTTTATATATTATTTTTCTTATCCGCGCTTCCTTATTCACCTCCAGGCCCATCCCAAGGATGCCTGCCTGCCTCCCTGGCCTCCGCAGAGCCTCCGGAGCCACGCAGGAAGCAGCAGGCCAGGGAGGCAGGCCTTTCCCACCGTGCCTTAGGCTGCCACACTTCCGGGGCCCCTGGCCTCCCTGGCTTCCACTAGACATAAATATTTTATATTTTTATTAATATTTTCAAAAACCCGCAAAACAGCGAGTCCGCTAAAGCGAACCGCGAAGTAGTGAGGGAACACTGTATATGGCAAGTACCAAGAAATATAATACATGTACAAGCACATTTTATCTAACATGGCATGCATGGCTTTTGAAGCCAGCTTCAAATGCCATCCCCTTTAGCTAAGTAATTTATAATAAATAATAATAATCAAACTTTATTTATATACCACCCTATCTCCCCAAGAGGACTCAGGGTGGTTTCTAACATAAAGCAAAACATTCAATTGCCAGAAAGGAAAGCCATACAACAAAATTAAACATCATAAAACATAAACATAAAATCCTACTAAAACAATCACAAACATTTTAATTTAAAATTTACTCCATCAGACGGGTTCAAAATACCAATGGCCAGAATTACAGAATGGACATGACCAACTATGAAAGGGCTAGGCAAGGGCTGGTACCACAAAGTATCACAGGGTCAAGGAAATGGATAAAGTGCAGAACAGGGTCCTGGCTGATAGTCAAGGGAAGGGCCAAGGGACTAGTCATTCTCGAAAACCTGCTGTAATAACCAAGTATTCAGTTCCCTATGGAAGGAAGACAGTGTACAGGCTTGCCTAATCTCTCTGGAGAAGGCGTTCCAAAGTCGGGGGCTACCACTGAGAAGGCCCTCTCCCTCGTCCCCACCAGCCGTGCTTGTGATGGTAGAAGTGAGAGAAGGCCTCCCCAGCACATCTCAGAGCCTGTGCCAGTTCATAGGGGGAGATGCGGTCATGAAGATAGGCAGGGCCCGAACCGTTTAGGGTCACAACCTGCACCTTGAATTTGGACCAGAAACTTATCGGCAGCCAGTGGAGCTGCTTTATTGCAATGCATTGTACGCTCCCTATAATTAGCTCCAGTTAGAAGCCTAGCTGCCGACCTTTGTACCAGTTGGGAGTTTCTGGGCCGTTTTCAAAGGCAGCCCCAGGTAGAGTGCATTGCAATAATCCAATCTGGATGTAACCAAGGAATGGACCACTGTGGCCATGTCCAACTTCTCAAGGTTATATGCCTCTTCATACATTTAACACTACAATCCTGTGCTTATACACATAGGAGTAAGTGCATTGAGTACAGTGAGATTTATGTGCAAAGGATTGTAATGCAAGTTGACAATACTATTTTGGGGGGAGAGGTAGCTGTGGTTGAAGGTTGTATTTCTAAATCTGAAGTTGAAAAAGGCTTCATCTACACTGACATATAATTGCATTATGAAACTGCATTATATGGCAGCGTGGCCAGGACATAATTTACAATATGTAAAATGTGTGTCCACCAAATGTTGATCAGCATATCTCTTTAGTCCTTTTCAGCACAGCTGGTTGTGATGAGTGATGGGAATTGTAATTAATTTACCTACTGCCTGATACACTGTGTAATCTTGGAAGCTCAGCAGGATCACTCCTGGTTAGTATTTGAATGGGAAACCCATAATACCAGGAGCTATGGGCTATACTTCAAAAGAAAGATCTGGCAAAACAACCTTTGAGTATTCCATGCCTAAGAAAATCCTATGAAACTCATGAGGATGCCATAAAATGACAAATGCTTGAAGGCACACGTTCGTGCACACAAGCTATACTTAGAGGAAGGAAATGGTAAACCACTTTGGAGAATCCTTGCCTAAGAAATCATATGAAATGACAATGCATATACACATATACCTACAGGTCTAATGCAGAATTTTAACATTCAAGTCAGTTTGAAAAAACACTCCAGGCAGCTACTTTCCGTCTTCTGTCACTGAGTCTGACCTTAATTTTTTCCCCAAAGGGTGGAATGTCTGGCTCAGGAACAGCTGGCCTTTATTTTGCTGGCCTTAACTTTAAGCCTCCAAACGGTTACTTGGATCTTGATAATAGAAACTAACATCTTCTTAGAAGAATTACATTCCCTCTCTGTTCCTGGAGTGAGGACAGGACTTGTGGACCTTTACAGAGGAGGGAATTTCAGCAGATTCAACCTCAATAGGATGCTTGTACACTGCCAAAGTCTTGTCCTCTTTGGCAACTCTCCACCCTACATCCAGTGAATCTTAAAAATCCTACATGGGTCATTTGACTCATAAGTGAGATGGCAAGTACTCATCATTTCTAAAATTGCACTAGAAGTTGGAAAATAAACCTGAGTCACAATGTTAGTTTAGAATGACTGCAGAAGTGTATTTTTAATTTTCTGGAAATTTCCAAGCAGATGGAACATTTCTGCCCAAAACTGGTTAGGTCAATTAATGGGTTGTAAATTGATCCTCAGAAATTAATTTGATGGAATTTATTCCAGGTTCCTTTATAGACACAGAGGTATGCACATAATCTAATGAATGCATATACGCTTCATGTTTAGGCCATCTCGGGCATGGGCAAACTTGGACCCTTCAAGTGTTTTGGATTTCAACTCCCACAATTCCTAACAGCCTCAGGCCCTGGGAATGGACATCATGACACTGTTACAAGACAGGTGCATATCATATAAGAGGCAGAGGCACATGTGTTTGCTCAAAATATGACTATTTTTTTGGAGCAATATGCAAAAAACTAAGATTTGTGCATCTTCTTTCATTGATTTTTTCCTTTCAAGCAGCATGCATAGTGCCACATCGTTGTAATTCCTTCAAATGCAGGCTTATGTCCCACAGAAAGTAGGCCAGCCCACAGAAATTCAGGATTCCAGAAAATCCAAATTCCCTCTTGCTGGAAAGGAAACGGAAGGCATCTTCAAGGACAGGGGAGCAGATGTCATATGAAGCTGAGCATTTTTGTTTAGAAAACATCAGGTGTTTTCCTTTTTTTTTGGTCAAGAATTCCTGAAGTTGTTATTTCCTGAAGGAGCTTCTCAATACCATTCGTTTCAACATTTTAAGGGATTTTACTCAGGAGTAAGCCCCAATGTGTTCAAATGATCTTATTTCCAGAGGTATGTCTCCATCCTTTTTGAGAAGAAACAGTTTCTCTGCTCATCCAACCACCCATCCAAAGGAATTTTCTCTCATTTTGCAGATACACACACACACCCTATGTGCTGTCAATCCCTCTTTTTGATTGGCAAAGAGGAGCCCCCGGTGATGTAACGGGTTAAACCCTTGTGCTGGCAGGACTGCTGACCGAAAGGTCGGCGGTTCGAATCTGAGGAGCAGAGTGAGCTTCTGTCTGTCAGCTCCAGCTTCTCATGCGGGGACATGAGAGAAACCTCCCACAGGATGGTAAAACATCTGGCCAATTCTCTCACATCAGAAGCGTCTTGCAGTTTCTCAAGTCGCTCCTGACATGAAAAAAATGGCAAAAAATAAACAATAAAATAAAAGAAATCCTTTGCTACTTAATAACATAAAGTGCTGACAAAAAATTTAAAACTTTTCTTTAAAATTATGTACTAAACTTCAGTTTCTTTATTAAGTGAAAGGTGGACCTAGAGAGGTTGTAGATATCTTGTTTAATTATTAAGAATTAAAGCTTATGAAGCAGAGGATATTTTTTAAAGATTTAAATATTTCTGCAAGTCTTTATGAGGAAAGGGCTCTGTAATGGCAAATCAATATATCCATAAAATCCCCCCATCTATATTATTTACAGTATTGAAAATATTTAAACAAACCAGATGCTTGGACATTATCCTTAGTTCATGAATACCCAAGAAGCAAACATGGTGCTATTATAGTCTCAAAATGTGCTTTAGGAAGTAGAAAACCTAAAATCCATGAACTAGGAAAATAATTCTGGAGTGGAAACCCATGAAGTAACTGTTCCAAAAACTCTGACATAATAACACTTCTTGATCCACGGACCCCAAAAGAGGAGCATGGGAATGTCTAATCCCATGACCAAATTAGGCAAATTGGGCCACATCAGTCAGATGTGTACTAAATGATCATGCACTATATATACTCCTGGGAGGGTCCAATTACAATAGATGTCCTGGAGAGAAAAACAAAGATCTACTGCAACTGAGCCTTTCCAGAAATACATTTAGTAACTGAGCCCTTTAGTGTTAATAAAACATCAATTGCCTTAATAGGGAGCCCTCCCAGGAAGAGAAAAGCTACATGACATCTATCTTATGCGTACTTAGTGGTGAAGACAAGTACATATTGTACTCATTAAAAGGGTTGATGCAGGGAGGAATTTCTTGGCATCTTAATAGATTTTTTCTTTTTTAATTAAGATATAGGGTTGTTGCTGTTTTAATGCAGTACATTTTGTGTTCTTGTCATTTTGGAAAAATGTACCTGTAATTATAGAAAATGAATAACAACCTGCTGGTCAATGTGGAGTCCCCATACTTAAAAATAGTTTTGTGGTCCCAGCCTTGATCACAAGCTAATTCCAGTTATCAGGGTTTTTGCTTGAAGACCAGAAGAAACTGGGGAGAAACTTGACAGCTAAGAATGCCTTCAGTCTCTTTAGGAACCAAAGAGACAAAGGAAAAATACATGAAAACTAAATAAAAGAGATTGATCTGTAGCTACAGGCAGACAACTTTTGAACTATCAAAAATGTTGGAATAATTCCTAGAAGGCCAACTGTACAGGAATGTAGGAGTTGCCCTCCAAAATATCTGGAGAGCCAAAGGTTCCCAATTCCTCTTGTATGATACAGTCATTAATTAGGAGAAGTGCTTGAAATCAAATGGATTTCCCTAGTGGGAGAAAGAGAAACTGAGAGAGGTTGAAAAATCTCCTCATCTGGCGACATGTAAATCATAAATGGATTTGTGTTAAATCATTATGACACCATGGACTGCCAAACTGCTTACAATCCAGATCATTTGCCAAATGGGCCCCGCCTTGCAAGCTAGCCTAAAACATGCCTCTGCTTACGCCTCTTGCTTTGTCTCATTTAATTTCCCTCGCCCAGACTGCCGACCAGGTAGTTTCCACACCTGAAGAAAAGATCTGCGTTGCCACGGCCAGGAATGCATCTGTCACCACTGTTTCAGAGTGCAGAGAAATGTTCAGCTGTCGCGCTACGTTCCGGTAAAGGTTGGGCCGAATGTACTCCAGCTCATCACCTAAGAAAATGAAACACAAGGGGTGTTTAATAGTTTGCGTCTTACCTTTCAATCTGTATTTCAGGTAGGTATACAACAAAACACAATTTTCTAAAAGAATTGAAATTATTAAAACAGTGAACAAGCAGCATGGTACTATTTTGAAAAAAGTCAAGTGAAAACATACCAATTATAAAAAGAATAAGGAGCCTGAGCAAAGTTTTAAACATTCTTAAGATATGCTTAAACTTCAATGAAGGCTGGACCACTCACCTGGCATCAGAGACAATGCTGAAAAGATAATGGTCCACTATTGCAAATCATCGCCTCTATCAGTTCAATGACAATAAAGCTTTTCAAGATTGAACTAAAAGCTGTGTGAAATGAATCTAATGCAAAATAAAGGGGATGCATGTTTGATGGCCATTTCACACTACCTCTTCAGAGCGATGGCACAACTTCATATTGACAGATACGGCTCCAAGGTGTTGTCAGTGATGTCACTAGGGACTTCATCCCATGAGTGCCAGGAAAGAAGGGGAAAGGGGGGGAAGAGGAGGGGATTGCCTGATCCCATTCCCTCCTGTCTTTCTCTGTCTTCTTGGATGGCCAGCTTTACCATGACTTTCTCCTGATTTTTGTCACTTGGAGTACCATCTTCTAAGCCATAAGACAGTAATTTCCAATCTGTGGTCCATGGACCACCAGTGGTCCCCAAGAATGAAAATATGGTCCACGGTCTCACCGTTATTACATAGTTGCTTCGAAACCACGCAGCAACAAGAGTGACTGGTCTCGCAAAATCCTCTTATAGTGCTGAGAGATGTTGGGAGGGGAGAGGCTGACTACCCACAAAAGATGACTACTACCACATCAGCTCTAGGTTATTAAATATAGTTTTCTGTGGGCGAGCAGATGGTGACTACTGAATGACATATGTTCAATATCAGAAGCTAGAGATGATGTGATCTATCTAATGCAGTTTTCTAAATCAGCACCCCAAATAACCAAACCAAATCTAAGTTGACCAAAAACTGATTCGTAACCCTTTCAGTACAAATGTTGGAGAGTGGTCCCTAGTCAAAAAAAAGTTTTGGAACCACTGCCATAAGACGGTTTCTAGGCTTAATTTCCATGCACTGCAGAAACGGAGCCTCATGGAGTCCCATCATGTGATCCTTTACATCATGTGATCGCCTCTGTGGGATTCCTATGTGGCTTCATTTCCACAGTGCATGGAAACGGAGCCCAAAGTCCACCTGATGAGGTCTTAAGGTTACTGCAGTAATTCACGGTGACATCCCTTTTGGCTTCCTGCCTTAGCAAACCATACAATGATGTTGTACCAGCAAATATAACAAAATCAGCAATTACAAAAAAAAGCGGCAACAAAAGTACCAGTGTGTGCTTGTAGCATATGCAGGTGAAACCAAATAATTCAGAGCATCATTGTAATTGGTTAATGACAGCTCTGAATGGAGCACATGTACATCAGAAAGTTCAAACAGTTAATCACGATAGGAGCTTTAGCTCTCTTGTAGGAATATTGGTATAGTACATATAAAATGTTTTATAGTTATATCTAACTGGCCGGGTATTTTTTTAATTGAAAAACTCAATACATTTCTATTGAAACATGCCACAAAATTCTATAAGCAGTTATTTTGATGTGACCCTTTTTGATGATGTCACCCAGAGAGGTTCACACCTTCCGAGTGACGCCACTGGCTGTTGTGTTTAATTGCTCTTATTAAGTCCCACACTGGCAACCATGTCTAGATTGAAGAGTAGGATAAAGGCTGTTCAAAATAATCAATCATCACATCCTTTTCTCATACATGGCCCCAGGACTGCCAAAATGTTCTCAGAACAATGCTTTTCCGAGACCTTAGAGAACATTAAGAGCAATAGGATGGGTGGGTGCTTCCCATCCCTGAAAAGGTGTGGAAAACTTGGCTGTCTCAGTATTCACTTTTGTGGGATACACCCTTCTTCAACTCCCCTTTCAGCTGATATCAAAAAAGAAAACATACTTTGTGCCTAAAGCCATTTATTTTGTATTAATATGGACAGGAGAAGTTAAGATCTTGAACAGTCCTTGTTTTGCTGGTTCTTCAGATCTGCTTTGCTAATTTATGAGCAGTTGCATCCTTCTCCTGCTGTTCTGGTCTCAGGCATCTTCAAAATTGCTCTTGATCCTCTGACCTTCCTACATAAATGTACGTCAGAGGAAGGAAACTGTATTGCTGGCTCATTTTTACTACCACAGTGGACCACACCACTGAATTTTTGCCCCAAGAGTCTACCTCTGACTTGCACTTCTTTACATTTCAACTCATTTTTGGCCCATTTTTTAGGCTGGGTGAGATGTTAGCATATAAAAAGTATACTGCCACCCAGTAGTGACTATTTATTATTTCTGGAATGACTTGCATCCCTTTTTAAAAAAAAGAGTTTTGAGGAGTTTGGAGATTGTGGTGAGCTTGGAGGCCACAACATGAGGTTGTAGTTGTATGCAGCCTGTGAGTCACACTTTTTTCAACCGTTATATACAGCACTGCCTTTTAACTGTGGGTCCCAATCCCAATTGGTGTCTACTTAACTCAACATTGGGGTCACAAAAAAATGGCAAGAGCAAAAGTTTTCTGAATGCCACCCATTTGCACAAATGTGTTAGCAGCAACCTGCAATGTTTGCATTGGACTTTATAGAAAATACTTCAGATGTACTTCATTAAAAATTGGCCTCTTTTTAAAAAGCCTTGCAAATGCAGATTTATTATCAAGACATGTCTGATTTTATTCCTATTTTATCTACCTATATACTCAGGTGGAATGGGGTCACAAGTGGGAAAAGTTTTAAGAAGCCCTGGAATAGAGCAAGGGTAGAAATCATGCTGCTTTCCAGATGTTGTCAAGCTATAATTCTCAACACCAGTCATCCTATTCTCTAGGATTGGTGGCGCATCATTCCCACGCATGGTATAGAATAGTGGTTCCCAACCACTTGACCAAGGACTACTTTGGCCAGGGACCACTTTCCAACATTACTAGCAAAAGGGTTACAAATCAGTTTTTTGTCATCTTTAGATTTGGTTTGGTTATTTGGGGTGGTGATTCAGAACATTACATTGGATAGATCAGATCAGCTCTAGTTTCTGATACAGAATATATGCCATCCAGTAGTCACCATCTGCTCACCCACAAAAAGCTTCAGCACTATAACAGGGTTTCGCAATACCAGTTGCTCTCGTTGCAAGGGTGTAGCAAAGGTGAGGCCGTGGACCATATTTTAGTTCTTCCGGACCACTGATGGTTTACGGACCACAGGTTGGGAACCACTGGCATACAGGAAAGCTATCACACATCAAGAGCCATGCCCAGCTTTCTATTTACATTTGGGAGTGTGGGATCAGTGTGAGCATTGGCCAAAATTTTAAGCCTTCTTTGCTATGAGGAAATACTCAAAGGGAAGCCTCGAGAGACATGAAGCTCACAGAAATCTCCAGTAGCTTTACAAGGGTCATGGGAAGGACTGTAGTTAAGCTGCAGAACACATGCCTGAATACAAACACTGTCAGCCCCAATCTCTAGCATGTCCAGGCAGCGCATTAGGAGACTACGTGAAACCAAAGAGAGGCACTGTCAGTCTGTGAAATCCAGCCATCGACCAGAACTGTGGGAGGGCAAGTTCCTAAGTCCCCCAACCAGTATATTTATCATTTTAGAGATTTTTGGGTGTGAGACCATGTGCTCCATATGTATTTCCGTGTACTGAACTGTGCATCTTTTCTATTGATTGATTTGCTTTACTTACTTCTTAGATACAGTTTTTGGGGGAGTTATTTTATTGTTATATGTATATTTTTCTTAACATTATGAAAAATATACACATCCTAGCGTTCCTGGTGGATACACACACACGAACACTGTGACAATAAGATATGGGAACCTACATTTATTAATCCTATCTAGTCTCATTAAGCTAATTAATCTCATCCACCTTCAAGCAGTCTGAATTTTGTCAATGTTATTTAATTGGTTCAAATACCAGTCTGGTGTTTTGTTTTCTGTTCTGTTTTGTTTTGTTTTTTAGGATCCTGCAAAGAAAACATTTGACCCTCCAAAAGGCTGAATTGTTCCATGTGATGGAACAATTTTTAAAAAAGCAGAAAGGAAATATGGTGTATATATGCAGAGGCCTGATAAGAAAGAATATTACCCATTTACAAGGGCGGCAGGCTCTCTAACTACAGAGCATGTGGCATTTCTTATGAGAAAATGCAGGGAAGAGACGAAGCCAAGGATAATTGCTTCCAAGGCGAAAAACACATTCGGAGTAAAGACAAAATAGTGTATAGCATAAGCTGTATATTATTTAGAGAGTCAGTGTGATTGGAATGTAGTACTGGGACCCCATCTACATTGCCACATAATACAGTTTAACTACATTCAGCTGCATTATTTGGCAGTGTAGACCGATATAATACTGTTCAATGCAGTTATAACTGCTGGAAATAGCAACCTTCTACAAGCCGTCTATACTAGTTATTTGTTGTGCATATAATTCAGATTGCTTACTATATTGTATGTGTGTGTATGGGTATGCAGTTTTCCCATAACACTACATTGTTTGAGGTTGTGGGAGGGACTATAGACCATGTGATCAGATCTGGGACTATTCAGACTGAGACTCCATTTTTAGAAGTCAGTGTGTGCATTTAGCATAGTGATTGATTGCATTAGACAGAGAAGAGACTGCAACCGATTGCCTTAGAGAGCTTAATGTTTAAACTTTCAACTGGTAAGCAATGTACCTATATGCTGATACATGAAGTTTGTAAGCAAATCAACTATGTTACTTTCAATGAAGACTACTTTATTTCTGTTTCTTGAGAGCACGATTTACAACCAAATATATTTTATGAGAGAGTAGATTTTTTGGGGGGCAATGGAAACAACAGTACTCAAGATCTGCTATATATTTTGTTCATTGGCATAAATCTTTGTTCCTAACAGTCCAAAGAGATAACCAGGTATACCAGTCTAACAACTGAGAAACCTAATTTGTCTTGCATGAATACTAATGGATATATATCATTAAAGAGAAGATTCACTCAAACGAGTTTTTAGCTCTTCTTAGGAAGATCATGCTTTACAAAAAGGTTATGTTTATTCCAAATGGTCTTCATGCTAATTAATCTCCAAAAGGTCATACCTTCCAAAAGGTTATGTGTCCAAAAGGTTATGGAGATTCTAGTTTTCCAAAAATAATATCATATAATGCATTATAAAATGCATTATATGGCAGTGTAGATGGGGCCTGTGATTTGGAAGATTTAGGCTATAGAATATACTTAACCATTAAACTCATTGAGTTATCTTGAGCCAGTGACAGCGTTTCAGCCTGATCAATCTCAGTAGATTTTTGTAAGATTAGACTAGGAAAGTGATGTACACAACCTTTAATTAACTTGAGGAAAGGAAATTATATATGTAACAAACAATCTGGAAATGCATTACTGTTTGTTCTACATCCACACTGTCAATGCCTAACTATGCTTGAAGGAGAGTTACACAGTCCATACTCCTAACCACAAAGATGATCGGTTCAAATTATGGCACACTGCTCAGGGAACTGTCCTGGTTTTTAAAATATTTTTTTATCTTTACTGTAGATTTTTCAAGCATTAAATCCACACTCCTTTTTTGTATCTATTCATCTAAAGATTAATATGATAAGCTTGCTTAAGGGCGCTCTTCTGCATCAGTTCACACCACGAGACAAGACTGAAAAAAATTGAATGTATAGAAGACTCATGAGATCATTCTCAACAAAAATGCCATTCAGATGAAATGGTTTTGCCCCATATAAACCATGTATACATGCATGGGTCTGAGCTATTGGCTAATGACTAGAAAGCACTCTTGGGGTTGCTGTGGATTGATCCCTGAAAACGCAACCCAGTGTACTATTGTTGTGAAAAGAAAGAATGGAATACAAGGGACCATCAAAAAGAATCTAAACATATAACCCTTTCATGCAAGTCTGGAGCAAATTGTGTGACCACACTTTGAACAATATATTACATTCAGCTACTCTGAACTGTTGGAAATAGCAACCTTCTACAAGCCTCCAATACTAGTCATTTGTTATTTTATTTATTATCAAGATTGCTATCTAATAGGTACTGACAGGTTCAGAGACAAGATAACATGAAAACAACCATAACAAGAGAGCTTACTTCTGGACTTTCCAAGCAACATTTAGTTGACTACTATGGGACAAACACTATGCTGGAACATGATTAGGTCTGCTCTGGAAGGGCTTTTCCAATACCTAATGTGTTGGATATGTTAGGATACTCTTCCCAATACAGATTTAGTGTTTTTCCCTTCCAGAGCTGCTGATGCTATGGGATGTTTTTCTTTGACAGGCTCACAATGTTAGGGTTAGTCTCTCACCTATTTAATTCTGCACCTCTGCCTTGGAATGCATCCACATAATTGCCCTTCTACTAACTAAGAATAAAAACATTCAAAAATGTGAATTCAATACCAAGCCTACTGAAGTAACTTTGGTGGATTTAAGTGCTTACAGATCATACTTGACTCCGGGCACTTCAAGTGTTTCCCAACCACTCTCACTGAGGTTAAACAGGCCTGACTTGTTGCACCAGTTGAAAGGGGCTACAAAAACATTGTTCGTGACTCGTGTTGAGAAACAGGAGACATACCAAAAAGCAACCCCAAACAAACCCAAACCAAAGTTATAAGAGAACCAGCATTCCCAGTTCAGTCATTCCTTTATTTCAGGGGACACACTGAATGCATCCTCCTACATTGCTTTGACAGTCTTAATAATCCTCCCACATTTCCTTCCATTTTGTTGCCATACCATGAAATTGGAGAGTATAGAAGCCACACTATCCATAATTGAACAAGGCATTCCTGCTTTAAAACAATGAAGTCAGGAAATATCCACTTTATTATGATGCCAATCACCACTTAATTATTAGATTTAAAAACTAGGGTCCACATACAACTTGTTTGAAAGCAAAATTGTCTTGATTGAAGGGTTTTATGCTACCACCAAGTTTCAGCAACACAGCATGATGTGTGGCCCCTGACAATCCATGGATTAGCAGTGCACTCCACCACACTTCAGAAGGAACTTTTTTTCCGTGTCAGAAAAGACTTGAGAAACTGCAAGTCACTTCTGGTGTGAGAGAACTGGCCGTCTGCAAGGACATCGCCCAGGGGACGCCCAGATGTTTGATTTTTGCCATCCTTGGGGGAGGCTTCTCTCATGTTGCATGGGGAGCTGGAGCTGACAGAGAGAGCTCATCCACGCTCTCCCCAGATTTGAATCTCCTAAAATACTACAAAGTGTGAAAGTGTCTTTCAGAAATGGTAATCATTCTAAAGTGAGGGATCAGGGAAGAAGCAGAATATTCCAATGGTTAAATGGGGTACTGAGATGCCGTTGACTTCAGTCTCTAGACCAGTGGTTCTTAACCTGTGGTTCCCCAGATGTTTTGGCCTTCAACTCCCAGAAATCGTAACAGTTGGTAAACTGGCTGGGATTTCTGAGAGTTATAAGCCAAATCACCTGGGGACCCACAGGCTGAGAACTACTGCTCTAGACAGAGAATGCAGACAAATCTGTTGATAGTATACACTGTGATAGGTTAACCCTACATTTGTGTATGTTTATTTCGATTGATGTGAAGGTTATACCATATTTACTCAAATCTAATGCTCACCTTTTTTGGCTAAATGTCCCTGCCAAAATTGGGGTGCACATTAGATTCGTATCATACAGTAACCTTAGTGCTGAGCCAAAACAAAAGGGGAGCTGCACCTGGAGCTTCTCTTTGAGGGACGTCATCTCTAATTAAATGGCCACAACTCAAAGCTATGCAACCCTGGGATCTGTAGTTTGGTGAGGCATGCAGAACTACAAATATTGTAGTTACCATTACACTGCTCCATTGCAGCCATCCCTTTTTTTTGTCATGTCAAGAGTGACTTGAGAAACTGCAAGTCGCTTCTGGTGTGAAAGAATTGGCATCTGCAAGGATGTTGCCCAGGGGACGCCCAGATGTTTTTGATGTCTTACCATCCTTGTGGGAGGCTTTGCTCATGTCCCCGCATGAGGAGCTGGAGCTGATAGAGGGAGCTCATCTGCGCTCTCCCCGGATTTGAACCTGCAACCTGTCAGTCTTCAGTCCTGCCGGCACAGGGGTTTAACCCACTGCACCACCGGGAGTTCCAGCCATCCACTAGCACAGTGGCTTTCATCCTGTAGGTCCCCAGATGTTTGATCTTCAACTCCCAGAAATTTCAACAGCTGGTAAACTGGCTGGGCTTTTGGGAGTTGTAGGCCAAAACACCTGGGGACCCACAGACTGAGAACCACTGCACTAGCAGGAGATTTGATTACATATAGTAATCCATGTTGCTCTTGGTGTTGTGTGTCTTTGTTTCCAACTTAAGGAGACCTTACTATGGGGTGTTTTTGGCAAGATTTATCCAGGGTAATGGTGGCAGTTATTGCCTTCCTTTAAGGCTGGGAGAATGTGACTTGCCTAAGGTCACCCACAGTGGAGTAGGGAACTCTCCAACACTCAAACCATTACACCACACTGACTCTCAAAAATCCATACTAGAACAAAGAAACAATGATCTAAGTACAGTAGAGTCTCACTTATCCAACCTTTGCTCATCCAGCGTTTTGTATTATCCAACACAGTCTGCCTTCCACCTGGATCCACAACTATTTCAATACATTGCAATGTTTTGGTGCTAAAATCATAAATAAAGTAATTACTACATAATGTTACCATGTATTGAACTGCTTTTTCTGTCGCTTTGAATAAAACATGATGTTTTGGTGCTTAATTTGTAAAATCATAACATAATTCTTAATCCCTCCTTATTATCCAACATTTTCCCTTATCCAACGTTCTGCCAGCCCATTTATGTTGGATAAGCAAGACTCTACTGCAGTGGTTCTCAACCGGGGTCCCCAAATGTTTTTAGCCTACATCTCCCAGAAATCCCAGCCAGTATACGAGCCGTTAGGATTTCTGGGAGTTGAATGCAAAAACATCTGGGGACCTCAGGTTGAGAACCACTGCTCTACTGTAATATAATATAATGTAATGTAATGTAATGTAATGTAATGTAATGTAATGTAATGCATTTATTACCCGCCTCTCCCTGCGGCTCAATATAAAGTTGTTTACGATTAGATGCAGAAGGAAGAAAATGTGGGAGAGGGTTAGCAAGACTTGGTCTGTCTCTCGGAAGATTTCTGTGGTGGTTTTATCATTAAACAGCATTACTTAGATAGGTGCAATAATATGGAATTGTATTAGCCAAATTCTGATTAATAAAGTAACAGTTGTCAAGGAGACACCTTCAAGACTCACAGTAACACTTGCTAGCCCTTTCAAACAATTGCCACCCACTATCATAGCAAAATCTTGACCAAAGGAGGGGCGGGGGGGGGGATAATAAAATAGCTAAAAGGAATAAAAGCAAACTGAGAACGGAGATGGTGGAGAAAACAGTAACCCTATAGGGCAAGAGCAGTAGAAGAGTAATAAAATCGCCCAAACAAGAAAGAATTCAAACCTCAAGAGATTGAAAGCAATGGAAAATCTAATTACAATGAACATAACTCAGATTCTGAGAGCCCTTGAGGAATTGGAAGGCCTTTGGATCTACTGGCTCCAAAGTGATCTGTACCCTATCTTTGCAATAAAGGCCTGTTGTAGGGATTGATACCAGGTAGTACTGACAGGACACAAACTAATGAATCAGTGCTCAGAAAAATTAATTGTTTTTGGCTAAGACTTCCAGAATAACTAATGAAGTACAGCCAATGGAAAATCACAGAATTAGAAGAGACCTCATGGGCCATCCAGTCCAACCACCTGCCAAGAAGCAAGAAAATCATATTCTAAGCACCCCTGACATATGGCCATCTAGCCTCTACTTAAAAGCCTCCAAAGTAGGACCCTCCACCACACTCTGGGGCAGAGAGTTCCACAGGTGAACAGTTCTCACAGTCAGGAAGTTCTTCCTAATGTTCAGGTAGAATCTCATTTCCTGTAGTTTGAAGCCGTTGTTCCACATCCTAGTCTCCAAGGCAACGGAAAATAAAGGTTGCTTACCTGTAACCGTATTTCTTCGAGTGTCCATCCGTGAAATTCACACTTATGGGTTATCCCTCCGCGCATGCGCAGCAATCCGGAACTTTCTAGAGATTTTAATGATTTAAAAATGATTATTTGAGTACAACACAAGCCCCGCCCATCCCCCGCCCCCCCGGTATATAGGCCATGGTGTGCGTCTGAGAGGTAGTTCCCAAGCGCCAAATAGTGACATAATACATATAGGCATGACAGAGGGGAGGACGGGCGGGTCGTGTGAATTTCACGGATGGACACTCGAAGAAATACGGTTACAGGTAAGCAACCTTTATTTATTCTTCGTGTCCTCCGTGAAATGCACACTTATGGGTGAATAGCAAGCTACTGACCTGGAGGTGGGTCATGCCACGCAGGAAAACAGTACAGCTCTGCCGAATGCGGCATCCTTCTTGGCCAGTATATCCAACTTGTAGTGGGATGCAAACGTGGATGGCGTGGACCACGTAGCAGCTCTACAGATTTGATCCAGCGGAACTCCACGCAAAAAGGCTTGAGAGGTGGAGACCGACCTGGTTGAATGGGCCACCAAGTGAGATGGTGGTTGTTTCCCTGCCAATTGGTAGGCTAGGCGGATCGTAGAGACGATCCATGAGGCTAATCCCTGAGAAGATACAGGGTGCCCCATCGTGTCTTTCCTGTATTTTAAAAAGAGTCTGGGGGACTTTCTGTGAGTAGATGTTCTATGCAGGTAGAATGATAGGGCTCTTTTGACATCCAATGAGTGAAGTGCCACCTCGAGGGGAGAGGATGGGTTTGGGAAGAAGGCCGGTAGTATGATGTCCTGAGACATGTGGAAATGGGAGACTACCTTCGGTAGGAAAGTGACGTCAGTTCGTAGTATAACCTTGTCATCATGGAATCGTATATATGGAGGGTCTGATCGGAGGGCCGCGAGTTCACTGGTCCTCCTGGCCGAGGTGATGGCCACTAGGAATGCCACCTTCCATGAGAGATGGGAGATATCATTAGAGGACATGGGCTCAAAAGGAGGTTTTGACAGTTGAGACAGTACTAGTTCTAGGCTCCATTGTGGTGGAGGGAGGGAGACAGGAGGGTGAACATTCTTATATCCCTTTAGAAACAATTGGACCAGATTGTCTTGAAAAAGGGACGGCAAGCCACGTTTCTTTCTAAAGGAAGAGATAGCTGCCAGGTAACATTTTACAGAGGAGAGAGAAAAACCTTTTTTGGAAAGGTGAACTAAAAAATCCAGTACCACCCTTGTGGGTGCAGAGATGGGCTCGTAGCCCACTGATTTTGTGAATTTTGAAAATGATGACCACTTGTAAGTATATGATTTTGTAGTGGATGGTTTATGAGCAGCTAGGAGTATACGGGATACTTCGTCTGAGAAGTTTACTGTGGTTTGATCCTCCATGCCGTCAGGCGGAGGGAGTGGAGGTCTGGGTGGAGAACGAGCCCGTTCTCCACTGTGAGGAGGTCCGGAATGGGGGCAAGGTGGAAGTAGTCCCCGTTGGAGATTTGGAGGAGGGTGGCAAACCAATGTTGGCGTGGCCACCAAGGGGAGATCAGGATGCAGTTGGCGTTGTCCTGGATTATCTTGGCTATGACATGTGACAGGAGGGGGAGGGGGGGAAAAAGGTAGATGAGGTCTGGTGTCCAGCGGAAGAGAAAAGCGTCTCCTAGACAGCCTGGGGATACGTGAGGGCGGAGTCTTGCGCAGTACATTGGGCAGTGAGTGTTCACTGGGGATGCGAACAGGTCTATTGTCGGTGTTCCCCATTTTTGTGTAATGGCTTGGAACTGAGACTTGTGGAGATGCCACTCGTGATTGTTTTTCCCTGTTCTGCTCAGTGAGTCTGCCAGAGTGTTGTCTTGGCCCGGTAGATGAATGGCCGTGAGGAGGATGTTTCTCTGAATGCACCATTCCCAGATGCGTGTTGATATTGACGTCAGTGTCTGAGACCGTGTTCCCCCTTGTTTGTTGATATAGAATTTTACTGCAGTGTTGTCTGTCACTACCTGGATTATGCGGTTGGAGACGATGCGGGTGAAGGCCCGAAGAGCTTTCTCTACCGCCATCATCTCCAGGGCGTTTATATGGAAATGTTTTTCCTGAGGGAGCCAGTGGCCACTGATTCTGAACCCTTTGAGATGTGCTCCCCAGCCTGAGTTGGAGGCATCTGTTGTCAGGGACATGGATGGGTGTGGCTGTATGAAGGGCATGCCTAGGCGAACATTGTGTGCTTTTGTCCACCATTTGAGGGACTGGAGTACCCTTTGTGGTGGGTGGAGGAGTCGGGACTGTGGATCGTGGAGGGGGTCGAACACCCTGATGAACCAGTTTTGCAGAGGCCTCATCCGAAGCCGAGCAAAGGGGGTTACGGCTGTAGTGGAAGACATGTGGCCAAGTATAGACTGGATGGCCCAAGCCGAAGCTTGTCGGGAGTGGAGGAGGGAGAAAATAGCCTGTTGAAGTCTTAAGAAACGATCCTCTGGGAGGAAGGCTCTTTGAATTGTGGAGTCTATGATGGCTCCTATGAATTGAATACGCTGAGTTGGTTGGAGTTGCGATTTTTCGTGGTTCACCACTAGGCCGAGATCCTGCAAAAGAGATAAGGTGTAATGAATATCTGTGCATAATTGAGCTTTAGAGGATGAGGCCAACATCCAGTCATCCAGGTAAGGAAAAACCGTTATGCCTTGTTGGCGGAGGTGTGCGGCTATGACCGCCATGCACTTTGTGAACACCCTGGGGGCGGCGGACAAACCAAACGGGAGAGAATTGAACGAGAAGTGGTAGTGATGAACTGCGAAGGTGAGAAACCTCCGGTGTGAATGCCTAATTGAAATGTGGAAGTATGCTTCTCGTAGGTCTATAGTTGCTAGCCAAGAGTCTTTAGGAATAAAGGGGAGGATGTTGGAGAGAGTGACCATACGAAATTTGCGTGGGGTAATGAAAGTGTTGAGTTTGCGAAGGTCAAGGATAGGCCTTAATCCTCCATCCTTTTTGTCTATGAGAAAGTAGCGGGAGTAGAAACATGTGTTGGATGTATGTGGAGGTATGGGAGATATGGCTCCTTTGAGGAGTAATGATTGGACCTCTTCCCATATAGTCTGGGAGGGTTGTGTAAGGATGACTTTTCCCACTGGTGGATATTCGTTAAATTCAATCGCATATCCTCTGTCAACTATATCCAGGACCCAAGTGTCAGATGTGATGGACTGCCACTGTGGGAGAAAAGAGTGTAATCTGTCAAGGTAGGTGATTGGTTGTGTGGGGGAAGGGGGGGAAAGGGGAGAGGTTATGCTAAAAGCGACATTTGTTGTTGTTAGAGGGCCTGGTACCACGGTACTGACCTCTAGACGGAAGTGAGGGGCGTCTTGTGGATGCTGCCGGCATATACGGCCTCTGTCGTCCTCTGTAGAAAGAGTTGTTGTATGGTCTGTTGTAAAATTGGGGACGATAGTAATAGGAGCCCCAACGTTGTCTTTGATAAGTGTACGGTTGTTGGTCATATTTGTACACTGTTTGTTTCATCTTATGAGAGTGCTCCAATTGTGAGTCAGTCTCAGGATTAAACAGGCCTGCTTCATCCATTGGGAGGTTCTCAATGAGAGAGCGTTGAGCCTGGGTAAGAATTGCTGCCCTAAGCCATGCATGGCGGCGAAGGGCTACTGATCCTGCAATAAGTTTTCCAGAAGTATCAGCTGTATTTTTTGCTAGGTCTTTTTGTAATTTTGCCAATAGAAGGGCTTCCCCATGGAAGGCTTTAGCCAATGGTTGTTCTGCTGGTGGTAGCAGGTCTAGGTATGGGGATATCTTGTTCCAGAGGTAAGTTTGGTATACACTCATATAAACCCCATAATGAGCCATGCGTGCGAAAAGGCATGCTGAGGAATAGAATTTTTTGGCCATAGAGTCTAGTTTTCTCCCTTCCTTATCAGAAGGGGATGCTTGGTTTATTTGTACTGGCTTTGGTTGAGCATCAGTTACCACAGAGTTTGCCTTGGGCATCTTAGAGAGCCATGAGGCTGTGGATAAATCAATACGGTATAAGTTTTCTGCTCTTTTAGGAGTTGCTGGAACCAGGGCTGGTGCAACTCCTGTATTCTTTAGGATTTTCAACAAATATGGAAGAGTGGGCAACACAGTGGATGCAGGTGTTTGTTGTTCAGTGGAGGTGAAGCATGGATCTGTCACAGTGTCTGTGGGCTCAGGTGTGGTGAGGTTTAAGGATCTAGCAAGCCTTATCAGTAGTGCTGAGAATTTTTTAAAATCCTCTAAATGTTGAGGGGAAGGATCAGGATCTGGTTGAGGGTCTTGGATGACTGGTGTGTCATCTGTAGCATCCAGTTCAATGGTTTCTGGGTCTAGTTGGGGGGGCATGATTGGATCCAGAGGGAAGGTTTGGGATTCCAAGTCTGTTTGGGGATCCGGAGGGCGAGAGAGTGTAGCTGAGGGAGGGTCACGTGGGGGTTGGGGAAAATTTGGATCCAAGGGAAGAGGAGAGTGGGGTCCTCTGAAGGTATCAGGAGGATGGGGGTAGTAATAGGGATAAAAGGGGAAAGGAGGAGGAGGAGGAGGGTAAAGGTGGTAAGGGTAGCCATGAGGAGGATAAGGCTGTTGGTGCTCTAAAGGCACAGAGCGTGCCTTCTTGGGAGGGGGAAGAGAGGAAGCTTCGGAACGGCGCGGAGCCGGGGAAGGAGAGCGGCGGCGGCGTCCGGCCGCGTGCGCCGAGGTGTTGGGCTGTGCGGGCGAAGGGGATTCGCCCGGATCCGGGGATTGAGGAGGGCTGGGGGAGGGGGGAGGAGAGGCTTGAGAAGGAGGAAGGGGAGGAGGTGAGGTGGAGAGATCCTCCGGAGGCTGCGTCTCAAGCTCCAAGTGTGGAGCTAAAAGCTCCAAAGGAGGGAGGTGGGAGGGGTTTTCCATTTGTAGCATGCTGGGGAGCGGTTCCTGCAGATGCAGAGCGGAACCGGGAAGGAAAGGCACAGTTTGCAACATAGGAGGACTCAAGGGCTGTGTGCCAGTGAGTTGCCGTCCCTTTTTTTGTTTGTTAGCTTTTTCCTTTGTTTTGGAAGACCTCGTGGTCTGTTTTGTTGTTTTAGATTTTTTTCTCGGCGGCTCCTCAATGGGAGCGTCTGCCTGATCTTTGCTCCGCCTATCCCCAGCGTGTGGGGAGGAAGGCTGGGAGGTCTCCTGTATCGGGGAAGATTGGGAAGGAGTGGGAGCCGTTTGCGGGGCCAGGGCCCGCTCATAAAGGAGCGCTTTGAGCCTCGCATCCCTGCTCTTGCGCGCTCTGGAGGTGAAGGTTTGGCAAATCTCGCATGTTTGGAGATTGTGGGTTTCTCCTAGGCAAAGGAGACATTTAGAGTGCCTGTCTGCCTCGGGGAGATTAGCCCCGCAGGCAGAGCAATTTTTAAAAGACAGGGAAGACATGCTAGCCTGAGAGAGTCGTCAGCCGGTCCGAGTCAGGTAAGGAGAGTTTGGAAGGTCGATAAACAGTCCTGGTAGGAAGCCAAAGAAGTCCGATCGCAGAGAGAAAGTCCTAAGATGCTGCCTGTTTGGCGCGGAAAAAGGAACTACCTCTCAGACGCACACCATGGCCTATATACCGGGGGGGCGGGGGATGGGCGGGGCTTGTGTTGTACTCAAATAATCATTTTTAAATCATTAAAATCTCTAGAAAGTTCCGGATTGCTGCGCATGCGCGGAGGGATAACCCATAAGTGTGCATTTCACGGAGGACACGAAGAATAAACAAGTTTGCTCCATCCTCCTTATGACTTTCCCTCACATATTTATACATGGCCCTCATCATGTCTCCTCTCAGCCTTCTCTTCTTCAGGCTAAAGGTGCTCAGCTCTTTCAGCCGCTTCTCATAGGGCTTGTTCTCCAGACCCTTGATCATTCTGGTAACATTTTTAAGATACAGTTGCAAAGGACCTCCACCATAAGCACATGCACATATATCCCATGACCCAATGTGAAGATTGTTCTGTCTCTGGCAGTTTTGCACTTACCTAATCTGAGAAGTATGTTTGATACCTCCGCTAACTTGCCCCCGGGAACAGGCACACTGTGTTCAGGCTTGTTCCAGCCAATGCCAGCCCGCATAAGCCGGGAGTGGATGAAGTCTCTGCAGAGCACCTTGGCCTGAGACACAAGCTCCTTGTCGGTGGGCGTCCGGTCGAAAACTTCCATCACCTCCGCAGCAAAGACAGAGGAGCGGCGCAGTACATCCATCTTCATCACCTGGTTCCCAACATGGAGGGTGGGGCTGGCATGAGGAATTCCTTGGTGGGGAAGCGTTCAGAGGAACCCACAGCTGGAAAGTGAATCACTGTGATTTCTGTTCAGTGCCTCCCTGGCTGCAGATGCTGTTTTTGGCTACCTAGTTGACAAAGAAGACCAAAAAAATCAATAAATTAAGAGTAGGGAGATTTCTATCTAACCTTCATTACTTATTAACCACAGTTGATGCCAGTTTTAGAAGTTAGTGTTTTCTTTTATTGCAGAAAGTGACTTACAGCAAGTTCCTAGCTTACTTTACTCAAAATCAGTCTTCTCTTGTGTCTTGTCGAAGGCTTTCATTGCCAGAATCACTGGGTTGCTGGGAGTTTTCCAGGCTGTATGGCCATGTTCCAGAAGCATTCTCTCCTGACATTTCACCCATATCTATGGCAGGCATCCTCAGAAGTTGTGAGGTCTCTTGGAAACTAGACAAGTGAGGTTTATATATCTGTGGAATGTCCAGGGTGGGAGAAAAAAAACTCTTGTCTGTTTGAGGCAAGTGTGAATGTTGCAATTGGTCACCTTAATTAGCATTTAATGACCTTGCAGCTTCAAAGCCTGGCTAGGTGCTTTTTTTTTGTCGTGTCAAGAGCGACTTGAGAAACTGCAAGTCGCTTCTGGTGTGAGAGAAATTTGACCGTCTGCAAGGACGTTGCCCAGGGGATGTTTTACCATCCTTGTGGGAGGCTTCTCTCATGTCCCCGCATGAGGAGCTGGAGCTGATAGAGGGAGCTCATTCACGCTCTCCCCGGATTCGAACCTGCGACCTGTCGGTCTTCAGTCCTGCCGGCACAGGGGTTTAACCCACTGTGCCACTGGGGGCTCCTAGGTGGCTAGGTGCTGACTGGGGGCTTTGTTGGGAGGTGTTAGCTGGCCCTGATTGATTATTGTCTGGAATTCCTGTTTTTTGAATGTTGATTTTTATTTACTGTCCCACCCTGGACATTCCACAGATATATAAACCTCACTTGCCTGGTTTCCAACAGACTTCGCAACCTCTGAGGATGCCTGGCACAGATGTGGGTAAAACGTCAGGAGAAAATGCTTTTGGAATATGGCCATTCAGCCTGGAAAACACATAGCAACCCAAGGACCTTCCATGCAGCCCTATATTCCAGAAAATCAAGGCAGAAAATCCCACAATATCTGCTTTGAACTGGGCTATCAGAGTCCACACTCAGATAACGTGGGATTTTCTGCCTTAATATTCTGGGATATAGGGCTGTGTGGAAGGGCCCCCAGTCTCTTTTCTGTTCCCGGGGGCTTAATCTGCTATAAGCATAATGAGAATTACAGCTTTACTGTCTCTTGTGAAAACAAAAGAAAAATCAGAAACAGAAGTAAATGCCCCAGAATTCAAATAACATCTATTCGGAACGTCCTGCAAAAACAATCAGGGATGTCAACAGAAGTTCCCTGACTCTAAACTCTCTTTTTTTCCAGGCCCTTTTAAAAATAAGCAAGGAGGTGAATACATTTTCATGAGACCAAGCAATAAGAATGGGGAAGTTGCACTGAGAGCCAGCCACTCCGATCAAGTTTTCTGCAACGCAAGCACAAAGGAACATCAAATCCAGGCAGCAGCAATGCCAGCGAGAAATGCACAAATCAAATCACATTGCCCATTCAGCCCCAAGGAATGCAGTTTGACATCGCTGTCACTGCCATGACTCGATGGTAGAGAATGGCGAGAGTTGTGGTTATACAAGGTCTTTAACTTTCTCTCCCAATGAGTGCTGGTGCCTCCCAAAACTACAACTCCCACAATTCCATAACATCGAGCCATGGTAATTCAAGTGATGTCAAACTGCATTGATTATGTAATGTAGATTCTTTTTTTTCTTTTTTTTTGAATGTAGATTCAACCTAAGAAGCAGGGATCTTGCCTTACTTTATATATGCAGCGTCTTCACACAACCTGCTTTATTGACAAACAAAATCACACCAGACTTCACTGTGCAGTGCTGGGGAGAGGGTCGATCTCCTTAGTGGTAAATAATATCCACTAGTATTCATGCAAGGCAATTAGGGTTTTCAGCTGTTAGACTGATATACCTAGATATCTCTTTGAACTGTTAGGAACTAAGATATGCTAATGCACAAAAACCGTATATAGCAGATGTGTTGTCAAAGGCTTTCATGGCCGCAATCACTGGGTTGCTGTGAGTTTTCCGGGCTGTGTGGCCATGTTCCAGAAGCATTTTCTCCTGACGTTTCACCCACATCTATGGCAGCCATCCGCAGAGGTTGTGAGGTCACAATAATCTCACAACCTCTGCAGATGCCTGCCATAGATGTGGGCGAAACATCAGGGGAGAATGCTTCTGGAACATGGCCTCACAACAACCTTTTCTGCTTTATGCAAAGAGACAGCGAGTTCCTGACCTTCCCTAAAAGTAGCAAGTTATTATTCTCCGTGCTGTTTCTCAAATATTATTCCTTGCAAAATCACAACACAGCCTCTCTCTTCACTCCCAGCACTGAAATGTAATTCACTTTGCAGACTCCAAGTATTCCAAACAAAACAACCTGTGGGTCACTGAGACAGAGGAGGAAAGCAATGGGGAAGAGGATGAAGTCTTCGATCCAGTCCCTGACAGCCCCAGTTTAAATATGCAGACCAGACAGACCCATGCCTGAACCTCCAGAGAGCCAGTTAAGACAGGACTGGGCAGGAGGGGGAGAGGAATCTGACCAAGAACAAGATAATATCAGTTGCAGTATGCCACATCATAGACCCCTTCTACAGTGCCGTATAATCCAGATTTTCAAAGCAGGATATCTACATTATCTGCTTTGAACTGGATTATATGAGTCTACACTGTCAGAGAATCCAGTTCAAAGCAAATAATTTGTATTTTATATTAGAGCATAGAAGGGGCCATAGGTTGCAAGGAAGACTGTCACATTTTGTTGTCGAAGGCTTTCACCCCTGGAATCACTGGGTTGCAGTGAGTTTTCTGGAATGTATGGTCATGTTCCAGGAGCATTCTCTCCTGATGTTTTGCCCACATCTATGGCAGGCATCTTCAGAGACTGTGAGGTCTGCTGGAAATTTATATATCTGTGGAATATCCAGGGTGGGAGAAAGAACTCTTGAGGCAAGTGTGAATGTTGCAATTGGCCACCTTGATTAATGGTCTTGCAGTTTCAAAGCCTGGCTGCTTCCCGCCTGGGGGAATCCTTTGTTGGGATATGTTAGCTGGCCCTGATTATTTCCTGTCTGGAATTCATATGTTTCTTTGAGAGTTTCTCTTTATTTACTGTCCTGATTTTAGAGTTTTTAAAATACTGGTAGCCAGATTTTGTTCATTTTCATGGTTTCCTCCTTCCTGCTGAAATTGTCCACAGGCGTGTGGATTTCAATGGCTTCTCTGTGTAGCCTGACATGGTGGTTGTCAGAGTGGTCCAGCATTTCTGTGTTCTCAGCTAATATCCTGTGTCCAGGCTGATTCATCAGGTGCTCTGCTTTAGCTGATTTCTCTGGTTAAATTAGTCTGCAGTGCCTGAGCAATGCTGTTTATGGTGGTCCCTACATAGACTTTTCCACAGTTGCATGGTATGCAGTAGACTCCTGCACAAGTGAGGGGATCTCTTTTGTCCTTTGCCGAACAGATAAACCTCACTTGCCTAGTTTCCAACAGACCTCACAACCTCTGAAGATGCCTGCCACAGATGTGGGTGAAACATCAGGAGAGAATGCTTCTGGAACATCGCCATTCAGCTTGGAAAACTAACTCACAGCACAACCCAAGATGGTCACATATTTCCAAGAACCTTTTTTCCCCTCCACCAAAGCCGATATTGGAAAAAAATGCCTTGGTCTTATTTATTTATTTATTTCAAATATTTGTACCCCACCCTTCTCTACCCCCGAAGGGGGACTCAGGGCGGCTTACAGCCGGCAACAATTCAATGCCCCCCAAATACAAACAATTCAATGCCCAAACAGATAAAGCAACAGTTACATAATAAGTAAAACATTAAAATTAGATTAAAACCCATTTAAAATAGTGCAAATTGAATTAATTGTCCACGTCTAAGTCTGAGTTCTACAATCAACAACTTAATCCAAAGCCTGTCCATAGTCCATTTTCCATAGCATTATCATCATTGTTATTGTCAACCTACTATCCGAATTCCTGGTCCCATAGCTACGTCTTCAATGTTTTCCTGAAGGAAAACGTTGACCTAATTTCATTGGGGAGTGAGTTCCATAGGCAGGGGGCCACCACCGAGAAGGCTGTCTCTCGTTCCCACCAAGCGCGTTTGCGACAAAGGTGGGAACGAGAGCAGGGCCTCCCCAAAAGATCGTAAGTTTCGAGGTGGGATGTAGGGGGTCTCAGAACAATTAGTGCAACCTCAAGCCACCACCAAGAAGGCTCTGTCTCTCGTCCCCACCAAGTGTGTTTGCGACGAAGGTGGGATCGAGAGCAGGGCCTCCCCAGAACATCTTAAGTTTCGAGGTGGGACGCAGGGGGTCTCTGGACAATTAGTGCAACCTGAAGCACGTAAACATTACCTACACACCTTTCTTCAATGAGGTCGCAAGGCAACCATTTTAATGGGATTTCCAACAAGATAACGTTCACCTTTGGGCATTTATTGAAAGAGGCTCCAAAGGATTTCTCTCAGGATGCATCTGCACCAGGTATGGGCAAACTTGGGCCCTCCAGGTGTTTGGACTTCAACTCCCACCATTCCTATCAGCCTCAGGCCCCTTCCTTTTCCCCCTCAGCCGCTTAAGTTGTTATGAATGGTGGGTGTTGACGCCCAAAACACCTGGAAAGCCCAAGTTTGCCCATACCTGGTGTAGATGCAACCCCAATGCATATAGACATAGAATGGATGCAGTCTGACACCACTTGAATATGGCTCAATGTTATGGAATGCTGGGAGTTGCAGTCTAGTGAAGCATTGCCACTCTTGCACAGAGAAGGCTACAAAGACCTTGTGAAACTGTAACTCCCCAAATGGCATTGAGCAATGCCAGTTAAAGTGGAGTCAAGCTGCCTTCATTCTATCTTAGATGCACCCTCAACGAGAGAAGAGGGCAAACTGGGGAATGTGCACCGTGGAGTGCTGCCCATCTCTTTACCTGCTTGGGGCATTTCCACGCTCTGGCTGCGTGGGGAAAAAAGCCAGCCTCTTCTCTTCCTTTCCCTTCCCTGCGACGGAGAGGATTGATTTGCTTGACCGCCTCCAGCCTCCTCTGCTCTTCTCTTCGCCTCGCCTCCTCCTCCTACTCCTCCTCCTGCTGCTGCTGCTTCTAGATCTGGCTCCACTTCTCCTCCGGAGGGAAGGAAGGAGGGAGGGACCCGCCTGGCTGTGGCCTTGTAAGGCAAGGGATCCCACGCGAGGGAGGAGGAGCCGGGCCTCCCACTCACTCACTCGCCCGTCCCTCTGCCTGCCCTTAAGGAGACACCGCTGGCCTCCTAGGCAGAGGAGAATGCCCAAGAAGAGCATGCAGAGAGAGCAGGATGCCCACGGTGACTTACATCACTTCCCACTGCTAGACCATGCATCTCTACACTGTGGAATCTTTGCAGTTTGTCACCACTTGAACTGCCAAGGCTCAGTGCTATGGAATATTAGGAGGGTCGAATGAAAAGAAATGCCTCCACCTTCATTACTTGGGCTTGCGTGGGAATCTTCTAGATAAATAAAAATGTAATGTTCGTTTGTGGGATTCACAGAACTCAAAAATCACTGGACGAATTGACACCAAATTTGGACAGCATACACCTAACAACCCAATGTATGTCCTTCACTCAATTTTTCTTTATTTTGTCATTTGGGAGTTGTAGTTGCTGGGATTTATAGTTCACCTACAATCAAAGAGCATTCTGAACTCCACCAATTATGGAATTGAACCAAACATGGCATAACAGGACTCCCATGACCAACAGAAAAAAACTAGAAGGGTTTGGTGGGCATGGACCTTGAGTTTGAGAGTTGTAGATCACCTACATCCATAGAGCGCTGTGAAGAGTCTGTTCCACCCACCCATCCATAGAAGAGTCTGTTCCACCCACTATGCTCTGCTCCATGGGAAGGAGAGAGATAGTGTACCATGGAGTGGCAGATTTGCAAGGGAGCAGTCTGGTCACTTTGGGGCTTCTTTCTCAAGGGAAGAGGAAGAAGTGCTTCTGGAATCTTAGATTTTGTGCAGGGAGTCAGGTTCTGCTGTATGGAAAACAAAGATCTGGTCCTTGGCATTGTTCTTAGAGAAAGAAGTTTTGGTGTTATGGAACTATGACTTGACAGGCTGCAGGAAAGCAGGGTCTGGCCTAACAGGTACTTCTCCAAGGAGGGAGACTATTTGGGTGCATGAGGATGAATGCTGAATGTTGAGTGAAAATGTAATTCCCCTTTGTTTGTTTGTTAGCCATGTAATTGTAAATCCAATGTAGTTGCAGAGAAGCTGTATGTCTAAATGTTTTTCTGTAATCTGATATACCCTCTCACATTGGAAATTGCAATAACAGGAACATATGCTTCAAAGTAATTGAAAAGTCATTCATGACAGTTCTGTGTGGGAAGTTTGGCCCAATTCTATCATTGTGTCCTGATTTACCCTTCAAGAACAGCCTTAATACAACATTGAAAGTAAAAGTAAAAAGCTTTACTTCAGCAAACACAAAAGATCAGCAAATGCAGTTGAAAAGTGCAAAAGAAAGCAAGGAAGTCTTAATGCAGACACAAAACTCAAGTCTCTGATAAAGTCCAAAAGAAACAGCAGTCTTACATCAGACAGCGGTCAAGGATCACTCAATACTTAGAAACAGACTTGAAGCAGGTACAATTGGAGGGAAGACATCACCATCAGAGTTGTTTGTTACCAGCGAAAGCTAACTGCTCCTGCTTCTGATTTATAGCCCTGAATTCCCCATGCAGGAGTTGCTAGGGTGGCTCATAATTACCTCGCCGTTTCTACTAGCTAGTGTCTGTGCTCTGTTTCCTTTTGCCTTTCCAGAAATGTGGGCACTTGCAAGACCTCATTGTCTGATTTCAATTCTCCTTCTGATTCCTGCCCCTCTTCCTCTTCTGAAGATGAGGAATCCCTAACACATTGGTGGGGTTCAATTCTATCGTTGGTGAGGCCCAATTCTATCACTGATGCCTTTGATCAGGTGTCCACAAACTTTTTAAACAGAGGGCCAGGTCACAGTCCCTCAAGCTGTTGGAGGGCCGGATTATAATTTGAAAAAAACATGAATGAATTCCTATGCACTCTGCACATATCTTATTTGTAATGCAAAAATAAAAACCCACTTAAAACAATACAATAATTAAAATGAATAACAATTTTGACAAATATAAACTTATTGGTATTTCAATAGGAAGTGTGGGCCTGCTTTTGGCTGATGAGATAGGATTGTTGTTGGGTTGTTGTAGGTTTTTTTGGGCTATATGGCCATGTTCTAGAGGCATTCTCTCCTGACGTTTCGCCTGCATCTATGGCAAGCATCCTCAGAGGTAGTGAGGTCTGTTGGAACGACGAAAATGGGTTTATATATCTGTGGAAAGACCAGGTTGGGACAAAGGACTCTTGTCTGCTGGAGCTAGGTGTGAATGTTTCAACTGACCACCTTGATTAGCATTGCCTGGAGCAATCTTTTGTTGAGAGGTGATTAGATGTCCCTGATTGCTTTCCCTCTGCTGTTTTGCTGTTTTAATTTTAGAGTTTTTTTAATACTGGTAGCCAAATTTTGTTCATTTTCATGGTTTCCTCCTTTCTGTTGAAATTGTCCACATGCTTGTGGATTTCAATGGCTTATACCCATTTTCCTAGTTCCAATAGACCTCACTACCTCTGAGGATGCTTGCCACAGATGCAGGCGAAACGTCAGGAGAGAATGCCTCCAGAACATGGTTATATAGCCCGAAAAAACCTACAACAACCCAGTGATTCCGGCCATGAAAGCCTTTGACAATACATTGTTGTTGTTGTGTGCTTTCAAATAAATTAAGACTTAGGTTGACCCTGAGTGAGTGCCAGGTAAATGAGCTTGGAGGGCCGCATCTGGACCCCGGGCCTTAGTTTGAGGACCCCTGCCTTTGATGGTAGGTGAACTATAAATTCCCACAACTACAACTCCCAAATGTCAAGGTCTGTTTTCCCCAAACTCCACCAGTGTTCACATTTGGATATATTGAGTACCTGTGCCAAGTTTGGTCCAAATCCATAGTTGTTTGAACTACAGCTCCAAAACTCCAGGTCAATGCCCACCAAATCTTTCCAATGTTTTCTGTTGGTCATGGGAGTTCTGTGTGTCATGTTTGGTTGAATTCCATCATTGGTGGAGCTCAGAATGCTCTTTGATTGTAGGTGAACTATAAATCCCAGAAACTACAACTCCCAAACGACAAAATCTATCCTTACCTAATCCTTACTCAGGCTGAGAGATTGTGGCTTACTAAAGACCCTGGACTTCATCACACGAGAGAATGAATCCACTTTAAATAAACTCTGGGGTTTGTAGTTGAAGGAGGAGGCTCTAACAGCCTCACTAAACTACAAACCCAAGAATTCTGCAGGAGGCAGAAACTGGATTTAAAATGGATTCATTATCTAATCCAATGAAGTTGCCAGTGTGTTTCCATGGCTGAATAGTGATTTGATGCCTGGCTGCTTGGGGCACAGTATTCAAACTACTATACCACAGTGAACAAGAATGATTGACAACTGGAAAATAGAGGGAGAAACCGTGGAGGCCGTGACAGACTTTGTATTTCTAGGTGCAAAGATTACTGCAGATGCAGACTGTAGCCAGGAAATCAGAAGACGCTTACTTCTTGGGAGGAGAGCAATGTCCAGTCTCGATAAAACAATGAAGAGTAGAGACATCAGACTGGCAACAAAGATCCGCCTAGTCAAAGCCATGGTATTCCCTGTAGTAACCTACGGATGTGAGAGCTGGACCTTAGGGAAGGCTGAGCGAAGGAAGATAGATGCTTTTGAGCTGTGGTGTTGGAGGAAAGTGCTGAGAGTGCCTTGGACTGCGAGAAGATCCAACCAGTCCATCCTCCAGGAAATAAAGCCTGACTGCTCACTGGAGGGAAAGATACTAGAGACAAAGTTGAAGTACTTTGGCCACATCATGAGGAGACAGGAAAGCCTAGAGAAGACAATTATGCTGGGGAAAGTGGAAGGCAAAAGGAAGAGGGGCCGACCAAGGGCAAGATGGATGGATGGCATCCTTGAAGTGACTGGACTGACCTTGAGGGAGCTGGGGGTGGTAACGGCCGACAGGGAGCTCTGGCGTAGGCTGGTCCATGAGGTCACGAAGAGTCGGAGACGACTGAACGAATGAACAACAACATACCACAGTGACTGCACCATATAAACAAAGTACATAATACAAGCGCATTTTGATAGTGCATTTTGCTGCCAAAATGGAATATAGATCACACACACACACACCCCAAAAATACATTTTCTTTTTTTTTCTCTCTCCCAATTTTAATTCTTAAGCTGACATTGTTTATGCTTAGCTGTGAAGGAGAACATCACAAACTGAACAGAAAGTCCCTGTTATTCAGCTCCCCCACTTCCAAATGGTCTGCCATGGACTTTCAGCATCCCAGGTAACATTCTGAAATGGTTCTCGGCTCTTTCGTTTTTTTATTTTATTAGAAATGGGTACTAAAACAAACCTTTATTGTTTGTCTTTCTCCCAGGGAGTTCAAAGCAATCTTCAAATTTTTGTTTTCACTTCACTTGGTACTTAACAACCTCCGTGTTGTGATATAGACCAGGCTGAGAGAGTGATGGATGTATTGTATAAGGTCACCAAGAAGGTTTCATAACTCTAAAAGCCAGGAAGCTTGAGCACTCTAAACTATGCACCAAACTAACTGTCTGTTCACATAAATTATCCAGGGCTATTGGTTATCTCATTGTGCCTTGTGGTGTGGTCAGGTAGTTAATCCACATATCCACACTCGCACACTATCCAGCAACAGTTACAATTGCTGGAAATCAGTCACCTTCTGCTGGATACGATTTCCCAGGCCCTTCTACAATGCCAAATAATCCAGATTATCAAAGCAGATAACCCACATTATCTGCTTTGAACTGGATTATATGAGTCTACACTGCCATATAATCCAGTTCAAAGTAGATAATCTGGATTTTATATGGCAGTGTAGAATCCCACATATACCCTTCTTGTGTTGTCCTGAAGATCTGGGCAAACTTTTGCTGGGCTCCTTCATCTGCTGCCCAGGAAGATGCAATCTCTCAAGTTAAGTCCAGTCACGGTCAAAAGGCCACACTTCCCCATTTATGACTGCAAACACCTACATAAAGTTGCACAACAGTTCCAGAAACTGACAAGTAGGAGGTAGGTCAGTGAGATTGCTTTGCATCCGGCAATAGCCACCCACCAAAGGTGGAACTTCCTCATTCACGTTCCTTCATGCTATAGCTCTGCAGAACTGGGCATCAAAACATTTTTTTAAAGAACAGCAAAACAAAGCTATCTTTATCCTTCTCACAATTACACTTTTATTTGTAATTCTAGAAGGAGATGAGAATGTCAAACCAGTGATTCCAGCCATGAAAGCCTTCGACAACACATTAGATCAGGGGTCCTCAAACTAAGGCCCGGGGGCCGGATATGGCCCTCCAAGCTCATTTATCCGGCCCTCGCTCAGGGTCAACCTAAGTCTGAAACTATTTGAAAGTGCACAACAACAACAATCCTATCTCATCAGCCAAAAGTAGGCCCACACTTTCCATTGAAATACTAATAATTTTATATCTGTTAAATCTGTTCTTCATTTTAATTACTGTGTTGTTTTAAAGTGTTTTTTGCACTACAAATAAGATATGTCCAGTGTGCATAGGAATTCATTCATGTTTTTTTCAAATAATAATCCGGCCCTCCAATAGTTTGAGGGACTGTGACTTGGCCCTCTGTTTAAAAAGTTCGAGGAACCCTGCATTAGATAATAATAGTATATATTTATTATATAAGGATTCAATGTTCTGAGTTGTGTTGGCCTACAAGTGGAATCAAAAAGCCTAGTCAGACCACTGTCATGGGCAGTCAGGATGTATTCCTCTATCAAGCAGGCCAATAATAAACCATAAAATGGGAATAGCAATGTGCCATTGTTGGCTTTTACCACCGTGTGAATCAACAAGATAGGCCCAAGAAGCTCTTTATCATTAAACAACACACAGGATTTGATGGACACAATCTCTTTTCCGTCAAGGTTGGAAAGGGTGATTGGTTTAGGTTTGGTATTTTAAGCGACCACTTATTTAAAGTGGCATGCTGCAGAACAGCAGGAAACCAGACAGGGACAGTTAGAAGAGAATGTGTAACTGCATGTAGGCAATTAAAAGGAGGTGATTTCCCTTGCTATTTCATACGGACATGAAAAACATCTCAATTATAGAGTAGCAACCAGCCATTAAGACGAGGTCTAGAGGCTGCACACACTCTGGACCCTGCTGCACTGCCTCCTTTTTCCAACTTCATTCTTTTTTTAAAAAAAAAAAACCTGTTATTTAAAAAACTATATTTTTAAAAAGACACAAGTTTGCAGCTTGGGAGTTCTCCTGGACTCATTTGCTAAGCCTGAAACCTCAGGTTTCGGCAGTGGCCAGGGGTGCATTCACACAATTAAAACTTGTGCACTCATATCTTGGGAAGTCAGACTTAGCCACGGTAGTCCACACTGCAACACGGTCTATGTGGGGTTGCCTTTGAAGACTGTTCAGAAGCTTCAAGTAGTCCAACAAGCAGCAGCCAGATTCTTAACTGGAGCGACACCAACCATCTACTCTAGAGAATGAATCCACTTTAAATCCGGTTTCTGACTCCTGCAGAATTCTGAGGTTTGTAGTTTAGTGAGGCTGTTAAAGGCTCCTCCCTAAACTACAAACCCCTGAATTCTGCAGGAGGCAACAACCGGATATAAAGCAGGTTCATTCTTTAGTGTAATGAAGTAGCCAGGAAGCATACAACCCCCCTGCTGAGCCAGCTCCACTGGCTGCTGGTTTGCTACCAAGCACAATTCAAAGTGCTGGCTTTAGCCTATAAATCCCCAAACAGTTCCGATCCAGATTACCTATTCCTTTATGAACCAGGTAAAGTAATAAGATCGGTGGAAGAGGTCCTGTTCTTGCTCCTGCCACCTTCGCAGGTACGACTGGTGGGAATGAGAGACAGGGCCTTCACGATGGTGGCCCCTCGGTTGCGAAACTCCCTCCCTAGTGAGATCAGATTGGCCCCCTCCCTCCTGACATTTAGTAAATTACTAAAAATGCGGATTCCAAGCAAGCATTTGGGGAGTGAGATGAAGCAGTCAAGAGAACTTCGGGATTGGTGCGATGTTGAATGTTCTGTGTTTTATGTTTGTCTATGTCTGATGTTTATAGTTCACTGGTTTTAATTCATTGTTATATTCTGTTTTAGTGATGTGATGTATTTTATATTTTGTGAAGCATTGAACTTCGCCAGTTATTTGTTGTGAACAGCTTTGAGTCCCCCTAGGGGTTGAGAAAATCGGTATGTAAATGAAATAAAAATAATAATAAATAAAAATTCAGACTTACCATACAACTTTTAGGAAACAGAGTGGAAATGTTACCATTGTCATACTTCCCAACAGATTAAAATCAGATCATATATAACTAAAGAGCACCAAAGATGGTGAAAGTTCTTATTGAGGAAGAACACACAAGATAGGGGTGCATCCTCACTGTAGAATTAATGTAGTTTGGCTCCACTTTAAATTATATGGCTCCATTCTATGGAATCATGAGAGTTATAGTTTTAAAATGTCTTGGGTCCCTCCACATTGCTCCTATATCCCAGGATCTGATCCCAGATCCTTTTTTTATCTCAGATTATGTGTCAGTGGAGACTCATATAATCCAGTTTAAAGCAGATAACCTGGGATCAGATCCTGGGATATAGAGCAATGTAGAAGGGACTCTGCCAAAGAGTACTGGTTCCTTGCCAAACTAGGTACCCAAGTAAGTCACAACTACATCCTAGTTATTGGACTAAATTATCCAAATTATTCTGGCTGTGATTCTAGGGTTGTAAAGCAGACAATACCTTCACCACCCACTTTCTGCTACTTTAGCAACAGTAGAATCTGGTTCTTTGTCTGTAATCTATAAGTCTATGACATAAACTGGAATGCTTTTGTGGAAACACTCAAATTCATATTCATGGCTATTGCATGAATCATGTCCACTGTGATCCTACATCTTACAAATGTAACTTTGACCTCACTGACTTCTGGCTTTGTCAACAGATGTGTCATGACTGACCAACAAATAATGTGCCACTAAAATGTTATCTTTTAGATTTAACAATAGCTTGGATAAAAGCCAGTTTTCTTGAGGACCGGAGCAGATATGCCAGGCTTCTGATAAATGTACGACTATTTAGTGCACGCCTGTAATATATTAGTAAATTAAACTTGCAGGAAAAACACTTATGATAGCATAAATGCCACAGAACTCAAATGGGATTATGGCTAAATATACTTTCTTTTTTTTTCTTTTTTTAATTTTTTTTATTGATTTGTGGTGCATACAGAAAACAAAACCGATACCAAAGGAAAACCGAAATAAGTAAAAAGTAAAAAAAAAAACAGAAAAAAAAAGAAATACAAAAGAGTATGCCAGTTAGCAGAATGGTATACAGTCAGCGCTCATTAAACATATAAAAATCAGCTTTGACTGTACAGTTATAATACATTAACATTTATTGTCCCTCTAACCCCACACCCGTGAACCCAACCCCTGTGACCTCCGACACCACTCCGTATGGATCACATAACTAACCCGCAACTACCCACGTATCTTCTTTCACTGAATCCCCTTTATGGCAATCTTCAAATCTACTTTTGTCTTCTTTTCAAGATATCCAATTGCCAACTGCCATTTTTCAACAAATTCTTCATTATTTCCACCTCTGCTACTATTTGTCAGTTTGGCCATTTGGATATAGTCTACTAATTTATCCCTCCAATCCTTAATATTTAACTCTTTTTCCCCCTTCCACGATTTAGCTATTATTAGTCTCGCAGCAACAAAACAATACTGACAAATTTCTTCATCTCCTGTGCTAATGCGCCTCCTAAATATTCCTAATAAGCACATTTCTGGGTTTTTCTTGATTTTTTTGCTGATCATTTTGTTTGTTTCTTTCATCACTTTTTCCAGAATTCTTTAACTATGTTACAGGTCCACCATACGTTGAAAAAAGATCCCTTCACCTTCTTGCATCTCCAGCAAGCCCCTTGTCCTGTTTTCTCTATTTTAGCTAGTACCTCTGGGGTTATATAGGTTCTGTAAAACATTTTAAACATATTTTCTCTAATTGAGCTGGCCACTGAGAATCTAAAGCCTTTATTCCAAAGACATTCCCACTCTTCCAGATCGATATTTCTGCTAAATATACTTTCAAGCTCGGTGTAAGCTTGCATTCTCCAAACATTAATGCCAGTTTTTATCTGCAACCAGAAGTACTACTCCCTCAGATCCAAGTCTGAATTCAAAAGTTCCACAATGGAAAACCCACAACCCAACATTCCTTCCATGTTGCCAGTTCATGATCATCTCAGGCTTTGAGGTTTTCGGGTCAGAACCTAAGACCGAGAGATAGCGCTGGTTATGTTGATAAGCATGATGCATAACGTACCAACCACAGTTGCACACAGCTTGTCATTCAAAGAGTGAGATCATGTTTTCCTATTTGGAAATTGAGAGAACTCTTATCTCAAGGGGCTGGTGTCAGTCAGACTGAAGTGAATTGAAGGGATTATTCGTGTTCACCTGTGATAGCATAGTATAGTGATTTGAGGATTGGACTGTGGGCCTTATCATCATTCGCTTGGCTTTGTGGAGAAAAGAGAGGTGCAGCAGGGCGAATCTGTTGCGCAGTTCCTTTCAGTGACACTTTTCCCATTACACAGGGGAAGCATTGCCCTTCCACGGAGGACCTGTGTGGGGGCGCCTCTGGCAATGCTTTCACCCCAGTTGGGGGTGACGTCGTATGATGGCCAGTCACTGGGGCTCCTAGGACACTTTTTAGGTTAGTGTTATGAAGTCGTGTGACTCTGGAGACCAGGGTTCAAATTCTTGCATGGCCATGGAAACCCATTGGGTGACCATAGGCAAGTTACAATCTCTTAGCCATACAATAGGATTTCTCAACCTGGGGGTCGGGACCCCTGGGGGAGGTTGCCAAAGACCACCTGAAAACACTATTTTCTGTTAGTCATGGGGCTCTGTGTGGGAAGTTTGACCCAGTTCTATCGTTGGTGGGGTTCAGAATGCTCTTTGATTGTAGGTGAACTATAAATCCCAGCAACTACAACTCCCAAATGTCAAGCTCTATTTTCCCCAAACTCCATCAGTGTTCATTTTTGGACATATTGAGGATTCGCACCAAGTTTGGTCCAGATCCATCATTGTTTGAGTTCATAGTGCTCTCTGGATGTAGGTGAACTACAACTCCAAAGCTCAAGGTCAATGCCCACCAAACCCAGTATTTTCTGTTGGTCATGGGAGTTCTGTGTGCCAAGTTTGGTTTGATTCCATCATTGGTGGAGTTCAGAATGCTCTTTTATTGTAGGTGAACTATAAATCCCAGCAACTACAACTCCCAACTGACAAAATCAATCCCCGCCCAATCCCACGAGTATTCAAATTTAGGCGTATCAGGTATTTGTGCCAAATTTGGACCAGTGAATGAAAATACATCCTGCATATCAGATATTTACATTATGATTCATAACAATAACAAAAATTACCGTTATGAAGTAGCAATTAAAATAATGTTGTGGTTGGGGATCACCACAATATGAGGAACTGTATTAAGGGGTCACAGCATTAGGAAGGTTGAGAAACACTGCCTAAGAGCAAGATAACAATGTAGCCTCAAACCAATTTTACCAAGAAAACCACATGACAGTTTAATTTTAGGGCCAGTGTAAGTCAGAAATAACTGGAAGGCGCACACACAACAAATTCTTTTCTACATATGTAGGTAAACGGCATAATGAAAATTGCTTGCTTTTAGCCAAGAGGATAAATACAGAACAAAGTGGAGGATGAGCCTTGGGTTGCATATACTCTAGAATTCATGCAGTTTGACTCCATTTAATTACCTGTTAAGTGATTTAAGCTGGGACTGCTGATAAGAAGGTCTGTGCTCATTGAGCTTCCACTAAACAAAATTAGCCAGGACAGAGAACAAGCTTTCCATATTGAAGTCAAACTATGGAGATTTATTACCGTTTTGCCAAAAAGTATGCAAGTACCAAGAAACCATTCAAAATGTACATGCATGACTCCATAAACATATGCTAATGTTCACATCCAAGTATCAGTTAAACCCAATATTTCCTAATTTCCTAATTTCTTCTTCCTCTTTCTCGTTTTCTGCATCTGGGTTATTTTCCCCTTATGATAAGCATACACTTTTGCGTTTGTAACAATTATGTCTATGAAAATATATGCAAAAGGAAGAAGAAAACAAGTGCCACTTCGTGATAAGGTGGATAATTTGTTGTTCCCACCGTGAAGACTTTAGAATAAACAAAGGTTGCTTTGGCTTCCCGCCCCTTTGAACACCAAAGAACCAACCTGCAAGATTATCTATCTTGCACAAGAAACTCATCTGAAAGCACCTGGACTTGTAGGACTGCACAATAAACAGAATTATTTTACTCAGTTCTTGTGGGTTTTTTCAGGCTATATGGGCATGTTCTAGAGGCATTTCTCCTGACGTTTCGCCTGCATCTATGGCAAGCTTCCTCAGAGGTGAGGTCTGCTGGAAATGGGAAAAAAGGGGTCTATATATCTGTGGAATGACCAGGGTGAGACAAAGGGCTTTTGTAAGTTGGGCTGGGTGTGAGTCTTTCCACTGACCACCTTAATTAGCATACAATGGGCTGACAGTGCCTGGAGCAAACTCTTCTTGAAAGGTGATTAGATGTCCCTGACTGTTTTTCTCCCTGCTGTTTTGCTGTTGCAATTTTAGAATTTTTTAATACTGGTAGCCAGATTTTGTTCATTTTCATGGTTTCTTCCTTTCTGTTGAAATTGTCCACATGTTTGTGGATTTCAATGGCTTCTCTGTGTAGTCTGACATGGTGGTTGTGAGAGTGGTCCAGCATTTTTGTGTTCTCAAATAAAATGCTGTGTCCAGGTTGGTTCATCAGGTGCTCTGCTATGGCTGATTTCTCTGGTTGGAGTAGTCTGCAGTGCCTTTCATGTTCCTGGATTTTTGTTTGGGCGCTGCGTTTGGTGGTCCCTATATAGACTTGTCCACAGCTGCATGGTATACGGTAGACTCCTGCAGAGGTGAGAGGATCCCTCTTGTCCTTTGCTGAACGTAGCATTTGTTGGATTTTCTTGGTGGGTTTGTAGATTGTTTGTATGTTGTGTTTCCTCATCAGCTTCCCTATGCGGTCAGTGGTTCCCTTGATGTATGGCAAGAACACTTTTCCTCTGGGTGGATCTTCATCTTTACTCTCGTGGCTTGTTCGTGGTCTTGCAGCTCTTCTGATGTCTGAGGTGGAGTATCCATTGGCCTGGAGAGCCCAGTTGAGGTGGTTCAGTTCATCTTGGAGGAGGTGGGGTTCGCAGATTCTTTTTGCACGGTCTGCCAAGGCTTTAATGGTGCTTCTTTTTTGACTTGGGTGATGGTTGGAGTTTTTATGTAGATATCTATCTGTGTGTGTGGGTTTTCTGTAAACGGTGTGACCCAATTGTTGATATGGTTTACGGATGACTAGGACATATAGAAAAGGCAGTCTTCCTTCCTTTTCTTTTTCCATAGTGAACTGGATGTTTGGGTGGATGCTGTTAAGATGTTCCAGGAACCTGTTGAGTTCTTATTCTCCATGGCTCCAAATGGTGAAAGTGTCATCCACATATCTGAACCATATAGTGGGCTTTTTGGTTGCTGTTTCAAGAGCTTGTTTTTCAAAGTGTTCCATGTAGAAGTTAGCTATGCTATACATGCTAAAATAATACAGGTGATATTCCTAATAGTGTAGTAAGAAAACAAGAAAGTAAGCCTTCCATTATTTATACTTTTAGCAGCATAACAAATTCCACTCCCCTATTAAAACTGGCACTCCATCCTGTTTTAGCATTTTTAGAAATGTTATATCCCTTGCCATGCCTTTTGAGTGATTTTTAAAAAGATACAGATCTAATAAACAGATCTGGGAAGCATCTCTGTGCTAGAATACTTCAAAGCAAGCTGCCATCAAAAGAATGGGGGGAACAGGAGAAAGAAGAGAAGGAAGAGAACAACAAGAAGAAGCCACTTGAGGACAGGGAGAAACTGTTCAGAAGGGAAATCAGGCCACCTTGGCTGCAGGCGTGTTTCAAACACAGAATTTAAGAGCTGTGACAAGACTAACAAAGGACAGGGAATCAAATAAACAGACTGCAGTAAATACAGTTCTGACCAACGCATCCTGCATTTGTCACTGCCTCTGCTTTACAAGCCCTTTCCCTAGAAAATCTAATTAAATTTGGAAGACTGGGTAGTTCTCTTTGATAATTAAATTAAGCGGTGCTTCTTCTTTTCACAAAGATGAACACCAGATTGTTAATGTGCGCATGGCTGCACATAGAGCTGCCAGATATCAGAAGCTGGCATTGAGCCTTTGGTTTTTCTGAGTCATTTCCAGAGGACAAGGGTATAAATTTTGTAGTGTTGGTAGGATAATCTCCAGGGGAAAAGAAAGTACTATGTGGACATCACCAACTCAGCTAATATAGGAACCAACTCAGCTAATATAGGAACAGCTTACAAGGTTTAATTTATTAGTTCCTGCAACTTGCAAACCTTTTTCTGGTGTTCTAATGTATTGAACAAGAACTTCCTCCTGCCTTCCTAGTCATTTTGGCACAAAGTGTGCATCTATAATGGAGTTTGGACTCCACCTTAACTGACATGATTCAATGCTATGACATTATGGGAGTTGTAGTTTTTTGGGGCACTGGCGCTCTTTGGCAGAGAAAGCTAAAGATCTTGTGAAACTACAACACCCAGGATTCTATAGAATTGAGCTATGGTGTTGTCAAGCCATGGCACTCCCACCCCCCAAATTGATCTGTACCTTCAGAGAGATTCCAGCCCCCGGTGGCGCAATGGATTAAACCTTTGTGCTGGCAGGACTGCTGACCGACAGGTCAGAGGTTCGAATCAGGGGAGAGTAAATAAGTGTTAAAATTATTCATATTACAAATATGACAAAAATCCCCATATGTGTCTAATCAATAGCTTCTCCAGCTATTACTTTTAATTTTACTAAGTACACTTTGGTGTTTTTGTAAAGCACTATGCTGCTTCTCATGGGTAACAACTGGAGCCTCTGGTGGCACAATGGGTTAAACCCTTGTGCCGGCAGGACTTGCTGACCGACATGTCAGAGGTTTGAATCCGGGGAGAGTGGGTTGAGCTCCCTCTGTCAGCTCCAGCTCCCCGTGCAGGGACATGAGAGAAGCCTCCCACAAGGATGGTAAAACATCAAACATCTGGGCATCCCCTGGGCAATGTCCATGCAGATGGCCAATTCTCTCACACCAGAAGTGACTTGCAGTTTCTCAAGTTGCTCCTGACACGAAAAAAAGAGATTCAAAGCAAGAGATATTATTTTCTTTTTCTTTTTCAAACATCTTCCGCTCTCTAAAAGTTCTGCGATATTGAAGCCGCTGGAGGCCCAGGAAGGACCCAGCAGCAACTGTACCCCAAAATATATTGTATATAAATGGATATTTCTTGTGTAACTTGCATTGATTGTCTACTGTATCACTTCCTGAATGTATAAAACTGTATCAAATATATTATGCAGGCATCCAGCTTTCAACTACATTTTTGTAAATAAATTAATTGATTCCATTAAAAAAAATGTTAGGAAGAGCAATGAATACAGCTCTTCCTTCTTCCCTTTTGCCCTGCGAGTAGGAGCCTGGCAATGCACTAGATGCACTGGACTCTCTGATGTGGGAGTGTTTTAGTGCCTTCCTTGGGGATGACCAGCTCATATGTTGATGAAATGTGCATGGAACAAAGTCCCTCTGTCTTAAATGGCTCTCACATCCTAGTGTGAATGACGGCAGCCTACATTTCTCCATTCCAGTCAAACAAAAGAAAGCTGCCGCACTCAAATGTGCCTAAGTACATAATAACGTGTGCCAGCTGGGAAACAGGAATTCATGTTGAAAATGGAAATCATTAACGCAGTAGTAAACAAAAGGAAGGATTTATTTGAGGGGTGTAGAACCTGAATGTAGGTCTCGTTATCATTAAATGAGGAAGCAACGGAGTCAGAGGTTGGCCGAACACCGTCCTGTGGTGAATAGGAGCAATGTGCTTGGCAGTTTTCCAGGCTGGACTAAATGGCAGGCATTTCCTGAATTTAGCAGGATCTGGAAATATTTTTCTGTCACTGAATGTGATACAAGTTACTGGTCATGGATTTTAAATCATACCTGAAAACAGTTCCATGAATGTATGTAAATTTTCTGAAATAAGTAACAGATTTTCCTAGAAATTGTCGAAGGCTTTCATGGCCGGAATCACTCAGTTCTTGTGGGTTTTTTTCGGGCTATATGGCCATGTTCTAGAGGCATTTCCTAGAAATTGCTTGCACTATTTTAGGTTTTGCAAAGAAATAAATCTGATTCATAATGATCCCTACTCTCTGATCTCTTCATCCTCCTACAGCTCTAGGGTCTCCTCCTTATCCCAAAGCATGACCAGGAAGAAGACCAAATTAAATTATGTAATAAATTGATATGCTGATAATAATGGATGTTTGAAGGCAAAGACTGCTTCCACATTAACTCTGTTCTCTGGAACTGTCATCTCTTGTTAATTTTTTTTTTTACAACAAACGCTGATGATAAATCATTCTAACGATTTCTGTGTTGTTCTCTTCAATGTTTTGTATCTGATTTACGTAGCTGTTGTAATCTATTACCCTTTAGTTAAAAGCTTCCTATTTTCAGATGCTGTATATTTTGTTCTCTCTATTTAAATTGGCTTGTGAATTAGTAGTTTCCCAAACAAGGAAAGGTTTTCATTAGCTATTTCCTTTTAATATTTTGCTGTTTTACAGCAAGGCATGTGCTTATTTATGTAAAATTCTGTTAATAATAAATCTGTTTGTGCAATTTAGACATATGTCATCCTAACAGTTTGTAGAAACAGATCTTCCGACAGGGTTATGGATGTTCCTAATGTTTTTTTTTTAAATAACTAATTGGTTTTCTATTAACTATTTTAAAACTGGCTTGGAAAAGGGACACATGTCATTTAGTAAGGAAAACCAATTATAGATTTGGTGGACTTCAGAAGTCTTTGGGTGGAAAGCTATTGGTTTAGCTGGAATTCATTACTAAAACCTGACTTAAATAAGGAATTAGCTTGCTCTAACAATATCAAATTAGACATTAATAGGAATATGTAGTCTCTACAATGAACTCCTTAGCATCAGACTTGCAAATTAATGCCATGTTTGTCTTTCAATACTTTATCCAAGACATGTGGGGAGAGAAATCGCATCATATGACACAGATATGTCTTTCATCACTCGGGGAAGCATCTCTACAAACTGTGTGCTAAATATATTGTTAAGTTTGGTCTGCAAAGAATTTTTGAATCAGGTACCCAGCCTACCACTGAGGTCACAAATGTCACAAATCTGCTAGACTTCAAAAGTGGGAGTTGTTTGGCATAGGAATAATAGAGCATACAGTGAGAATTCTGGATTAGTGGGCTCTGGATTTGCAATTTCCACTAACTGTGGATTGTCATACCCAGATTATTAAATTATGGCAATGGGAACATGGATACAGCATTTCATAATATGGGCTGTGATGATCTTATGTTTCTGGAACTGAACACCCATTGATATGGCAGGAATACTGTATTTTGATTATATTCTGCTTCTAATTGCCACTGAAAGAGCAAGGTGATGAGCAGGCCCCTTCTTCATCTGATGATATATAAGAAGAACTGGAGCAGAAAGAGCAACTTTACATCATCATTTGATGACACCAATGTCCTGGTGGAACCTGGCTCTACTTCCTCTTTCTACCAAACTCCAAGGAAGTTGTTTCAATTCTAAATTCAGGCTGTCATCAGTAATGGATTGGCTGAGGGCAATAATGCTTGGTAAAATGCAGGGCGGTAGGAAAAGAGGAAGACCACACTGTAGATCAGTGGTTCTCAACCTGTGGGTCCCCAGATGTTTTGGCCTTCAACTCCCAGAAATCCTAACAGCTGGAAAATTGGCTGGGATTCCTGGGAGTTTTAGACCAAAATACCTGGGGACCCACAGGTTGAGAACCACTGCTGGAGATGGATAGGCTCAATCAAGGAAACCACAGCCTGAATCTGCAAGACCATATCAGAGCTGTTGATGACAACGTGACTTGGAGGTCTATCATTCATGGGATTGCTATAAGTCAAAGTCCTCTTGAAGGCAGACAACAACACCAGATGTTTGTATGTGGAATATTCTTTGCCAAAAGGCAATAAATGTCTTGATCAAGCCTTGCTAAATTGACATAAGGATTCCTCCTTTCTTGTTTATGCTGTGCAATTAAGACCCCATCTTAGAAAGAGGCAAAGCATAATAGAGACTATTTGTAAGATACTCAATAGAGGAGGGGTTCTCTCTGGCTGGTTACAGCTGTTCCCATTGTATAACATGATCAAACTGTTCCCTATGTCCTGTGTAGGAATGTAGTGCTGGAGGGGGAAAGGCTTGCTGTCCACATTCCCACAACCAATTAAGCGTAAAGTCTCCAGGATTCCTAAGAATGTGACCAGATAAATCAGATAAATCAGCTCCAGCTCTGGGCAGTTTCCTCTGCTATCTCTTAAAGACACAAATACACCCAAATGCGTTTAAGACTGGGGAAGAATACATACTGTAATAGCCAGGCGGGGAAGAAAAAGCAAACTGTGTTGTTGAAAGTTTTTATGGCTGGAATCACTGGGTTGCTGTGGGTTTATCCAGGCTGTATGGCCATGTTCCAGAAGCATTCTCTCCTGATGGTTTGCCCACATCTATGGCATGCATCCTCAGAAGTTGTGAGGTCTGTTGGAAACTAGGCAAGTGAGGTTTATATATCTGTGGAATGTTCAGGGTGCCTGATTGAGGCAAGTGTGAATGTTGTAATTGCCCACCTTGCTTAGTATTTAATGGCCTTGCAGCTTCAAAGCCTTTAAATCTAGGTGGCCAGTTGCAACATTCACACCTGCCTCAAATAGACAAGAGTTCTTTCTCCCACCCTGGACATTCCACAGATATATTAACCTCACTTGCCTAGTTTCCAACAGACCTCACAACCTCTGAGGATGCCTGCTATAGATGTCAGCGAAATGTCAGGAAAGAATGCTTCTGGAACATGGGCATACAGCCTGGAAAACTCACAGCAACCCCCACTTATGGTTATTTGTGTGTGGAGCAAATAAATTTTCATTATTATCATCATTATTATTATTATCATTATTATCATTATTATCATCATCATCATCATCATCATTATTATTTTAATACTCCGCTTTATCACCCCTGAAGGGGACTCAATACATGCTGATACCTTAGAAGTGGGTTTGGAACTTATGTCTTTTTCTATTAGTTGGTATCTTCTTCATTTTTACACCTGCATATATACATACTAGTGATAATTTTGAATGGGTCTTTAAAAACATGTTTCTTGATAACCTTTATACAAGTTCAAAGGTTGTATTGTATTTAAGTACACAACATCAAAATAAATATGTATAGTGATTTAAATTTGAGTTAGTCTGTGAAAGTGCTTTACTAAAAATTGGCGTGACAGGAAAGCTTCTTGAAATAATTTCCTCCCACTTCTTCACTGGTGCATACATTTGCAAAGAGAAATAAGAGGAATGTTGACAGTGCGAAACCATTGGGGAAGCAGAGAATGAGGAACCGGCTTGGGACTCACCCCTCTCCTGTCTGCATGAGCCACAGCCTCAGGGAAAGGAGTGGCAGTGAAAGCAGCCTCCCTGGTGTTCTTGGCAATCCGGAGTTAGGTAATTACAGCATTATTTTTTTTTTAGCTGAATAGGTTTTTCAAGCAGGTGCCTTCAGGGTATTTTCAAAAGGTCACTGAACAGTTGTGCAATCAGCGGGGCTTCAATACAAGACAGGCAGACAAGTCCTGTTAAATTACTAGTTAAATGTGATAGTTTATTGCATAACCAATCTAATTAAAGGGGAACTGTAAGAAAAATAAGCTACCTAGGAACCACTGTGTAAGGTCCAGCTCTGAGAAACTGAGAAACTGCAAGTCACTTCTGGTGTGAGAGAATTGGCCGTCTGCAAGGATGTTGCCCAGGGGACGGCCAGATGAATTGATGTTTTATCATCCTTGTGGGAGGCTTCTCTCATGTTCCCGCATGAGGAGCTGGAGCTGATAGAGGGAGCTCATCCACCTCTCCCCGGATTCGAACCTGCAACCTGTCAGTCTTCAGTCCTGCCGGCACAGGGGTTTAACCCACTGTGCCACCGGGGGCTGCCTAGGAAGGCTAGAAGGCTAGAATAGCTCCTCCTTGTTGTCCTTCAATGGGCAGATGGAGCCCCTGGTGGTGCAATGGGTTAAACCCTTGTGCCGGCAGGACTGAAGTCCGAGAGGTTGGAGGTTCGAATCCAGGGAGAATGTGGGGTGAACTCCCTCTGTCAGCTTCAGCTCCCCATGCGGGGACAAAAAAGAAGCCTCCCACAAGGAAGGTAAAATATCAAAACATCCAGGCATCCCCTGGACAATGTCCTTGCAGACAGCCAATTCTCTCACACCAGAAGCAACTTGCAGTTTCTCAGGTCGCTCCTGACACGAAAAACGAACAATGAGCAGATGAAGACTTTGGAGGCAGACATTTAGAATTTATAATCTTTAAGAGAAGGGGTGTAAGAGTATGTTGTCTTGTTTTAAACTGTATTGTTTAAACCGTTTTAACAAACTTTTAAAAGCATATTTTATATTGTTTTAATCCAGTTAATTAATTCCATTTTAACGTTGACTTTTTGTTTGTTTTTAATTATATTGTAATAATTGTAAGAACCATGGAACAACAGACTGGTTCAAGATTGGGAAAAGCGTATGGCAGGGTTGAATACTCTCACCCAACCTATTCAATTTGTATGCAGAACACATAATGCGATGTGCGGGGCTTGATGAATGCAAGGCTGGGGTGAAAATTGCTGGAAGAAACATTAACAGCCTTAGATATGCAGATGATACCACTTTGATGGCCGAAAGTGAGGAGGATCTGAGGAGCCTTCTAATCAAGGTGAAATAAGAAAGCGCAAAAGCTGGGTTGCAGCTAAACATAAAAAAAACCCCCAAGATTATGGCAACAAGAATGATTGACAACTGGGAAATAGAGGGAGAAAATGTGGAGGCAGTGACAGACTTTGTATCTCTAGGTGCAAAGATTACGGCAGACGCAGACTGCAGCCAGGAAATCAGAAGACGCTTACTTCTTGGGAGGAGAGCAATGACCAATCTTGATAAAATAGTGGAGAGTAGAGACATCACACTGGCAACGAAGATCCGCAAAGTTAAAGCAATGGTATTCCCCATAGTCACCTACGGATGTGAGAGCTGGACCTCAGGGAAGGCTGAGGGAAGGAAGATAGATGCTTTTGAACTGTAGTGTTGGAGGAAAGTTCTGAGAGTGCCTTGGACTGCAAGAAGATCCAACCAGTCCATCCTCCAGGAAATAAAACCCGACTGGTCATTGGAGGGAAGGATGGTAGAGGCAAAGATGAAGTACTTTGGCCACATCATAAGACAGGAAAGCTTAGAGAAGACAATGATGCCAGGGAAAAAGGAAGGAAAAAGGAAGAGGGGCCAACCAACGGCAAGATGGATGGATGGTATCCTTGAAGTGACTGGATTGACCTCGAAGGAGCTGGGGGTGGTGACGGCCGACAGGGAGCTCTGGCGTGGGCTGGTCCATGAGGTCACGAAGAGTCGGAACAACTGAACGAATGAACAACAACAACAAATTTGAATTGGTAAGCCAACTTGAGTTCCAGCTTTGGCATAAAGCTGGAATATGAAGAAGGAGGAAGTGGACGAAGAGGACAAATAAGAAGATGGCAACCACAACCATTCTGATAGATTATGCCCCATTTTTTTTCATTTTCCATTTTACCTTAATTTTCATTTATGCTCTGAAGGTCAAAATTGGTTTTGAATCCATTTATTTCTTATAATTAATTAATTTTTCTTGTATCTTTTATTTTCAAAAAGAGAAACATTAAATTTTATTTTGAATATTTTGATTTGTAGATGACACAAACCAATGATCCTACAAGCGTCAAAGATCTGACATGGTGGAGATAACTGTTGAGCAATGACTGCCACCTACGGACTGGATGAAACAAAGCAGCTGAATGCAATTGATTCATTATGGCCCTTGTTCTTTCTTCATCCTAACCTAGCAGGGAACCAACTATACATTATATGGAACCAAATTGCTTTTTCTCCCACCCTCTTGTTTGAAGACCTAGGAGAGGAATCAAAAGTATATGGTACACCAGACATCACTGAATTTCATTTCTTATCACCTCTAGTCAACTTGGTCCCTGATGAGAGATATTAGTCATTGTGGATTATCTATATCTGGAAGGCTCTCCATCTTGGCCATGAGGAGTTATATAGTAAGTGAAATACAAGACGAAAAGAAGAAACATGCCAAGATGAAGGAGTATTAAGCAAACCCTTGTTGTGACTGCCTTCCATCTGGAAAACTATGTCTTCATTGTAATGTTAATGAAAATTGGATCCCAAAAATATGAACCCCAGAGTCCATGGCTCCATTGGGTCAGATAGTGAGCATGTGTTGACCTCTCACTTTATTCTTAACTAACCTTCAATTAACTTCTCCCTAGAATGTTCCCTAATCATTCCCCACAACCTGGATCTCAGGGGATAGTCACATATTTAGCAAAGTCTCTTTACAATACCCTGGACACATCACAGGGAACACATTATGGGTCTCTTGCAAGGGTCCTCACAATATTATCTGATTTTATCCTGGTAACATTTCCTAATCTATAATATTGTGCCAAACCCCTTTCTGTGAGATCTCCATTGTATTTGCCAATACCCTGAATCCATTTTTGTGTACCTGGCTGGCACTCATTGTATTGGTGAAACAGATACATCAAAACCCACTTCATCCCATTATCACCTGCCATACCACATTCCTTTCTGCTCACAAGCTTCCCCTGGGCAAATCAATAAATGGACACAAATTTTCAAAGTAGTCCAACATTGTGCCAGACCACCTTCCGTGAGGTCTCCACTGTATATGTCAACACACTGAACCCACATATACTAAAACTGGAATGATACAGAGAAGATTAGCATGGCCCCTGTGCAAGGATGACACAAAATTCATGAAGCATTCCTTATTTTAAAGGGGCTGGGCTTAGCACTGCAAGCTAAACCACTGTGCTGCAGAAAATCCTGCCAATCTAAAGGTCAGCAGTTCGATCCCAGGTCGGGGTGAGCACCCACCATTAGCCCCAGCTCACCTGCCCATTTAGCAGGTCGAAAGCAGAAATGCAAGTAGATAAAATAGGTACCACTTTTAGTGGGGGGGGGGGGGGGGTTGTAATAAAGGTGCCCTTAAGGACATTGATTGGAGGAAAGTGCCTTGCCATTGAAAATGGAATAACATCTTCAATTGTGGCCGGATTCAAGCACAGCCTCCGAGATGCCGGAAATAAGATTGGAAAAATTACATTTACCTCTGTTGTCTGTCCTTTTCAATTGCATAATCGACATTTAATGTTTGTCATATGTTTGTTCTGTAAGCTGCTCTAAGTCCCCTTCAGGATGAGACGGGCAGGGTATAAATACTGTGAATAAATAAATAAACAATGACTGTTTATTAAATTTCCTGCCATGACTGGAACCAACCAGTGGCAATGACGACGGATTAAGCTCCAAAGCAACTAGGGAGCAGATATTAGCCGGCCAATTTTTGGACCAATCCAGAGCAAGTGCAGCAACATGCTTTTGTTTTGAAGTGCCATACATATTTCTGCATGTTTGCATTGAGATATGTCAGTCTTTGGAGCTCAGACCCCACTGGCGTCCACCTTGGTCAAGGTTAATTTCTTTCTTAACCCTCACAGCCAGAGACGGCAGTGCCCCAGAAACCCTGCCAAAATGGCAACCAGAACGGATACCCCATAATTTTGAGTGCACTAAAACTTGTTGGTGTGACCAGCCAGCTGAGTGCTGAGGGTCGTGAATAGCCCCTGCCCTCTATATAGTTTCTCATTCATAATCTAGGGCCAGTTTCATACCTCTCAATAATATATAGCGGGCTGTATAGTATATAATAGCTTGCCTATGTTATAAAACATTTCCCATTAATGCACAAACCGCATGTACCTCTGCTATTCTGTCTTTTAGAAATGTCTCCTTTAAGACTGGTAAGTTTCTGAAAGACTCATTCCAATACAACCAAGGGGCAAAATGTTTGCACGGAGAGTGGGAAGGTAGTATGTTTCCACAGCAACTACACAAGCAATTTTTAGCACCACTAGAATTCATAAGTTTGGGTTTTATAAGTGGTATCTGGAAAACAAAGCATTAATTAGTTCATTTCATTCCTATTTTTTCGGAGACAAGCCAAGGGAGCAGACTTGAGAGGCTTAGAAACCAGGAGGATCAAAACATGGCCAAGGAGCTAGAAGAATCCAAGAGAAAATCCAGAAACCAGGATTGCGTGCAAAAATAACCATATAAAGACTTTGCTGATCCATGTTAAGTGGAAAAAGAAGGGCTTTGCACTTTTTTGTCCCTAGAAATAACTATCATCATCTTGGACAGCCAAGGAAGGTTTTTTCCTCAGAAAAAGATGTACTTCGTTCATCTCAAATGATAGTGGTTTGCAGTTGTTCGCACTGGCATAGACACCAACATTTCTCAGGTGAAAATGGACACATGAAGCCAAATGATAAGAATATTAATGAAAACTGGTTCATTTATAATACTTAAGTTAAAATTAACTAATATCCTTTTGAGACCGAAAATGAAAATCCCTGTGTCTGATTTCCACTCTCCTTGGTCCTCATGAAGAATTTTGGGAAATATAACTTTTTACTCAACTACTGAAATCAAATATGGAAAGTTAACATTACTACACATATACACACATAGCCCCCACTGGCGCAGTGGGTTAAACTGCTAAGCTGCTGAACTTGCTGGCCAAAAGGTCACTGGTTCAAATCCAGGGAGCGGGGTGAGCTCCCGTTGTTAGCCCCAGTCTTTGACAACCTAGCAGTTTGAAAACATGCAAATGTGAGTAGATCAATAGGTACCACTCCAGCAGGAAGGTAACGGCGCTCCATGCAGTCATGCTGGCCACATGACCTTGGAGGTGCCTACGGACAATGCTGGCTTTTTGGCTTAGAAATGGAGATGAGCACCAACCCCCAGAGTCGGGCTCGACTGTCAGGGGAAAACCTTTACCTTACCTATACAAATATGGGAGATACCTATGGCTATGACACTTAATCTTTTTTGCAAGACCCAGAATTATTCCACTCACTGAAAAAAATCACAGTCCAATCAATTAATACATTTAAAATTAATTAACTGATATGAGCCATACTTCCCTACTTCTTTCCAAGGAGTCAGCCCCTCTTTCTTTCTCAATCCTATCAGTCCAAATTTTTGCATCATCTCTACCAAGGGTATATCTACATTGTAGAATTAATGCAGTTTGACACCATGCCTAAATGTCAGGCCTCAGTGCCATGAAATCCTGGGATTTGTAGTTTGGTGAAACACCAGCATTCTTTGGCAGAGAAGACTAAAGACTTCTAAAACTATCACGGCCATGATTTCGTAGCATTGAGTCATGGCAGTTCAAGTGCTGTCAAACTATTATTTCTAGACTGCAGATGCACTCTAATTCTTGCAGTATGCCTGCTTTCTTGTTTCCGCCCATTTCTTGTGATTTGTACCTTCTGCTATATCTCTTTTCCTAGTAATCCACTCTACATTTCACTCCCTTTGTTGTTCCCTGTCCACTCTTTTGATTTGTTCCTCACTCTAACCTTTTCTCCATCCAAATCTTTCTCCCTCTTCTCTTTCTCCAAGTGTCTTTCTTTACACTTCTCTTTACCTTGCTATTACTGCTGTCCCCATCCTCCAGCCAATTAAAAACTCTGGAGAAGGTGGCAGGCCTGGATGGCAAAGGGGCCAGTGAACAACATCACAACGACATTGCTATTTTTCGAGGAAAGATCCATGAAATTGCATTGGAATTATGTTTGGGGGAAAAGTAATGTGCATTCTGACATTTAAACAAAACCTAACCTCAATACAAGAAAAAGCAATTGCAAGGGCTTGAGGACCATTTCCACTTCATAGGCCACATCATCACTCCTGATAAGATTAGAACTGAATTCATGTCATTTTTGGTTCCGTGATACAGAATTTTTGATGCCTTCCTTCTGAGGTTTGAGGATTAGTAACAGGGGGAAAAAACCCACTGGGATGTGTTTGTGAAAGTTTGGGTGAAAAGATATTTCAAATAAATTAAAGAAAGGTGTCCTGGAGTTTGAATTTCCTGGGTGGAGGGTGGTAATGTTAACTAACAGTAAAATGGGGTACCAGGCCTTATGTGGCTCGCTTTCTACACATCCTGTCCCAACACAGTTAATACTAAAGCACTGGTTTCAACTGGAGTAGAAAGACTGGACTCAGGTTCTCTCCACTACTGGTACTGGTTTTAAGGACGCAAGAGTGAAATTTGGAGAAAGGACATGTGGTTTTAATAGTTGTTTGGATAAGGGAATTCCAACAGGTGTTGTTTGTTACGTGGTTTTTTTGATCAGCGACACCTCCTGAAATTCTCTCTTCCACACAACCATTAAAAGCACAGGTACTGTCTCCGGTTTTTACTCTGTGGTTGCAGAGACATGAAGTGCATTAAATGAGGGAACTGCAGGTAACACGCCTTCTAATTCCATGGCAACAAACAGGAACCCCGTGTCTTATGTAACATTATATTATGTATTATCAAAAACAAACAAACAATTAAAAAAAAGAGGGTCACTTTTTCTGTATGAGTAGGCGCATCTGTTGGGACCACCACAACCCATAAATTTTCACAACATGGTTCAGAGATGGGGGAATGTCTTGGCTTCATCTTCTTTCCTGAAAGAAAGGGGTGAGGAAGTTGAGCTAATTATATAATTAAGGAGTGGGTGACTGTGACTATGAACAAGTGAAATGCAGGCAAGTGTCAAAGAGATTGTGAGGCCTCAGTTGCTCCTTGGTGTATTTGGCACCTGATGAGAATCATTTTAAGCATCCCTTCTTCATCTCCATTTCTCCATTTCTAAGCCGAAGAGTCGGCGTTGTCCATAGACACCTCCACGGTCATGTGGCTGGCATGACTGCATGGAGCGCCATTACCTTCCCGCCGGAGCAGTACCTATTGATCTACTCACATTTGCATGTTTTCGAACTGCTAGGTATGTTTATAGATCAGTTAAAAACAAAAACAAAACAAAACAAAGCTCTGGTCCTTCCAGAAACCAGGTTTCTTCACCATAGAAATATCTAAATGGAAACTTATGGTAACGTTTGGAATACTGAGATAGCAACAGCAAGCTCTTTCCTCTGGGATTTCACACTCATGTTCAATGAGGGCTGCATCAGCCTCATGGTTTCCTTCAAGGGCCACTGACTGTATAGATAGAGAATCCATGGAGACAGAGGGCCAACTATAATTTTTATATAGTGAACAGTGCTCTTTAGGTTTTACCAAATGTTATTGAACAACAACTTCTATCATTTTTAATTATTTGTCATGGAGACTGGGAATAATGGGAACTGTAAACCAACATCACTTGTGGCTCTTTGGTTGGGGAAAGGGTAAAGGGCATTTTAAAATCAGGCATCATATCCATTAGCATTGCATCTAATTTCACACTTCACCATCCTGCCTAAACAGAACAAATGGCAACCTTCCAGATATTACTGTATTACACTTACTTAATTACTTACTTAAGCGATCTCTCATTGTCCAAGTAAGATTGTCCTTCAAGGTCGGTGTACTGACAGTGGGTACGTAGGTGACTGTGGAGCCCTATTCTTGACCTGCATATTCTCCCGCAATGAGGGCATTGGTCTCCAGATGGAAGACGCTCCTGGTTGGGATTGGCTTGACGCGCCTTCCTCTTGGCACGTTTCTCTCTTTTGCCCTCCATTCATGCCTCTTCAAATTCTACAGCACTGCTGGTCACAGCTGACCTCCAGCTGGAGCACTCAAGGGCCAGGGCTTCCCAGTTCTCGGTGTCTATGCCAGAAATTTTAAGGTTGGTTTTGAGCCCATCTTTAAATCTCTTTTCCTGTCCTCCAACATTCCATTTGCCATTCTTGAGTTTGGAGTAGAGCAACTGTTTTGGTAGGGCATTTGGACAACGTGGCTGGTCCAGCAGAGTTGATGGCGGAGGACTATCGCTTCAATGCTGGTGGTCATTGTTTCTTTCAGCATGCTGACATTGGTCCACCTGTCTTCCCAAGAGATTTGCAGGATTTTCCGAAGGCAGCACTGATGGAATCGTTCCAGGAGTTGCATATGATGTCTGTAGATAGTCCACGTTTTGCAGGCATATAGCAGGGTTGAGAGGACAATAGCTTTATAAACAAGCACCTTGGTATCCCTACGGATGTCCTGGTCCTCAAACACTCTGCTTCATTCGGAAAAATGCTGCACTTGCAGAGCTCAGGTGGTGTTGTATTTCAGTGTCAGTGTTGGCTTTTGTGGAGAGATGCCTGCCAAGGTAGTGGAAATGGTCAACATTTTCTAATGTTACACCATTAAGCTGTATTTCTGGCATTGGAGAGGGCCGGACTCATGAACTAGAGGGTCCTTTCCTGCAATCTATGGGTTTCCGGATGGGTCAGAGACTTACTTTTTAAGTATTTTTCCCCTTTTGGTCTGCCACTAATTGCTCCAGAAATTGCACAATCTGTTTGCATAATTGTAAAATGAAGTGTTTTTAACTCTAACAAAGTCCCTCAGGATGATTTGTCCAGCCTGTTTCTGAATTTATTTCAAAAAACATTACAAATATAGATAATGGCTGGAGATACCTGATCCTTCCATGCAATTTATATATATAAATCAATACAGGTGCTCAATGTCGTAAAGAAACTTGCTCTCACTAGATTTTCCTCTTTATCTGTTGTGTTGGCTGTGCTTCTGTACTTTTTGCTAAGTAACTTTCATACCTTTAAGATTAAAGTCTTTCCCTTTTCTGACCATTTCCCCCTTTATCTAAAAATCTTTAATCTCTAAATCCTTTGCTAGGGTTTCCTAGTCAGTGACCCGGATCCCACCTACTTTCTTATATGATCCTATTCTCATTTCCTAGCCCACATCTTCCTTTCTCTATTATGTAGCCTTGGCATATTTCTTTCCTTGTTTAGAAATCAGCATAACTTCTCACAGGAGTGTGTGCTTTTTCTATTACATGGTAAAATCTCTTGTGTATTTTATGAACAGTTCTCCGAACTCACTATTTAGTACAGAGCATATAATTCAGCAGTTAAATCATTCCACTATTTAGAAAATATAGTCTGTGTGCCCCCTTATGGTAGCAATGAATATTTACACCATTTTAAATGTGGGTGTTTTGTACTTTCAGGCCAGCTCTGACATACTAGGATTCTAATTTAGGGCTTTCTTGCCAGGATATTTTCCAGTTTTGCCATTGTCTTCTCTTTAAGCTGGGAGAGTGTGACTTGTCCAAGTCCTGCAGTCTAGCACATAGATCACGTTAACACAATATCTTGCTTCAAACACAGGCTGGGATTTGTATTGCAGTCTACAATGTGTAACTTTGCACATATTAGCTATGTCACAGAGGCACTAAGGAATCTTGTAGATGGGTTGTGAATATGCATAATTGATACTCATGGAATGTGGGTTGCTGTGAGTTTTCTGGGCTGTATGGCCATGTTCCAGAAGTATTCTCTTCTGACATTTCACCCACATCTATGTTAGGCATCCTCAGAGGTGAGGCCTGTTGGAAACAAAGCAAATGAGGTTTATATATCTGTAGAATGTCCATGGTGGTAGAAACAACTTTTGTCTGCTTGAGGCAAGTGTGAATGTTGCAATTGACCACCTTGATTAGCATGTAATGGCCTTGCAGCTTCAAAGCCTGGCTGATTGCTGCCTGGGGGAATCCTTTTTTGGGAGGTGTTAGCTAGCCCTGATTGATTCTTGTCTGGAATTCCCCTGCTTTTTGAGTGCTTCTTTTTATTTACTGTCCTGATTTTAGAGGTTTTTTAAAATACTGTTAGCCAGATTTTGTTCATTTTCATGGCTTCCTCCTTTCTGTTGAAATTGTCCACATGCTTCTGAATTTCAATGGCCTTTCTGTGTAGTCTGACATGGTGGTTGTGAGAGTGGTCCAGCATTTCTGTGTTCTCAAATAATATCCTATATCTAATAAAATTCTTGCCATATTCTAGATGTGTAACTGGACTAACATTAAATTTGAGGTTTATTGAAGGGATCATACCTTTTAGGTCAATGCAGGAAGGACTCCTTACCAAAGTAATGTCTTTGGTAAGGTTATATCTAACCTTTGGTAAAGGTTAGATATAACAAAGTTACAAGTAATGCAATTAACCTGCAGCTCTTTCCTTTTTTGTAATGATGATGATTAAATAAAGTAACATTTCAAAATTAACATAATAAATATGAATTATAGCAAATGTAGCAATGGTTAGAAAAAAAACATTTTCTAATAACTTAATAAATTATATTTACAGACAGTTGAGAAGGATTTCCTTATATAAGAAAGCATGTGTCCTGTTTAAATCCTAAACTGTGCATTTCTTAAAACAATAACAAGAAGTTACTCATTTTGCAACACTGATAACAATGAATTGTTTTATTGAGTTTTGTAAGGAATTACATAGCAACTTACATGTTAATACCAGTATTTTCCAGACTCAATTTTTCAGCAGGTCACTGCCACAAATGATGCACATATGAGCAAAGACAATGCTATCTGTAGAATATTACTTATTTCTTCCAAATGTTTATATTCCACCTTCTAAAGATTTCATATTAACATACAGTACAACCAACTTGATGAAGTTAAAACAATTAAAATAAATCTAAAGAGCTAAAATATATATTAAGCAATTTAATGAGTTGGGAAAAAACAGGTTAAAAATCATTGTGCATATGCATATATATGCCTTCAAGTCACCCGTGAACTTATGGTGACCACATGAATTTCATAGTTTTCTTAGGCAAGGAATAATCAGAGGTGGTTTTGCTAGTTCCTTCCTCTGAAGTCTAGCCTACAGAACCTAGTATTCCACTGGTGGCCTCTCACCCAAGAATTAACCAGGGCAGGACTTGCTTGGCTGGCAAGATCTGATGAGATCTGATGCCTTGAGGGTATTAAAGATGGTATAAAATTATGTAAAACCACACACATCTTGATTTGTCTAAGTCCCCAGATACTTTAGTAGGCAACCATAGTTTCACTTGAGATTAGGGTTGCCACTTCAGGATCACTGAAGGCCCTGAGGTTTCTGGGTCACGACCTGGGACCTAGGATAGACTCCTGGTAATGTCTTCAAGTGTAATAGATTAAGGACAATCCCAGTTGCTCACGGCTTATTCATCATATACAGAGAAAACTCGAACATCAAGACAGAAACCCAGATCAAGATGAAACATGTGGATTACTCTTTCTCATTTATTTAGACATAAATAATATTAATTCTAGACTCCTTGTTTCTAACTGAAAGGCAAATGCAGCAGAGCAAAGCTTGAGTGAATCCTAGCATCACAATAATTATTATATTATTATAGTCATTTATATACTGTTTTTTTTTTCTCTAAAAGGGAGGGGAGAAGGAAACTAACTCAAATAGCTACATAGATCCCCTGGAAAGTGTTCACAAGTTGCAGGAACCAGTCCATTCAGCCTTGCAAAATAGCCGCAAGAGTCTGGTCTTCTAGCTGAGGTTGCAGGCTGCATGCAATCCTTTCTGCTTCCCTGGAGCTGAGCTCACCAAAACTGGAGAAATTGCACCATTGTCTTCTGTCTGGAAGATGACGCATGGAAACCAGAGAGCCAGGGTTAGGATTTGAAATCTGGTTCTAACCATTACAGGCATAAATCAGGCCTGTAATGGTATTCCATAACTATGCTTCCATAGCAGAGGAGGTGCTCTCCCACATTAATGCTTTGTAGACTTGGCGCCATCAGGATGGGGACCCTTGGAATACAAAAGTGGGATCAGAAAGGTTGAATCAAGTTGACACCACAAAGAGTCAGTGACATCAAGACCAACTGTTGGTGATTAAGAAATGACATGTTTTTGTGCTATAAATCCTGTCCCAGATGGCAAAACAAATGTTGTTATACAATACATTCATATCACAGTGTCCAACACACATTTTCATACCTGAAATTTTATACCTGCTTCTGGGTATATTTGACCTGCTGGTTCTAAAAATTGCACCAGTTTCCCCCTACCGGCTCTAATTTTTGAGATACAGAACATATGCCATCTACCAGAGCTTAGCACAACAGGCTAAACCACTGTGTTGCAGAAAAATACTGCCGATCAGAAGGTCAACAGTTCGAGCCCAGGTCAGGGTTAAGTACCTTTGGTTAGCCCCAGCCCACCTAGCAGGTTGAAAGCAGAAATGCGAGTAGATAAAATAGGTACTGCTTTTAGCGGAGAGAAGTGCTCTTAAAGACATCCTTGGCATGGAAGATGGAGCAACAGTACACCCCCCCTCCCCCCCACACACACACAGCTGGTCAAGCACAGCCTCAAAGATGCCGGAAATAAGATGGGAAAAACTGCCTTTACCTCTGTTGTGTTGTCTGTTCTTGTTATCGTATAATCGGTATTGAATGTTTGCCGTATGTATGTTCTATAAAGCCACTCTGAGTCCTCTTTGGGGTGAGAAGGGCGGAGTATAAATATTGTAAATAATACCAGTTGCTATCTCTTCACTCATAGAAAACCATGATTTTTGTTGTTTATTCATTCAGTCGCTTCCGACTCTTCGTGACCTCATGGACCAGCCCACACCAGAGCTCCCTGTCGGCTGTCACCACCCCCATCTCCTTCAAGGTCAAGTCAGTCACTTCAAGGATATCATGCATCCATCTTGCTCTTGGTCAGTCTCTCTTCCTTTTTCCTTCCATTTTCCCCAGCATAATTGTCTTCTCTAAGCTTTCCTATCTTCTCATTATGTGGCCAGAGTACTTCACCTTTGCCTCTAATATTCTTCCCTCCAATGAGCAGTCGGACCTTATTTCTTGAAGTATAGACTGGTTGGATCTTCTTGCAGTCCAAGGCACACACATACATACACAATACTTACTCTCACACAAAACTTTAATACAGAACGTAGGCTGCTATAGCAATTAGCAGAAGGGTATGTAAAACTAAAGGTTTTCTACTGATAGGCAGGGCCAGATTCACGGATATTTTTTTTAAAAATTTTAAAACACTGGGAGATAGGACATTGTAAATTATAGGGAGGAGGCTCTGGGAATGAGGAAGGATTTCATTGCACAAACCATAAAATAAAGTGCTTTTAAGGACATTTTGCGCAAAATGTGGTCAGGGAGAATCTTACATTAAATTACTGAAAGGCACATTGGAATAACCAGGTTTTCAAATTCCTCCTGAAGATTGCCAGTGTGGGGGCTTGCCTAATATCTCTGGGGAGTGAGTTCCAGAGCTGAGGGGCCACCACAGAGAAGGCCCTCAACAGAAGGGTAGGTAAAGGTTTTCCCCGGCATTAAGTCCAGTCGTGTCCAACTCTGGGGTGTGGTGCTTATCTCCATTTCTAAGCCGAAGATCTGGCATTGTCTGTAGACACCTCCAAGGTCATGTGGCCGGCATGACTGCATAGAGCGCTGTTACCTTCCCACCGGAGTGGTACCTATTGATCTACTCACATTTGCATGTTTTTGAACTGCTAGGTTGGCAGAAGCTGTGGCTGACAGCAGAAGCTCGCGCCGCTCCCCGGTCAACAAGCTCAGCGCTTTAACCCACAGTGCCACCGGGGGCTCCTCAACAGAAGTGTGCCAAAGGTCAAATAAACATAAAGGCATTTATATCAGTTAGTACTGAACTATCATAGTGTTGACATTCTTGGGAATTTTCGTACAATTTCCTTTCAACCACTTGAGCAATCGGACCCCACCCTTTCTGTAAACTAAGAACCAGCCATTCTGGCCAAAGCAACTTTACCTATTCTTTTGGGTTTTATCTAAACCAAATGAAGCGTAAACAAAGGTTGGAGATAGGCACCGCACCTGCCTGCCTGGTTGGGTAATCCAGCCAGATGTATGCAGCCAAGCCTTTGCTGACGGTTTGTTCAATAACACAGGCACTCTTGTCTAGAATCATAGAGTTGGAAGAGACCTCATGGGCCATCCAGTCCAACCCCCTGACAAGAAGCAGGAAAACTGCATTCAAAGCACTCCCGACAGATGGCCATCCAGCATCTGGGTTGTTGTAGGTTTTTTTGGGCTATATGGCCATGTTCTAGAGGCATTCTCTCCTGACGTTTCACCTGCATCTATGGCAAGCATCCTCAGAGGTTGTGAGGTCTGTTGGAACTAGGAAAATTGCGTTTATATATCTCTGGAATGACCAGGATGGGACAAAGAACTCTTGTCTGCTGGAGCTAGGTGTGAATGTTTCAACTGACCACCTTGATTAGCATTTGATGGCCTGGCTGTTGTTTGGTGTAGCTTGTTAGTGCCTGGGGGAATCTTTTGTTGAGAGGTGATTAGCTGTCCCTGATTGTTTTCTCTCTGTTGTTTTGCTGTTGTAATTGTAGAGTTTTTTTAAATACTGGTAGCCAGATTTTGTTCATTTTCATGGTTTTCCCCTTTCTGTTGAAATTGTCCACATGCTTATAGATTTCAGTGGCTTCTCTGTGTAGTCTGACATGGCGGTTGTGAGAGTGGTCCAGCATTTTTGTGTTCTCAAATAATATGCTGTGTCCCAAACACGAATCAAGGAACATGAAAGGCACTGCAGACTAATTCAACCAGAGAAGTCAGCCATAGCAGAGCACCTGATGAACCAACCTGGACACAGCATAGTATTTGAAAACACAGAAATGCTGGACCACTCTGACAACCACCATGTCAGGCTACACAGGGAAGCCATTGAAATCCACAATCCTGTGGACAATTTCAAGAGAAAGGAGGAAACCATGAAAATGAACAAAATCTGGCTACCAGTATTTAAAAAACTCTAAAATCAGGACAGTAAATAAAGAGAAAGATGAATTCCAGACAGAAAACAATCAGGGCCAGCTAACATATCCCAACAAAGGATTCCCCCAGAAATGCTGTATTCTCAAATAATATGCCTCTAGAACATTGTCATATAGCCCGAAAAACCCCACAACAACCCAGTGATTCCAGCCATGAAAGCCTTTGACAATACATCCAGCCTCTGGGTTGTTGTAGGTTTTTTCGGGCTATATGGCCATGGTCTAGAGGCATTTTCTCCTGACGTTTCGCCTGCATCTATGAGAAGCATCCTCAGAGGTAGTGAGGTCCTCACAACCTCTGAGGATGCTTACCATAGATGCAGGCGAAACGTCAGGAGAAAATGCCTCTAGACCATGGCCATATAGCCCGAAAAAACATACAACAACCCAGTGATTCCGGCCATAAAAGCCTTCGACAATACATCCAGCCTCTGTTTAAAAGCTTCCAAAGAAGAAGCCTCCACCACACTCTGGGGCAGAGAGTTCCACTGCTGAACAGGTCTCACAGTCAGGATGTTCAGATGTTATTTCCTTTATTGTAGTGTGAAGCCATTGTTCCGCGTCCTAGTCTCCAGGGCAGCAGAAAACAAGCTTGCTCCCTCCTCCCTGTGACTTCCTCTCACATATTTATACATGGCTATCATGTCTCCTCTCAGCCTTCTCTTCTTCAGGGTAAACATGGTCAGCTCTTTAAGCCGCTCCTCATAGGGCTTGTTCTCCAGACCCTTGAACTGCTCCCTCCTCCCTATGACTTCCTCTCACATATTTATACATGGCCCTCATCATGTCTCCTCTCAGTCTTCTCTTCTTCGGCTCTTTAAGCCGCTCCTCATAGGGCTTGTTCTCCAGACCCTTGATCATTTTAGTCGCCCTCCTCTGGACACATTCCAGCTTGCTGAAGTCCAAAACACCTGGAGGGCCTAAGTCGGTCCAGGCCTAATGTAGATACATTCTAGCCTGGAGGAGGCATTCTTTGAGAGAGGATAGATAGAGGATGTGCCTCTGTTTGTGTCTCCTCACAAACTCTCTTTCCCAGACACCTCCGCGCCTCTGGAGAGGCTGGCCGCGGATTGTCGCAATGCACGCCGGTTATTGCAGTCCCTGCTCCACTATATCCTAACGGAAGCTCGGAAGAGAAGAACTACCTTTCCCAGAAAGCCTCGTTCTGGGATAGGTTCCTGCGCATGCCTGTTTGCGCTCCCGCTCCTTTCCCCCCTCCCTCCTTGCCTGCCTGCCGCCCTTGCCGTTTGCTGTTCCCGAGTTCTCTCAGTATCCTGGGCTGGTCGAGAGCGGAGGGAGGATGGACGGGACGGAACAGCGGGGCTCAGGTGAGAGGAGAAGGAGAACGGCAATGGAACGCGGCTGGCTCGGCGCGGAGGGAGGGTGGCGGGACAGCAGCAGCAGCCCGTTGCCATGGCAAGGTGTCTCCAAGGGGCTGGGTGGAGCTCTCTCTCTCTCACTGAGGTGGGGGCAGGCCCATTGCGTCACTGCCATGGGGGGGGATTCGAACCTCTGTGGACTATACCATCTGATTGAGGGACGGGGGACGACCAATAGATTCTATCCCATTCATCAGAAATTATTATTATTATTATTATTATTATTATTATTATTTTAAAAGGTATTATTATTATATCTGTAATCATATATATATATTGTATCAATGTATCTATAAGGCTAAAACTCTTGTACTAATTCAGGCTGCATCTACAGCAGGCCTGGCCAACTTGGGCCCTCCAGGTAATTTGGACTACAACTCCCACAATTCCTAACAGCCTAGCGGCTGTTAGGAATTGTGGGAGTTGTAGTCCAAATCACCTGGAGGGCCCAAGTTGGCCCAGGCCTGATCTACAGTGTATACAGTTTGACTCAGTTGAATTTCCATGGCTCAGTGGTATGGAGTCGTGGGAGTTGTAGTTGCTCAAAGGTCTTTCTCTGCCAAAAAGTGCTGGTGCCCCACCAAAACAACAATTTCCATTATTCTATTGCATTGAGCCATGGCAGTTAAAAGTGGTCCCAAACTGCATTAATTGTACTGTGTAGGCGCAGCCATTGGTTCCATCCTGGAATTCGTAGCTCAAGATTATCTCCAGAGCCCCTCCCTCCAGCAAAAATATAGTAATATCTATATAAATAAAAATGTAATGTCAGTTTGTGGGATTAACGTAACTCAAAAACCACTGGCCGAATTGACACCAAATTTGGACACAGTATACCTATCAGGGCAACGAGTGACCAACACTGAAAAACACAGCGGAAGAGACTTAAAAAGCCAAAAAATAAAAATACATTACAATGAATGCGCAAAACCACATTTATACATATATACACACAAAACACATATACACAGACTGGGCCACAGCAACGCGTGGCAGGGGACGGCTAGTATAATACTAATTTTGTGCTGTGGTAATATTATAATGTATTATATGTGTATATATATCTATATCTTGTAAGCTGCTCTGAGTCCCCTTCGGGGTGAGAAGGTTGGCATATATATGTTGTATATAAATAAATAAATTTGTGCTATAACCATATATACACACACAAAATACATATACACACAGACTGGGCCACAGCAACGCATGGCAGGAGATGGCTAGTATTATAATATACTAGCCGTCCCCTGCCACACATTGCTGTGGCCCAGTCTCTGTATATGTTTTGTTTGCGTTTATATGTGTGTGTGTATATGTGTATATATGTGGTTTTGCGCATGCGTTGTAATGTAAATTTTTTTGGCTTTTTGAGTCCCTTCCACTGTGTTTTTCAGTGTTTTTATGAGTGATGGTCACTCGTTGGCCTGATAGGTGTCTTGTGTTCAAATTTGGTGTTGTCCAGTGGTTTTTGAGTTATGCTAATCCCACAAATGAACATTAGATTTTTATTTATATAGATTGTATACACATCGAATATTGATAATAATATTATCATATCATACACTATAATACTAATAATAATACAATGTAATAGTTATATAGTTATATATAATAGTTATATAGTTATATATTTTATATTACATGTAATATTACTAATCATATTACAGTATAGTGGTATAGTACAATATAGTAATATAGAATACTAATATTGTGCTGTGCTAATATTATAATATATTGTGTACACATATAATATTGATAATAATGTTATCATGTAATATAATACTAATACAATATAATTATTTTATATTTCATATTACATGTAATATTAGTAATAATGTTACAGTACAGTGGTATAGTACAATATAGTAATATATAATACTAACATTGTGCTGTGCTAATATTATAATATATTGTATAAACATATAACAATGATAATATTATAATGTAATACAATATAATACTAATAATAATACAATATAATAATTACATATTTTATATTACATGTAATATTACTAATAATATTATAGTATAGTGGTATAGTACAATATAGTAATATATAATACTAATATTGTGCTGTGCTAGTAATGTAATATATTGTATACACATAGAATATTGATAATACTATAATATAATACAACATAATACTAATAGTAATACAATATAATAATTTTATACTTCATAATACATGTGATATTACTAATAATATTACAGTAGAGTGGTATAGTAAATATAATAATATATAATACTAATATTGTGATGTTCTAGTAATGTAATATATTGTATGTACAGGTATCTTGTAAGCCGCTCTCAAGTCCCCTTCGGGGTGAGAAGGGTGGGATATAATTGTTATTATTATTATTATTATTATTAATAATAATAATAATAATAACAACAACAACAACAACAATAATAAACTGTGTTATTCCATACGATGTTGCTGTGGCAATTAAAGTGTTGTCATTGTTCGGTGTGAGACATTTTTTGGTGCAGAAGTTTGTATTAATCCCAAGATGGAAGTAGCCCATTGGAAGTACTAGTCGTCTATTATTATTATTATTATTATTATTATTATTACTACCCTGTTTTCTCTCTCTTCAAAGCAGCTCTTTTATCTTTTAAGGTGGCAATTTAAATAAGAGCCTTTCAGCGTGATTCAATTGTATTTCCCCCCCTATGTTTTGTTCATAGTGTAAGTGATCCCAACAAGAGACAGAAAACCCTCTTCTGTTTGAGAGGACTGGTGCATGGGTCTTGTGCCAATCTCCAGCCATGGCTCACCTGAGGGAATTTGCCAACCAGGTAAGCGAGAATTACGGAAACCTGGGGTCCGTGGGCCACCAGTAGTTCACAAGAACAAAAATATGGTTCGCAACCTCACCGTTACTACATAATTGCCTTGAAACCACATGGCAACAAGAGCGAATGGCCTTGTGAAACCCTTTTATAGTGCCGAGGCAACTGGGATGTTGGGAGGGGGGATGCTGACTAAAGATTTATACTACCACATCAGCTCTAGATTATTAAATATGGTTTTCTGCAGGAGAGCAGAGGACGACTACTGGATAGCATGTGTTTTATATCAGAAACTTGAGCCAATGTGGTTTATCCAATGCAGTTTTCTGAATCAGCACGCCAAATAACCAAACCGAATCTAAAGTTGACCAAAAACCAATTTGTAACCCTTTTGGTACTAATGTTGGAGAGTGGTCCCTGGTCAAAGTGGTCCCTAGTCAAGTGGTCCTGGTCAAAAGAGGTTGGGAACCACTGATATAAGCACGTTAACAGAAGCACCCAATTGAGTTCAATGCACAAGAGCTTGGCCAACATGTGTGCGGACTGTGTCCATCTCCCATTTAAGCCATTGTACTTGAAGCTAATACATTCTCCAGATAATGCCATCTTTGGATTACCTCTTTTAAAACTGGAATTGTGCAGATGTCATCCCCCTCTTGCCATCACTGTAGTGTGTTTACTTTATAAGCGCACAGTGCTTGAGGACCTTGCAGAAAACAGCAGCTTCCGACTTGACTTCCTTGCATTCTTTCATTTTGGTAGCCTTTCAGGGCCCTTCCAGACAGGCTCTATATCCCAGGTATCATAGACTCATAGAATCATAGAATTGGAAGAGACCTCATGGGTCATCCAGTCCAACCCTCTGCCAAAAAGCAGGAAAATCGCATTCAAAGCACCCTTAATTCCAGGTTTTCTGCTTTAAACTAGATGATATGAATTCACACTGCCGGATAAACTGGTATAGACAGGAAACCTGGGATCAGATCCTAGGATATAGGGCCTGTCTGGAAGGGCCCTTAGAAGCTGGAGGAGGGCAGTATCCCTTCCTTATGATTATAGCACAGATTTATTTATTTATTTACAACATTTATATGCCGCCCTTCTCACTCCGAAGGGGACTCAGAGCGGCTTACAAGATATATATATATATATATATATATATATATATATATACACACATACATATAATACATTATACTATTAGCATAGTACAATATCAGCGTTATATATTACTATATTGTACTATACCATTATATTGTAATATTATTACTACTAATATTACATGTAATATAAACATATATTTATCAAATACCTTACACAGCACAAGTGTGTGGAGGAAAATGTATAAGCACACATGGATACATTACTATTGTGAGACTTCATATTCTTTCTGATTTATAGCAGCTCTATGGGCACACAGCCATATAACCCAGAATATCCTACAATATCTGCTTTGAACTGGGTTATCTGAGTCCACACTGCCATATATTCCAGTTCAAAGCAGACTACCCACAAAAGATTACTACTACCACAGCTGTGTGGAAGGGCCTAAGATGAACCTATCATAGGGTTTTCTTGGTAGGATATGTTCAAAGGAGGTTTGTCCTTGACTTCATCTGAAGCTGAGAGAATGTGACTTGTCCAAAGTCATCCACAATGAGTTTTCATGGCCAAGTGTAGATTTGCAATCTGGCCTCTGAGGTTCCATCTACATTGCCATATAATCCAGTTTCTCAGTCTGGATTATCTTCTTTGAACTGGATTATATGGCGGTGTAGCCTGAGAGTCCTAGTCCTACACTTAAACCACTTCCTAAAAATCATGAAGAAAATAGAAGCAAGTGTGGAAAAAATTGACCTTTCTTCAGTGCAACGAACCATGATACAGAAGAAGTCCAGGGAATAGTTGATCTTCCTGTCATAATTACGTTTATAGTGTGCTTTTGATAGTCTGCTACTATGGCCTCATCTACACTGCCATATAGTGCAGTTTCACTCTGCATTATAGAATCAGTGTATGAGTCTACATCAGGGGTCCTCAAACTTTTTAAACAGAGGGCCAGGTCACAGTTCCTCAAACTGTTGGAGGGCCAGATTATAATTTGAAAAAAACATGAATGAATTCCTATGCATACAGCACATATCTTATTTGTAGTGCAAAAAAACACTTTAAAACAATACAATAATTAAAGTGAAGAACAATTTAAACAAATATAAACTTATTAGTATTTCAATGGGAAGTGTGGGCCTGCTTTTGGCTGATGAGATAGAATTGTTGTTGTTGTGTGCTTTTCAAGTCGTTTCAGACTTAGGTTGACCCTGAGCGAGGGCCGGGTAAGTGACCTTGGAGGGCCGTATCCGGCCCCCGGGCCTTAGCTTGAGGACCCCTGGTCTACATTGACCATTCCAAACTGCATTATATGGCAGTGTAAGTGGGGCCTGAGTTGACTTTGGTCATTACTGGGTTTATTTAGCACATTATAGCTGCATCCAGTGGGGATTTAAACTCTAGTCTCCCAGTCCTAGTCCTACATTCAAACCACATATTTGACACCCTAAAAATTATGTTGAAAAGATTAGTCATTGTGGAAAAATTGAAAAAAAAATCAGTGCAGTGGACAGTGATACAAAAGAAGTCTGGGGAACAGTTGATCTTCCTGTCGTAATTAAATCAGTAAGTTGACATTGGTCAGTGCTGGGCCTCCTTTAGCACCTTATAGCTAGATCCATTTGGTTTTTAAGTTGTATTTTAACTCCACCCATATAGAGAGAGGCCGGGGGGGGGGGGGGGGAGAGCGAGAGCGAGTACACACTTTGGATAGCATAGGAAAAGGTTAACGCCTTTGTGGTGTTTGTTTTGCTGTCTGTGCCCCTGTCCAGAAGATTTCACCTCACTTTCTGTACCTGTGATCATTGGATTTTGTAAAATTTGACTTGTTGTGGAAACAAAGATTGGAGATGAAGCTTCAGTGGAGACACCTCTTCCCCATGATTACTCTTCCAGGAGTGAATTTCCCTTCTTAGTGGTACATTTCTCTCACTTCCTGTTGCCTCAGCCCTGTTCTTAATTTGGAGTTTTTTGCAAGTCGGATGTTTGTAATTTGGGAACTGCCTGTAGTTCATAAATTGGCTTAATCCAATATATTTCCTGTTAGAAGGATGGTCCTTGTGATAGCCCTGCCAGCTTCTCTTTGTTTCTTCAACCTTCCCATTTTCTGAAAATGTGTGGTTCATTATGGCTTTGAGATCTGTTGGAAAGTCACCTTCATTTATTTTTAGTGTTTTAAACATTTGGATAGTTTTGAAGCATCCCCTTGTTAAAAGATTAAATATTGTACCAGATGATTCCAGTTCTTTTGATCTGGTTTTGTCAGTTCTGTAGGTTGGCTCATTGTAATGCTTGAGCAAATCGGAATGAAGAGTTTCTCAGAGTCATAGCCTCTTTGTAGAAGAACAGGAAACCTAAATCAGTTAAGAATCAGACTTCTTTTAGCATAATAGTAGATTATAAAGGTAAAGGCTTCCCCTGACATTAAGTATAGTGGAGTCCGACTCTGGGGAGTGGTGCTCATCTCCCATTTCTAAGAGCCAGCTAGTTCTGTAGGCGTCTCCAAGGTCATGTGGCCAGCATGACTACATGGAGCGCCGTTACTTTCCCACAGAAGTGGTACCTATTGATCTATTCACATTTGCATATTTTCAAACTGCTATGTTGGCAGGAGCTGGGTCTAACAGCAGGAGCTCATCCCGGATTTGAACTGCCAATCTTTCCATTAGTGAGCTCAGCAACTCAGTTTACCAGGGAGGCAATAGTTGATGAACATTCCTCAATTTCAGGTTGAACTGAACTGAGGATGTCTCAAAAATGAACATGGCAGGCAATTTCAGGTTACAAGCTCCAAAGATGTTTACTAATGGCTTTTATATTTACATATGCTTGGAGAGCCAATATCCTAACCAGCGAAAAACTAGTAGATATGTGTCAGTTCAAGGAGAAAAAAAAATTGTGCTGCAGTTGTGTTCCCACTGAGAATTTAATGAATATAATTTTAGAGTTTCTCTTTTAGAAGTTTATGTTTGTGAGAGATTGGAATTATTTCATTAAAATCAGCTAGAAATCTGATAAAGTTTTAAAGAGTAAACAAAGGAAACTACGAAGTTAAGAACGAGCCAGGGATTACTATGTAGTGCTTTATTTGTTTTAATACTTACTATTTTTATTAGTTCGCTGTTTTACTCAGTCTTAGTGTTATTATGCTGTAGATTTTAAATTGTACATTATTTTTAGCATTGTTGGCCACTTTGAGTCTATTTTAAGACAGGAAAGTGGGACCACTCCTGGAATACTGTGTCCAGTTCTGGGCACCGCAGTTGAAGGGAGATGTTGACAAGGTGCAATGTGTCCAGAGGAGGGTTACTAAAATGATCAAGGGTCTAGAGAACAAGCCCTATGAGGAGCAGCTTAAAGAGCTGGGCATGTTTAGCCTGAAGAAGAGAAGGCTGAGAGAAGACATGAGGGCCGTGTATAAATATGTGAGGGGAAGTCATAGGAAGGAGGGAGCAGGCTTATTTTCTGCTGACCTGGAGACTATGATGCGGAACAATGGCTTCAAACTACAGGAAAGGAGATTCCACCTGAACATGAGGAAGAACTTCCTAACTGTTAGAGCTGTTCAGCAGTGAAACTCTCTGCCTTGGACTGTGGTGGAGGCTTCTTCTTTAAAGGCTTTTAAACAGAGGGTTGGCCATCTGTCAGGGTGCTTTGAATGCTATTTTCCTGCTTCTTGGCAGGGGGTTGGACTAGATGGCCCACAAGGTCTCTTCCAACTCTATGATTCTATGATGATAATAGTAATAATCATCATCATCATCATAATAGGTAAAAATACTTCATTCTTAACTCACCTTGAAGAAGGAGAATCATGGCTTTGAAGGAGTGTTGTGAATCTCAGAAAAGGTTAGCATTATATTTTTGCAGGCTGTGTACTTGCCTTTCCATTTTAATTGACTCACATAGCTAACTTGGTGGAAGGGTTTTCTGTCCAGTCCTATAAAAGGCAAGGAAGCGGACAGTTATTCACATATAGTAAAAGAATGGGTCCATTTGGATTCAGTTCCTGGGATGAACAGTATTGATCTATGTCAATCTTGGGAACCTTGCATGTTTCTTTATTCTCAGGAGTAGAATTGAATCGTGAATAATAGAATTTGAAAGCTTCATTTTTGCATGAAATATTATTTTAATTTTAACTACCCCACTGCATAATGTGTCCTTCTGTTTTTCTTTTTGCCACCATAGGGTTTGTAGTAAGGGTGAGGGGTCAGCAATAACCCGGATTTTAGAAGGAACCTAAAAGCATCATTTTTCAGGAACGAGGTGTTGAGAAACTGAGACAGAAGTGTTGAAACCATTGCTGAACAGATTCTTTTTAAAGGCTCTTCTCAGATCAAGAAATGTTCTCAATTTGCAGGACTCTAGACTGCGTCAATAGGAGTATAGTGTCTAAATCAAGGAAAGTCATAGTTCTGCTCTATTCTGCTTTGGTCTGACCTCACCTGGAATAACACTTTGTCCAGTTCTGAGCACCGCAATTCAGGAAGGATATGGATAAGTTGGAACATATCCAGAGAAAAGCGGCCCAAATGTTCAAAGGTCTGGACACCACGTCTTATGAGGAGTGGCTTAGGGAGCTGGGTATATTTAGCCTGGAGAAAAGGCATCTGAGAGGGGACATTAGAGCCAAGTTTAAACATTTGAAAAGATGTCGCAATGATGAGGGAGCAAGCTTGTTTTCTGCCACCATAGAGATGAAGGCACAAAGCAAAGGACTCATGAAGCAGGAAAAGAGATTCCACCAGAATATTAGAAAGAACTTTGTGATGGTAAGAGCTGTTCAACAGTGGAATATGTTGCCTTGGAGTGTGGTGGAGTCTCCTTCTCAGAAGGAGGATGGAGAGGAGCAAGCACTTTATGGCGCTACGGTTAGCACGGTTGCTATGGCCTATACTTTAATTATCATTGACGTTAGACACCTCTTAAATTCTAGTAGTTTACTGTTTTAAGGTACATGTTTCTGTGCAATTATGTTTTTTTTTAGTGTAAATATGTTTTATTTATGTATTTGTACTTTTTATTATGTCAACTTGAATTCTTTTCTGATAATAAGTTTATTAACATTTATGTTTATTTTTTATTATTGTTTGATTTTTAGCATGGCATTGAATATTTGCCTGTTTTATATGTATGTAGACTGCCCTGAGTCCCTACGGGGAGAGAGGACGGTCTAGAAATAAAGCATTATTATCATTATTATTATTATTATTATTAGGTAAAACAGTGGTTCTCAACCTGTGGGTCCCCAGGTTGAGAACCACTGGGAGCCTACAACTCCCAGAAATCCCAGCCAGTTTACCAGCTGTTGGGATTTCTGGGAGTTGAAGGCCAAAACATCTGGGAACCCACAGGTTGAGAATCGCTGACATAGAGGCTGGATGGCCATCTGTCTGGAGGGCTTAGATTGTGCTTTCCTCTATGGCAGAATGGAGTTGGACTGGATGGATCTCTTCAAACTCTTAAGATTCTATGGTTATAAATTGGTATCAAGTTCTAGCCCTTTGTCTATATTATTATTATTATTTCAAACACAACAAGATTAGTACCCAGCAAACAAGATCATTATGCTGGTTGTTGTATTGGATGATGATGATGATGATGATGATGATGATGATTATTATTATTATTATTATTTCTCCTTGAGGGGACTCAAGGTGGCTAACACTCACAATACCCTCCTTTTTTTCTGTCAACTTTTCTTTCATAATATCCTTGGATTCTGCTGTTTTCTCAATAATGTAAGGAAGTTGGCTCTTTTTCCTCCCCTAATTTTGTGTTTTTGTTTCTTCACCCTTGTTCTTTCGCCACTCTCGCTCTGGCATGGATTTGTTGATGGGTCTTTGGTTGTCTGGGTGCTTCTGTAGAGATGTGGGGACATTTTTATTTGCCCTCTTCTTTTTTTAGAGAAAGAGAGAACTGTATCGAAGGGCACATCTACTCTGTAGCATTAATGCAGTTTGAGGCTACTGTAACTGCCATGGCTCAATGCTACGGAAGTGTCGGATTTGTAGTTTGGTGAGGCTCTGGCACTCTTTGGCAGAGAAGGCTAAAGACATTGCAAAACCACAACCCCCATGATTCAATATTATTGAGCTATGACAGTTAAAGTGGTGTCAAACTGCATTAATTTTACAATATAGCAGCACCCACAGTGTATCAGTAGGCACAAATAGTCCTTACGTCATTGTAGGAGAGGCTGTTTATCTAGTGTACCATGTCCAAATGTTTCTTAATGGTAACTTATCAGTTTAATTATTCACAACAAGAGACTTTTTCTTTGCCCGGGATTCAAATCTCACGTAGATCAGGAACCAAAATAGGTGCGGCTATGATTGATGCTTTTACGGTTGAGTTTATACCGTAGCTTTTCACAGTCGTGCACATGCCAGGTGCGGGAAATTTATATATACAGGGGTGTGTGTATAATAATCTGTGCTCTTCCCTCTCTCTCCAAAAGTACTGTTGCAACAAGAGTATAAATTATTGAGAAAGCTAATTTGCATACTTTGGTGTCATTCTGCTCTAAATTGTGTTCTTTTTGATCAAATGAGCTCATGGGTGTGATTCGCAGCAGATTATCTTGGTGGTAAGACAGTGAAGAGAAATGTTGGGTGGATGTGAAAGCCTCTCCTTGCCGCTGCAATGTTCTCACTCCTACTGCTGTTCTCCTGGGCCCTTTGGCAAATCTAGGCGATGCAACTCAAAAGCTACTATATTTCTTCAATTTTAAGACACATTTTTTTCTTATATAAGCATATCTAAAAATGAGGTAGGTATTAGAATTGCAGGTGTATCTCATGTGCTTTTTGTTATTGGTGGTGGGACTGAAAATAGGGTGCGTCTTACAGTTGAAGAAATATTAGTATCAGTAAAGCAATGGTTCCCAGCCTGTGGTCCGTGTACCACCAGTGGTCCCCAAGAACTAAAATATGGTTTGCAGCCTCACCGTTACTACACCGTTGCAACAAGAGCAACTGGTCTTGCAAAACCCTCTTATAGTGCCGAGGCGTATTAAATCTGGTTTTCTGTGAGCGAGCAGATGGCAACTACTGGATGGCATATGTTCTGTATCAGAAACTAGAGCTGATGTGGTCTATCCAATGCAATTTTCTGAATCAACACCCTAAATAACCAAACCAAATGTAAAGTTGACCAAAAACTGATTCATAACCCTTTTGGTACTAATGTTGGAGAGTGGTCCCTGGTCAAGTGGTCCCTAGTAAAAAAAAAAAAGTTGGGAACCACTGCACTAAAGGATAATGCTTTTCCAATTCTCATAGTTAGGCAGGCTGGAGCACCTGCCTCTTCTGTCAATGACTGAGCAGCCAAGGGTTCCTCTGCACTGTAGAATTAATTCACCTTGAGGCCAAATTGATTCAATGCTCTGGAATCCTGGGAGTTGTAGTTTGGTGAGATACCAGCTTTCTTAGGCTTAGATTATAGGGACCTTGCAAAACTAGAACTCTCATGTACCCATAGCATCAAGCCCATGCAGTTAAAGTGGATAGGTATCAAACATCGTTAATTCTTCAGTGTAGATCAGGCATGGGCAAACTTTGGCCCTCCAAAAGGCTGTTAGGAATTGTGGGAGTTGAGGCCCAAAACACCTGGAGGGCCGAAGTTTGTCCATGCCTGATGTAGATGTACTGTATGAATGTAATCAACCTGCATGTCTGAGTTCTAAAAATGAGAAATCTCCCTTTTAGCATCTGAAAGCTGATGTTCCAAAACATAATGGGTTTTGCTGAAGTTCAGAGCTTTTTGTTATAGGATGTGCAAATAGCCATACATGTTTCTTTCTCTCCTTCCCTTCAGTGACCAATTGTAATTGGTTCAGTGTTAAACACTGGTGATTTCCTGGAAACCTTTGCTCTGGTAAACTCTGTTCAAAAGTGCTAGTCAAGCCAAATTGTCACAACAACTGATCATTCCTTCAAATAAATATAATGGTGGAATGACAGGTAAATTCGATCTTGTTGTAAAAGTAAAGTTGCGGTAAATGTAAATGTTTGGTAGTTCCAGGATGGAAATTGTATTTTTGGAAATTGCATCTTCTTAGTTTATAGAATGGGCTTCAAGTTTAAGCGGAAAGTATATATAAAAATGCAAGAAAGAAAGTGTGTCACGTTCTCAAAAGAAGACTTTGTGTCTTGTGTGGTGGAGCCTACTCTATCCTTGAACCTGTGTTACTACATTGGAAGAGAGACCACATTTCAAGGAGGTCTTAAGTGTGTGATTCTCATGGAAGTGGATCTGTGAGTTTGCAACTGAATTGTAATTTCCCCCAGAAATTAACCCAAATCTTCCCTGTTGCACAAACATTGAATAAAATGGCAAGCCGTTTGAATATTTCCATAGTTAAGAGACATCGTTAAAACTGGTGTCATGTTTGTATGAGAATCAGCTTAGGGTCGACCTACAGAAGTACTACTAACCATGCTCGTCCTACAGCTCTAATTCTGTAGATCAACCCTAAACTGAATCAGAGGAATGGGCCGATCATCTGATTCAGCAGGCCGCTTCTGAGATTGTGAATTTCCACACTAACATAACACAACTGGTATTCAAAGTGTCTTACCTCTGAACATGGTGAGTTACTCACGACTAATAACTGATTGTAACACGATTTTTGTTTCTGGGTTATAAATGTCATTGTCTAATTGGTTCTATTATAAAACATGGAAAAAGTTTATTAAACTGCAAAAACATGTTTTTGCGGGACATCCTGCAGCACATTTTGCTATAGTTTTTCAATTAATATCTCATAGAATCTCAACCAGTTCAACAAAAACGAAGTTTGTGGAGTATAACAACTACTTTAAAAGTAAGAACAGAACAATTAAACAGGAAGTAACATTTTCAAACCATGAATAGATTTTTAAAAATTTATTACATAGTGCAATGTTCCAAAACTCCTGTCTAATCTGGCTTGATGAAGGACTGTCATCATCTCAAGCAAATTGCATACATCCATCCATACTTTATTGGAAGACACACTTTGCCAAGTCTCTTTTGTGCACTTACTCTGTGTAGGACCATTCCACCCACCAAAATTTTGGCCTACAACTCCCATAAGCCTGGTCAATTTGGAGTTACGGTTTTAAACATCTGGAAAGGCAAAGACTCTACCCCTCCTTTGTGCTGAGTTTACTTCAACAGTTGTGTGCTTTTGGGGATTATTAAATAATAAGGTAGCTTTTGCATTCTGTAAGTCATTGAAACACTTGTATTGCTATGGAAAGCATTGAGGATTAAATGAAATTTAAATGAAATTTTCCTTTCCACCTTTGTTCCCAATGTACATTTTCCTGCTGATCCAGCACTCTCGGGTTGATCCAGAGGAACTCTTCACCAAGTTGGAAAGGATCGGTAAAGGGTCTTTTGGAGAGGTGTACAAAGGAATTGATAACCGCACCAAGGAGGTGGTAGCGATCAAGATCATAGACCTTGAGGAGGCTGAAGATGAGATTGAGGACATCCAGCAAGAGATAACGGTGCTTAGCCAGTGCGACAGCCCCTATATCACACGCTACTATGGTTCCTACTTGAAGGTAAGGAAAGCTCCAAAGGAAGCCTGGATGGCATGCTCAGGTTGCAATTGATGTACCAAAATGGAAAAATGTGGAATTTGCCACATGATTGCTTTCTTGTTTTAGTTTAGCATGTGAGTTTTTCATGGAAAGCATGTTTAGGGATGAAAGTGGAAAAGAAGCAAATTTATGGTTTTTGTTCACTTTGAGGACCTTCCTACACTCCTCATCAGGAATTTTATCGACTTCTTCTCATGCATATTGTGGATTCGGAGTGGTTGGTTCAGTTTGGCCAATCAGATTTGTTCGGCTTGATTGGATGGCTGTAATGGCAAGGGCCCAGCAACCAGCAATGAACTGATCCTGGATCATGATTTTAAACTGGCAATTCTAATGTTTTTCTAATTTTTGGTGTATTTATAATTGTTTTAATTGTTAAATTGTCAGTTAATTGTTAGTACTATGTTCGGCATCTAATGGTTGCCTTCTGTAAGCCACTCCCTCGGGGGTGAGTCCTCCCTCGGGGGTGAGAAGGATGTGGTATAAATGCTTGAAATAAATAAAAAAAATAAAAAGACCAATGAAAGGCCTGTTTTCAAATATGAAAGAGCAATAAAGCCCGTCTGCTCACTGGAGGGAAGGATATTAGAGGTAAAGATGAAGTACTTTGGCCACATAATGAGGAGGCAGGAAAGCTTGGAGAAGACAACAATGCTGAGGAAAATGGAAGGAAAAAGGAAGAGAGGCCGACCAAGGGCAAGATGGATGGATGGTATCCTTTAAGTGACTGGCTTGACTTTGAAGGAGCTGGGGGTGGCCACAGCCGACAGGGAGCTCTGGCGTGGGCTGGTCCATGAGGTCACAAAGAGTCAGAAGCGATTGAACGAATAAACAATAGAATTAATAAATCTGTGGTATTTTACCCTCATAAAACTGAAAATATTTTCTAAAGGCTTAGATGGGAACAGTTGGCGTCAATGTGGTCTTACCACCCACAGTATGTGACACCCATAAGTAGTTCATTTCTGGAATTTGGTACTCGCACTACAATCAGTAAAATTACATCACAAACCATTTCTTTATCACCAGTGTTAGAATCTCTATTTCCTTTCTATCATACAAATGAGTTTCTGTTTCATAAAGAATTTATTATATGTTTTGGCAGGACATTGAGATATTGCATATAATTGGAAAGGCCTTTTTGCTTTGTCATTTTTGCAGTCATTAGGTAGAGTCTGAAATGTCATGTTGATGAAAAAATGTACTGAAAAAAGTAAGTTATTAAAGATAATCAGACCTTTTAATAATACATTCTAAGAGATTCAGTTCCAATTTATCAATTATATAAAGAAAAGGTTCAACCTTCTTGCTCCCCCTTACATGTTGATTTTTGGAAAGATATATTATTATTGTTGTCCTATGAGTTGTCCATTTCTTATTTGAATAGTCTGGAAATAGCAGTTCAGTATTCCTCAATGTGCTGGATCTGGGATGCATTCTTTGTTGGTTATATTTCAGTAAAGATTTTCATTAAAACAACTAATGTCATATCTCTTTGTCCAACTTACAGGGCACCAAACTCTGGATAATCATGGAGTACTTGGGAGGAGGCTCAGCACTGGATCTAGTACGTACTGTCGGCCCTTCATATTTGTGGGTTACGCATTTTCAGATTTTATTATTTGCGGATTGCTGTATTTGCTGTTGTCCACATTGCTGTCTTACACCATATTTAACAGAGATCTCAATGTCGAGTTCACAGGGTGACTGGGTCTGTCCATGGGGACACTTCCTCATGTGGATGGAAGGGAGAAAGGGATGGGGCAGTGCATAAGTGTGCATTCACTCACATGGGGGAAGGAGATGGGAGGGGAGGAGGACACACGCACTCATTGTCTTGCACAGGTAGAAAGTGGGAAGGGAGTTGGATGAGGAGGAAATACAGGCATGTTTGCTCACTCGTAGAGGCGAGAAGTAGAGGAATTGGGACAGAGGGAGAAATTGTGCATTGGCTCACTCTCGTGTGCAAGGGAGAAATGTGCACTGGGATTGTGGCGCAGCTGGCTGAGTGTCAGCTGCATTAAGATCACTCTGACCAAAAGGTCATGAGTTCGAAGCCAGCCCGGGCTGGAGTGGGTGTCCAGCCATTGTGTAGCCCATTGTCGACCTTTGCAACCCGAAAGACAGTTGCATCTGTCAAGTAGGAAAATAAGGTACCACCTTGTGTGGGAGGTTAAATTTAACTAATTTATGAGGCCATAAAGAAAAAAGACTCCGGGGAATGTGGAATGCGGAAGAACTTCATCGGTGTCGTTGATGGATGATGAAAAGCAGCAGCTCCCCTGGCGGCCAGAAAAAAAGTTAAATAGCCTCAGTGTATTTGTCTGTTAAATGTTATTTGTCAAACTGGCATTGAATGTTTGCCATATATGTGTTTACTGTAATCCGCCCTGAGTCCCCTGCGGGGTGAGAAGGGCGGAATATAAGAACTGTAAATAATAAATAAATAAATAAATAAATAAATAAATGTAAAGGGGATAGAATGGGAGGAGGGTGCATGTGTGTTTTCTCACTTGCATGGATGGAAGAAAAGAAGGAGATGGGACAGGAGGGGGGAGTGCATGACTATTTTCTCACTTGGACAGGCAGGAGATGTGGAGGGATGGGTTAGGAAGAGGGAGGGTGCATGCATTGGGTCTCACACTCTATTCTTCCACCCCCTTGTTCCATCTTCTTGTTCCTGAATAAGTAGGCGAGCAATGTAACACACATGCAACCAGGCCCATCTACCCTACAAGCATGGGTACTTTTTGTATGTGTGAAATATGGTTGCGGAGGGGAGAGGTATCTAGAGCAGGGACAGGCAAACTCTGTCCCTCTAGATAGGGTGTTAGGAATTCTGGGAGTTGGTCCAAAATACCTGGAGGGATAAAGTTTGTCTGTACCTGCTCTAAAGTTATTCATGGCGTTTCCACTTTCCGGGACGTCCTGTACCCCTAACCCCCATAAATGTGGAGAGCTGACTGTAGCTCTTTTCCTTTCTGATACACGCAGTCCTCAAGTTACAAACATCTGACTTAAATATGATTCCTAGTTACAAACAGGGTGAGACAACACGAAGTGAAAGGAAATCTACCCCTAGGAAGCAACATTCACTTTTGTAAGTTATCACGAGGAAAAAGTGTCTCCACTGAAGCTTTACCACCAATCCTTGTTTCAATAACAGCACAAAATTTCCAAAATCCAATAGTCACAGGGACAGAAAATGAGGTAAAATCTTCTGAACAGGGGCACAGAAAGCAAAACAGACACCACAGGAGTATTAACCCTTCCCTATGTTATCCAAAGCTCTTATATTTATATACATATACATGTATGTGTGTGTGTGTGTGGCTGGAGTTACACTTAAAAAATCTACCTGTTCTGATTTACATACAAATTCAACTTAAGAACAAACCTACAGAACCTATGTTGTTTGTAACCTGTGGATTGCCTGTACTGTGTTGACTTTCACCTTATTTATTTTTATTTATCGTGTCAGGAGCAACCAGACATTTGTATTGCATTTTTAACAAAACAAACAAACAGACAAAACACAATGTTTTCAAGCTTGGTAGTTGATTAAATGTCCTTTGACCAGTATCTGGCCACTTGGAGTGCCTCTGGTGTTGCTGCAAGAAGGTCCTCCATTGTGCATGTAGCAGGGCTCAGGTTGCATTGCAGCAGGTGGTCAGTGGTTTGCTCTTCTCCACACTCGCATGTTGTGGATTCCACTTTGTAGCTCCATTTCTTAAGATTAGCTCTGCATCTCGTGGTGCCAGAACACAGTCTGTTCATCGCCTTCCAAGTCGCCCAGTTTTCTGTGTGCCCAGGGGGGAGTCTCTCATTTGGTATCAGCCATTGATTGAGGTTCTGGGTTTGAGCCTGCCACTTTTGGACTCACTTGCTGGGGTGTTCCAGTGACTTTCAGCTTATAACATAGAATTGAAGTGAAGGCAGTCTTGGATCTATAAAGCATAATATTAAGTCCTAGTATGGAACTTCCATCTCAGACAGATACTTCATACCGTTAATCAAAATACAGCTTTTTCTAATTTGGTTATAAAGAAACATTTTAGTGTTGTTTAGCAAATCAAGCCCAGTTGGAAGTTCATACATGTGGTATTGACTGCTATTGCATTCTTCTTTCTCTTCTCTTTTTCTTCCGCCCCACCAATTAATGATTATTTTACACATCCAGATGAAAGCGTTATTAAGCAGGAGAAAGAGATTATACTGTGTTTTGAGAATAGTTTTCATTTCCAGTGTCCGCTCAGCCATCCTTAAGCCATCTTTCGTTCTACCTTTTCTTGCAGCTCAAGCCTGGTCCCTTAGAAGAGACCTACATTGCCACCATCCTGCGAGAAATTCTCAAGGGTTTGGACTACCTTCATTGTGAGAGGAAAATCCACCGAGACATCAAAGGTCAGGCTCACAAAACACACCCCTCTCTTCCTTTCCTGGCAGATCTCCCATCAGACCCGTGAGAGCATGATTGCTGTTTGCTTTGCAGCAATATTCTCAGGAAAAACAAATCTAGTGGAGACATCTGCATTTGTGCGAGTTTGAAGTCTGCTTTTTGGTGCAAATTTCTTCACCTAACAGTCAGAAAAATACTTAGGGCTTTTTTTTTAACAAGACAAGTTTCATGATTATGAAAGGAGGAAAACTGGTGTCTGCAACAGAGATGGGGACAAGAGGAAATCTGGCTTCCAGTTGCCAGATAAGAGAATGAGATGTCATAATCCTGAAGAAATCCCAGGCCTGCTTGCCTGGGATGAATATTTGCTCAAATTGTGAAATCTGTAGGGGTGCTTGAGCCAGTAGTGGAATAATGTATGTATGTTACTTGAAATAAGCATGATTGCAATTGTGGTTACACTTGCAAATCTGTTAACTGCATGCCATTTCTTGTTTATTCAATTTATATCCTGCATTTCTTCTAAAATAGGGATTTATGTTTAGCTTCATAGAAGGAGGTGCTTCAATGAGCAAACTTCAAGTAATCATTTTAAAATATGCTTGGACCTGTATTTCATCAATATGTAAGCATGCTTCTGATAGGTCCTATGATAGGGTTTCTGTGAGTTTTCTAGGCTGTATGGCTATGTTCCAGAAGCATTCTCTCCTGGCATTTCACCCACATCTGTGGCAGGCATCCTCAGAGGTTGTGAGGTGTGTTGGAAACTAGGCAATTGGAGTTTATATATCTGTGGAATGTCCAGGGTGGGAGAAAGAACTCTTGTCTGTTGGAGGCAAATGTGAATGTTGCAATTGGCCACCTTGATTAGCATTTGATGCCTTGCAGCTTCAAAGCCTGGCTGATTGCTGCCTGGGGATCTTTTGTTGGGAGGTGTTACCTGTCCCTGATTGTTTCTAGTCTGGAATTCCCGTGTTTTCTGAGTGTTGCTCTTTATTTACTGTTTTAGAGCTTTTTAAATACTGGTAGCCAGATTTAGTTCATTTTCATGGTTTCTTTCTTTCTGTTGAAATTGTCCACTTGCTTGTGGATTTCAATGGCTTCTCTGTGTAGTCTGACATGGTGGTTGTGAGAGTGGTCCAGCATTTCTGTGTTCATAAATAATATGCTGTGTCCAGGTTGGTTCATCAGGTGCTCTGCTATGGCTGACTTCTCTGGTTGAATTAATCTGCAGTGCCTTCCATGTTCCTTGATATATATTTGGGCAATACTGTATTTGGTCAGCTCTATGTAGACTTGTCCACAGCTGCATGGTATATGGTAGACTCCTGCAGAGGTGAGAGGATCCCTCTTGTCCTTTGCTGAATGTAGTATTCGTTGGATTTTCTTAGTGGGTCTGTGGATAGTTTGTATGTTGTGTTTCCTCATCAGCTTCACTGTGTAGTCAGTGGTTCCCTTTATGTATGGCAAGAACACTTTTCCTTTGGGTGGATCTTTGTCTTTCCTCACGTGGCTTGTTCTTGGCCTTGCAGCTCTTCCGATGTCTGTGGTGGAGTATCCATTTGCCTGTAAAGCCCATTTTAGGTGGTTCAGTTCACCTTGGAGGAGGTGGAGTTCACAGATTCTTTTTGCACAGTTTGCCAGGGCTTTAATTTGGCTTCTTTTCTTTTTACTTGAAGGATGATTGGAGTATTAATGTAGGTATCTATCTTTGTGAGTAGGTTTTCTGTAAACCATGTGGCCCAATTGTTGATTGGGTTTGCGGATGACTAGGACATCTAGAAATTGCAGTTTTCCTTCATTTTCTTTTTCCATGGTGATCAAGACAAAGAACACGCCACGAGAGGAAAGACGAAGCTCCACCCAGAGGAAAAGTGTTTTTAATACATCAAGGGCACCACTGACCGCATAGGGAAGCTGATGAAGAAATACAACCTACAAACAGACCCATATAGCCTGGAAAACTCGCAGCAATCCAGTGAATGCCTTTGACAACATATATCCTAAGATATGTGACTTTTTTAGGTCCTGAAGTAAAATAAGATTCACAGTCACTATCTCCCAATGCTTGCAGTGCCATTTCCAAGATGATATAGAAAACGAGCCAAGTAAAGCAGGAGAGGAAACTGAAAATGGCAGAGGAGGGGGGCTAAATAAGATGCAGTGCCTCAGGCAAGAAAGCAGTGTAATGCTATTGTTCTATTTCTGAAGTTAAAAGGCAGAAGTGAGCAACAAGTGGTCCAGGAGTCATGTGTGGCCAGGTCATCTTCCATCTTGTGTTCTGTTTGAGGGTTCCTTGCTACTGAAAGAATCACAGAATCGTACAGTTGGAAGAGACTACAACCCTATTTTGCCATACAGAAACACAATCAAAGCACCCCTGACAGATGGCCATCCAGCTTCTCTGTAAAAGCCTCCAAGGAAGGAGACTCCATCACCTTCCAAAGCTGAGTGTTCCACTGTCAAACAGCTCTTACTGTCAGGAAGTTCTTCCTTATGTTAGATGGAGTCTCTTTTCCATGAATGATTGCAAACGAGATACATTGGGTGTGGGCTCTTTGCTTTAGAGCTAAAATGTCACTTGTCAAGAGTAAAGGTCACTTTTTTGTCGTCTTGTGTGCCTAATTGATTCAACGGTATCTTATGCTTTTCCTTCTATAAACAGCAGCCAACGTACTACTTTCAGAACAAGGAGACGTGAAGCTAGCTGATTTTGGTGTGGCTGGCCAACTGACAGACACTCAGATCAAGAGAAACACTTTTGTTGGGACCCCTTTTTGGATGGCGCCCGAAGTCATCAAGCAATCAGCCTATGACTTCAAGGTGAGCTAAGAGGAGGCCAAAGCGTAACAACCGTCAGTTCATGGCTTAGAATGCAAGGCATGTTTTCCAAGCTGTGATTGCACTTTTACAAACAAGCAAAGGAGCAGGTAGATAGCATAGTGGGCAGGCATCCGCACATAATTGCTTTGCTGGGAATGTGTGTATAATGAGTTCATGATTAAAAGAGAGAGAGAATGAACTGAATGTATCCCTTTAATCCTTTCTGCAACTAGCCCCCTTCCAATGATACCCAGGAGAGAATGGGCACCTCAGGATGAAAAACACTCCTCTTCCCACCTTGCTGAGATTATTCACAATTTGTGGATCAAAATTTTACCTACACTCACTACAGAAGAAGGGCACCTTCTTGTTAATTTAGTTTTGTAAAAAAAAACTAGTCTGAATGTTTTTTGCCACATTAATTTGGTCAACTACAGATCTAGTCATTGATTTTTATGAGACTTCATGCAAGAAACTGCCAGGAACAGGATAGTTAAGATCTTCCACTTCTGACTTACAGACATACACTTTTCTTTAATATCTTATTGATATGTTGACAGAATATCACTGTTGGAAGATGGAGAACACAAAACTTTTTCTGTAGGCTGCAAGATTTCAGTCTAACGCTGCATCTGCATTGCCATGAAAAATTGAGATTATTTGCTTTGAACTGGATTATATGGCAGTGCATACTCATATAATCTAGTTCAAAGCAGATAATGTGGATTGCCTGCTTTGATAATATGGATTATATGGTAGTGTACATCCAGCCTTATATGGCAGTGTAGACAATAATAATAATAATAATAATAATATAATAATAACTTTATTTTTATACCCTGCCAACCATCTCCCCTAGGGGACTCGGGGCAGTTTACAAGGGACACGCTCAAAATTACAATTAAAACACACATGTAAAACACTTAACCAATTAAAACATCAGATAAAAACAAATAACAGCACAATTGAAAGCTATATAAAATAATACGGCTGAAAGAAACATAGCTGAGGTATAAATTCAATGAGTGCAATACATCTTTACAGGAGAGCAGGAAAGTGCAACAATACAGTAAACTGGGCAGGAAATACTGTGTAGATCCATCTTTGATAATCTGGATTATGTGGCAGTGTAGATCCAGCCTAAGAGCCAGCAAGGCCTGCTTAAAAGAGTTTGAATGTGTGGAATTACTCTCCATTCCTTCTTGTAATTTTCTCATTTTATGATCCAACAATTCAAAGTTGCCATTTTTAAAAGTAAATTTTGGCTCAGCAAAGATGCTTTGTGCCAAACCACACATCTTTGTGATCTTGTGAATGTGTCCATCATAAATTATTTCTCATTCTAAGTAATTTTCATTTAGACAAAGATCAGAGAGGTGGCAATATTGGTGATCGCATGTTTGTCATTCACTTGCTCATAGAAGTTGGACAAATTAGGAAGCAGGCTGACTGAGTGATTTATCTTTTTTTCTCTCATTATGAACTGAGATGAAAACTGAAGTTAGTGGCCCTGTGTAGGATCAAGACAATGCGTTCTGAGTGTATTCTTTTTCCTTCTGTTTCCAGGCAGATATTTGGTCCCTTGGCATTACCGCTATTGAACTGGCAAAAGGAGAGCCTCCGAATTCCGACCTGCATCCTATGAGAGTTCTCTTCCTGATTCCCAAAAACAACCCTCCAACTTTAGAGGGACACCACAGTAAGCCCTTTAAGGAATTTGTGGAGGCCTGCCTTAACAAGGACCCCCGATTTGTAAGTGGCGTTCTTGTTTCTCCTTATAAATATGGGAGCCCTGAGTGTTGGCTCAAAGAGACCTCCTGAAGGTTACATTATTTAGCAACTGCCAGGTTAAGAAGCCTTAATGTTTTGTCTTAGTGGAGTTGAACCAAGGAGCGGCCAAAGCAGGCCGGTTTCGTTTCCAACATGAGAAGTCTCCCCATAAGAGAGGCTTTGGGGAGTCCACAAGCAAACCATGTCTTGTCTCCTCTGCTTCACAGAGGCCCACTGCAAAGGAACTGCTAAAGCACAAATTTATTACGCGTTACACCAAAAAAACATCATTTCTCATGGAGCTCATTGATCGGTACAAGCGCTGGAAGTCAGAGGGGCACGGTGAGGATTCCAGCTCCGATGACTCCGACATGTATGTATTTCCCTCATTTGTATTTTCTTCTCTAACCATCACCCCCCCCCCCCCCCTATAACAACTCTTATTTGGGTTGCTGTTGAGGAATATCTGCTTATTCTAATAATCATTTTGTGTGGTTTGTTGTAGAGGGGCAAAGTTGGAAAATATATGATTTATTGCATTATTTTTAGCAATGTTTGCCACTTGGAGTGTCTCTTAAGAGAAAAAACATCAGGCAAATAAAGTAATGATAATAATGTGTTGTTGAAGGTTTTCATGGCCAGAATCACTGGGTTGCTGTGACTTTTCTGGTCTGTATGGCCATATTCCAGAAGTATTCTCTTCTGATGTTTTGCCCACAGGGACAGTTAATACCTCTCAACAAAGGATTCCCCCAGGCAGGAAGCAGCCAGGCGTTGAAGCTGAAAGGCCTTTCAGTGCTAATCAAGGTGGTCAATTGCAACATTAACACTTGCTTCAGGCAGACAAGAGTTCTTTTCCCACTCTGGACAGATATATAAATCTCACTTGCCTAGTTTCTAACAGACTTCACCACCTTTGGGAATGCCTCCCATAGATGTGGGCAAAACTTCAGGAGAGAATGCTTCTGGAACATGGCCATACAGCCCAGAAAGCTCACAGCATCTTAATAATAATTTTACAGTTTGTTTCCATCAGAAGAAGAGAGGGAAGAAACATAGAAATTTGAGGAAGTTCCATGGAGTGAGTTGGGCATCTATTAGGGAAAATTGGCATTCTGTGTTTTGTAACATGGATAGAAAGTGGTTTGGGAACTCTATTCCGAAAGGAAATGGCAGACACTGAACTAATGGTAAGAAAGAAGGACAAAGCTAGGCCACAGTAGCAATCTAGGAATCTTTTCCCCAAATCTTGATCTGTGCATGGTTTCCTCTATTTGGATTGTCTTTGGATATGAGCCGCCTTCGTAACTCTGTTTCTAGTGATGGAGATGCAGATGAACGGGACCAAGGGCCCATGTGGACTTTCCCACCAACCATTCGCCCCAATTCACTGAACAAGTTGCACAAAGGACTGTCTCATCATGGGTCCCAAAAGGTAAGTTTGATGTTCAGAGCTATTGAGGAACAGTTCTCCAAACCACAACAGCATTTATTTGATGGCCCTGATATTATAGCAGTTGAGTGTAGCTTGTTTTGGAATGTGTGTTTGCTTTGTTTTGGTTTTGGGGTGGTTTTTGTTTTCAATTTGTTCTTTGCACTGAGCAGGCCAAGACAGACTACTGCCCTAAAGGTGACAAACTATGACTCTTGTCATCCTTGATGTGGCTAATGAAAGGTTTAACCACCAAGATCTTAAGAACTGTAAGTGCCCCACTCTTGACTTATCAATAGAGCAGGAATATAGGATTTTTTTCCCCAAAGTGTGGCAATGTGGCTTCCAATAAACTTTATACAAAGACTGAACCCCTGGCATAAATGTCACTGTTCCTGCCAGTGCTATACTTTCCCCTTAAGCTCCTCTTGAAGAGGATGAGTGCCGCTGAGAATCTGAAGCAAAAGGAGGTTTAAATGGATGTTTTCCCCATTTATTCTTTTTTCTCCTCTTTCTGCTATGGCAAGCAGTTTCATGTTACTTGCCAGTACAAAGCATTTTTGTGGTTAAAGAGAAAACAGCAGATTGACAGGGCTGCACAGGCAAACATTGACTGGCAACCTTCTTGTTTTCCTTTTCTAGCCTGCTGAACCCATCAAACGGCAGCCACGGTCTCAGTCTCTCTCTACTCTGGTTCGCCCTGTCTTTGGAGAGGTGAGGCAGTGGCAGGGTTGGACTCCCCCCCCCCCCTCTAACATCTGAAGGGATTTGTTGAGAGGTTTAAGGCATTGTGTTCAGAAGGAATGTGATCAGAAGTTTAATAGGTGATGTGTGTGTATGTGTGTGATTCCATAGTGATGTGCTTGCTCATTGTTTCCGGTGCCTTATCACTTTTGGACATAGATGGTGATACTACAGCTTCCTCTTCTTCTGTGGTGCCTCCATATGGATACATATGACTAACAAGCAGCTGTGGCTCATACCACCAACCAAATAGAAGCCAAGCTTCATGTCATGGAGCATCCATGGACAATCACCCCTCCATAGGAGCCCCTAGTAGCACAATGGATTAAACCCTTGTTCTGGCAGGACTGCTGACCGAAAGGTCAGCGGTTAGAATCCAGGGAGCAGAGTGAGCTCCCTTTTGCCAGCTCCAGCTTCTCGTGTGGTGACATGAGAGAAATCTCCCACAGGATGGTAAAACATCTGGGTGTCCCTTGGGCAACTTCCTTGCAGACGGCTAATTCTCTCACACCAGAAGCAACTTGCAGATTCTCAAGTAGCTCCTGACACACACAAAAAACCCCCTCTATGTGTGCTCCATTCACATGTGAAATGTGGGGAGAAGGCATGTCTTTGTGTTTAAACAAGAAATTCTCTTGCCATAATAATTCTCTGCATAGGAACATACTTGAATATATATATATATATATATATATATATATATATATACACACACACACACACACACACACACACACACACACACACACACTTCATTAGGCCTACTTTGGCTCTTCTTGAGTGTCCAACATTTGGAGCTAAGGATGTAAAAAAATATAGAGTATTATGTTGGATGTGTATGAATGTCAATGAATGCTTCCCAGCAAGTTTCCATAATTTCCCACTTTATGTTTCCTTATCTGTAATGTAAAGTGGAATTCTGTATTGTTCAGTGGGCTTTGCTTGTTCCTTCACTATTCTTCTAGAATGTGATGTATCAAATGTAATATGAAGTACAGTACAACCCCCTTATCCATAGGCTCAATATCGATCATTTCACTTATTCACACTCCAAAAAAATTCTTTACTGAAAGTGTGTGTGGACCCCTCCAGTGCAGTTCTATGGGATCTTTCCAACCCAAGTAGAACCAATATATAGTTAGTTATTATCTGTAGTTTGGGGGTAGCCATGAGGTCTATAGGTGTGTGTCTTTGTGTGTATCCTGATGGATATGGGAGTCATGCTGTAACTCTTTCCCAATGAGACAAGTAAAAACTAAATTAAGCAGCCGGTATGAAACGATTCATGTAATGGATTTAAGCCCGGAGGATTTGTTTGGCTACAGCCTAGACGAGACAAGAGTTCTCTGTAATTGAGCAGAACTCAGTTTCTTCCGCCAGGGGGCCTAGAATAGATCATGTTTCCTCAGAGTATTATTATTATTAAGACTTGTCCTGTTCTACATCCTGACAACGTGGGAGGTAGCCTGAGCTCAGCAAAGGGCAATTTGGCTGATCCTTGGATTACAATCCGGGCTCTGTGAGGACAGGTCAAAGTGACTTAGTTTGCACAGCGGATGGAGTCATTTTTCAGTGGAGCAAGGTTGATCAGCTTTGCATTCCCTAATGTGTGTGCCGTGTTTGCACTTCTGTGTACACAGGTTGCTCGAAATGTATGGCCCAAAGCTTCCAAATATTGCATTCTATCTTTTGCGTAAGAATAGTGATGTTAAACTTGGTTTCAAAATGTTTGACCATGGTTTTAGCCTATAAAGTAGATAATGGATGCTGAATAAGGGTGAAGCAATGTGTAAATAAGTGTTAAAATTACAAATATGACAAAAATCCCCATATGTGTCTAATCAATAGCTTCTCCAGCAATTACTTTGAATTTTACTAAGCAGTGTGCACAGATCACTTTGGTGTTTTTGTAAAGCACTATGCTGCTTCTCATGGGTTGCAATTGGAGCCGCAGGTGGCACAATGGGTTAAACCCTTGTGCCGGCAGGACTTGCTGACTGACAGGTCAACGATTTGAATCCGGGGAGAGTGTGTTGAGCTCCCTCTGTCAGCTCCAGTTCCCATGAGGGGACATGAGAGAAGCCTCACACAAGGATGGTAAAGCATCAAACATTCTAGCATCCCCTGGACAATGTCCTTGCAGATGGCCAATTCTCTCACACCTGAAGCAACTTGCAGTTTCTCAAGTCACTCTTGACACGGGGAAAAAGGGAGTAATAGCTGTTGTATCAACTCATGGAGCAACAACTGGGTATGTTAGAGAACAATCCAAATGCTTAATCTGGAAAGGTTTTCCAGGAGCCACAAGGCTAAGAGAAATGAGAGTTTACAGCCTCTTCTTAAGTGCTTGTCTCTAGAAATAAGTCTCAATAATGTCAGATAAATTGTGCTTAGCCCTGCATTCTTAGACTTTATTAGACTTGTCTCTGTTTTTGTGTTATTGTACTGCTTTATCACAGTGCCAGTTAATGCTGTTCACCTCAAGTAAAAACAGTAATTCTGTGTTAGTCCTACTTTTTTCCTGATGTTCCAAACAATTTGCTAATTAACTTCTTGGCAGCTCAAAGACAAGCATAAGCAGACTGGAGGGAATGTCGGAGCCATGGAGGAACTGGAGAACGCCTTTGGCTTAGCGGAAGAATCTTGTCCAGGAATCTCTGACAAATTAATTGCACATATGGTGGAGCGAGTGCAAAGGTAAAAGGGTTTATGTCTGCTAATTGACGAGATTTACTTTTGGAGTAGGGCGCGGCTGTAACGAAACTAGTTCTACATCTTTCCTAGTGTGTGTTCTTGTAATGCTGCTGTTTGCTTGGAGCCAATGTATAGCTGTGTATTTTGAACCTCAGGCTCTCTCTTCAAGTCATATGGTAGTAATTTTAATCCTTTAATTAGTGGATGGATGAAATAGAGAAATCTATACTGGAGACTCAAGGCAGAACCAAGGAGTAGCTGTTGATCTGGGCAATGTAATTTTAGTTAAACATGTTGTTTGATGTTTTTATAGTTGTATCTGAAAAAAATAATAGCTCTGTGCAGGCCCGTAGCCAGGATTTTGTTTTTTTTGGGGGGGGGGGGGGGCGCTGAGTTTGGTTCGGGGGGGGGGGTGAGTCTGAGTGAGAGGGTCTACCTTAGCAAACCTTTTGTATCGTTACCCCGATACCCTCATGCATATATATCGAGCATGGTGATCAGATCATGATATGAATAAACATAACAGTTTAAATAATGTACCAGTAAAGCCTTCTCGCGGACCACCATCAGAATTTGGGGGGGGGGGGGCTGAAGCCCCCCAAGCCCCGCCCCCTGGCTACATGCCTAGCTCTGTGTTCATTATGAAGCCAGCAAAATCTTCTTGCTCTCTCCCTCAGGTTCTCACACAGCAGGAACCACTTGACTTCGGCGCGCTGAAGAGTCCGCTCTTTGTCACTTGTAGGAGGAAGGGTGGCATCCCCCCCGCCCCAGCTCCATACGAACTGTGTCTTGAATCCATCACCATCTCTGCTGTTGGATGTTAACATTGTGCTATGGATTCCCAGACATTTCAGAGCCTTTGTATGTGTGTGTTTTCATGACCACCCAAGATGGGATTTGCCACACAAATGATCGTGGACTACTTTACAGACTGTTCTACGGTGTATTTCATGGAGGTTTTCAATTGTGTCCAATTTTTCTCAGGTCAGAACTTGTTTCAATAGCAAAATCCTGACTGCTGGAAAATGGAAATTCATAAGCAAACACATTCCAAAAGGGAAGTAGGACCGTGGCAATGTTTCCCTTGCTCTTGCCAGAGGTAACGTATACACGAGTAGATTGGTAAGCAAGGAAGGACTGTCCCATGCAGTGGAATGGCCAGGCTTGCTGGTGCTAATCAAGAGAACTTTGGAATGCGTTCCTCCTTAGCTAAGAGAAGATTGGGCTAGCAGTTTGCCTCCTTCTGTCCGTCTACGTGTTCCTTTTGTACAGTAGGTTTGATCGCTGCTGTACTCTGCACTGGCCGATGTTTCACTGACAACAGCTTGGAGTAGGTGTTCTCCTATCCTACCAAGGCCTTTTGCTGCTACTTTATATCTTATCACTTAGTTCAAGCATTTTTGGCAGAGCATTATGTACTTTTCAAAAACAGAGGACAACTGAATGCGTAACTGCTCCTCCTGTTTAGTGAAGGAGCAAGGGTTTACACAAAGTCTTCGTTTTGCAGAGGTTTGTGATTGTATTAAATCTGGTTTGAAATTTTCAGTTAATTGAAAAATGTGTGGTGCCAACAGCTGGGAAAAAACCTGGCTGACATTCCCCAAATATATTCCGGGGGTCTCCCCCGCCCCCAACTTTTCGTACTATTAGTGAAGTTCCTAACAGTTCTTATCTATGGTTCTGGCTCAGAATTGGTATTGTGAGGATATCAGGGTCCAACTAGTTTTTCCTCTCCAGCAGTAATATAGTAGAACCAGAGCAGTCACACATATAGAAGGTGGCCATTTTGAAGTGTCAGTTCCTAAAAGTGTAGTCATGTAATGACTAACAACCGTTTTGAGAATTGGCTCTGAGAAAAACATATGGCTATTTAATTATGGGTGAAAGGAAGACGTTTGGGCATATCTTCCATTTATAGTAAGGGGACATTAATGGCAAAGATTGTATTTGTGGTATTTATATAGTATGCTGGAATAGTAACTTTAAGAATTTTAGCTGTTTCTTCCCAGTCTAGCTAATGGATAACTGGAGAGAGCAACACAAACAGAAGGTGAAGACTCATTTTCCTTTACCTTTATCTCCAGGAATAGATGGAGATTTGGTAAAAAAAAAAAAAAAAGGAAAGCAAGAAGTTGCTGCCTTGTGCAATTCATAAAAGGTACCTGACATTATACAGTATCACCAGAACTTTCTCAAAAGGATCTCCAACAAATGGAGCAACAAAGGCTTAATTTCAAAATGAGCAATTGAAAGGGATCTGCCACTTCCAATAAAATTAACTTGTTAAGTAAAAGTATGACACTGTGCTTATTTATGCATGAATACTAGAAACACCAAAGAAAGAAAAGATTCCTCTAAGGCAGCATTTCTCAACCTGGGGATCGGGACCTCAGGGGGGGTTGCGAGGGAGGTGTCAGAGGGTTTGCCAAAGACCATCAGAAAACATATTTCTCATGGTCTTAGGAACCCCTTGGACAGAGAAAGCTGAAGATCTCTCTGCCTGTCATCTTCCTTTTTGGAAGTCCTCCCACCAAAAGCCCGCCTCCACTGTGATTGGCTAGCCTCTCAGCCAAGGAGAGGGCCGTTTCTGAGACTCCAGGCGGGGAGGGGAGAGCAGGTGTGCTCAGCGCATGGCAGCGTGATGCGCATGTGTGAGTGAGGGAGAGCGTGCGAAGTTGGAGGGAGGCTTGCACCTTCAAGGCATAGGGGTTCAGTGTGGGAAGCCCAATTCTATTGTTGTTGGAGTTCAGAATGCTCTTTGATTGTAGGTGAACTATAAATCCCAGCAACTAAAACTCCCAAATGTCAAAGTCTATTTTACCCAAACTCCACCAGTATTCACATCTGGGCATATTGAATATTCATGCCAAGTGTGGTCCAGATCTATCCTTGTTTGAGTCCACAGTGCTCTCTGGATGTAGGTGAATTCCAACTCCAAAACTCCATATCAGTGCCAACCAACCTTCCAGTATTGTCTGTTGGTCATGGGAATTATGTGTGCCAAGTTTGGTTTAATTCCCTCATTGTTGGAGTTTAGAATGCTCTTTGATTATAGGTGAACTATAAATCCCAGCAACCACAACTCCCAAATGACAAAATCAACCCCCCCAATCCCACCAGTATTCAAATTTGGCGTATTGGGTGTTTGTGCCAAATTTGGCCCAGTAAATAAAAATACATCATGCATATCAGATATTTGCATTACAATTCATAACATGAGCAAAATTACAGTTATGAAGTAGCAACAAAAATAATGTTATGGTTGGAGGTCACTACAACATGAGGAACTGTATTAAGAGATCACAGCAATAGGAAGGTTAAGAAACACTACTCTAAGGAACAGGAACAGAATGTTTGGTTTGACCTAATACATTGCAAGATTTCAGTTCCGTTGATTAAAGGCCAATGGTGTCTGCTACAGGGCTCATATAAACATACACCTTTCCCAATGGTGACATTTTGCTCAGGATATGAACCTGGATCCAACTGCAGATCACTCATGGCACACTTTAAGCTCTAAAGAGAATTTGCCACGAACTGTTAGGACTGTGCGCTAGAGAAGAGTTACCTTAGGAATAAGGCAGAATAAAATGAATGTGAGCAGATATTTCTGAGAGAATGGAGCACTTTTTTGAAATTAAATAGTCTCAGTAGGTTATTACAATCGCAAGACAGCCGTTCATAAAGTTCTACAATAGTTTTATTTCAAAAAACAGACACTAATAAATAAAAAAATACATTTAACTTACACTGAATGGCCATTATAATAGAAGTCTTTAGCACTTTGCAGCTTACCAATGAAGATATTGAACAGAAAACACTGTCTTCCCTTTAGGGTCGGTGTGGGTAACAACCCTTAACGTTTTACCTAGAAGACTCATTCAGCCTCACACAATGTTTTAAATCAATTTTAAGAATAATGAAGGGACTAGGTACGAACGTTTCCCATTTCTCCCTTAGTTTCCCGTATGACAAAAAGCAATGTTAAATATATAAATACTTTTTCACCCCAGCCTGTTTCCTTTAAAATACACTACCCATCACCATGCTGTTGTTATAACATAACATGTAAAATAAACTTTGATTTCTCACCATCCATCAACAGACCAGCAAACTACTTTCCGGTACTATCCAAGGGCAACATCATTCTAATAAAATTATTGTCCTAATGTAGAGCCCGGATTTCTTTTTTATGGACTCATGCAGCTCTTTTTTATTGTCAGTTGATCCATACCATGGAAGGTTTTACATCTTTACTAAGCAAAACTCAGTATAGAGTTTGCCAACACGCATGGTGCCACTGCCCTAAGTCACAGGAGAGATTGATATGGCTTGAAATTTCATTTATCTGTGCCTTGCAGAGGTGTAAAACCGGTTTAGACAAGACATATTAATTGCAGAACAGTGTGTTTGTCTGCTTTGGGAAAATAAGAAGGGCAAAAGTTGCTACGTAACTGCTTTCAGGAGACTTTATTCTACAATAAGTAGGAAATGTAACTTTTTATATTAATGCAAATGCTGATGGCACCATGCAAGGCATGACTGGCTTGGTAGGCTGACAGAACAAGTTGCACAAGGATTGGGCTGCTGTGAGTTTTCCAGGCTGTATGGCCATGTTCCAACAACATTCTCTCCTGATGTTTCACCCACATCTACGGCAGGAATCCTCAGAGGTTAAGAGGTATCGTATATTGGAAACTAGGCAAGGGAGGTAGGTGTATATATCTGTGGAAGGTCCAAGGTGGAAGAAAGAACTCTTGCCTGTTGCAGGCAAATGTGAATGTTGTAATTAATCACATTGATTAGCAATATTCACCTTGATTGCAACATTCACACTTGCCTCCAACAGACAAGTGTTTTTTCTCCCACCCTGGACATTCCACAGATAAATAAACCTCCCTTGCCTAATTTCCAACAGACCTCACAACCTCCGAGGATGCCTGCCATAAGATGCATGCAAAATGTCAGGAGAGAATGCTTCTGGAACATGGCCATACAGCCCGGAAAACTCACAGCAACCCAGAGATTCTGGCCATGAAAGCCTTCGACAACACATTGCACAAAGATTGTTTAGCCAGAGTTGAGCAAGCCACTTGAAAGCCACTTGAAAGCCATCAGACTTTACAATCATCCAGACAATATTGCCAAATGCTATTTGTTTTAAAGTTCTACATCATATAAAAATTCATCAACCATAACTCTTCCATGAACTGAGTTTTTGAGATTCTCTTTGGGTAACTGCAAAAAAGATCAATTTCCATGAGGCAACTAACTTGGCCACAATAGTAACAGGAGGTTTCTCTTGATATTGCTCTCCGGCTCAGGCTCCTGCCCCCAATTCTGCCATGCTACAGAAAATGAACAATTAACAGAGGCCCAGCTCTGCTTTCAGTTTGTGGTCTTTTCTTTTTCATCCTTTGGGATGTGGAGACTAGATCTTCCAGGAGAACTTGTGGCTCTCTTTATCACTTCCATCCACCTGATGAGAAAAAACAACAACACTCAGGGGTTGAGCTGCATGTCAATTATTATTTGTGTAAGCTAGGTGAAAATATTAAACCTTTCAACTTAAAGCTTTTTGATACAATAAGCATTCTTTTTTTAATATGATGGAAGTGGAAGATTAAAATGGGAACAATTCTTATCAATAGCAATAAAAATAAAACTTTATTTATACCCTGCCACCATCTCCCCAAAGGGACTCGGGGTGGCTCACAAAGCACTGAATAGTGCAAACATACAAAATACAAGCTCATAAACAAATAGCACAATAGCATTAACAAATAACATTATAAAACCCTACTAGTTAAAAAAAATCAATAAAATGTTGCAGGTATAAAATAAATAATTAATATATGTCCCATAAAGTGCTACGGTGAAACAATCACTAAGTCCTCGGGAATAATCATTAAAGATTCCTAAACAAGTCAAAGCCTGTTTGAAGAGCCATGTTTTCAGATTTGTTTGAAAACCTTGGAGCAGTGCTTCTCAACTTGGGTCCCCAGATGTTTTTGGCCTACAACTCCTAGAAATCCCAGCCAGTTTACCAGCTGTTAGGATTTCTAGGAATTGAAGGCCAAAAACATCTGGGGCCCCAGGTTGAGAAGCACTGCCTTGGAGAGTGGGGGCTAATCCAATAAGCTAGGAATACTGCAATATTCCTTCACTTCTACTGCTTAGTGTAAAACAGTTCCCAACCTTTAGTCCTCTGAATGTTTTGGACTTCAACTCCCAGAAATCCCAGCCAGTCCAAAACATCTGGAGGACCAAAGGTGTAAAGTATAAACCAGATAACCCCAAGAAAGATGTCATAGAATAAATGAAGCTGATCCATCACGGACCCATTTTAAAATCTCCCTGGTTTTCTGCAGGCATCATGCAGTTTTGCTGTTTCACCCAGCCCAGAAGGAACAAGTAGGCAAACAAGCTGCTTATTATTGAACTCGCACAGTAGCGTATTTATGAACACGCTTCAAGTCTGGCAGGGCAATCAAATTCTTCCCAAGAATCTTTATTGCATGACAGACCATCATGTGAAGATCCTTAGTTCACATCCTTCTCAGATATAAGGCATGCCATGTCAGTTGACTCTATCCTCAACAAGACCCAGCATAAAGGAGGTTTGTTAGATTGGGTAAATTAGTTAGAAAGAATGGGTAAAATAGTACAGTCCTTCCATGACTCCCCAAAGTACTCCCTACTTTTTAAAAAAATGAGTAAAGATCTTGGGGGGGGGGGGGAGGAGAAGTGTTTCTACACCATCTTTCCATATGCCTGCTTCAAAATCATCCCTGATCCACCTGGTTGTACACTGGAAATTGTGAACATGGAAAATCTCTGTATGATCTATTTTTGCATAAAGTTCATGCATGCTTGAGACATCATTTGAGTTCACCAACCACTATGCTCATGAATTAATGTACTAGTGGCAAGAAAAAAACAGAACTTCATTCATATTCTATAGAGTTTTAAAAATAGATTGTCCTGCAGTGAACAAAATGACCCTCACAAACCAGGTCCATGGAACACTTTACCTTTCAAAGGTGTACTTGCTTTCAGCCCTGAAGAAATATACATGAGACTTAAACTGCAGCTTGAAGACATAATCCTTCTGGATGCCATCTGCCTCCACTGGGATGCTGACTGCATAGCCAAGGAGTGGCAAACTCGCCAGGGGATAATCATCCTGGGAACAGCAAATTTCCTCATTTAGTCGGTGACTAGATCACTATTTAACAACTGTTTCTAAATTACAAATAATCAGTACATCAATTTAAAACAACTATATAACATCATCACATTGCTTTAATGTACCAAATGCCATCTATTCTCAACCAGCACACACCTGTCTATCATAAAGAACCAACCAACTATTCATACTTAATTGGATATCCCACAAAAGAGTAAGTCCTGGTCCAGCATTTCTCAACCTGGGAGTCGGGACCCCTGTGGGGGTCGCAAGGGGGTATCAGAGGGGTCGCCAAAGACCATCAGAAAACAGTATTTTCTGCTGGTCATGGGGGTTTTGTGTGGGAGGTTTGGCCCAATTCTATTGTTGGTGGGGTTCAGAATGCTCTTTTGAACCATAAATCAGAGCAACCACAACTCCCAAATGTCAAGGCCTATTTTCCCCAAATTCCACCAGTGTTCACATTTGGGCATATTGAGGATTCGTGCCAAGTTTGGTCCAGATTCATAATTTTTGTGTCCGCAATGCTCTCTAGATGTAAGTGAATTACAACTCCAAAACTCAAGATCAATGCTCACCAAACCCTTCCAGTATTTTCTGTTGGTCTTGGGAGTTCTGTGTGCCAAGTTTGGTTCAATTCCATCATTGGTGTTCAGAATGCTCTTTGATTGTAGCTTAATTATAAATCCCAGCAACTACAACTCCCAATTGACAAAATCAACCCCCCCCCCAAACCGCACCATTATTCAAATTTGGGTGTATTGGGCATTTGTGCAAAATTTGGTCCAGTGAATGAAAATACACCCTGTACATCAGACATTCACATTACAATTCATAAGAGTAGCAAAAGTACAGTTATGAAGTAGCAATGAAAATAATTTTGTGGTTGGGGGTCACCACAACATGAGGAACTGTATTAAGGTGTCGTGGCATTAGGAAGGTTGAGAACCACTGTCCTAGTCCTTCTATGGATGACTACAATGTATCCCAGGGAATTTTGTCAAATTAAGTGTCTTTGAACTATTAGTTTTAACTCCTCTGTTAAAGATAGCATACTGCACATACTATGACCAATATTTGTTCTTTGTTGATCTGGTGCTGGAAAGAACTCCCACTCCAAATGAAAATTACATTTGCAAAGGTGGTATAAAGAGACACGTATAACTTAAAGTAAGAGACAGAATGTATTTCCAGGATGAGGGTAAATCCTAATGTGAGCCTAACCACAGTTCAAAAGTTTTTACCTGGTGTGTTTTGTAGAAGAATAGGCAGAAGTTTGTGAAAACCACCCATAATTTCTGCCATCCGTTACTGTTTTTGAATTTCCTCAGTAGATATCCTGACAGCTGGTTCTACACAGAATAGGGAGAAATATGGTGTGAGAAGCTGAAATAATTTCCCCCTTAACAGCTCAACCAAGATGTATTGGAACTGCATATTGAAAAACGGATTGCTCTTTCTAAGGTGTGACTCTCAATTAGTTGAGAAATAGTTCATGACATGTGCTGTTTCAAATAATTTTGAACGATTTGATTGTTTGTGTAATAAATGGACAAACTGCAACTCTGGTGGCGGTGATATTTACCAGGTCATCTAAGTAAAATATTTTATACTTTATGAATACCCCCTTTTTCTCCCACGAATCCCTATATATCCGTGGTTCTCAACCTGTGGGTCCCCAGGTGTTTTTGCCTATAGCTCCAAGAAATCCCAGCCAGTTTACCAGCTGTTAGGATTTCTGGGAGTTGAAGGATAAAACATCTGGGGACCCACAGGTTGAGAACCACTGCTATATACCATATAGAACATGGATGTATAACAAATAAACTCCTCTTACAGAATTAGTGATATAGCAAAATAATCCAGCTCTCTCCCCTTACAAATAATGGCATCATTTTGAACAATGTAATCTCTTAACTTTTTTTAGCTTTCTGTTCTCTGCTATGAAGATTTCACAATGGAGCTATCTTTCAACATATTTTTAAAAGGCAGTAAAGCTACCATGTCCATTTCAATCTGCTCAGTTTTCTTTGGATGCAAAATTAACATCCATTTAAAAAGAAAGAACTAAGACAACTTGCCTCCAATCCAAGCAAGTTACCCCCTTTCCCAATCTGTGTAGCTGAAACAGAATATTACTATTTCATATCTGGACTTGTGGAAGTATTACACAAAGGATAAAATGTAGTATGAATTATATTTTATCTGATCATAGAGAGACTCTGAAGAGTTCTAATGCAATGCCATATGCTGTTTCCTCTCCTTTTTTGCAGAGTGCTCAATTTCTCTGTAACAACATGCATTTGACATCTTTTCCCTGAATATAAGGCAGAGCAATTATGGATGTAGTTATTAGCTAACAGATTGCTTCTCTGGTAACATCAGGCTTTAATATACATCCTAGTTAACCCTTCCCCCTCATTTTGATTTCAGTGTGTCCCCTGATTCCCACAACATGGTAAGAATTATTAAGCAATACAGAAAGCCTGAATTTGGTTAATGAGACAAGACGGAAGAAATACAAACAAGGCACAAAAGACAAATGCAGGTCAAAGAAGTAATTGAGTGCAAGGCTCTGAAGGCCATTTAACAAGAATGTCATATTGAATGCCTGATACACTGAAACCTGAGCATTGGGTGGGAGGGGGATGATCATCATCTGCTATGATCAAATCTATGCGATAAATGCAATGCATTAAACTAGGTATAAAAATGGGCTAACTATATATAAAGCGGTATTAAGACAGTTGAGAGTTGCCATCCAACAACATACTGATGGACACCCAATTCCCATCTCCAATTTAAATGATAAAAATGGTACTATGTATTAAGGGAAAGGGTTGTTCTTATAATAGATTTTGTTATATCGGATCCTTGTTTCTGCAGGCTAGATCCACGTTTAAGTGAGCACTGCGATGGAGGTGACTCAAATAGTAAGTGGCCCAGGGCAGGCGAAGTGCAGCCCCCCAGGTATCATATCCTGTGGCTGGTCTGGTGTGATTACAGTCCAGGAGCATCTCCACAACTATGTTTTCCTCACCCTGGTTTTCACAGATCCTCCAATCAATATTGAAAGTAGAAGAGGCAGCTTTACCTGAATCATGCACAGATAATCAGACAAGGATAGGCTCTGATTCCGGTACCAGCAAACGTGGGTGATTGTGTTGGGCCGTTGAGTCTGGCCCAGCAAATAGCGAGGAGGAAGCTCTGGAGAAACAGCAAGGGAGTAGAAGACTGAGCAGAAAAGAGAGTGCAGAAAGAGAAAGAAAAGAGAAATTAGAGTAAGAAAGGCAAGTACTTGGAAAGGCTTGTTAAAAGAAATGGTATGAAAAAAGAAACAGCAGCAGCGACAAAAAGAAATGTAGATGCCACACAGTCCATGGTTTGTTAAGTTGTAAGATCAGCAGTGCAAGGAATCACAGCGCTTTGGGGGAAAAGTGAGAAGATGAAACATTTTAATGAAGCAGGGGTCATTACACAGGAATTAGTCACAGACAAGAACATACATGTTTGGCTTCATAGTCCAATGTTAGTTCCCTCCATTAGCTTTCTGATGTTAAAACAGCAGCCATGAGTGTCATATTGCTTTAACTGCTACTCATCTATTGTTTTTCTGAGTTTTTGTTATGTGAAAAGATTACCCAAAGCCTTTTATAGGCAAACTTCAGGCAAGTGGGACTATCCAACTGTATAGACATGAATCTGAAAAAAAGGCTTCTGCAGCTAGTGTTTTGTTGAGCAATTTCTTTTAGAGATCTTGGGAATTTTTCTTTCTCAATGCAATTTCCTCAAAGCACCCTCTAGTTGAGAAAATGATGGAAACATGCAGATAAGACACAAATGATACATTCACACAGCTTGTCGCTCATTCATTTGCTCTCTCTCTCACATACACATACAGCCAGTGAAATCAGTGAAGGCAGTGATGGAGATGGGGGTGAAAACCACACAAGTGTGTGCAGTGCAGAGAAACCAGCAACCAAGACAGACAACAGAGTGGCGTGTGGAAGGGGCATGGGCTCTGCTGCTGCTGGGTACCTCGACGGCCACACTGTGATCAGTCATGGAGACGCTGGTGTTGCGATACCAGCAGACATGCATGGTAGTGTTGGCTCGGTGGTGGCTCTGCCTGTCCAGGGAGCTACGAGAAGAATGAATGTCCTCTTCGGACTCCTGTTCTAGAGAAACCTCATCTGAGGATCCTGAGGGAGGAGAAGGGAGCAGACATTTAACAGATTGTGGTACATGGGCAGAGCCAGTGGCATGGATCCTTCCTCTCCAAAGAGGAAACAACATGCATATATTACTCTGGTCCTGGCATCCATTGCCCACCCAATGTGGAACATCGATGGATACAAGGTTTCACAACCACCACACGACTACAGGCAGTCCATGGGTTATGGATATCCATGCAGATACAATTCATAGTTAAGAACAAGGGTGATACAATAGGAAGTGAGAGGAAATCTATCCCCTGGAAGGGAAATTCACTTCTGCAAGAATTACCATAGGAAAAAGGTATCTCCAAAGAAGCTTTATCACCAATCCCTGTTTCCACGATGGCCCAAAATTTTCAAAGTCCAATTGTCACAGGAACAAAAACTAAAGTGAAATCTTCTGAATGGGAGTACACACAGAAAAACAAACCTTAACATTTCCCTATGCTATCCAAAATAATTTAAAAAATTAGCTGGAGTAATACTTATAAAATGTACCGACTTGCATACAAATTCATCTTAAGAACAAGCCTACAGAATCTATCTTGTCCATAACCCGGAGACTGCCTGTATTGTATACCAGAAGCCAGTCAGGAGAACACATAACCTGAATGACTTTCATAGATTTGACTGTTAACAGTGGTTTACATGGATGGCTCTTTTTCAAGTGCAGAGAGTGGAACAGGAAAATAACGTATTGAAAAAAATTATTTCTAACAGCTGAGGTTTTTTATTTGCCAAGCCTTAAATATCTGGAGCATCAGAGCAGATATGGAAGTTTATGAAGCCAGAACACTGATAGGTTATATGATCTATACTTTTTCCCTTCTGAATGAAACATGCAGAGTGCATACATTAACCAAGAGTCACAATTCACAGGTGCCACTTACTGTTAGAACGACTGCAGAGGGAATTTTCCAGAACCATGTCTGATTTGTCAGTGGTTTTCTTTGCCATTTCAATGGCCATGTTGAGATCTTCCATCCACTTCCCCATTTCCAGGCGAGTGCTGAAAAAAAATTAGATTGGATTGATGGGTAAGCATGATGCTTCCTGAGCTATGTGCGATTTATGGAGCAAAGGAAGACTGCTTGACCAACATTCAGACCAATTCCAGCATTTCTGTAATTCCCCTATATTAGTGTGGTGGCTTCACCTTAATGAATCCATGGATTTATAATTAAGTGAGGTCTTTAATTATCTTGGCTGGGGAGATCTTCAACTGTAGATCCCCTTAGCTCAATGTTGCAATCATGAAAATTTGACAACAGTATATCTGTTAACAACAACATTCAGTGTTTACAGTGGACTCTACGGAAAATGCTTCAGCTGTACTCCACAAAAAGAAAAACCAGCCTATTTAGTAAGCATTGCAAATGCTGATTTATTATCAGTAAATGTTTGGTTTTATATCTATTTTATATATCTAGAGTCCCGTAAAAAAAAATCACACTCCACTATTATTCCCAAGGTACCCTGAGAAAAGGATTAAATCATGGTACTTTGAGAAGTTATTTCCAAGGAGAACTAACACATTAATATCCAGAGATCCTAAAGTCTGGAAATTCAACAGTCTGGCAAGCACAAAAGCTTTTCTCAATAATTTTATATTCCATATAAATATATTTTTAAAATCTACAGAACAGTGCAGAAACCTGTACAGTAGAGTCTTGCTTATCCAACCTTTGCTCATCCAATATTTGTATTATCCAATGCAGTCTGCCTCCTGCTTGGACCCACAGCTGTTTCAATACATTGCAATGTTTTGATGCTAAATTCGTAAATACAGTAATTACTACATAATGATACCATGTACTGAACTGCTTTTTCTGTTCATTTGTTGTAAAACATGATGTTTTAGAGCTTAATTTGTAAAATCATAACGTTATTTGACGTTTACTAGGCTTTTCCTTGGAGCCCCCGGTGGCGCAGTGGGTTAAAGCACTGTGCTGCTGAGCTTGTTGACCGAAAGGTCGCAGATTCTATTCTGGGGAGCGGCGTTAGCTTCCGCTATCAGCTCCAGCTTCTGCCAACCTAGCAGTTCGAAAACATGCAAATGTGAGTAGATTAATAGATACTGCTCCGGCAGGAAGGTAACAGCGCTCCAAGCAGTCATGCCAGCCATGTAACCTTGGAGGCGTCTACGGACAATGCCGGATCTTTGGTTTAGAAATGGAGATGAGCACCAACCCCCAGAGTTGGACACGACTGGACTTAGTGTCAGGGGAAACATTTACCTTTACCTTAGGCTTTTCCTTAATCGCTCCTTATTATCCAACATTTTCGCTTATCCAATGTTCTGCTGGCCCATTTATGTTAGATAAACAAGACTCTACTGTATTATTTTTGAAACCTGAAGCTTCCAAAGGATGAAAGACACAATATGCCAGTACACACTGGTGTATCTTAACAATGAGATTGCAAGCTGCTACTATCTTTCTTTTATCCTGGTTGGAAGCCACACAATAGATAAAAATGTGAAAGCAAAGAAGGAAACAGAAAGCAAATGGGTACAGACTTAGAGGTACATCATCTCCATCTCTTCTTCTACTTAACCTGGAGCAGAAATGGGTTGAGGCTTGTGTGACAAGGCTTCTTCACCCACACTTTTTCATCATTAAGGGTTGAGAAAAAGTTTACCTTGCTGCTACCACTATAGTCTTTTGAGCAGAATAGATTGTGAAGCAATGAGGAACGGACCATTCATTTTCGCTCTCTTCCACCTAGAACAGAAGAAACTTGTCTCAACATGCAGAGCACAATAGTACATACATCTATAATTGCGAGTGGAAAGTAACAGCCTGACAACAGTGACAAATCTGCACATCAGCTACTTTTGAAAGCATAGACACATCTAATTAGCCTCTAGTGGGAAAAACTATCAGCTACAATTACGTTGCCACTTCAAAAGGTGGTAAATAGGCTAACCAATATGCTCACTGGGCTTATTACTCACCGGAGGATCCAGCACTATCAGCTGAAAATTAAAAACATACACAAAAATTTCATTAAAGAGTGAGAGAACATGCAGTGTTTTGGGTGGAAGCAACATCATTATCACATCCAGCTGACCTTGGATAAGTGAAACAACATGTTCAGTCTTGTTGTCAAACACTTGAAGGCCAGAAAACCAAGAGTGCTTGCTTTTCCAGCTATCTTTAACACATGTAGTTATGCATATAAGCACCCAAAGAAAAACTTCAAAGCCACCAGCAACAGTCACTTTACAGTTCAATGGAAATAAAAGTTCATATCAAGATGATGTGTAGTTTATTATGTTAACACCTGGTTACTTACAGAAAACCACTTACCAGCATCCCATGAAGAGGAAGATGGCCATGAATTTTGAACTGATTGGTTCCTGTGACCCCTTTGCTTGTGTATAACAACATATCTGAAAACTGAGGGACAGAAATACTGTTAAAATTTAGGTTAACAACACCCTTTACATCAGTGATTCCCAAATTCTGGTCCTACAAGCATTTCTGATTTAAGCTTCCAGAAGCACTAGCTGACACAGCCAACAGTCAGGAATTCTGGGAGCTGGAGCTTAAAACATTTGGAAACCTAAAGTTTGGGAACTACAGCTCTAGATATCTGCACAAACCTTTCCCATCATTATCACTTTATTTTTACATTGCTTTTCTTTCCCTGCTTACTTCAAAACCCATGCTTACATCAATTTTCTATAACATTCAGTGGCAAAATGAATCTGTACCACCACCATAAAATAAAATTTGCTTAGTTGCCCATAAGCTATCTATATTATTTCTTTACTGTAGCTCAGCATTAATACAACTTTTAAAAATCAACCTCACTTTTCAAAGAAAATCCAGGATTTTGCAAACCATTATGATGATTTTACTAGATTAAAAACATGGTTTTAATCTAATATTTAATTCATATACAGTCATTAAAAGCCTTTCTGTACAAGAAGAAAAAAGACTTGCACTTAATGGTTCATAACAGCGACTAAAATAACTAGCAATAATCCCTTTATCAAGGCCTCAAATATGGTTTTCCCAGAAGTCCTTCAACAAAGTGACACCGAAAATTGATGAAAAACTAATGCACAAAGTTCTTACACACACATTACAATGAGGAAGTGGCATTCTGCCTCTCCCAACCCCCTTAGAGCATATTCAGTCTTGGCTTGGACACCCATTCATTTAATTGTCCACATCAGAAAACAGGTCACAGTCTAGTAAAAAGGATATCTCTGCTATAAACCAACAGGAAGTTCACATAAACAACCCCGTCCTCATAAACACAGTGTAAGAGAGAATGTACAGGAATCTGATTTTCAAAAATACTTGCAAGAAGGTAGCAACATAATGAATAACAATCTTGAGGAAAGAGTAAACTCACCAGAAAGAACATCCTTTGCTGTAAACCCTTTTTTGTTAACTTGTATAAGCAGCCTTCCCGGATAAATTCCTGTGCAAAAATGATAAAAAGTATTTTATTTTCTCAGTGTTTCCTTGTTTGTTTCTATCATGCTTTTTTCAAGGTAGCTTTCAAGGAAAGTCAGATTTAATGGTTCTTCAGTCTCCAAGAAACAAGAGCAGTTTCCTGCTGTTTCCATCTCCAAGTCTTAGTATTGTGGCTAAGATACTATTTGACAAATTTCAGCCACATTGCCTTCACCATTAGTCTGGAGCAGGCCTGTACAACCTTTAGATGTTTTGAGCTTCAGTTCCAAGAATTCCTGACCGCTGGACAAGCTGACTAGGACTTTTGGGAGTTGGAAGCCAAACACCTGGAGGGTCACTGATTGTGCAGACCTGGTCTGGAGGGTAACAGCAGCACCTATTTCCTCAAGTGAAGGCCACTATTTAGACCAGTGGTTCCCAACCCCCCCCCCTTTTTTTTTGGCAAGGAACCACTTGACCAGGGACCACTTTGACCATGGATTTTGATGCAGGGAAAGAAAAGCAATGTACAAATAAAGGGACCACTCTCCAGCTTTAGTACCGAAAGGGCTACAAATCTGTTTTTGATAAACTTTAGATTTGATTTAGTTATTTGGGGTGCTGATTCAGAAAATTACTTTGGATAGACCACATCAGCTCTACTTTCTGATACAGAACATATGCCATCCAGTAGTCACCCTCTGCTCATCCACAGAAAACCATATTCAATAATCTAGAGCTGATGTGGTAGTAGTAAGCTTTTGTGGGTAGTCAGCCTCTCCCCTCCTGATATCCACGTTGCCTTGGCACTATAAGAGGGTTTTGTGAGACCAGTCACTCTCATTGCTGCATGATTTCGAGGCAGCTGTGTAGTAATGGTGAGGCCGCGGACCATATTTTCGTTCTTGGGGACCACTGGTGGTCCACAGACCACAGGTTAAGAACCACTGATTTAGACAGATCCAGGGGACAGTTCTTCCCCAACCACTAGCTGGCTGTTGTCACAGGCCTGAGACCATCCAAACATTGTTGTGCATATGTGGAAGGAAGCACTACTGTAGCCCTCCAGGGTACTCCTTCCCCCTTGGGGTAAAACAGTACCTGGATGATGCATTTATGCAGTCAATGAGTGGCTGAGGACAATGTGCCCAGCTGTGTCTGGTTGCCACTGCATATCCAAGCTGACTGCACAAAGATATACAGGATGTCTTCTTCTACAACACTTATACCATTGCAAATAACAAAAAAGATCCTGGCCTGAAACAGTTCCGTCATGATAAGTTAGAAAAGGCCGTATGCCAACTGAGTATGACTATTTAATATTGCAGGACTTCATCAACCAAGAATTAAACTCATTATAGATTATGTAACTAATATTTTCTTTATTGATGTGACACAGGTGTAGGTCACATTTATTTACAGTCTTGTACTGGAACAGTTACTACGATTCCATCTATGCAGAAAGACCACAGAGTGCTGATTCTTGTCACCTGTGTGGACTGGCATGATTGAAACAGTAAAACAATAAAATAATGGAACTTCAGACAACCAGATTTCATGGTAGGTTTCTAGATCCATGCTGGCAAAACATGATACACATGTTTCAATGATGAAATGCATGTTTGGCAAGAGCACTGGGTAGTTTTTTGTTAGCTCTGAAGTACAGCAACGAAATTCCTAAAGCTATCAATAATAATAGTAAAGTCCAGTAACTTTGTTCAAAGCTTAAAGCTAAACTGAAAAAGAACTTCTTACTCTGCCAGCTGCTACAAGATTGTCAATGCCAAGGAGGTCATGCTGTAACTCTGTCAGCTTCTGGAAATTTTCTAAGCGGATCAGGCTGTTTTGAAGCCGTGATGTTATTTCTGTGATTTCCTTCAGCGCACCTGCAGAAGAGGATGATAAAACATAAAACACACAAACTCAACAGATCACAGCAGCACTGACCGAACCTAAAATATTGTACAAATGTAAAAAGAAGTAAGATATTATCCTGAATTAAGGTCACATCTACTTATTAAAGATATGAAATATTCGCTGAGAAAATTATCATATACACTTGTGTATAAGTTGACCTCATGTATTAGTCAAGGGTAGGTTTTGGGGCCAAATTATGGATTTTAATGGGACCCATGGAAAGGGATAGCATTCTCTCAGGGGGTTAGATGCTTAAGGCCCCCACTGCTATTTTCCTGCTATTATGGCATTCAAAAAGTCCAGAAGAGGGAACTACTGTGGAGAAAATAGAGGGGTGATGGTGTTTCTTTTGAGTTCTCTCAGTAGAAATGAAGTTCTTACCTTTTCCTATTATGCTCAGAGAAAGGAATTCTTCCCTTTTTAAAATGAAAGTTAAACTACGGTATTTACAGTGATCTCTGCAATAAGGTGACACAGGTTTTGAGGCATTTTTTTGAAGAAAACTTTTAGACTTATACATGACATGATATATTTACTCAGTAGTTATCACTTGCATATCCAAAATGTATTTCTAGGTTAACTAACATTTCACTTAAAATGTGCATTTGAGGATAGATTACTTTACACCCACATAAGCCTTGTTTAAATATAATATATTATATGGAATTGTGCTCAGGTGATATAAACAAATGTCAGTAAAAGTAAGTCAGACTTTTCAATTTAGCAGTTGGATGGTTACTGACAATAGTCTTCACATTTGTCATAAAGACGTCGGAGGCTGTGATAGTGTGGCTTCTATGCCACTCTCCTCTGTCAAACAAGGCATGATCATGAAACCTCTGAGCATAGCATACTATCCCTGTTGGCTTTAAAAACACCTATAGAACTAGATTAGAGAATAAAAAACTGCATATGCAGTTTCCATGGATTTGCAACAAGAGAAGCACTGAAAAGGTTGTCGCTACACATTTCTCTGAATGAGAGGCGTATTATTATTGATGAAACTATGAGAGAAAAGAAAGAGGCACTTGAAGAAAATAAGAACTAACAAAAGACAAAAAATGTAGCAGGAACTGTAGAGCCAAAACAAACAAACTACACACAACTAGTTTAGTGCACTTTGGCTTTTACTTCTCATATAACAATTCCCAATCCCAAAATGATCCAGTTTTGGAACGGCAACACATTTCAGGGGGGATTTTATTTTGAAAATGAAAAAAAAATCCCAAGGGGTTATTAAGCTCTAAGGAACACCTGAAACAACTCTAGGTATACTGGGCTGAATGTTTCAATCTCCAATTCATTTGTGCTCACAAGCTCTTAGTGGGATATTTATGGTGGAATATTTTTTAAGACCTACTGCTGTTAATTCACATCACATGCAGACAGCAATTACTGGATGGGTCGTATTTCACTAATTCTCACTTAAGAACCAAATTGAATGAAAATGCACACTTCTGCATTCAGCAAACACTTTATAGTAAATTTCAGTGAGCACAATATTCGGTAGCCTTATTTGGCTTGCTCTCTAACATAAAGCAATGCATCAATTTTTTTTCCTATAAAGGGAAATGTGAATGCTAATTGTGTTGATGTCTGGCCTGGCTGAACAAATATATCATTTCCTTTAGTCTAACACAGACATGGGCAAATGCCAGCCCTCCAGCTGTTTTGGACTTCAACTCCCACAATTCCTAACATCTGGTAAGCTGTTAGGAATTGTGGGAGTTGAAGTCCAAAACACCTGGAGGGCTGAGGTTTGCCCATGCCTGGTCTAATGTAACAAACTTGTCCATACCCTCATGAGTTGTTTCTATTTTGTGCCACAGCAATGCACAAATGAATTCTGAAAAATCACGTTTGCATTAACATTTTTGCACCTTGTGTTTAAAGCATTGTTGTGCTGCATTTTTAGAGGATGATGGAAGGTAACTGCAGAACAGAACAGCTGTTATAGAGATCCTGAGGCTGGCCATTTTTTCCACATAGAAAAGCTTATGTTCTGCATTGATTTCCTACCTTTACCCCTCCTACTCTTTTGTGTTTATTGTTTTAGTACCAGCATAAATTGTAACTTCCAGAGCTAGAAAAACCCTTAAAAATTATAACTGGGATTACTGGCAATCCTGTTATTTTTAATTGCCATACTTGTTTCCATAAACTTATTGTGTTCACAAAACAATCCTAGAAGGTAGACGATTCCATGTCTATTTTGCAGGTACGAAAAGGGAGAGACAGAGATAAGATATGCTTTCCTGTAAACAGGAGTGTATGCTGAATGCAGGAGGAAGAAATGCAACATTTGTAGCTCTGGCATTCTGTTTTGATTTTTTTATTACATTTGCAAAATATACACACAAATGTAATAAAAGCACAATATAAGCATGATCCCAGATCTCTATTGCTACGATGCGTTACAACACTCTAACCACATAGGAATAAAGTATTTAAATTTTTTCAATGTTTGCAACTGCCTGTGAACTCCATACATTGACTACAACTAAACGGCAATATAAAGCCCTATATGCTTCACGTCCAACCTATCTTCGAGACTGCATCTTCTGTGAACCGATGTGGGCATTGATATCTGCTGGGGAGGCCCTTCTCTTGGTCACACCACTGTCTCAGGTACAGTTGGTGGGAACAAGAGAGAGAGGGGCTTCTCAGTAGTGGCGCACCGGTTCTGGAATACCCTCCCTAAAGATATTAGATTAACTCCCACTCTTCAGACAACATGTCTTTTCAGACAAGCCTTTGACTCTGTGTATTCTTTGGTCAGCTCGATGATTGTGTAACTCTGCACTTTTGATTTGTTACTGCAGATAGCCAGCATTATTTGCAGGTTCTACTGCATTTCAGGGAATTTTATAATAATTTTTACAATTCTTACAATCTTATCAGTTGAGATTTTATGTGTGCTGTCATTTTTCTATTTATGTCACTGTGTATATACTTATGTATTGCTGCTTATTCAGCATCTGGAGTACTTCTATGAGCTGCCCTGAGTCCCTATGGGGTGAAGGTGGTGGGGTATAAATAAAGATTTATTATTATTATTATTATTATTATTATTATTATTATTATTTAGTATTAATATCACTCTTGTTGGTTTGTCTGTTAAATGCATATACAGTATATGATAAAAAGACACACAAGACTAATTCACATTTGTTCCTAACTTAATCATGACAACTGCCATCAAAGATAAAATTCCAAAGTCAATACTTTCCAAAGAAGCTGCTCATTTAAAGTATTGACCTGTTGAGAGAAGTTCATGAATGTGTGAATCAGCCATGAAATAAAATGTCCCACTATGCAAACACCAAATAAAAGGATGTTAGCAAAAGCAGTTTTAAAGCTGAAAATGTAGATATAAAGACTTAATTCTGAAATCATGAGACAAACCCTGACAACTTCGTAAAACGAAACTTTTCATTTGTTTTGGTTTCTTCTGAAAACTCAGAGGTCAAAGAAAACGAAACCTTATAAATTAGTTTAATAAAGAATATAATTCCCACCAAGACAGCTCATGTGTTGTCAAACTAGCAACAGAAGATAAAAGATTTTTAAAAATCAGCTAAAAGTTTTGCGACTAATTACTTTTTTCACCACTTACTCCGGCAGTCTGCATAGTCCCGGTGATCTGGCGTGTAGTGTTTGCAAAGTCTCCCCAGGATTAGTTTATAGTGCATTAACCTCTGGATAGGTTTGAGAAGGAAAGTGTTGAGTGGCAAATAACAAACTTTCTGGAGTTCGAACTCTTTATAAACCATTTCCAGTTTCTTAATACGCTTAGTTGCTTTCTCTAATTCTGTCAAGACTTCATCATGCTTCTGCAGGTAGCTGGTAAGCTCCTATGGGATAAGATAAATTCATAAGTGGAGATATAAAAATGTTTACACACATTGTTGAATATTTTTATAGACAATTCTCCAATTAGATATTATAATGTCCTATTCTCCCTTGGTCAGACCACATCTGGAACACTGTGTCTAATTCTGGGCACCACAATTGAAGGGAGATGCTGACAAGCTGGAATGTGTCCAGAGGAGGGTGACTAAAATGAGAACATGCCCTATGAGGAGCAGTTTAAAGAGATAGGTATGTTTAGCCCGAAGAAGAGAAGGCCGAAAGGAGACATGATAGCCATGTATAAATATGTGAGGGGAAGTTTGTTTTCTGCTGCACTGAACACCTCTCGGTGGCTTCAAACTACAAGAAAGGAGATTCCATCTGAACATGAGGAAGAACTTCCTGACTGTGAGAGCTGTTCAGCAGTGGAACTCTCTGCCCCGGAGTGTGGTGGAGGTTTCTTCTTTGGAGGCTTTTAAACAGAAGGTGGATGGCCATCTGTTGGGGGTGTTTTGAATGCGATTTTCCTGCTTCTTGGCAGGGGGTTGGACAGGATGGCCCATGAGGTCTCTTCCAACTCTACGATTCTAGTTCTTCTTTGCTTTTTTTATTTTTTAAAGTGAACCTGTAGCTATGCAGATATGTATTACTCGTGTATGGCAAAGATCGCAGATTTTTTTAGCTTGAGAATTCAAGAGATACATTGATGAATATTGACTGGCACCTAAATTAGATTGTGAAGATTAATGATATTGCTCTGGACACACTAGAAGATGGAACAGTCTTTTGACAATTTTGTCATCTGGTATCATTCCTAAAGAGAAATATAGACCAGAACATGAGAGTTTTATATTTCCATACCTTTAGTGTATGCATGTTTTTCAGCATGACATCACCAATCCTTTGATAATCTCCTTTTGTGGAAGCACTGGAACGTCCCTCCCTAAAATTGAGAGACTGAGAAATTACGCTCTACAGTAAACTGGCTCCTAAAATTATTCTGCAGCAATAGTCCTCCTCCAAAATCTGGTGGTTTTTTTTTTAGGAAGCAAAGGTTACCTAAACATAAATCAGAACTGTAATTTTAAAAAGTAAAATCTTATCTTACTATAATCAAGCATATTAATGCATGTGTCTAGAAAAACAGATCACAAAATAGGGATTTAGTCTTTTCAATCAAATGGCAGGAAGTAGGGATTCACTTCGTGATAGATGAGGTTATCCCCCCCCCCCCAACTCTACTACTCATTTCCACCCAATTCCAAGGAGGCCTCTCAGGTGCTGGACGAGTGCCTGGCCACTGTGTCTATCTGGATGAGGAGGAACAAGCTGAAGATCAATCCCGACAAGACAGAGGTCCTCCTGGTCGATCGTAAACCTGACCGAGGTATAGGATGGCAACCTGTGTTGGACGGGGTTACACTCCCCCTAAAACCACAGGTCCGCAGTTTGGGAGTCCTCCTGGACTCATCGCTCACACTTGAGGCTCAGGTGTCGGTGGTGTCTGGGAGGGCTTTCGCACAATTAAGACTCATGCGCCAACTGCGACCGTACCTCGCGAAGGCTGATCTGGCCGGGGTGGTCCATGCCTTGGTCACCTCTAGGTTGGATTACTGTAATGCGTTCTACGTGGGGCTGCCCTTGAAAATGGCTCAGAAATTCCAACTGGTCCAACGAGCAGTGGCCAGGATGTTAACTGGCACTCCTTACAGAGAGAGGTCAACCCTCCTGTTCAAAGAGCTCCACTGGCTGCTGTTTATCTACCGAGCCCAATTTAAGGTGCAGGTGCTTATCTACAAAGCCCTAAACGGTTTGGGACCAGCCTACCTGCGTGACCGCATCTCCGTCTACGAACCCACGCGTTCACTTTGTTCATCTGGAGAGGCCCTGCTCGTGATCCCGCCTGCGTCGCAAGCGTGTTTGGTGGGGACACGAGACAGGGCCTTTTCCGTGGTGGCCCCCCGACTCTGGAACATCCTCCCCAAAGATCTTAGACAGGCCCCTATATTGGCAGTCTTCAGAAAGAACTTGAAGACCTGGCTGTTCCAATGTGCCTTCCCCGAATAGGAAATCTCCAATACCAAGTCCCATAAGCACTTTATTAGAATTAAGATTGCCGTACACTGCACACTGCACTTACCCTATAATCCTTACATATCACCTGTCACATCAGCACTTTTAATCCTGTACCCTTTACTCTGGCCCGGCCCAGTTTTATTGTGTTTTTGATTATTGTTTATTGCTTGTTGTTTTGTTGTTTTAATATTGCTTTAATTGTTTTTAATTTGCTTTAGGTGTATTGTTATGTTGTGTATTGAGGCCTTGGCCTTTGTAAGCCACATCAAGTCCTTCGGGAAATGCTAGCGGGGTACAAATAAAGTTTAATAATAATAATAATAATAATAATAATAATAATAATAATAATAATTAATAATAATAATCCTGAAAATTCAGGTTTGCATCTTGGGCCCCCTTTACACTGCCATATAATCCAGATTATCAAAGCAGATAATCCACACTACCTGCTTTGAACTGGATTATACGAGTATACACTGCCATATAATCCAGTTCAAAGCAGATAATCTGGATTTATACGTCAGTGTAGAAGGGCTTTGGTTGTACTCCTAGAATTAGTTCAGAACCTGTAGACTCAAGTTTCAGCATCATCTGGGAGTGCCTTTGAACAGTTAAACTTTGTGCTCCAGCTGTGCCCATTTCTTCAGATATCAGACCTGGCCACAGAGACACATGCCTTTGTAATATCCCAGTTGGATTATTATAATGAAAGGCTGTAACAGTGTTCAAAAACTCTAACTGGTCCAAAGAGTTTCATCCAGATCACTAGCTGAGACTGGCTACAGGAAACACACAATTCCCTAGTTGCAACCGCTGTAGTGGGTGGCCCATTTTGAGGCACAATTCAAAGAGCTGTTTTTGACCTACAAAACCCAATATGGCTCAGGTACAAGGCATTTGGAGGACCATATTTTCTCTTATGAGGCAGCCCATTCTTCGAGATCTGCAGGGGAGGCCCTTTAATCTGTCCCACCTCTCTTACAGGAACATCTGGTGGCAACACGGGAAAGGGCCTTCTCAGGTGTCCCCAGACTCTGAAGCTCTCTTCCCAGATAAATTAAGACTAGCACATTCCTTGCTTTCTTTTGACAGACAAGTTTTCTGTCCAAGTATTTAGCAAATAAAATGCAAATTTAAATTACGCTGTTTAAAAGATAAGAAGTTTCATCAGATGTCAATAGAATTCCATCAATCAAATTTTCTTGATGCTGTTAAAGCTCACCAAAGTACTAGACGCTGCTCAAGTTCTTTCAGAAAACCGCTGTGAAACTCATAGATAGGGTCTATATTAGAGAAGAACAAGGACATAAGCCCATCTGGCATGGCTTTCTCCTTAACAACTGCACTGCGGAACCACTGCAGATGAAAAACAAGTAATAATATAAATGAGAAAGAAGGCTTTGTTTTTCTGCAACAAGCAACATTAAAATGATCAAAAAACACAGAAAAGTCATAGAAGTCAATTTTGGAAAAACTGAAAATGCAAGCAAATCCTTTGTCACCAGATGCATTCACTAGACAAAATGCATAAAAGATTGTTCACAATTATGCCAACTTGAAAATTTCCATTTATAATAATATTTTCCCAAAGGCTAAGAAAATGCAATAACATGCATCTCTGACCCTTAAAATGTTTCTATGAGAAAATGATTACTATTTCCAAGTTACAGACAGGAAAAAGAGCGAGACATTCAACCAAGTTCTATCACTATGAATACTGAAATAATACACTCAGTCAATTTGTTCTTCATGCAAATTCTTAAACACTTGAAAATTCTGGTCAATGGCTGACAAACCTGATGAAGTCACTGTTCAAACTGGTTTCGGAACATTAGCTTGTTTGGAAACCATTAATTATGGTTTTTGTTTGGCATTGTAAGGGAGCTATGTTTTGCTGTAAATCCTGGCTTCTTTGAATAAATGGAGGAGTGACGCTGCTGCATTTGGTTGGTGAAACATGTGCCTATCTTGTCTTATTAAATCAAGATCATGAGGATCTAACTAAGAAATAAGTTGTCCTGTCCATCCAGCCTTGATGCTATATAAGAGATCTAGGTACAGGGTTTTAGGGTTGTGCATTCAGGGTAAACCTTTACCCGTTTCGTGTCCTGTCTTTTGTTGTTTATTGGGTGCCTTCTAAAATTGGGATGGCAAATATCTGTTTTTGGTTTGGGCCCCCAAAAGATCTGTTTTCTTTCCTGCCATGTGCTCTAAGGAGGCTTCTTACCTGTTGTTTCTGCTCTAGAGGAGGTGCTCAGCTGCAGGCACTGTCAGGCATGCACACTTTCTGGGCCTGCCTGCATGCCATGCCACACATGCACTCTCCTTGGAAAGAGAGTACATGTGTGACGTGGCATGCAGGCCCAGAAAAGGCATGCGCCTGCCAGTGCCTGCAGTCGGGAGCCTCTTACTCTACAGTAAGAGGTGCTCAACTGCAGGTGTGCGTGCTTTCTGGGCCTGCATGCCATGCCACACACAAACTCTCCTTGGAAAGAGAGAGTGTGTGGTATGAAATGCAGGCACAGAAAACACGCATGCCTGCCAGTACTTGCAGCTGAGCACCTCTTACTCTAGAGTAAGACGCACTCAGCTGCAGGTACTGGCAAGCGCGCATGCTTTCTGGGCCTGCATGCCACACACACACACTCTTTCCAAGGCCAGGAGGCAAGTTCTGGAAGCAGCTCAGCTGCGGACAAAAGCAGTCTTGGAGCCAGGATTGGCTCCAGCTTGCTTTCGTGTTGAGCTGATTTTTGTGTGGGGAGGGGGCTTCCTGTTTCATTCTCCTGAAGAAATGAAAGAAACAGTAGAAATAAATTCTGCACACAACTCTACAGGGTTTCAAGAGTATGCTACAATTTTTAAAGCAAGAACTAGGGACTATAATTTGGAATAGGACTGTGGTGCTAGAAAGATAAAGAATTCATTCAGCTCCATGAACATTGTTTTCCCAGTTAAAATCCTTCATTAGAGGCAAACACACAGAAGTGTAGGTCATTCCACTCTAAGACATACAATGTTCCTGATATGAGACTCCTAATGTAAAAACATCCACATCTAAAACAGCTAATGTTTGGATTATTGACAAAGCTGAGTTCCAAAAGACATGTTTACTTAGAAAAGGAACAGTTTAGGATTAAGAAGATGGCTCATGCAGCGTTTCTGCAAGGTGATCTTGAGAGAGCCTCATATTATTGATATATTTGGTAGGTATGCAATATTCATAGGTTTTTCTCTCAAATTAAACTGCAGGTGCCAAATTACAATTAGTCAGAAAATAACTTTGATATGAGGTGATGCAATAGCCATATCTGCTGTAGCAAATACTGTGAGTTTTTGAGTGAAAGTGTTCACCAAAAGATAACCACCAAAACAAAACAAAAGCTGCTGGGAAGGTGATGTGAGAAACTCAAGAAGAAGATGCAAGGAATTTGGATCTCTTTCTAGCTAGTGAAACAGAGTAGGTTATATGAAAACATTAAGACAAAGACTTGTGAAATGATTAAGACAACTGTTTGGGGAGAAAAATGGGCCGCAGTAGCTTTAAATTACTTACTACAGTTAGTACTTCTAGGTCCTTCAAATAAGTCCGTTCAGTAGCAAGAATTTCTTTTGCAATGAAATACGCTTTGTCTGCTGGATATCTCTACAAGACACAAGTAAATCCCAAATAAATGAAACAGAAAATGTTTCCTATTAACAATGAATTTGGCTAAGCTATAATAAGACTGCTTGAAATGTCCAGATGTAGCAATATTGCAGACAGCTGAAATCATGACCTCCTGCTGTGAATAGTTTTAAATTGTATTTTGTTTTAATAAAACAAAATTTTGAAGCAGCCATGTTCCAAAATGAAATCTGAATCAGAGGTGTGTACAGGAGTTACTAAATCACACTTAGGGTGAGATCCAGTTATTTATAATTAACTGTTTCCTGTGACCAAGTAATCAGTAGCATAACAGCAGCCCATGATGGGACATAATTCATTCATAAGTGAAATAAAATGGAAGAGCATATTTCTGACACTGACCTGAATAGGAATTTTCAAACTGACCATATGGATGGGAATCAAACCAGGCTGGTTGCATCTGAATGTGGATCAAAGCTCCACCCATATCAGTAGTTCTAAACCTGTGGGTCCCCAGGTGTTTTGGCCTACAGATGAGGAAATCTCCACTACCAAGTTCCATAAGCACCTTATCAAAACCAATGACTGCTGCACATTGCACTTGCCCTTGAAGCCTCATATACACCTCCTGTCACATCAGCACTTTTAATTCTTGTACCCATTACTCTGGCCTGGCCCAGTTCCTATTGTGTTTTAGTGTATTGCTTTTGCCTGTTGTTTATTTGCTTTATTCTGTTTTTAATTGTTTGATTTGCCTAGTTTGTATTGCTATGTTGTGTGTTGAGGCCTCGGCCTGTGTAAGCCGCATCGAATCCTTCGGGACATGCTAGCGGGGTACAAATAAAGTTTAATAATAATAAAAATAATACAACTCCCAGAAACCCCAGCCAGTTTACCAGTTGTTAGGATTTCTAGGAGTTGAAAGCCAAAACATCTGGGGACCCACAGGTTGAGAACCACTGATCTATATGATTCTTGGTTAAGTGGCCCAGGAAAGTAGAACCTTTCCTCTTCCCTCTGATCCCTGATTCATGGGCAAGAGAAGAGGGAGTAATTTGAGGAGTAATGTTATTTGTATATTTCTTTTACTTATTTACAGTATTTATATACTGCCTTTCTCACCCCTGGGGGGACTCAAAGCGGTTTACACATAAATCATGGCAAAATTCAATGCCTTATATTGGGCACTGATATGATGTCAATACAAACAATTACAATAGTAAAACCACAATCAAACATAAATCATAATTAAAACAATACACAACAAGCATTAAAACAGTCTCGTCAGTCAAATGGCCATTTCAGTCAATGTACCTCTAAAATGCTACATACATCTACTGTCCGAAGGCCTGGTCCCAGAACCATGATTCTATTTTTTTTCTAAAAGCCAGGAGGGAGGGAGCGGATCTTACCTTATTTGGGAGTGTGTTCCACAGCCGAGAAGGCCCTGTCTCTCGTCCCAGCCAGACACATTTGTGCTGCTGACGGGAGCGAGAGCAGAGCCTCTCCAGATGATCTTAGATTACGAGCTGGGACGTAGGGGTTGATGCGTTCAGACAAATAAGCTGGGCCAGACTGTATAGAGCTTTATAGGTCAAAACCAGCACTTTGAATTGGGCTTGGAGATGGAGCTGGCATAGCAGGGGGGTGGTATGCTTCCTGTATGTCGCCCCTGTTAGTAATCTGGCTGCCGCCTGTTGGACTAGCTGAAGTTTGAAAACCATCTTCAAAGGCAGCCCCACGTAGAGCGCATTGCAGTAATCTATTCGGGATGTAACCAGAGCATGGACCACCATGGCCAGATCAGACTTCCCAAGGTACGGGCGCAGCTGGTGCACGAGTTTTAACTGTGCGAAAGCTACCCTAGCCACCGCCGAAACCTGGATCACTCCCATGCTGCGAACCTGCGTCTTCAGGGAGCGTGTAACCCCATCCAATACAGGCTGTAACTCTATGCCCTGTTCAGCCTTTCGACTGACCAGGAGGACCTCTGTCTTGTCTGGATTCAATTTCAATTTGTTAGCCCTCATCCAGTCTGACACAGGTTCAAGGTTTGAACAGCTTCCTTAGTAACAGGTGGGATGGAGTGACAGATTTTGGACATCATCTGCATAAGGTAACACCTTACTCCAAAACTCCGGATGATCTCCCCCAGCGGCTTCATGTAGATATTAAATAACATTGGGGACAGTACTGAACCCTGAGGGACTCCACAAGACAATGGTTGTGGAGTCGAACAGATGTCACCCAGTAACACCTTCTGAGACCGACCCTCCAGGAAGGACTGGAGCCACTGCAGAGCAGTTTCTCCAAGTTCCATTTCTGTGAGGCGTCCCAGAAGGATACCATGGTCAACAGTATCGAAGGCCGCTGAGAGGTCCAGCAGAACCAACAGGGACACACTCCCCCTGTCTAGCTCCCGGCGTAGATTATCTACTAAAGCGACCAAAGCTCTTTCAATGCCATGTCTCGGCATAAGGCCAGACTGTGCCAGATCTAGATAATCAGTGTCTACCAAGAACTCCTGGAGTTGCGAGGCCACCACATGTTCCATGACTTTGCCCAAGTAGGGAAGATTGGAAACTGGCCAAAAATTGACTAATTGAGTGGGGTCCAGTGATGGTTTTTTCAACAGCCTGTTTTAGGCTGACTGGAATCTTGCCCTCCTGTAAGGAGGCATTAACCACCACCTTAATCCACTCTGCCAAACCCCCTCTGGCTTCTTTTATCAGCCAGGTTGGGCAGGGGTCTAGGATACATGTGGTAGGCCTTGCCTCTCCAAGGATCTTGTCCACATCCTCGAGCTGAACCAATTGAAATGAATCCATTAAAACAGGACAAGCAGATGTTCGTGTTACATCTTCAGAGACTGCTGTTAACGTGACGTCGAAGTCGGAACGGATCAGTGCAACTTTTCCCGCAAAGAACCGAGTAAATGCTTCACAGCGATCTGCCGAGCTGTCAAGAATCTCGCTCTGAGGAAGATTTAACAGTCCTCTGACAACTCAGAACAGCTCAGCTGGACGGTTCTTGGTGGGCGCAATATTGGCCGCAAGAGATGTCTTGTTTTTTGTTGTTTTTTTTTTTGCAGCCTTTATTGTCGCATCATAGATCCTTAAAAAGGAAACTAGATGTGCTTGGACAGACCCGCTACGCTTCCGTCGCCACATGCACTCTAGCCACCTCTTCTTTCGCTTCATTGCTGCCAGCTCCTCAGTGAAACAAGTAGCTGGTTTAGCTTGGTTACTCGAGAGGGGGTGTTCTGGAGCGATCCTGTCTATAGCCCTGGTCATCTCCCTATCCCAGAGAGAGACCAGGGCCACGACAGGGTCACTTACTGAGGAGGCGGGAAAATCCCCAAGAGCCATCAGGAAACCATTTGGATCCATAAGTCTCCTGGGGTGGACCATTTTAATGGGTCCACCACCCCTGCGGAGGTAGGAAGGCGCAGTAAGTCTATAGGCCATAAGTATAGGCCAGACTTGGGAAGACCTATAGCCTTTAATAGGTGCTGGAATTACAGTTCTCACCACACTTGACCAGATTGGCTAGGACTGATGGGAATTGAAAGCGAAACATTTGGAGGGCCACAGATTTATCACTCCTTTTGTATATGAATGTGGATGGCAGCAGCACTGTGGGAGAATTGATTCTAACAAGTTTGCAGATCTGTGTGGGCAGCTGCAGCTGGTCCAGAGACCAATGTTTATATCCTGCATCCCATCCAGGGGCTGCAAACATTGCCCAAAGGGCTGGAAAAAGAAAGAAAAGTAGAGGTGATCAGATGTTGCCTTTCAAATGTTGCAACATGACTCTTTTTATATGTTAAACAATGCAGTAGGGTCTTTCGATCTATTTTAAAAGTACATCTCCACTCCCGGAAATTTCTAAGAGAGCCAATTTATGAGGCTGAGGACAATAAAAACAGCTGGCGTAAAGTGGGAGAAGGTACTGCCTGAGATCTCCAGACAGTGCTGCTCATCTCAGTAAACATCTGTGCAAAGTCATATTGCTTACAACGGCTTCTGTTTCTTCAACAAGAGAACATCCAGAAACAAGAATAATCTAAACACTGGAAATCAAAAAGTGTGATTTTCAATATATATCTATAGTTCAATAAGATAACAGATCAACAGTCTTGATATGTAATAACTGATTTTTAATAGAAAAGACCTTAGTACAGAAGTCAAAATTATTTTAAATGGTCAGCTCATTCTTGTGGAAGTCAACCTGAAAACCTTCTTTATATTATGTTAAAATAAAACTCCCTGGAATTCTAGTGTTTATAGTGGGGGGAGGGATGGTTTTTCTCACATAAATGATCTCAGGATTTTGCTTTTTGTTTTGGGCAGTTTGATATTCCCATGATTTAATCTCTAGCAATAATCAATACTGCCCTTAACAAATATTAGCATTGTTAACCAAGGACAATTAAAAAACAAACTCTGGTTTGTCTTTATCACTTCAACCTTTAGAAACACGTGCTTAAAAAATGACATGTTTCTCAGAAGGAATGGTCAAATACTGGACTCTAGCATGGTATATCAAAGATGACTAAAACAGCCGAATTTAATCCATTTTGCTAAACTGTGTCTAGCCTTTACATTATTATTCCATGCCACCTCAAGCTACTAAGTTGTGGTTTATTTTTCTGGAATAACATTTAGCTTTCATTTAGCCATGACGTGGATACAAGAGGAGAGTAGTTTCTTAGCAGTTAAACAGCTAAGAATACACCCCAATGAAATGTAATTATTTTATGACAGAAAAAATGAATTGGTTAGAAGCCTATGCACGGAAAGGATTATGCATTAAGTGGGCTAGTGACTTTTGGGGGAGGGGGAAAATGGGCGGACTAGAATATGGTCTAAACATGCTAATATTGTGCTAATAGAAATGTAGAAAATGGCAGAAGCTGAGAATCATGCAATGAACAGAAATATAATTTGCATCCTTTTAAAAATTAGACTCATTTTACCCCTGCTTTACCTTCCGCCTTGTTTCATCCTCTTCTTCTATTCTTGCACCGCCAACATCACTCAAGACAGGACTCAAAAGAGGAGATGACCCTTGTCCAGATGAATTCATATTCACTTGAAATGGGGGGTTCAAGGTCACTGGAGTCTTCATTTTAAAGGAAGCCACCTGAGAACCTAAGTATCACATATGAAACAAAATGAGATTAAAAATTAGTTTTGTATTCGGCAGAATATTTGACACATATTACTTGAAGTTTTAAGCAGTTTCTCTAAATCACATTCGCTTCAAGAAAGTTAACCAGTTTTTAAAGACAACCAGTATTTCCTGAAGTTCAACCTGGTTTATTTATTTGTTTCATGTCCACAGCATTGCATAAATAAGTATAAAACTGATAAAATAGAGGGAGCACAAGCAGCTAGATAATTTTTGACCCAAAAAAGGGAACAGCAACTGTATGGTCTGTGACTTTAAAAAATTCTTCCTCTGTGCATGAGGCAGGGGGCATTGTGGGCAAGCATTGTATTTACTAAGAATTCTGATTTTTGAACAAAATGCACTACAAATAATAGCCATAAACCAATTTTCTGTTTAAATCTATTAAGAGAGCCATACATTGTTTTAATACGATCTCACTGAATAAGTATAGTTCTCTTTATCATCTCAAAGTAGGAGGAAAAGGTTTTAGAGTATTTGATATTAAAAATAACTAAACAAATATATAAGAAATCTCTTAATTTCCTCATGATGCTGCTAATGCCCATGTGCATTCACAAAACATATGTATCTGAGTCACAAAGAAGTCATGTTTTCAGGGTACAGCTGATTTCAAAAGCCATGTATATGTGGACAGGAAACATCTCTCCAGAAATGCAGACTACAGGCTAAATTTCCTGTCTGTCACTGTGCAGAAGCCAAGAGTTCCCCTAGCTATGTACGAGTTAAATTATCCCTGATACACCCAGTTTTCTCTACTGGCTGAAAACAACACTGCATTATTCATTTGGGTGGAGAAACGTTTTCCGTTTGTCAAGAAGCTTTTGCGAATCTGTTTAGACAGTCATGGCAACAAGGTAATTGTCATTAGCAAGGATCACAGGAGGAGAGCCAAGGAGATTGTCAAGACAGTATTTTAACTCAATTAATGTTTCTAAGCTAAAGTGTCAAGACTTCTTTTGTAGCTTTCCTCTGGAACAAAAGATCTGTTGAGCGGAACACAAAGTGTTTTTCTTTATGCAGATGATCTCAGAGTTAATGTTTGGAGCACTAACTTGTAATGCTTTCTTTTTGCACGCAAATATAATGTGCAGTTTGACATACTGGTGTTAGAAATGGTTTCTACAAAACAGCAAACCCGTGACATAGAACAAAAGTTTTGAAATATTTGATTCTCTAAAAATTCTATTTTGCATATTGGAGTACAAACTTCTGTCTTAGGCTCTTCCTTTCATTGTTATTCACTCTCGAAACAAAACAGCTCCATCACAGATGAATTTTGAATCTTATTTATGAAGCTGTTTTGCAAAGGATTGTACCACAGATGGCTCCTACGCCGACACAAGCAAACACTCCTAAAGCTACATTGCCACTCCCACTCCAAATTCCATTCTCTGCAGTCTTGAGAAAAAACAGAAACCTTTGTGGTCTTTCAAACATTTAATCTTCATTCTACAATTTATTATTTTTTAAGTTTACACTGAACAATCCAGAAATGTCCACCCAAAGTAACAGTATAGACACGGTAATCAACAGACATTGAATATTTTATGCTTATTTTACAAGAAGAGATTACAAAGCTGGAAGAGAGCCAACTGCAAGTTTTCTGCTGCACTATTGACAGGCATTCAGTGTTGGTCTTTTAACTCAGGGAGCAATGCCTTTGTGAAAGTCACAATTGCAGTAAAGGAAGGGGGAGGTAGTATGAAAAGGGAGTTTTAGTGCAGAGTGACTTACTCAGGAAGCTAAACATTGTTACGCTTAGTCACCTGGAAGAGATTCGAACTACTAGGGACGAAGTTAACTATTAACAGGCCAAGCAACTGGATCCCGTATCAGTTAATGCGGCCCCTGCCCCGCCTTGGACTGCATGATCCACCGGACAAGAATTTGCTGGCATTTGTCCCTTGCAGGGAAAAGTGTTAAATCAGTTTTAACATACAATTTAAATATAAAGAAAAGGAGCAAATAAATGAGTGGCCAATAGTGTCACACTATGTCAGTAATTTGTATTTTCTCAAGTGGTATCTAAACTCTCAAAGCTGGTCACAATGAGTATATATGAAGATGTGACCCACAATAAATACATCATGTTGTATATTGTTGCTCCATTAGTGGGAGGTTCGCAATGGTAAACTCTCTCCATCCAGAAAGTGCACTAATTCTGCCACTAAAAGCTGTAGCACACATTCCATGCTAGCTGCACTGCAGTTTGTAACAAAGGGGTTTTGAAACTTGATGTAAATAAATATTAAAAGTTTGAAGGCATTGGTGTACATTCTCAGAACTAATCAAGTGTTGTCAAATATCTTCTGTTCAAGGGTGCAAGCTGATTGAAGTATTTTGCAGCCTATTCTGACGAAAGCAGAATTAAGTTATTCTTCTGTATTCACGGATTGTGCATTTCTGGATACAACCATGCATGGCTTCAAAATTTTCCCCAGAATAGATAATGTGATGTATTAGCTAGAAATCTCTAAGCCTCTCCATGAAACCTAGCTCAATCATTAACTTGACTACATTTCTTTATGAAACTCACTTTCTCATAGCCTGTAACTGTAAATTAGGGATAATACTAAGTCTACTTACTGTATATTTTGAAGGATGACAAAGGAAAATGTCAACATCTTTGAGACCACACGGGTAAAAAAACTTTCAATATTAACTATTATATTGTTATGTTAATATGCTTAAAAACAGGATTGAAATAGCTTGTAGTCAACACTGTTAGTAACATTTTTAGATATACAATTTTAATTTTACAGAATTAACATTTAGGTAGTAGGGAAATACCTCGATTAAAAGTGTCTGTGGATGTTACTTTGTTAACAGAAAATTTGGTACTAGAAGCAGGAAAACATGGAAAGTATAGGGATAGGTTCACACACTACAAAAGAGAAGTTCAATGTGTTTCAACCAACTTTTATTCAAAAATGACAGAACACACAGACAAAATGAAACTACTGGATCAGATAAACCTTGCACAAGAAAACAAAAAAAAAATCAAAATCTTCTGAGACTACTTCAAATAATTTTCCAAAATGAATCCAGGAGTCATTTTTTCTTTCATTGCTCTTTGTTTTCATGTTGGTAGCCAAATATATAGTTCTACCATTCCTTCTAATGCTGGTGGTAGCTGTTGAGGAGCACTTATCTGCTTTTCCCATTTCTCTGCTTTGCTGTTCATGCATGTTTGGTAAGGGATTCTGGAAGCAGCAGCTGCTGCTTACCTTGGCCTTTGCTGACAGGCGCACACAGCCGTAGTAAGCTTCGGCAAGAGCAGAATCTCATTATTTCCTAGCTGAAGCTTTATTGCACTGTTTACTGCAGACATACTGCACTGCTAAGTGGCACTGAAAGTCTCCAGCCCTCCTTCACCATCATCCAATATTGATGCTGCTAAAAAAATTCTTCCAGTTAGTTAGTGGGCTACTGTAAAAAGACTTTGTAAAATGGAGCTTCTTTGTCAGAGACTTCGTTAATTGACGCACGCCAGTATTACTGAAGTATTTTGTACATTTTACATTTCAGCCAAAGCTTTAACGTCACATTGACTTTCAAACAAAGTGAAATTTCAAAGCACAGGAATATGAGAACACTGCTGCTTAAAACTCTGTATAATGGAAGAGTAGATGTGGAAATTTTAGCTTCCTGAAAAATAATCGAAGGCCTCATTCTCTGGCTGTACAAGTAATAGTTGTAAGTTCTATTCAGTTCTTTACAATAAAGAACTAATTCAGAACTAATTTTAGTTTTAAATATCTTACTACTCTTACAAAAAATGTGGAATTATAACCACAATTGTTTGGTTTTCTCAACTAAATGCATCTGATGAAGTTAAGTCCACAAAACCTTTTGCTAGGAAAGCCCTTTTCTCATATTTCATTTGCATCTGTGTGATATATGTTCATATCATAGTAAAAAACTTAAGGAAAACATATGATGTATGCAAAAATGCTATGGGAAATACTTTACTTACCTGAAATAGTCGTTTCTTAAGAACTGGTTCTGTGCAACAAACATTCACAGAACACAGCCATGCAGTATCATTCCGCATCTTGGTAATAAAAGCTTGCACAACAGCTCTCAAAGAACAGGCTTAAGATTGTGTTTAGGTGAAATGCCATTTTTAACATGGAACTTAGTGTTAGAAAGAGAACCTATGATATTTCATTTCATTTCCCAGACCAAGACTTCTTATTTCAGTTTGTGAGGTTATAAATAAAGTTGCCTAGAAATTTGAAAAGTTCTTGATAATATGACTGAACGTGAAATCAGCTGTGCTACAGCGACTTCTGTTTCTCCTTAAAGAATTCAACGCCTGGAGTATCACACCTTCAGACAGTACTATTAAGTGCTATTTATAGCAAAGAGCTTGTACCGTGGTGTCAATATGTTCTTTATTAGACAGAAGACATTTTAAGAATATAGTATTATATAAGTAGGGTAATTATACTTTTGAATCACAAAACAGTAGCCAGATTTGGTTAGGTGATGATGCCAGTGAAATAAAGCTAATTTAGGCTAAGGAACTGAATTAAATAAATAGAATTAGTTTATTTGCCTTTTTGTTCCCATGGAGAGATCCCCTTAGAGATCTGCCTCAGATGCAAAAGCAAACCAAGAGGCTTGGTACTGTATGAGCCCTGCTTTGATCTCAGAAGTTTACCACTAAGAAAGTGGGTGCCAAGCATATAGTTTGCTATGCAAATTGAATCAGCATTTTAAAAGTATGAAAGACAAAACAAGCAACTTTAAATAAGAGAAATCACAAAAATTATGAATCTTATTTATGAAGATGTTTTCCTTCATAAATAAGACTGGATCTTCAGAAACCTTTACTGGTGCAATCTGGGTAGGCTATTTAGAATTGCGGGAATCTACCAGCTAAATGAAATACTGATTACTTTCAGAGATCTATCTGCACTAATGACGGACTGACATCATGCATCAAACATGTAGCTATCACACTGTAGAGACAGCTTTAAACTCCTCACCCAACCCTTCAAACCCATCATAAAACCAGTCAGCCATCCTGAGTGATGGAGATCTGTTTTGCTGCTGAGTGGGGTACTTCAGGATGATTTTACCAGCCCCATCCATCAGTGAGCAATGCTGGGAGGAACACCAGCAGAGAACCCTGTGGAGATACCTGTTGCAACGTTGTGCTGACTAGTGGAAGAAGGTAGAGTATGGGCCCTTACAGACAGGCCCTATATCCCAGGATCTGCTCCCAGGTTTTGTGTTTTAAACTGGATTATATGAGTCCGCATTGCCAGATAATCTGGGATGAACAGAAAACCTGGGATCAGATCCTGGGATACAGAGCCTGTCTAGAAGGGCCCCATGTCATCCTTAAGTGCCCCATTCAGTTCTCCATTGCTTCAGAAGCTGAACCACTTTTAAGGTGGGTTTGAAGGCCATTTGCAGTTGTGGCAGGATTGTCAGAAACACAAATGAGATATGAAACAGATATGATGTCCTAGGTCTCACCTAAGGCATCACAAGACTGATTAACGAAATGCCAGTCAAGGCAACCATATTTCTGTAAGTATACATGCACACATTATCACAAAATAAAATGGCTTAAGAAAAAAAAATCTGCATCATATTCAATGGCAGGCTGATTGAAATTGCTTCTATTTTTCTAAACATCACCCCCAAACTGGAAAAGGGCCACCTTAAAAAAAAACAGAATTGCAAACAAGAAAAAAGCTAAAAGCATATAGTTATTCATAATGAATACTTCCTCATTTTATTGTATAAACAATTTCAAAATTATTAGTACAAATTCACAGATATATCATTAAGGTAATTTGAACAGAAAGGGTATAAAAATGAACAGATGAAGCATGAAAATGATAGAATGGTGTATTTAGTAAATCCAGTCCAAGAAATGTACTTCTCACATGAATACATATGCACTAAATTACTAATTAAGTAGCTGATAATATCAACGCACAAAATATTGGCACATAAAATTTTAATATAAATGTGTAATATGTTCTGAAGGTAATCCTTCACAATTTACTACCAATAAAAACAATTTTAATTTTCCTATGTGCTGCACAGTCAGAACATATGACCTAACTCTGAATATGGCACTTTTGGAAGTTGTGTTTACTTTATCCATATTCATTTTAATAATTGATGGATTATTGTAGATCTGACACCTAAGATTGACTTTGTGATAAAACAGATGAGCTCTTCAACATTTTTCAAAAAAAAATAAAATAAAAACCAAAAACATGAAGAACTCTAAAAAAGATCACAATATGAATTTGTACACCAAAATTCTATATCCTAAATTTACTGGGAAAGAGATTTAGTATTAAAAAAACAAATAACCAAACTGGGAATCACTATTAAGAATTTTTGCAAAATGACAATGGGAATGAATTACCAACAGGTTTTAGTTAATGTCCTCCTAGAAAGTAAAGCCATATGGTAAACATATGTACCATCTCTCTTAAACAGTCATCACTCCACATTTGTGGTTTTGACTTTTTTGTGGATTGGATCGGATTGTTCACAGATTTGATTATAATCTACCTAGGAATCTCTGGTGTTTCCAGTGTAACTCAATGGTCAATGTCTCTCAGTTATGCTGAAAGGCCTAGATCCAACCCATGTAACCCATGCAAACGCCCTTCAGGTGTTTTTGGATTTCAGCTCCCAGAAGTCCTGACCATTGGACAAGCTGGCTTGGGCTTCTGGGAGTTTGTGTCCCAAACGCCTGGAGAGCAACAGATTGTGCAGGCCTGAGTTAGACAATTCTAATGAGAGCACTTCTCTAGTAATCTTTAGGTCCACACTGAGATTCTGTGGTTATTTTCCAATGGAAGTTGACCATGGAATCATGCTGGAACCTGTGGTCCTCCAAGTGTTTTGGGCTTCAACTCCTAGAAATCCCAGCCACCTTACCATCTATTAGGAATTGTGGAAGTTGGAGTCCAAAACACCTGGAGGATCAAAGGCTTGGAACCACTGCTCTAGACATTCCTAAAGAGGAATTATCACAGGTAAAAAAGTCAGCAATTGCTTTATTCATGGTTTTTCATTTTCACAAATGTTTTTTGCCCCTAACCCCAATGAATGAGGAGGGATGACTGGACTTGATGGGAAGGCTAATTATTGTTTTAAAATCTAAAAACAGTCTAAAAATCAACTTGATGGCAAAGTAAGTACCCTGTCCAAAATAATTAATTTTAGTGGTTAATACAAATACTGAGATTATTGCAATAACAATTAATTCTACAAACAGTTCATTGCTATGTTATCAGTTCTGATGATTCTTAACTGTTTACTCCAGAACACCCTAAGTTCTCCAACCAGCTCTTTGCATGCTTTTAAATGGGCCAGAATAAATATGTTTAAATACAAGATGAGTACAGCCATAAAATATTGTTCAGAATATATCTGATTAAATTCTGGAGTATTTAATATTACCTTCCTAGGTACCATAAAGTGCAGTTGAATGCTTTAACATTGTACAATGGAGAAAAACAAATTTCTATACCTATTGCTGTAACTATAAAATAGCTTGATTTAACATACAGATTATTTATCTCCCTTGGCTACCACATGTCTCTTCATGTCTGAGGAATACTCACTATTAATTTTCCATCTGTCTGTTTACTGACCCTGAGGCAAACAGAAATTCTTACAAAAACCAAGACTGCATTTTTATAAAATTGAAAATAAGCAAATTAAGTTCTAGGATTTAAAAAAAAACTTAGCAGAATTAACAAGGATATTACCAGATGCTATTGGGATGAACAGACCTCACTTCAGTAGACTTAAACAGCTACTGGAGTATAAATTTCATAGAAATTACTCTGAGAAGCAAGCTTCCCCAGTTATCCATTTGGAATAGAATAAGGCAGCACCCTTTTATATAACTGTGCACATTGAAGGCATTCATGAGATCTGCCTGAGAAAGATATTGAATCTCTGGTTTTTTTCCACCATCACCCTACTTACATTCTTTATTCTTTAAAATAAACATTAACAAATGGAAACAAACAAGTTGATCTAACATGTTGCTTTTAAGTTCTGCATTTCAATCTCTGTTTGGACCAAAATGATCTTGCTAACATAGTTCCATTGCTTTTGAGGTCAGGCAGAAGCTTGGTAACATCTTGTGAAAATAGGTTTTAAAAATATTTTACAAAGTACAGTAGAGTCTCGCTTATCCAACATAAATAGGCCAGCAGAATGTTGGATAAGCGAAAACGTTGAATAATAAGAAGGGACTAAGGAAAAGCCTATTATACGTCAAATTACATTATGATTTTACAAATTAAGCACCAAAACATCATGTTTTACAACAAATCAACAGAAAAAGCAGTTCAATAAACAGTAATGGTATGTAGTAATTACTGTATTTACGAATTTAGCACCAAAACATCGCAATGTATTGAAACAGCTGTGGATCTGGTCAGGAGGCAGGCTGCGTTGGATAATACAAATGTTGGATGAACGAAGGTTGGATAAGCGAGACTCTATTGTACTACACACACACACCAAAAAAAATCATACTTCCATAAAGCCTGGAGCTCAGAAGCTAGTTTCTACATTATGACAGGAGTACAGATAATCTGACATGTTGAAAGTAAAAACTTTTACACTGTTATAAAAAGGCACACAATTAAAATGGTCCTGAGAGCGCATTCCACAAATCCCCCATCCAGATGAGGTAGATGACAAAGTTTCAATCTTAGAGGGTTAGCTCTCATTTTGGATCCCTTCAAGCCCTGCTCAACCATCATGAAGGTCACTGAACTTCCTTCTGAAGATAGGATTTTCAACCTAACAAAGGATCAAAAAATTGTTGGGGAAATTGATTCACTAGAGCCTCTTTGCATCAGACCGCGTTGACAAAATAAAGATAAAAATGGACCAGAACATGTCTAATTCTGCAGTAGAAAAAAACTTAAGTTTGATTTTAAAGGGGGGCGGGTCACCATGGAGGATGAAGCAGTTCCAAACTTGATTGCTACTTCTATTCTGTTGAGATCAGTACATTTTTTATTTCTCTCCACTTAAAAATGTTTCTTAAGAATCCTCCTAATTCCTACAAATTGATTCTCTGTGAAGGGTTCAGCTTTAAAATTCTTCTAGAAAATTTATTTCTATTAAAAAGCAATACATTTTAAACTTAAATTGCCATAAAGAAACCTTTGCAAAAAAAGTTTGCAAAGGGCAATATTATTGGGCTAATATGAAAAACGTATCCAAGGACATGCATTTGAGTGGTGCTAATTTTTGCGAAGTTTTTATAGTGGTATTGAACAACACATACAGGAAATACCAATCTTCAAACTGGGGGGGAGGGGGGGTGGCCAGCTCATTTGATCCTACCAATAGAATCAATTACGTTGATAGGAAGCCTTTTAAAAGTAACAGGCAAATAGTTCTCTCATGTCAAGAATTTAGAAGTGAATTCTTCTATACACCCAGCTGATGAGAAGAAATACAACTGCCTTGTGTTGTCCTTTAACAGGCCTATTTATAAGACCTCGTTTTAAGCATTTCTAGTTTGCATCCACAAAGCTGCACATATTTCTGTCAATAAGCAAGCCCTTTCCAAATAATAATTGGCCAAAATAAATAAGAATAAATGACTAGATCCAGTCTAGTAATACAACTTTAAAATATTTTTCTTATAACATACGGCAATTTTATGGTACTACTAATACTAATAAGGAATCCAAGAATTAAAATATTTATTCAGTATGGTCTATGAGAAGCCATGTGTAGAGGACATTCCTGCTCCCCTAAACATAGCTAAGGCTGGTTATACAGAGCCATGGCATTCCCCTCTGAGAAATTACTGGAACGCCAAATATATTTAAAGAAATATCTAAGATTGCACTCTATGATACGTATTATTTAAGGTGCTACTACCTCAAACTAGTGTAATTCTTGCTGATATAATATTTCAAGAATAAGGAGACTTTCAACACAGCTACTATTAAATTCTAGTGGGAAAAATGAAGCACTGTATTCAGAAAACTCAGAAACAAAAAGCCTAGAGATAATCATTCCATTAATCTAAGCAGTACACACATAACATTTATCTAACAAAATTGGTTATGAAGACTATAGTAGTGGTTTTAAAGTGTAATAAGTCCAGAGTGAAGATTATTCCATTTATCATATGATATAAAATAAGCAATATTCTATTTATCTTAAAGGAAATCTGATAAATTCTTATATTGTACCGTTTTCCTTTTATATTGACAAGAATTAAAATCACAAAGTTGAACACACCTAATTAACATTAACGCACAATCCTTTCAGATTTATCTGCAACATCATTCAATTTTTCTTTTTTCTATATAAAAAACTTTCAATTCATGCTTTGCAACACAGAATCCATTCTCATATATTTATCAGGAGACTATATTATCATCACATACAGTCTTCTAGTATCATTTTATTCTTAATCATTTTATGTGCTTCCTTCAGACTACAATTTGTTTATTTAAATTCTTCCTGCAGTCATAATATTCATTTCTTGAAGAAACATATTTTTCAAATCAAAGCCACAGTAATCAGTTCTTCCCATAATTGATTTCCCCTAACTCACACAAACCTATTGTACAGGGTGAGCCAAAAGTCACAATGGTGTAGGGGTGTACGAAACGTCACAGAGTCCATTCTGTTTTCAAGAAGACTCTTCCTGAAATGGAAATGGAGCTCAGGGTTCTAAATTACAAATCCGAATGGCCCTCCTCCTAATCTCCCGGAATCTTCCTGAAAACGGAACAGGGGGGCACCCGAAATTCAAAACGAACACAGAATGGTTTCGCACACCCCTACAATGGTAACTGCAAATTAAAAACAAAAAATAAAGGTGTTAATCAATATTGCAACCCTTTGTGACTTTTGACCCACCATGTATAAATTCTGTAAAGTTATTGGCTTCTTTTCACAGTATTATAGTAAAACAGCTACAAAAAACTACAAAATAAACTAAGTGCCTTTTCTAGATACTGACTGTTCAATTATTGAAGAAATACAATAATGGTTCTACGTTCAGAACTCACAATAATGTCCTACACACAATGGATACCTGTATACAAGCTCTCTAAAACATAATCTCTACTTCTGATGCCTGGAAGCCTGTAGAGTTTTCTTGAACAACACTGGTATATTTCAGAGTCCCTTCTGCTGAATTTCTATCTGTCTTAATTTCAGATGCACCCACTCTACAGGACAACCATCTATATTTCATAGTAGTTCAAATCAACCCACAAGATACAAGTGCTGGCTCTGACAGGCTGCGTTCAAAGCGAGCTGTAGTAAACATCAACTGTGATGTATTCTCCATCACTACAGAAGGCCTATTTTCTGAGAAAATAATATAGTCAGCTTTTCACATTTGCAGTTTTGATTTTTGTGGATTTGATTAGTTATAGATTTAATTAATATGTTCTCTCTAGGAACTTTTAGGTCTTCAAGCACAACTCTATGGTTAGCCTCTAGTAGACATTGACCACAGATCCATACTGGAAGAAGTAAAATAAATAGCAATTTCTTTATTTGCAGTTTTTCACTTTCATGGGGTTCCTGTGCCTCTAACCCCAGCAGATGTGGAATGCTGACTGTAGTACATTATCAGTGTTACAGTAGCTATTTTCTATGTACCATTAACTTTAACATTAAAAAAAATTAAGAAAAATGGGGGAAAATGTGGTACTAAAGAGAAGGTCAGCTATGGTGTGCAAATTTAAAATCCAATCACAGGAATGAATGAGGTCAGAAACAGTAAATATACACATTATTTTTTTAAAAAACCGATTTCAAATGGAATAAATGAGTGTGCCATATCAGCATATATATTAATGATTGGTGTGCGTATTTTCTGTTTTGTCTTCTAGGGTGAGATTTTTCAGATTGTTCTGAAAGTCTAGAGTGAAATTCTCTCCAGTAGCCTGAACAAAAGGATTACTAAAAAAGAGGTTTACATCTAAGGGGGCTACAGTTTCAGAATCCCAAGAATCATCACTGCTACTAGAGTCTTCTGTAGTGGTAGGAGGATAGCTCAGTTGTTCCAACTGGTCAATAATGTCAGTGAATTGAAAAGCTGAGCTTGACTCTGAGCGAACAGAATATGCTGGAAAATTCACCATAGAGCTAGCTTCAGAATGATTAGCAGAGCCGTAAGTATGCAAAAACTGTGTACCATTTAAGGTTAAATTGTTCAGAGAACTACTTTCAGATCGATTGTTAATTAGTGAACTAGTTTCAGAGGGGCTCAGTAGACTTTGCATTCTGCTGGCCTGAGCTTTAACTTCAAATAGTTCTGAGGTATCTGATGGCTGCTCATTTCCATTGAAATCACTATCTTGTTCAAATTCAAACTCATCATCCATGTTCATATCTACCGCTTCTATGGAATATCTATCAGGACTTGACTGGCACGACACAGCATTCTGCTGCAAAATTTCTTTGGTTAAAGCACTTGAGTTTGAGAGACACTTAGATAAATTTGACTCCTGAAAATCTAAATCACTATACAAATAAGAAAATGCCTCGGTTCCTCCACCAAAAAAGGAAATTTCAGTTGGATCATCATCAATGAACTCTTCAGAAACCTGAAGCTGGGAATTAACCAGTTTTAAAGGTGGGGCACCCCTTCCTTGAGGCTCATGTTGTTTGACACTAATAGTCATACCTGTGGTATAATCATCCTCATCATTGCCATTTTTACAAGTAATCTTATTTTCTTTGCCACAGTTTTCTAAAGCTACATCTAAACTACAGCTACTCTCAATACCAGCACAAAAGGGACTGCGGTCTTCTGCAACATTACAAAACCCAACACCTTGGAATGACTGGAGTACTGGTGATCCAGGCTCCTGTATCACTTTCTTCCCAGTTTCTTCTGATGATCCACTATTTCCTTCTGCTGGCAAGCTCCTTGTATGTAACATTCTGGGCTCCAGAAAGTAAGCATTGCTTTCTGTGAAAGTGGGTAAGCTGGCAATGTTTGCAGATAATACATTATCCGAGTGTAAAGAAGAATATGTGCATATGTTAGACCCAGGGGTTCTTAACCCATCTGTAAACGAGAGGCTCTGGGGAGAAAAGAAGAAAGGTTTATATTAGATAACTATTTTAGCAATTGTGTTAACAGGAAGTGATATGTAAGCATGTTCTATGCAAGTAAGTTTGGATATTGGTCTACAAACTATAAATACAGTGTCTTTAAAACATACTTGGTGATAACTGAACCAGAAATTTGACATAGATGCCTCGTGGGACCCAAAAGTGAGAACCTGAAGATTCATTCTTGTCCTTTTTCCAGGAATTAAATACCTATAAATGCTGTTGGTCAGCTGCCCTTGTGGCGATGGTGCAATACAAACATCGTATTACCTTGGATTATCTACAAAAAAGTAAGATCTGGTTTTCCCATTCCAGTTCTAAAATCTATATTTTAAAATGGCAACACCTTAAAGACTATAAAGTAGTTTCAATGTGAAAGACACAAAATGCCATGGCTACATGAGTAGCTTACATATGTATGGTGAAGCAGCACCTAAATCATTATTACAACAAGTACAAAATTTCATTCAGCAAGTTGTGTTTCCATGCACATGGACACATTTACTGCATATACTTGTTCATAAGGTGACCGCCTGTAAAAACCCAAGGCAGGTTTTTGAAAGCAAAGTTATGGATTTTGCTATCGCCTATGGATAATTCAAGGGTCATTCTGCAGAGAGAAGAAAGCACCATCTTGCCTGAGGGGGGCATCCATCTTGCTACCACCACCATTTTCCCATGCAGGCATTTAAAAGAGAAAGAAGTGGTGCGACAGTAGAGAGAATAGAAGGGGTTGGTGCTTCTTTTAGTTCCTCTGGGGCAGCATGGAATGATTCTGGTAAATGTTAATGTACAGTATTTATACTGATCAGTAGATAAACTGACCTAGAATTTTGACTACAATTTTTAGACTTATGCATGTGTATATGCAGTACTTGGTACTGCATTTCTGAAGACAGATAAGAGTCTCAAGTTTGAATTAATTATATGATTCCTGACTACAGAGTTGACATAGATACCTCTCACCCTACTTTAGATATTCCTCTAAAACCAACCTTCTCTAAATTGGAGTCTTCCAAATATAATGGACTACAGCACCTGTCATTCCCAATCATCATATGTTTTAACTGTCAGGAGTTACAGTGCAAAAAAGACTTTGTCTAAAGTGAAAAATGTGCATTGGGTTGGCTTCTGGAACCAATGTAAGAGGGCTGGATGGTGCCATGGAAAAATCCCTTTTCCAATGCACTGCTCCCTGATGTTTTGCTTTGCTTCTCTCCTGCCTCTCTTGATAATGGAAGATGTAGGGAAGTTGTTGTAGACTCTGACAGGACCCAAGGAAGTGGCTCATGGAGGAATAGTCCCAAGCCTAACTAGGACAATCCAGATCAGAATAATGCACTGCAGAAAAAAGCCAGTGCATAATATAGTAAGATCCTGGAGGAACAGCCCCTCCAGACACTTAGCTGATGTAGGCAGAGACACAGTGTCTACTTTCTGCAGGGAAAAATGCAAATAGGAAGGGGCCAGAATATAGAACACCCCTGATATCCAGCCATCTGGAGCAGTTTCAGAAAGTAATCTGGCCTATAAAATACTATCTTATTTCCCTATCCTGGACTAAACTAACTTTCTCCAATAGTTTCCATAGCTAATAGTGAAGCATTTCAAGAAAATTTGGACTACAGTATTTTCACTCTTTTACTTTTCAAGTTTGTGAGGCAGAAAATATTTAGATTTATACTAGGTAAATCTGGGCACAGCAAATGATATACAATGATAAATTACTATTAAGATGAAAGATAATAAATGATCAGTCTAACAGTTGCCTCCACACAATTTGAATGCCATAGTGACTTGTATCTGCTAAAACAGAAAAACAAACAATTCTAACACAAAGTGAGAGAGAATCATTCTGTTGTCACACACCTACATTCCTCATTTAAGCAACAAAATATTAAACTGGAGATACCCAGGCAGTTTGGACAACTTAGTTATTGGCTGTAGGGGACTTTTAATGCCTGATCCATTTTTATTCATACAATCATTTATTTTGACATATCTCTGATTGAGCTATATGAAGAATTAAATAATATTATTGGGAAACAAATATGTTTATCAGATGATAAGAGGTAAATGACAGGGTTGTTGTAGGTTTTTTGGGCTGTATGGCCATGCTCTAGAAGCATTCTCTCCTGATGTTTCGCTTGCATCTATGGCAGGCATCCTCAGAGGTTGTGAGATCTGTTTGAAACAACGGTTGAATGAAAAATAATGCCTCCATCTTTGTAACTCCTCAACAGATGGCAGTACTAGTATGTGGCAGGTACTGGCTTGTTCACTAGACTCTCCTCTACAGTTCTATTTTGGGGGGAAGCCTTAGCATTGCAATTAATTTCATATAAGTGTTTTATATTCAGTTTGTCACATGGCACAGACATCTGTCACTGAAAAGGTAGGAAAAAGAGATATAACATTTTATTTCTCATGTTCCCAAAGCAACCTTTGGGCACAAAGAATAAAACTGTGAGTTCAGTAATACTGCTATCCAAAATGGGAAATACTGATTTAAAAATGATATATTATTAAAAATGCAAAAACTGTCTCCAGATAAGTTGACCTTCCATTCATTTTCTTATCATCATACTTAAAACAGCATCATTTCAAGACTAACTTGTTTGGGTGCATCAGGATTCAAGGTATGAGCAGACATTCTGGTTTTGCTGTGCCTCCTGTGAACAAAGAATATGGTGTAACTAACTACTGAGAAATAATCTAAATATATAACGGGCTAAGCTTTCTTCAACTATTTTCACAGGCTGTTGTAAGTTCAAATTAATAAGTGGTATAAAATTGGTAATAGTAAATGTATCTCAGAACTGTATCAAAAATGATGTCACATATTAGAAGCAATTTTTGATTTTATGTCTAAATTGTAGATAAAAGAGTAATGTTTCTCAACATATATTTTCATACAGACACTGGCACACTATTCTTGTTATGTGCTTTTAAGTCATTTTCATAATGCAAACCTATCATGGTTTTGTTTGTTTTTTTACAAAATTTATTCAGAGGTTTTTCATGGCACATGAGAAAGTGTGACTCACCCAAGGTCACCCAGTGGGTTTCCATGGCCAAGCAGGGATTTGAACCCTGTCTCCAAAGAAATAGTTAAATTCTCAACCAGTATACCATGCTGGCTACACTTATAAAATATATTTGTCAGTTACTCCCCCCCCCCCCATCCACAATAGGTAGAGGCAATAAACAAACCAAAACTATGAAATATGTAATGAGTAAAATCAGAGCAAACAACAACTAAAACATTCAAAAAGTGGGTTACAACTGTTTGAAAGCCTAAACAAATGTATATACATGTCTAAAGCTACACAGATGGGGACAGTCTGACTTCTTTAGGGAGTTTCATAACAGAATATAGCTGCAAAAATGTCTCTCCCATGTCCCTATCCACCCAAAATAGTCTCTTAGGTTATTGCTATTAATTATCACCAAGTCAGCTTCAATTTATGGTGACCCTATAAACGTGAGACCTACAACTCACCCTATCATCTTGTAGATTCAGGCCATGCTTCTTTGATTGAGTCTATCCACCTATAATGTGATTGTCCTCTATTTCCTACTACTTTTTACCTTAAGTATATGCAGGCAAAGTGTGGTCATAGAACCGGAAATAGCCCCTGAAGGAGGTTTTGCAGTCCTTGAGCCTTCCAGCTCCTAGAACTGTGTTTTTCTGAATCTAAATGGGATGGATTTTCTTTCGTGAAGACATAATTCACCCTTCAAATGGGTTGCAGGCGCTCTCTGGACTGTTTAAATAAAAGATAATGTCCATTTTCAAAACCACTTCCATTCTGGGGCTAGTTTTAGGAATCCATGTGACCACTGAAAGATCCAAGGAGCAGAAAATTTGACCCCGGAGCCACCACAATTACCTAGCCCTGCTCTAAAATTATCCCCTGTGGGTAGGTTATTCAGCAGGGATATTCTTTCCAGTACTGTAGCCTCAAACTTATGAGATGATTCCATGGCTATTCATTACTCTCCCTTTGTGAAGAGGAAATACAGAAGAAGACCAGTATTAGATGCTTTCAACTGACATTCATTGCAATAAAAGTGGTGTTCAAAACAACCCCTTTTTTATTTTTTCTGTTGATCTAAATAACTTGGGGCTTTAAGATGCACAAAATCGTTTGGCAGCAAATTATAGCTCCTTCCAGTCCAATCCAATACAATTTCCAGCATTAATAATCAATTTGAAGTTCAAATAAACCAGAAACAATTTAACAGTTTAAGCTTAGGAATAGATTTAAAAGCACAGGATGACCTATAAAGGAACAATAAAAGTTCTTCATTCATAAAATAGCTTGTTACCTTTCATATGGAATTTTTTTCAACCCACTCTCTTTAACATAATCCACCAATTGTTTCTGTGTACGCCCACTGAAAAGCCAAGAGAAGAAACAGAAAAAGTGGAACTGTTACCAAAGTTATCTTAATGAGAAATACAATTCTGGGCTCTTAACAAAGATATGTTGCTTTCAAGGAATAAGATCCCGGATCTTTAATTTAAAAGGAATTACTGAGAAGGTTTTTTATTCAATTTTCCTGCAGTAATATGAACATTGTTATTCCATACCTGTATCTGAAAGATGACCCTCTGCTGAAGAAGACTGCTTTTGACTTTGGTTTTGGCTGATCAAATAGTCTGAAGAAAGTGTGATACTCAACACATATTTTCCAGAAGTTCTTGCACTCATCTCTACTCCCTAAAAGAAATTCCAAAGTGTCCTGATATGGACCCTAGAATTGAAATACAATGAAGCTCAAATATGCTACAGCCACTCATGTAAAAACAACACACTTCATGAAAATGTCCTCTAAAACACCCCATAGATCACAACCAAAAAATACAGTATTTCAGAAATACTTGAGCAATTCTTCCTCTCATTTCTTTTTATTACAAGTTAGAAAGATTGGCATACAGGTTGAACATTCCTTATCCAGAATTCCAAAATCCAAAACACTCAAAAATCCAAAAACACTCACATGGGTTGCTGACATGGGTGGCTGACTTAGTGACACCTTTGCTGTAAGATGGTACAAACTTTGGCTCGTGCAAACATTATTTCAAATTTTGCAAATAAAATTACCTTCAGTCAATGTGTATAAAGTATATATGGAACATAAATGAATTTCATGTTTAAGACTTGGGTTCATCTCCAAGACTTCTCATTATGTACGCATATGCATATACAGATATTGCAAAATCCAAAAACACTTCTGGTCCCAAGCATTTGGAAAAGTGATGCTCAACTTGTAGGTAGTCTGGAATACCATATACAAAGTGTTACTGAAAAAAATTAACCCATAATTAAAAAGGACAAAATTATTGACCAGCATGTAAGCTTAACAGCAGCAAAAGTGCTGTTAAGAACCTATTTTGTTGGTTTGAGATCATTCTGACCAAATGTTTGGATAAAACAAAGTACAGAAAAAGTGGGAAAAATGATTGAGCAACTAGAGTTACTCCACTATGATGAACAATGTACAATGATTGGTTCTATTTATCTAAAAAAAAAAAAAGCCAAGCAAGGAAAGATACAACAAAGCTGTGTAGAATTATGCATGCTGTAGTTAAAGCTGATAAGATTCTTTCTTCTCTGAGAGTACTAAAACCCAGTATCATGTGCAAAGATAAATGATGGGTGTCTGAAGAGTGCTAAAAGTAAGCACTTCTTCATATATAACACAATTAAATTGAAGAATTCATTGTCCAAGAGATAGTGATGTGTTCCAGTTTGGAGAAGTTTGAAGGGGATTAGTTAAGTCAATGGAGGAAGGGCTATCAATGGCTTCTAATCAATACAGCTACATATCACTTCCTGCATCAATGGCAGTATACCTCACTGTTGGGAAATGTGGCAGGGGGTGAAGTTGCACTCCTTCTCTTCCAGTGGTGGTGTGTAACCAACTGATTGGCCACCGTGTGAACAGAAAGTTGCACTAGATAAGACTTTCAACTTAGTCTGATTGCACTTGTGTTTTTATGCTTAATTTGCACTAAACCACTTTGAAATGCATTGTTTTACAAACCTCAGTAAAAAAATTCTTACACCAGATAGTCTTGGTAATTTAAGAAAACTGTTATATGGGTTGGTCTCTTAGTACAATATTTGTTCAATCATTTCAGGAATAAGTTTGTTGAATGAATGAAAAGCATGAAATGTTTGACATAGTGTAAATTCACATATGAAGGGGGCAAGCACAGTTTGGAATGGCATGAGTGAGGATGACAGAGGCAGATAGGGACCGAGGATTGGAAAGGACAGTTAGAAAAACAAAATCTGTGGACAACAATTCTATAAAAAGTGATACGATTAATACTGATTACAGGCAGTTCCTAAGTTACAAACAAGATAGGTTCTATAGGTTTGTTCTTAAGTTGAATTTGTATGTAAGCTGGAACAGACCAATTTTTAAGTGTAACTCCAGCTAAACACGCGCGCGCGCATGCAAAAACTTTGGGTAGCATAGGGAAGGGTTAACATCCTTGTGTTTGTTTTGCTGAATATATACATATATACATATGTAGTTGTTTACTTAAAATATAACTGGCCAATCAAATATTTTTGTGCTGGGTGATAATGAGTAATCATGTCTTAAGTATGTAACCTCTGGAGGCAGAATAATATAAACTTAGTTACTTGTGAAACATCACATCTACAGTATGGTCACTACTACAGGAGATACACAAGTAAAGCTCAACAGTAAAAAGAACTACAATAGACCTTGAGCACTAGTAATATTGCTAATTAGATTTGTGTAAAGATAAGGTATGAACCAAACAGAAAAAAGAATGTAGGCATTTGTGTCTGCTCAAAGTGGTGAGCATGAAGTCAATTGCAAGTCCTGAGATGAAGAGGTTTAAGTTAAAAGTACTAGCTTCTGAGAACCAGAATGGTGTAGTGGTTTCAGTGTTAGATTAGGATTCTGGGAGGCCAGGGTCTGAATCCTACTTAGCTATAGAAACCCACTGGGTGACTTTGAACAAATCCCATTTTTTCACCCTGAGAGGATGACAAAGACCCCTCCCCCAACAAATCTTGACCGAAAAACCCCACAAGAAATTCACCTTATGGTCCCCATAAGCCACAAGTTATTTGAAGACATACAAGAGCCACTGGAGAAAGGCAAGTGGACACCATACACAATTTCAATCAAGTTTGTTCTAACTAATGACTTGCATGTATACAATAGCTACCCTAAATAATGTCTACTGTCATATAAACTAAAAATGACAATTTCAAGGAAATCTACAAGAAGCAAGGATATAAAGAAGTCTTGCTAAATTCTTCCATCCGTTAAGATAGGGGGTAAATTGGTTAAATTGAGGATTACTAGTCTCTAGTCCATGGATGAAATTGATAATTTTTCCACCAAGATGCAACATTCATCTGTAGAGAACTACCATGATTTTGCATTGTAAAGCAAAGTATACTACATTATCATAGGGAACACAGAAAACTACCTGGTTTATCAAAAAAATTCAAACAATACATCCATTGTATTTAATTTTTAAAAAGTGCACGCAGCAAGACATAGAGAGCAACCCCTCTATCAAGACCTACAAAAATATATGGTTTCTAAAATGCTAATGTCCTTTCTTTTTTAATTGATCTAGTTTTTGTGATGATTTGATTTCTGCATTTGTTTATTTTTCATTCTAGATATTCCATTCAAATATTGACTGTATCTACAATAATCTTCTTGCTGTACAGAATGTATAGTACAGCACTATATTTGTAAAGTGGTTAAATTATAACATTAAGTATGCATCCTTTATTAATATTAAAAACTACAAGACCTGTGAATACCTAGGTTATGCAAACAAAGCTAGATGTGTTTCTGCTAATAGTTAAAAACTGTGGAAGAGATGTAATGATATTTTACTTACATGAACTTCTGGGTGAAGCTTGATGAGGAATCGTTTTCTCTTGAAGCTTATCTTTCTTATTTTGGACCAGTTAAAAGTATTGATTTTTGTATTACCCTATATTAAAGGCAATATGAAACAACTGAAGAAGGAATGTACTAATGTGCATATGTAAACAGAATAAAAGTATTGATAACTGATGTTCAACACCCTTATGATGTATTCAAAAGGATTAACAAAATAGATAAGTTAAAAGCTGAATTATCAAAAATGCCTAGAAGTTTCTGGTTTTACATTTATTTATTTTATTTATTTGCCGTATTTATACCCCACCCTTATCACCCCGAAGGGGACTCAGAGCAGCTTACAAACAGACATACGGCAAATATTCAATACTGATTATACAGTTAACAAGGGCAGACAACACAAACAGAGGTAAAGTCAGCTTCTCAAATGCCAAGAAATCATGATGATAAGAGTTCTGAACAGAAGATAATTTCTGTAGTTCAGCAATTATTCTGTGGAAAAGCCATACAAGGTGATTTAGAACAACCTGTACTATCTCACTTACAGGCTTAGATCTCTCATCCAAACTCTACTTCTACATGTAGTATGTGCTGGTAGCTAACAATCCACTACTCTGCTGCAGATTTAATTTCATGATAGAGCACACTTAGATGTTCAGCCAATATCACTATGTAACATGATTTTTGTTCCTGTGTTCTAAATGTCATTTCCTAATTGGTTCCATCATAAAAACGTGGGAAAAGTTTATTAAACTGCAAAAACTTTGTTTTTGCGGGACAGCCTGCAGCACATTTTGCTAGTTTTTCAATGAATATTTCATATAGTCTCAACCAATTCAACACAGTTTGTGGCAGCCACAAAAATGAAGTTTCTGGAGTATAACAATTATGTAGTGATGACTACAAAATGACAGCAAATGAAGGAACACTACCAATGTTATGAGTGACTGACTCTTTCCTGGTCTTTATTCTGCAGAGTAATGAACTCGACGTCTATCAAATTTTTATTACCACTATATTTCCCCACCATACCAGATACTCTAACATTGCTTTTTGGCCTTATCAGGAAGTGGGGAGAGAATATTAAAGGATCCACATTTGAAATGGCACCCCAGAGCCATTAAGACTTCCATCTATGACTGATGCCACTCCACAAGTTATAGAGATTGCTGCAGCACTGAGAGTTCAAACCATTCATACAGATATTAGACCTAGATCAGTTATATGGTTACTCAGACTTCTGAGATAAATATAAAGTCCTGTTGCCATAACTACCAAAAGTTTATCATGTTAAAGAATTATTTCTTACCTGGAATACCAGGACACCCGTGTGTGAAACAGCCAAATTAATCTTTGTCCCCTCACGGTCAGATGCCAGGTGAAACCTAATGCCATACATCTCTAACTTCCGAGCTATTTCAAGTACTTGGAAATCTGATTCAGCAGGAGTTTGGCCACTATAGTAATCAAAATAAAAACAAAGGAATTATTAGTTAATTAGTGATATTTTTGCAAAATAGGAAATTTAAGGAAATTTCTGACATAATGATTCAATAAGCCACCACTGAATAGCACAGCAAATTAAACACTGCATCAGAGAAAAGGAGAAAGCCTTCACAATATTATAAATAAATATGTGCAAATGGTAAAGCACAAGGCTATCTATTCATTTACTGATACTCCACCCTTCGCTCAAAATGGGTTTCAAGCAAGAAATAGCAATTATAACAAACCTCAAACTCAGACATTCACCCACACAATTCAGAAACTCATGGTTGATAAATTGTGAAAGTGTGCTTTCTTTGGATTCTCCAGTCATACCACAACTGGAGTTGTGATCAAATGCTCATTTTGAAAGGCAGAGAGGGGACAAAAGTTGCTGAACCAGCTTCTACTTCTGTTCATTGATAGAGCCAGGTTGGCCATCACTATGGTCACAATGAAGGAAGTTAAAGGTCCCATGATACTTGGGTCTCCTGGTTCTTGAAAGAAGCCCTCAATCCACTCTCAAGAATAATTTATAGTGAAGTCATAATGAGATTCAAATCCAGTAGTAATTGCTATTTACAAGTGATGCATTCTTAATTTGCTCAATCTGGTCTGGAAACATTTTACATTTCCTTTTACAATTTTAAAAACAAATACTATACTCTACAATTCTGTAAAAGTTGTTACATTAGCAGCTATTCTCTGAAAAAAATGAGGCTAAAGTGTAAGATGAGGGAAGACCCAAAAAGGTCTTATTGACTACTTAAAAACAAATAGAACGCAGTAGCAAAAAAATGATTACATTCACATATATAGATAAAATTGTTGTTGGTAGCTCCAGAGAGATTCATTTATTACAGAGGCAGGAAAGGTTCTGTTCATGAAGAGAAACAAGAGGTTTCCTTGGCACGCTGAGCAGTTACAGCTGTGGTGGTGATTGTGAGGTCTGGGAGGTAAACTGACCTCTGTCTGGATGACAAAAACTGCAACCCAACTTTGTGGTTTGTATGCATTAGGTTGCCCTGTAATATGTTAGGTAACATTCAGTAACAGCTCAGTAATGCAGTTTTCAAAAGATCCGTTGCATGCAGTCTCTCTGACAGTTTTCTGCCTGCCTTGGAACCCATTGTAAATACTTTTACAGATTGTTTACTAATTTGAAATGGGATGAAGAATTTGATTTCATCTTCTATCATATTCACCAGTTATTTTAAAAGTGAAAACAAAAATATTCAATTTCTTCTCTCTGGCTTGCAAAATGGAAGAGGGGAACAAACTGGATATAAATGGCTAACCACATATGAGCTGCCAAAATATGTAGCCATAAATATATTTTCCTATGCTGCATTATTATTTATTGACATTTCCAACCTATTTTTGTGACAAAAAGAATTCAGTACACAATGCCTGCCAAACAACTATGTGGTTTTAATTAAATTGCCTTGAATCTTCAAAAGATACAGTCTTTTTGAAGTGGGGAGCAAAGCAGGAATTATTCCAGTAGATTCACACTATGCAAACAAATGTTTACAAGCATAAAGCAGTTTCGGAGTAATTATCTTCAGATGTTTTCAGTTGCCTAATCCTCACAGACTGGCCTGAAAACAATCTGGTCTAATTTCGTTATCCGTTAAGTAGATAAATCTGCTTAGCCATCCTACTTCCAGTCCATTGACATTTAGAGAATTTTCATGAGAAGAAATATATTTCAGCAAAAGATTTCAACAGATCAAAAACGTGTTTTTAAAAATAATTTTGTTCTTGTAGAAAAAAATATTTGAACATTACTGCAATAATCTATCAAACAGGTGGCAGATATCTTGAGAACAGAAGAGTCAACTACTGCAGTCATTTTCCTATTCGTAATTTGAAAAAGTAGAAAAACACATTGTAAAACACACAAGTGAGCAGAACAGAATTTCTCCATAGGCATTCCTAGAGGTTCATGTATACTACTACAGAATAACAATGCAACTTCCATGTTTGGTAATAATGAAGTCAGCAGGGCCATGAATGATGTACCATTAGAGAAAATGGGTGAGTAGTTTAATTGCTGGTGAGCTTTTTATTTTTAATGCCCTCTCCCAGGTTTGTTTTTCCCTTGTTGAGAAAAGCTTCTTTTTCGAAAGAGGTTTTTATTATGTCCAAAGAATACACAACATTCTCAACATCACTGATATTGACTGTAAGCTGCTCCAAGTCCATTTTTGGGAGATGGGGTGGGGTATAAATAATTTTATTTATTTATTTATTTATTATTGTTTTGCATATGATTTATTTCCAATTTAACAAACAAGTTAGGGTTAGGGTCTTTTTTACTACATCACTTAACATTATATTTGTATGTATTTCTTTTTCCCAAGGCTCAGAATGGCAGCAAAGTGCACTGATATTAAATACTAACTGTTAAACCCAACCAATATGGTGTGAAAAGCATCTTCTTTATCTTGTCCGAGTCTCTTAAATATATTATGCCATTATGACCTGCATATCATGTTTAGATATTTTTAAAAAAGATTTGTACACAATGGAAAATTTGACAAAATCCCAAAGTCTGTCGAATATCACTGTTAAAAAAAGAAGCATGTTGAAAATGTTAACAATAGTACTCAATTGAATGTCTATGTCAGATAAATCAGATGATGTTTAAATTATAAATGTTAAACTGTGTACTAATAGTTTTAAATGTATTGCTCTTATATGTTGTTTAAAATGATGATTTAACTAGTTTATGTGTTATGTGTTTTTAACTAATAGTTTGTTTTGTATTTTAAATGATGCTGTTCCTCACCTTGATCCATGGGGAAAGGTGGGCAAGAAAGATGATGATGATGATGATACGGTAATACACATTTGATACATAGACTATTTTGTCATATATTTTTTATTGTCCAAATAAGTTATAAGAAATAGAGAAAAATAAAAAAACCCTCAAAAATAGAGTAACGCAGGAAGAATATTGACTGAACTTAAAATTCGTACTTAGACAAGCAACTACTAATAGTCAACTAACCATTCTTTATGAAATCCACATACTATTCATGAGATACTGTGGATCATCTCCAGGTTTTAGACTAATTTGAAACCTTTCCATAAGTCTTAAGTTCAGACTTCTGAAAGAATAGCATTTCAGGGTGGGTGTCGGCCTATCCACTTTCATACTGGATTTGTATGCATTCAGCATGTAGCCCCTGGCAAAGTATTCCTGAGAAAGTGTAACCTTCAGTAAAGAAAAAGGTTATCTACTCCTGCAATGAGTACACCTGTGAACAAGTGAGCAGCTGCTGAAAAATTTCAAAATAAGGTGAGGACGAATCAGAAGAGTCATACTTTTAATAACTGAAGGCATGAAGCTTTTAATTCTTGAAATATCTGGTTTCTTATCAGAATGTATTTAGAAAGTACCATATTTTCCGGTGTAAAAGACAACTGGGCGTATAAGACGACCCACAATGTTTCAATTTAAACTATAGCGTTTAGGATATACTCCGCCTATAAGACTACTCATCTTGCCAGCCCCTGTACTTTCTTTATATTTACATCTCCCAAGACTGGATAGCACTGAACCACAGCATAGAAAGTGGTGTCAAACGGCATGAATTCTACAGAATTTTCCTTCTCTGCGTTTTGCACCACTCTTCCCACCAGAGGTCTTGCTGGCTGAGGCCTCTGGGGAGCTGTAGTTATTCTCAGGTGGAAGAGGCCCCTTACAGCCTGTTGCTCTGGGCCCAAAAAAAGAGAGTGAGAGAGAGAGTGAGAGAGGGAGGATGCAGGTTCCCCTTTCCTTTCTTTATTCACAAGTGAGGCGGAGTTATCTCAGCAGCATGTCCTTGGTCAACACACGTGCCAAGGGAAGCCAGGGGGAAACAGCCTTCGCTCCTCTCCTACATACAGTCTCCCTGTCTCACCAAAAAATCTCATTTTCCAAAGGCTGGCGGGAAAAGATGGGTGGACTGGCAAGGGGCTGGCAAGATGAGGCTGGCAAGATGCATGCGGTCAGCCTCCAAATCTGGCAAAGTTTTCCTTAAAGGGGCAGGGCGAGGAAAGGCAGAGATGATTGGTCGGAAAGCAGCGTAAGCATGGCCCCTTTAAATATTGTTTGTGGGTGAAGAGATGAGGTGGTTTTGTTTGAGTATTCTTCCGGGGCTTGTGCGACCGGCACTTAGAAAAGTAGCTTGCCAAAGAGGGGATGTCGCTTCCTTTGGGAAAGTTTCAGAGAGGAAACCCTAATGCCATCAATACTGACAGGCAATGCAGTGAGAAACCGTATTATATGATCAGTGTAGACTCATATAATGAAGCTGCTGCGCCCCTCGGCTCCCTAGGCTCCCGCTTTCAGCCTCCCCAAGGGACTCCTCCATTCCATGCCTGTTTCGGTTGACAGTGCGGCGGCGACACAAGGCTGGGAGCCACTAGGCAATGAGGAAGAGAAGCCTGAGTATATCCCAACCTTTACACCTAACATATAAGACAACCCCTGACTTCTGAGAGGATTTTTCCGGATTAAAAAGTTGTCTAATAGGGCGGAAAACACGGTACATTAACTGCTGTGTTTATTATCCCACATTTGTTTAGTATAGAAGCAGATATTTATTTATTTGCTGTATTTATATCTGGCCTTTCTCGCCCCAAAGGGGATTCAGAGTGGCCTTACAAAAGGCAACAATTCAATGCCATAACAAACAAATGCAAGTAAGCATATACATTAAAACATAAATTTAAAAGTCATATAAACATTAAAACACATTATTAAAACCATGCAATCCAGAATCACAGTCAAAGTCAAAAAGCTATTCCACCTCAAATTCACTTGTGGTTACAAAAGTGGGTTGCACACATTTGATGGATGGGGAGTCTAAGTAAGATATAAGTGTGAACCGCAGAAACCAGAAAGACTATCTTATCATTTATAAGATTAAAATGATATATGATGCAGAAATTTCCTTTCACTTCAGTCTGTTAAAAATCAAGGATTCAACATGTATTGATAACATCTTCCTTGCAGCATTGGTGTCATTTTTCCAAAATGTAAAAGAATGTACTGAATAACAGAAACAGAGTATTATTTTTCACTTACATGTGTTTCCTGTGAAATTCAAGTATTTTTCCTTGCAATCTATCTTGGTTTGGGAAATATTGATTATTTTTAAGGTGTTCTCGGTCCCCTGATTCATCAAAGTCTCCAATCTCCGCTGTGGTAGAAGAGAAATATATAAAAGAAACTGTTCCTTAAAACTGCAATTGCATAGGTCCAGCAAATTTTTGAAGGCACTTTCATTTATGAGATTAGTTACTCAGATCAACCAACATTCATTCTTTGGCTTTTCTTAACAAATATGACTATTACAGTCATTTTGAATGTTTGTCAGACAATTAGGTATATTCTGTTTAAACCTATGTTATGAGATGCCTTGTGCTTCATACAGTAACCTTTTGAGACGAATGTCAGAAAGGTTTTTAATATTATGCAAATAATTTGGATTTCAATGTGATTCCTATTTGTTCACAACTCCATGCAAGCACTAGTCTACCGACTTTTCTAATCACTCTCACTGACAGTGCTCTTAAAAGAAGAGAGGAGAGCTACAACTCAGTAGCTGAGTACATGCATTGCATTCCAAAGGTCTGAGCTTCAATATCTGGCCTCTTCAAATAGAAAAAAGGAAAGAATCCTTCCTGAAAAACTGGGAAAATGTTGTCGGTGTTCTGTCAACAATTATCTGATTCATTAAAAAGTAAGTTGCTGTTATGAGTTTCACTACATACACATTTTTATGGGTAGCTATGATTGAATTTTATAACACATGGTTGTTTGCCATGAAATAAACAAGAGAAATGGGGACAGAGTTCCTAGTGCTGCCCACAATCTGGCTGATAATAAAATGCTGATTAATCATGCAGGAAATGCACCCATAGCTGTCAATTCAATGTGGTAGAAATCATGCACTATGAGAACTGGCTTAGGGAGCAGGGTATGTTAACCCTGAAGAAAAGGATGTTAAAAGGTGACATAATAGCTATATTTAAATATCTGAAGCACCTCATATTGAAGGTGGGAAAGACTTGGCTTATGCTGCTCTAGAGACTAGAACACGGAGCAATGAATTTAAACTATAGAAATTCCACTTAAACATTAGGAACAACTGCCTGAGAGCTATCTGACAGTGGAATATGCTTTCGTATGGTGGAATCTTCCTCTTTGGAGGTTTTTAAACAAAGGCTTCTTTTGTGAATTCCCTGCATGTTTATTCAACTTTTATTATTCTATTCTATATTTAAATATTTGGAGGGATGTCATGTAGAAATTGCTGCTCCAGAAATTGAAATATAAATCAATGGATTCAATTTCTAAAAAAAGATATTCCACCTAAACATTAGGAAGAAGTTCTTGGCTGCAAGATCTGTTTAACAGCAGAATAGATTGGCATTGGAAAGTGGGGTGCTCTTGTTATTCAGAGGCCTTTAAATGGGTTCAATGGGCATTTTTCAAGAACACTTTAGTTGCGTATTCCTGCAAGGCAGGGGGTTGGATTAGATTGCTGTTACAGTCCTTTTCAACTCTTTTAAGATTCTATGAATTTGCCCAAAAGATCCTGAATGGCAATAAGGATGATAAAGAGGCAAAGAGAACAAACATAGGAGTGAACAGTGAAATTACAGTATTCTTTAAATACTTCAAGCGCCATCACAGAAATGTGGGGCAAGGCTGTTCTCTGTTGTCTCAAAGGAAAGAACCAGATCTAATGATCTTAAATACAGGAGGATGGATCTTGATTGAACATCAGAAAAAAAACAAACATCTAGACAGTGAGAATGGTTTGGCAATGTAGCAAGTTGCCTGGAGAGATGGCAAGAGTCTTCAATTTTCATAACATGAAGGAATTCTGACACAAGCATAGGCACAACTCCAGATGTTCCCTATAGCATCATGATCCTGAGCTACTTAGCGCTTTAAAGGTTAAAACCAATACTCTGAATTGGGCTCAGAAGCTTACTGGTAACTGTGCAGCTGACACAGAATTAGTTACTTTTTCAGATTTCCTTGTCAGTATTAACATCTAGACATCTATATTTCATATCAGATGCAACTTCCAAACAGTCCTCAGAGGTAGTACCAAGGAAAGTGCATTTTTAAAGTGTAATTCCAGCCAAAAATTTATAATTTAAAAATTTGGATAGCACAAGGAAAGGTTAACATCCCTGTTCTGTTTGTTTTTCTGTCTGTACCACTGTTCAGATGATGTCACCTCATTTCCTGAGTCAGTGATAATAGGATTTTGAATTTTGCTGTGGAAACAAGGATTGGCGATAAAGCTTCAATGGAGACCCCTTTTCCTCATGATAATTCTTCCAGGAGGAAATTTCCCTTTCAAGTGGTAGAGTTCTCTCACTTTCTGTTGTCTCACCCCCATTCTTAACTATGAATAGTTTGCAAATCAGGTGTTTGTAACTCAGGGACTGCCTGTACTAATGAGAAGTAATGTTACATTCCCATAGGCCACGCTTGATACTAACATTGCAGAAGGTGAGATATGAGAAGTGCTGCTGTGTTATCATTGCAGGTAAGGTGTTCCTCTGCTAGATCCCTCTTGATTTGCAATGCAAATAGATACCTAAAAAAGAAGAATCAATAGCATAATGTCTTGTGTGGCAAACAAACCATTCCAGCAAAAAAAAAAAGAGTGTAAACATTAGCTGCAGCCAAGGTCAGCAACAGTGCATGATTAGAAGTGGTTCATGCAATACACTATGGCTATGTATCTATGCAGTGATGGCATTGTTTCCGGTTGACTCACAATTAATAACCAAGAGAAAAAGTATATCACTATTATCAACCTAGAAGTTGCTGTTCAGTGACACACACCTACTGTCATTACATCCTCCCACTGGCTTTTGCTGGCCAACATATCTGGCAGGAACAGTAACACTCCTGGAGATAATTCAACCTCATCAAGTCATACAACAGTGTTATGTATAGGGATGGTGACCTTTAAACCAAAAGTGGCTAGTAGCTAGAATTGAACAGTTAGAGGACCAAAGGTTCCCCATTCTTACAAGTTTAGACTCCATCCTATACAGAACGCGCCATGGAACACATAGTCCAAATTCTTTACCAAACATAACAGAACACACACACTCCTTTATCTTCCTTGCCTTGGCGGAAACTATGGAAGAGGCTCTTTTCTTCCAAAAAAGAAAAGAAGCTCCCATAGATCTTGAATGCATTCACAGAAGTCATTTAGAAGTACAAAGAAAAAACCCTTAGAAAACAAGAGAAAGCCAGTAAGTAAAGCTGGGTACAAAAATTGACATGGATTGAAATTAATTAACAACATAGTATGTGCAGGTGCAGTGAAGCAAAGAATACTAGAAATACAAAGCATGGCTTGGCAGAAAATCTAGTACTAGCAGTTTGATGGTACAAAGATCTGCTCAAGAATGTTTCAGTGAATCTCAGGAAGAACACTGAAGAAATATTTCCTGCTTATAACATGCATAGGAAAACATTGGTCTAACAAGATAGACTGGGTTTGAAGGACAAAACTTAGATAAACCATCCTAGAACTTGTGGGGCACTATTCCATGAACTGACGTAACAGAGTAACACATAAACTTGTACTTTTCTATCACATAGTGCTACTTCTGGGGGAGGGGGGGGGGCATTATCAGCTAAATCTTATGTATGCTGACTTAGAAGTAAGTATTATCATGTCCAAGCCATGAACACAGAAAGTGACAACATGCATTTTCTTCTCAAGGAAGCTACATTACCTAATCAACCCACCCTTCTGAAATAGACACTTTTGACCAATTTTGTGAAATGTAAATTCAATTTGTACACACATGAAAAATCTTTTCCATTACCAAATTAGGTTAGGAAAAAAACCCAATGTTACTGAAACCAAAACAAAACTACACTCAAACATCACCATGAGGTCCTAATTTCTCAGGTGTTAATTCAAAAACCCACACCCCCTACTCAACAGTTCCACAGAAAATCATTTAGATATTAACAAGTATTCTTTACCTGGTATATTCCTCTTGCAATTGACCAGGATCAGGAGGAAAGAACTTTACAGCGAGACGAAGCATTGCATTCTTTGGTCCTATGGAAAAGTCAGTATATTTTATTATCTTTTACCTTCACATTTGGAATACTCAAATTGAATTATTACTGTTAAAATTCAAAAAGGAGGTCACGAGAATTAGCTATTTATGTTGTCAATAAGTTGCTTTTGAGCAAATGTTTCGATATGGAACTGGCTGCAATTTCAAGTCTTCCCAAAACTTTGTACATATTGCTGCTATAGGATAAACTTTACAGGTGGTAAACTGATGAAGCATCTGGTTTACCACAGATGAAAGCTATCAATCAGCTTTAGCAAATGGGCTCTAGAATCTCTCCACAGCAAGTGTTCTTATTTCTGTTAGTATGAGCAATTGTCAACAGTTAAGAGGCCACAATGACCCTCCAGAAGATCTTGGAGAGCTGTTGCTTGCTTCACACACCGCTACATTTTAAAGGTTTGACCTAAATGGCCTTCAATGTCTCCTGGGCTGTTTTCCTGTTTTAAAAATGCTTCTTCTGAGCTTAAAAGGGTTGAATTGGAGCCCCAAATCCTGGTGAGATTGCCCCTGCAACCTCTAAAGGATGTTTTAGCTAGGAGCCGGGGGAGTGTTGTAGAATGGTCCTTGGGACTGTTTTTAGCACATCAAATTTTAAAAGGTACTCACAAGGAAGACAAGAACAAAAACAAGTAACATTTTTAGAAGGCACCTAAGAGCATGAATGTGACTTTATAAAACTCATGATACATTTTAAGTCTGAAAAGATATGCTGATCTATGAAATATGTTGATGCTGTATTTATTTTATTTTTACAGCTTATATTTAAATGTTATCTTCAATTTTGTTGTGATGTAACACGCTAACCCCAAACATGGGTATGAATGTTGAATTAACCAGTGGAAATTTCATCTGCAAGCTACCTTAAATAACTGCAAGCTTTGCTTTGCTTTTCCAGGTGTGGAAATAACACCCTCAGCTACTGATTAAACTACTCACAAGACTGCTGTCATGCTTATTGAGCCACCTACCTTCAAGTTTTTAAAAAATACCCTCCGTTATTAAGAGCACTAAATAGCTGTATTGTCCATTTTTACTTTAATTTTTAAAAGAAATTCATTTGAGAAAGATATTATATGTACTTACTTCGTATTTGTTTAATGGTAGGTTTCATGGGCTCAAGCCAAATCTGAAGGAAAGGAAAGAAAAATAATTAGTTAAACTGACAGCAAAAGAAAATCAGACTTTACTTGTTTTGAAAGCAGTATTTCCTCTAATTAGTGGTTTTAACCAGTATCTTAGCTAAACAGTAAGTCATTTAATGCAATGTGATATCATTTGAATTGCCTTGGCTCATTGCTAGGGAATCCTGGGAGTTGTCATTTTATGAGGCCCTAGGTCTCTTTGGAAGGGAAGGTTAAAGACTCTGTAGAACCACAGCTCCCACGATTCCATAGCAATGAGCCAAGGCAGTTAAAGTGGGCTCAAACCACATTAATTCTACAGTGTAGATGCACCCTGGGAAAAGAAACTATCTATATAAACTTGGGTGCCATAGAATCCATGGAGCAAGGAAACTATGAACTATCTCTGGGAATGTCAAACAAGAGACTGTATGAAATCTACCATGACAGTTAGGATACAGGGAATTCAAATAGCATAAATAAATAAATAAATAAATAAATAAATATTGGGACCCTTTCCAATGCATATATTAGTTGCATATTTACATACACACATCACAAATAACTTCATAGGCTTTTTCACCCATTGAGAAACCAACTGACGTATCACCAGTCATATAAATCTCTGCTATAAACCTTGAAAAATAAGTACTATGAATTGAAAGCTATCATATGTACATTGTAAATAGCTATACCTAAATGTGAACATTCTGCCATTAAATCAAGTACATCGTGCACATTTATATAACAATCTCTTTACAAGATTTCTTAAAACCCTACAATCTTTAAACTTTTGGTTTGGAAGATCTTGGACTGGAAGCAAATCTAACAGATTTGTATATTAAGAAATATACAGGTTTTAAATCTCCTTCACCAAAAACAGAAGGAACAAAAAGAAACATTCACAGCAGTTTTGAGAGGTTATGCATTACAGAACTACAGTAAAGTTGCCATTGTATAACTTCTTTAGCTCAGAATGTAAGGTTTTTTTGGCAGAGTAAATGATATATAGATGACTAATAATAATAATTTATTCATTCTTTCAGCTCAAAGTAGGGACCAACATAGTCAAACACATCTATAAAATCACATGTTAAAAACACACTGTAGATAAATCACAATCATAAAAAGCATATCTTTAAACATACAAGTATTAAAATACATGAGACTAAAGTTAAAACACCATAAACATAGAATGCCATTTAAAAGTCATAGTTAAAGCTAACTGGGTAGGTTCTGACAGCTCATCTTCTGGTAGGTCATTCCATAGTCTTGGGTGGCTGATGAAAAGGATATCTGAGTGACAGTTGCCTGTTGAGTTCTGACTGGTTGGAGTAGCTACTTTCCAGAGAACCTAAGTGTCCGGGGAGGATTGTACGGGAGAGTGATCCTTTAGGTGACCTGGACCAAAACCATGTAGTGCTTTAAAGGTGAAAACCAAAACATTGTATTTTGCCTGGAAACAAACTGGCAGCCAATGGAGTGACTTTAGTACTGAAGTAATAAGCTCACTCTTAGATGATTCTCTAACTAGTCTGGATGCCAAGTTTTGACCTAGTGGGAGTTTTCGAACTTGGTACGAAGGTAGCCCAATGTAAAGTGCATTGCAGAAGTCCAACCTTGAGGTTACCAGCACGCACACATCTTTTTTAGGTCCTCCAATTCTAGGAGGGGTGCAGCTGGCATATCAGCCAAAGCTGGTAGTAAGCACTCTTGACCATTACATCCACTTGGACTGAAATTTCAGAAGACAGATCCAGAAGAGCTCGGAAGCTGCAAACATAGTCCTTCAGAAAAAGTGTAACCTCAACCAGAACTTGTTGAAACAACTCCATCCCTAGGAGTTGTTTCAGGGATGTTTCAAGCATTGATTCAGGGGACATGCTATCCTTAGCTGAGGTTGTTGTGGAAGACATGGAGAAATATATTTGGGTGTCATCATGTACTGATAACATCCAGCCCCATGACTCCAGATTATTTCTCCTAGAAGTTTCATATAAATGTTTAAAAGCATTGTAAATAGAATGGTCCCTTGTGGGATGCCATATAACAGCTCCTTTTTTGAGGAGCACCTATCCCCAAGCATCTGAAACTTGCCTGAGATATGACTGGAACCACTGCATCAGAGTGCCTCCGATCCCCCCCCCCCAATGTTCCAGAAGGATACCATGGTTGATCGTATTGAAAGCTGTAGAGAGGTCTAGAAGCACCAACAGGGACACACATCCCTTGTCAGTGTTAAGATGGAGCTCATTCACTAAGGGGACCATAGCAGTCTCAACCCCATACCCTGCTTTGAAGCAGATTTGAAATGAGTCAAGGAAGTGTGTATCATCCAAGACTACCTGGACTTGGACGGCAATTGCTTTCTCAACCATCCTGCCCCCAAAAAGAAGGTTAAAGACTGGTCTATAGTTATGAGGGTCCAAGGATCAAGGGAGGTCTTTTTCAGCAGTGGTCTAACTACTACTTCTTTTAAACAGAAGGAGAAATTCCCTTCCCCAAAAGATGCACTGATATTTGTTGTATTTGAATCAAAGTAGTATTTGTATCATAGTTGTTGTACGAGTCAAAGTTCTTCTAAAACACAAATTGAAAGGAAATGCATTTAAAAACTTTAACAGTAAGTTAAATATAAGTTACATACCCAATATGACTGCATATTCTGGAACTCAATTCCAAAGTAGTCAGACTCAACCAAATTCAAACGATTAAATACTTCTGTCAGCAGTTTTTGGCCATAACTTTTTGACTGGGAAAACGAAAATAAATAAAAATGTGGGGTACAGTTTGTCAGGACTCTGGAACAAAACATATTAACTCCTGAAAAGCAATGACTGATGCTAGTATTAAAGTTTCATCATGAAATATAGAAAAATTCCAAACAGTTCATACCAGTTAAAACTATGTCAGTGAAATATAACTAACAATACAATGTATCATTTACATCATTTAGATTTGTTGTGTTCCTTGGCTTTCCAAAGATCAATTGCTTCTTCTACCTGTATTTCACCAAGTGTGCAGTTACATAAATTGGTGTGCACATGTTTAAGGCCTATTTCAGGAAGTTTCTATGGTATAGATTACTAACTACTCGAGACCAAATCTTGACCATGTTCATAGTAACCTCCTAATGCAGTGATTTTCAATCTGGAGTCCAGGAATCCCTGGGGGGGGGGGGGGGGCAATATCATCACAGGAGATCCACAAAGGATTGAATAAATGTTACAATTTTTTTGCAGTTAAATCTGCCGCCACCTTGGGGTCGTTTGGCAGCTGACAGACAGTGCTTACCAAGCCCAGAGCACACTGATAGAGGATACCCAAAGCCAGTTGTCTACCATCAATTGCTTTGCGATTGGCTATCCAGGAAGGAGGAAGAACAGAGCAACTAAAAGACAGTGAGAAACACAGTCTTCTAAATGCTTTTGGATTCAAATCCCAAGATTCCTGATCATTGGTCAAGGCAGCAGAGGCTCCTGGGATTTGAAGTTCAAAACAGCTGGAGGACTAGTGTTTGGGAATCACTGATCAAGCCTGTAAAATTAATGTAGTCTGACTCCATTTGAATTGCCATGGCTCAATGCTTCCACAATGCTATCATGGGAGTTATCATTTTAGATGATCTTTATCTTTCTCTGCCAAAGAAGGTGGTTGCCTCACCAAACTCCAAATCCCAAGAACCCATCGCATTGAGCCATGGCACTTAAAGTGATGTCAAACTGCATTAATTCTACAGTGCAGAAGTGCCCTGAGATTCTTGTTATTATTTGCCACCAAGGAGGCTTTAATCCAGAAACCCATTAGGTGAATACAGGGAACTGGATGGTGCCTGGAGGTAGAAACCTTTCCCAAGTTATATCTTTTCCCACTGCCATATAATGAGATTCTTTCTATAAGCAACTTTGACTATTTTGTAGAAAAAGTGAAAGCAGAGTATAATAATAATAATAATAACAATAATTTCTTCATGAAATGGGAGATAAAGCCTATCTGTTTATACAAGAAAATGGGACTGTCCGTTTCTGTCTGCAAAGAAAAGAACAGGATTATTGCTATGCTGAGAAAGGTATAGTGTAGCAATCTCCTTCAGCACTAGAGAAAGTAATCTTCCTTTGCTGAGCACTGGAAGGAGGCTATCTATAATTATAGGAGAGGAACCCCCAGTCATCTCTAATTAGTGGAAGAAGATAAAAATGGGCTTTTTCTACTATTGCTCGGCATGTGCAATCCATGGTTCTAAAGTACTTACAAAACGAGAGGGCGCTGGTGCTTTGTTTCTAAAGTGTTTCTAAAGTTTTGGTGAGGAAAATTTCAGAATTGTAACAAAACTTTCAAAATTTCATTATAAATGGCAGTTCCTAATTGGTTCTGTCATAAAAACATGGCAAGTTTATTACACTGCAAAAACTTTGTTTTTTATGCAAGGGACATCGTCCTATAGCACATTTTGGTTTCTTGAGTCTCCACCAATTTAACAAAGTTTCTGCCTCAGAAATAAAGTTTCTGTACTAAAGACCACACAATGAAACAGGAAACAACACTTTCAAACCAGGAACAGATTTTCTTTATTATTAAAATTAAAAAAATGTTTTATAAAAACTGAAAATTCGCCAAAAATCAGTGGATAAGTCAAACATTCTTAAATTTGGTGAGTTAACAGTGGTGAAATTTTGAAAGTTTTATTAGAGTTCTAAAATTTTCACCACCAAAACTTTAGAAACATTTTAGAAACAAAGCACCAGCACCCCCTAATTTTGTAAACCACTTTAAAACCATTTAGAACCAAGGGTCACACGTGTCTAATTGATACAATAGGCTGCTCTTCCCTAGTGTTGGAAGAAAAGTGAGGGTCTGGGTGAGAACTTCCCTGGATTGGATTGTGTCCACATGCTCTAGACTCCCCATTATTGTTGTACAACTAGGGCTTAATGGGACATTAAGCTCCTCAACTAATGTGCAACTAAGGGAGCATGGCTCCTACTTTTCAACTAATTTTAAAATCACTATAACCCTCTACTTATAAAAACAGAAACAAAAGTAGAAAACAGGCGTAACAGAACCTACAACATGTTAGAAACAATAAGTCACTGACTGAATTGGAAGCTTACTTATCAGATGAAAGGTTGCTGCCACGAAGCCAGAAAATCAAGCATGGCTCTTTCAAAAAAGACACTTGGGCTCAGAAATCCAACTGACACTGATATTAATATATAAGGTAATAGACCATATATAACTACAGAAGAAAGATTTGATGCTATAACCCATTGAAAGAAGACATTACATGTCGCAACAAATCTAATGGGCACTCTCTGGGACTTGAACTTTTAACAGCTAGTAGAAGAGACAAACAGAAAAGGAAAGCCAACAAGAAAGTCTCCAGGTAGAGGTTGGCTTGGGGCCTTCATAACAAGAAAACAAAAAAACTTGTCTCTTCCATGATTCCATTAAGGTCTGGGACAAGTTTATTAATTTTATGAAGGCAAGACTGGAGTATATTGCAACTTGGGTTTTGAGTTATTAGAAGTGTAATAAAAATAATAATGGAACTTCAAATCTTTATCAGCTATAATCTCTAATAAAGGGGGAATTCTATATCATTTTCCACTATGAGCAGTGTTTGGCATAGAATATTTAGGAAGAAACCCAGTCTTCTTGTTGTACTTAATCGTTTTTTCTTTGATAGTGATGATACAATGAAGGCTTTGCATGCTAATTGTTTGTGTCTTGTAAGAGAACTAGTATCCTCAATTGTCAGCCAGCAACATGTCAGTATGCTGAAAAAATGAAAGAGGCAATGGATGCAAAATATTCTCTCATATATCAAATCTTCTAATCAGAGATGGTGTCAAGAAAGTGGAATCCAAAATACTAACTGGCTTGGGTGATTCAACCAGCATCTGGGTCAGGAAGGAACTCAATTTTGAGGATAGCAGAAGTGAAGGAACTAGCCTTTGATATATCTCTAAGGCAGAAACTCGAATTTTGGGACCAATACTAACAGGAGCCCCTGGTGGCACAGTGAGTTAAAGGGCTGAGCTGCTGAGCTTGTTGACCAAAAGGTCACAGGTTCGAATCCGAGGAGCAGCATGAGCTTCTGCTGTCAGCCCCAGCTTCTGCCAACCTAGCAGTACGAAAAGATGCAAATGTGAGAGAACTATAGGTACTACTCCAGCGGGAAGGTAACGGCAGTCATGCTGGCCACATGACCTTGGAGATGTCTATGAACAATGCCAGTTCTTCGGCTCAGAAATAGAGATGAGCACCACACCCCAGAGTCGGACACAACTGGACTTCATGCCAGGGGAAAACCTTTATCTTTTTACTAAAAGATAAAGGTTGCATGTACTCTGAAGCAGCATTGGCTCTCATAAAGTTATAGCTTGTTTTAATTACAATGTTAAAACTTGCATCTTATGTTTAATCCCTGTCTTGTGTATTTTAATATGTATCTTCTGGAAATATGTTTTAATATATTTATTTTAAAGAATGTTTTTAGTTTAATGTGTGTTTTATAATGTTGCAACCACCTCAAGAAGTGAGGAGAGGTGAGCAAGAAATAAAATGTATTATTATTATTTGAAACACAACAAGATTAGTACACAGCAAACAAAATCACTATGCTGGCTGTTTTATTGGATCACACGTTGGACACTTCCCAAGTGTCTAGGACTGTGTGATATATTGGCAAATAATGTGTGCAGATCCGAGCAGGGTGGCCTTTTGAAGTTGACAGATGGTAATTTTGTCAACGCCAACTGTGTTTAAGTGCAGGCAGGCCTGTAGCCAGGATTTCATTTCGGGGGGGGGGGGGGGCTGAGTCTGAGTGAAAGAGGGTCTACCCTAGCCCATCACCACTGGGACCACTTTTACTGGCTTGTATCAGAGTCTTTACAGTTCGATCTTTAAATCCGCATATCATGTCAGCTTTTCCGGTTGTTTCTCTTCAATCCTGCTGTTGCCTGGGATTGCAACATCGATTATCCATACTTGGTTTTTTAACACGATCATGAGTTCAAGAGTATTGTTTTCCAAAACTCTGTCAGTCTGAATTTGGAAGTCTAAGAGCAGTTTGATGTGTTCATTTTCTGTAACATTTTCAGGCTTGTGATACCACCAGTTCTTTGTCACAGACAGATGGTATTTGTGGCACAAGTTCCAATGAATCATCTGAGCAACAGTATTATGTCTCTGCTTGTAGTCTCTCTGTGCTATCTTCTTTCAGCATCTGAGGATGCAACCCATCATTTTGTCTACTTCCTTGAAGAGTCTACACTTGGGATCTATCGCCAACTTTTCAATTCTGGCTTTGATGGCATTTGTTCTAATTGCCTGTTTTTGGGCTGTAAGAATTAGGTCCTCAGTCTCCTTTTTCAAAGTTCCATTTGTGAGCCATATCCATGCTTTTTCTTTGTCAATTGTGCTCTCAATTTTTTCAAGGAACTGTCCATGGAGAGCCTTCTTTTGCCAGTTTTCTCTTCTGCTCTGTATTTTATTTTTAGGGTATTCACTCTCTGTCTTTTGCACTTTAAGCAGTTTTCTACTATTGACTTCCATCAATGTTGTTTCTCAACTGTCTTTCACATAATCTGCCAGTGCATGTTTCTCTTCTACCATTTGTTTCACTTGCAGAAGCCTTCTGTTTCCTGATTTTCTGGGCAGGTAGTCTGTCGACATCACTACGAGGATGTAAAGAGTAGTGGATTGTCATCAGTTTTCTCATCCAGCTCTGCTTGTGTCCTGTTCACAATCCCAGCAGTGCATGTGATGACGGGGAGGGTTCAGGTGTTGATACCTTGATCATTTTTCCGCCATTTAATTTGCTCTTCAAAGCCATTTAATTTGCTCTTCAAAATGTATTATTATTATTATTATTATTATTATTATTATTATTATTGAGTACTAAAAAGAAATTTCTCTCTCTCTACTGGTTGACAAGGCTTACACTGGTCCCAAAGCTTTAGAGATATTAGAGTCAATTATAAAATGCTATGATACTCATGTGTTGCAGAGACTGCCTAATTTTGAACTCGCTCCATTTTCTCATCAAACTACCCACTATAGAAAAAATTAAAAAAAGAAACAGGACAACATGCAGAGAATCGTTTTAAACATTCTGAAACATTTTGAGCTTAACTAAAAAAAATATGAACACTTATCTCAGTTTCTAGTTATTTCAGAGTATGTGGTTACTTTCTGTTACTTTCTGTCTTTCTATGACAGACACTTGACATATCGCTTGTCAATCACTGAAATTATGAATTCAGTGAAGTAAATGAATACATGTGATATGTTGACAAGGCTAAATAAGCAGAGGTCATATTACAATTATAGACCTCACATGGATGTCACATTTTTAATTCCCAGAAAAAAAAGAAAGAAGAATATATGTAGAACCTGTAATATCTGATTTAGCCAGCCCAAATGAGTACTGTTGCATCATCTCAAACAAGTTTGAAGTTCTTAATTCTCATGTTTGCAGACTGATCAGTAGTTTCATTGTCAGCAAGAAATATCTTATCAATACTAAAAGGTAAAACTTTGCCCCTTTCCAAATAAGATAAGTTGCTATCACTTGGGCAGTTGTCAACACTGGATTTTCACATGTGCACTATTTAAATTATCTTCAAATATGGAGTGAAAAATATTACCTTGAAATATAAATATAAATATGACTAAAAGTATTTTTTCATAGTGCTATGCACTTGTCAGAAACATCATGTAGAAGCCAGTTCTAATTATAGAATGTCTGTTTTAAAATAGATTTCACAAATCTAAGTTATGAGAAACAACTGAAATGCTTGTGGAACTATGTACTATGATATATAAGCCAACACTAACCTATATATACACATTCAATTTAATATTTTTTCAATGTAGCAGGGATAGTTTTAAAGATAAAATTTCATCCTAAGAATGATATATTTATGAAGAATGAAACTGAATATCCACCAGTATTGTGGATATTCAGACTATATTTCAGAGGAAGGAACTACCAAAACCACCTTTGAGTATTCTTTGAAGAAAGCCCTATGAAATTAATGAGGTTGCCATAATTTGACAGGCAACCTAAAGGCACATAGAAACTCAAAAGATATTTTAGCACTCCCCAGAGTACTAAGAAAATTATTCACATTAGCAACTGTATTAAGCTTAAGCTGTTTCTTCAATTCCTAAAGTTTCTAATTCTCTTGCTAAGATATAATAACCTCATGTAAAGGTCCAGTGTCTTTTTACAAATCAGAAAAAGGAATTTCATATTTTCAGTTTAATGTTGCATTTATTTGCATACCAGCTACACAAAGCAAGAAGTCATATTCTAGTACATTATTATAGTCATAATAAAAATGTAAAAAGGCCAGAGTTTCTTTAAAGGTCACATTTCAACAAGAATGTCCAATTTTGGCTCATTTCTGTGCCATCATTGTACAGTTAGTTACAGCAGTATTACAGTGCTGCCCCTAACATTCCATAGATTCTACTCCAAATTTAATAATGTAAGGAGTAAGCTGATGACCAAAATATGCTTTCAAATTTCAAGCTGCCGATAATCACTGGAATGCAGGTTTCCTAGAAGAAATTTTCTTTTTAGCTACTTGTATATTTCATTTTGACTTGAATATATCCTCATAAAAAGCAAGATTTGAAATATATTCACAAAAGCATTCATCTCATGAACCAAAAGATAAAGTGATTAATATCGTTAAGGTTAAACTCTAATGACAAACCCAAAAGCAGTTTCCATCTTCCAGCCAGTAAAAATCAATTTATAGTCCTTCATAGCTGACTACTAGTCAGTGTAGTAGACTAGTAAATTAAAATGTACATTAGCTCCCTGGGTTCATGAGCCACAAATGCATATATTCTAAAGCTCTAACCAGTCCACTTTTCCTTTGTTGTAAGACAGAGTTCTTCCTATTTGTGTATCTCATAAAAACTCATATCAGCTTAAACTTCCTTTAATACTTTTTCTTTCTTTTTCTCTGCATTCTCAACTTATCAATAACTCATGTCTCAATCTCTTAACCTTGAAGCACAATTTCCACCTTAATCTGGGCATCTTATACAAAATACCTTTTTACCTTCTCATACTCCACAAATATCTATAAAAGAGTTTATATCTATTTTTGGAAATGGAAGTTCAACTGTTAGACTAAGAGGAAGGAATCAGTGGGTTCAAATAACATCTTCTACATTTATATATTACTAGCTGTGCCCTGCCACGCGTTGCTGTGGCCTATAGTAAAACTTATCAAAGTTGAGGTAGATATCTGGAGTATTATGAAAGAGAGGTCCCTACCTTTTTTATTTTTTTATTTTCCTTCCTTCCCCCTTTTCCTCCCCCTTTCTCTCTTTCTTCCTTCTCTCCCTCTTTCTTTCTTTCCTTCTTTCACTACTTGGTTTCATCCTTCTCTCTTTCCTTCATTCCCTCCCCCTTTCTTCCTTTGCCTTTCTTCCCTCCCTGTTTGCTTCCTTCTTTCACTTTTTATTTCCTTTTATTTCACCACCATCATAACAATAACAATAATGCAATGCATTGCCTCCTGGACCTGATACCTCTCCCATTCCCCCTAAAAGGCTCTCAAGAGGAACAATAGCATCATAATAATAATAATAGAAATAACAACCTTTACCCGCCACGTGTTGCTGTGGCCAATCTTCCCTCTTTCTCTCCTTCTTTCCCTCCCTCCCTCCCTCCTTCCTTCCTTCCTTCCTTCCTTCCCATCTTTCCTTCTCCTCTTCTTTCTCTATCTCTTTCCTTCCTTTCCCCTTTTTCTTTCTCTTCTGCTGTCTCTCTTTTCTTTCCTTCCATCTTTCCTTTTCTTTCCTTTTCTTCTTCCTCCAACTTTCCTTCCTTGCCCCTATTTCTTTACCTCCCTTTCTCTTTCTTCCTTCTTTCCTTCCTTCCTGTCTTTCCTAGATTTTGACAGGGCGGGAAGGGGCGGGGTGGGGTTTGGAGGTGGCCTGAAGTAAAAGGAGGTAAAATTGGGGCAGGGGAGTGATGGAGCCTGGGGTTGCGTGTGTGTGTGCGGCGGCGGGGGGAGTGGGGTTGCGTGTGTGTGCGGTGGTGGGGGGAGTGATGGAGCATGGGGTTGCGTGTGTGTGTGCGGCGGCGGGGGGAGTGATGGAGCCTGGGGTTGCGTGTGTGCGTGCGGCGGCGGGGGGAGTGGGGTTGCGTGTGTGTGCGGTGGTGGGGGGAGTGATGGAGCATGGGGTTGCGTGTGTGTGTGCGGCGGCGGGGGGAGTGATGGAGCATGGGGTAGCGTGTGTGTGTGCGGCAGGGGGTGTGTGTGTGCGGGAAGCGGCGCGGCGGGGCTTGGAGTGGGCATGGTTTCCGCAGAGGGAACGTTGGCCGGAAGGCCATGTGCGCGCGCGATGGAACTTGCGGCTGGGCGCCAATGCGCATGCTCAGTTGTTTTGCCGTTTTGTGAGTGTGTTGTGTTGTTTTTCATTTTGAGTAGATAGGTTTGTACCTTGTGGGTTGTGTTATGGGCACAGGAATTTTGGTTAAGTTTCGTTGGGGGATTTTTGAGTTTTGTTCTTTTGCCGTTTTGTGAGTGTGTTATTGTGTTGTTTTTCATTTTGAGTAGATATGTTTGTACCTTGTGGGTTGTGTTATGGGCACGGGGATTTTAGTTAAGTTTCGTTGGGGGATTTTTGAGTTTTGTTGTTTTGCCATTTTGTGAGTGTGTTGTTGTGTTGTTTTTCATTTTGAGTAGATATGTTTGTACCTTGTGGGTTGTGTTATGGGCACAGGGATTTTGGTTAAGTTTCGTTGGGGGGTTTTTGAGTTTTGTTTCCTCGTTGGATGCCCCTAACAAATTTATATATATAGATATTCAAGCTATCAGAATGACCATATTTTCCTATATGACCCTGCTCAAGTTTAAAGATACTCAGAGGAGAGCTCTTCCTCAGTACCATTGCTGCCTCAGGTATATCTGGTAAAGATAAAGGAGAGCAGCCTTCTCAATGACTACTCCCAGATTGTGGTATTTTTCCCATGGAAGGCCAGACTGGCCCTCTCTGTTCCCCTACAGCTGCCCCCCCCCCAAAAAAAACCCATTTTGTTTATACAGGCATTTGGCTGTTGATTTATGCAAATGGGACTTTTACTGGAAAGTGATTACATTTTCTATTTTCTTTGTTATGTTTTTAAATGTTTTAATTATTTTAATTTACTGCTTTTAAAATCCTTTTAAAAAAACTTGTCTTGGGAGCAACACTGGATCCCACAAAAGTGGGATATTAAAAAATAAAGTTGTACAACCATAAAATGCTATCTTAAGGTATGTTACAAACAGGTAAAAAGGACATATATACAATTTTGCTTTTCTAAATACATGAGCACACTTTCAAGTATTTCTAGTTCAATCAATATAGAAAGCTTTTTTCTAAATACACCTTCATGCATTCCAAGGACACTTTGCATTCTTTATCAGTGACCCAAATATCTCCACAGCTGTAAATTGTTATTGCTTTAATACTGGAGGAATGTAGACTGATGTTCAGAAATAAAAACTCAAACTGAACAACTTACTAACATGCACTGCCTCATTCACTCCAAACTTAAAACATCTTGACAGCATTATTTAGCTGCTTGTCTTTTTAGTTAAATGTGTAGCTATTCTTCCATCCCTTTCCCTACTGTATTAATTTGTAACAGCTGAAAATGATCCCACAGTTATAGAAAGAAAAGTGGAAGCCATGTTCACAGCCCTTGGGTAAAATAAATCACAAGTGTATCAACAGAACTGCTTCAAACTAGAAATGCTCGTTATATTCCAATCTCTAAGAAAGATGACACCGAGGGTCACAGCAACTATAGGATCTTTGAAAGCAAACGGATGCTCAAAATGTTTCACTTTTCATAGGTTCTCAAACCATCTTTCAAACCGTCATTCAAAAATTGCAAAAGCATGAAAAATGGGAACCATCAATGTTTCCATAAGCAATTTATTTATTTGATTTATGAAATGGAATCAAGACATACGTTGCTTGCTATAAAAAGGACGTTCAAGCTTAAAATGAAAAGGGAATTTGTACTGAAAAGTTTCAGAGTTGGAAATACAATTTAATTCCCAGTGTTCTCAGTCAGGATGGAAATACAGAAAGAAGGTCAAAGCTCTGGGAAAATGTGGATCAACTTGTACCCCAGTAACTAATAAAAATATTTAAATAAATATGCAACTTCATGTAGGTAAGTTACTTCTTAGAATGAATTTATATTTGGAAAGGGTACAAGGGTACAAGGTACAAGGCAGGCATGAGCAAACCACAGACCTTCTTCAACTGCAACAATTCCTAACAGCCGGTAAGCTGGCTGGGATTTCTGGGAGTTGGAAGTCCAAAAAACCTGGAGGGCATCAGTTTTCCCATGCCATGCCTGATCTACAGTGAAGTGGTTTTAGTGTTGGACTGGGACTCTGAAAGTCCACAGTGTGAATCCCTGTCCCTCTCCAAGGAAACCCACTGAGTGAACTGAGGCACCATGCATTACATGGCCTTGTATAAGATTACAATGTTATATTTAGTAAAGCATCTATAACTTCAAGACTCAGTCTCTGTCATACACATGTCTACATGATTTGTGCACATAAATGTATGTATCCTTGTGTATGAACTATAGTAATTCTGTGCTGTATCTCTACCAAATGCTACAGGGCTGGAAACTTATGACCATCTGGATGTTTTCAGTAAGAACTCCCACAATCCCTTGCCATTGGTCACATTGCCTGGAGCTTGCAGGAGTTGAAACCCAAACATCTGGAATGCCAGAGATTCCCTAGCCATTACTGAACCAGAGTGTTCCTGGTTAGAATTCCAGTCATCCATGCCCCTCCCCTGACCCTAGTCCTACGACATTTTGAGGGCTGGAGTAAGCAAGTCCATTCTCCTCCCTTAGTTTCCCATTTTCATCGAGAAACAGTCAATTCAAGCTTATACCCTTGTAGACAGTACAGTTGGTCTTTCAGGTCTGCAGGTTTTACATTCACACTTTCAACTGTGAACTTGCTTTGCCCTGCCTGCCTCCCAAAGTGTGAGTGGCAGCCCCAGCCTCAGGAGCTGAGAGAGTGAGGGAACATTCACGGTGTAGGACCCAGCTCCTGAAGACAGAAACACTCAGTGAATACCGCAGCAGTCCCATCCTTAGGAGGTGATGGGGGGAGGAGTCACTGCCACCCATGCTCTGCCTCCCAATGACAGGAAGTGAAGGAGGTGACTGCATTTTGAGAAGAAAAAACAACCCTACATTTGCAGCACTCCAACATACACACCATAGTAGCCCAATAAACAGAAGGCATGCCCATTACGTCCAAGAAGACATGAAAGGGTAGCAAAATTAAAGCTAAGAATATAAGGTAACATAAGTACTTTTAACATGTGTATTATAACTTATCAATGTTACCAGAACATTAGACTGGAATACAGCCTGTGACTTTATGTTAGTAATCTACAAATGCGTACATACAGTTCTGAATAAAACAGTATAAAGTTACTAAAGAATTCATGTATCTATTTTATAAGCTTCAGTACTAGACCTCTTCATACAAAAAACCCCCTGATATTTCTCTAAAGCGTTTCCACAAGCATTACTAAAATGAAGCAGAATAGAATGGCTCTGACTTCTACAGACTAGTATTGCAGGACAGCGATTACACACAACAGAGGAAGGGTAAGAAGTAACAGAAACAGAGTGAAGGGCTGTAGTAAATGGTGGAATACATGTTTTTGTTCAATATCCGCATAAATCAAGGAAATACTCCTAATCTGCACCCTGCAAAGCTGCCAATAATATCGAACTACGCAGATCAATAGTTTGACTTAGCATAAGATAGCTTTCTAAATTCTACATAAGTAAGCTGAAGGTGAAAAACAGCACAAGGAGAAGGACAATAGACATTTGAAGAGTAATGCACGCTGAACAGAAAACACTTTCCTGTGCATAAAGAGATTAAACTAATGGGAAGGTTATGATGCTACAACTTTTTCACTTAAAGTACCATAGGCAGGAAGATAAAATTGAACTATGTTCTCCACACAAAATCATTTTGCCAACCTACTTGGAAATTTAGTCATTGATTGTAATTTTAAGAGTCTTAGTTACAAAGAACAGTTTGAATTACTCAGAAGCCATTCTAGTATTGTTACACTAAAAAGTGATTTGTAAGGCAATTATATTACCAGGAACAAGATAATTTTTTTTGTCAAAGAAACAGAATTTATTTCTTAAAGCAAGAACTATCTGAAGCCCAAATTCTAATTGTGGTGGTTCATGGGCGGTAAAATGCTTGTCCTTAAAAACAGTTTCAAAGGAATGTTAAGCCATTAAGAAAAATAACAGGTTTAACAATATTGTAGACCAAATAACAGGGAGAATGGAAAGTTTAAATTGCTTTTTAGAAGAACCTGCAATATCCACAGCCATGAATTACTAACTCTTGTCTGAGGGCAGATAAAAATAGGCTTAAGACAGTGTACTGGCCATATTTAGAATATTCAGTCAGAGAGTCATGACAAACATCTGGCAGTGATTCTTTTTTGAAATTTTTTCTTAGACAACAAGACACTGGCTAACTATGCTCAACAGCATTTAGGTTCCAGTAGTAGGATATCTAATAGGATTTGAAAGAGCCCATCCTCCCACATTCTGCATTTTAAAAGCTGTTAATACTTTTCACAATGTAGAAAACAGATTCTGAAATATGAGCAATGTGTTGCAAAAGAATGGTTAAAAAAGCATCAAAACTTTTTCAAATGAGTGTTTTTGTTACAAAAAAACCCCTTTGATTGCTTTTTTAGAGGTATTAGAAACACTAGACATTTGCCATAGCCAGTCCAAAAAGTATGATATGTAGAAGGCAGGTATTGTCAAATAGTAATATTCTAACACAACTGATTCTAAAAGGTTCAAGATTTACATCTTCTTTTCTTCCCATTAGTCCTTCATACAGCAAAGCTTGCTGCTGCTAACATATGTTCATATGTACCTTTCCTCTGGTAAGCAGCTGATTTTTCTTTTTGTAAAACCACAGGAAATAATAGGGTAGAGTTAAGGCTTCCAGATTACTTCCTGTATAGCTACATTTGAAAATCTTTTAAAAATCACAAACAGTTCCTGGTTTTCAGGTCTCAGAATGTGGTGAGTCATGGCCAACCATACAAAGTTTAGATTTCAAGTAAATCAGATGGCTAAACATTGATCTAAAACAAGCATATCTATAAGTAGTGCTTTTTAACCTACTAAAGTTATACAAAATCCTCACAAAAACAGAAACATCTGAATATTCCAACCTAAGTTAACAGAAAAATACTTCAGAACAAATATTAAGCAATAATTAAAACCAAGTAAAAATATATCTCAAACTTACCTCAATATCAAGAACCTCCACAGTATTATCCAAAAGCTTTATTTTGATTTGCAGAGACCTCTCGTGTGCTTTAGCTGGTGCTGATGCTATGGCAGAGGAGAGGTTTTGTCCTGGTTCCAAAGTACTCACTCCAGAATTTTTCTGGACTCCCAAACGAGAACCTGGAGTCTGCAGTACTCTGTAAGTGCCTTCTATTTCCCCCATTTTCACCTTCAAACAATAATCCAATAACCTAACAGGGAAAAATATACATCAACTTAAGTGTTTTGTTTTTGTTTTAATGCATGCATTTTGCAGAAAAAATGTGATGCTGGTGTACAGCTTGTGGAAATGTTTTTTCTTGGAATTAATGAAATTGTTCACTCAGTGGTAAAATGTTAATTCCTGTTAACATACAGCTGCCAGTAGTTACAAGTTTGATCTGATTACTGAGATATCAAAATAGGGCTTAGTATACATCTTCAGAAGACCTGTTCAGTCTCCATATCTATTTTAAAGAAGGAGAGAAATTATAGAACCCATACAACACAAGTCAGGATTTCCCCTAAAGATGAGAACAGCAGGGTAACAGAATTCATGAGGTCGCCATAAATCAACAGGCAACTTGAACGGACGTGCACACAATAATATTAATACCACAAAATGAAAACACTAATATTAATAGTGTAGCCTGGAAACCACGCAATACCCCAAAAATGAATAGTCCACAATTTAGAAATACTCCAGTATTATCACCTGACTTGAAATACTACAAACAATAAAACACTAGCATACTTAAAATCACAGGATAATAAATAAGTCTTTTCCAGGTGATAAAAATAAGTAAGCATTCATTTCATGAAAGTTATAGGACAGTTTCCATAATGTGGGAGAATAGACAGAGAAGGCCCTCTATAACACTGACAGTTGAAGGGGCACTTGCAGAAGGGCTTATGTATCTTTTATGTAAGATTGGGCATTTTGGAGTATGTCTTTTGCCACTGTGCCAATTTGTCACTTCATAGCAAAAAGAACACTAATGTACACTGACTGAGCAATTTCATTTAATGTAAATAGAGGATATAGTCCTTATAGGGAGCTAAGACAACAGGAAATATAGCACACTGTAAGCAATAGGTAAAGTGCTAAAGTAACAAGTAATATAACTTTCTTCAGACACTGACATTTGTCTTTTTATGATTTCAGAAAGAACAAAGGATAACAATAATACAATATATACATCTAAATGCTAAACACACTAATGGTTGTACAAAGACCTAAACTTATTCAAAAGATGTATATGAACTTCAACTGCATTAACTAATATAATAAGCCTAATACAACCATCTAGAAAACACAGCCAATATAAAAGTTTATACAAAATGATGATATTAACTTACTAAATATGCATAGCAAACCATAAGAGCAAATGTTCCAAATACTAAAAGCAGGTAATAATCTACAATTACTCAACACTTTATAGCAAAAGAAGCAGACTAAAATACACAAACATATAGTACTTAACAGAAACATTAAATATTTCATATCACTCAGCTTGATAATTATACAAAGACACAACAAAACTCTGGTAATAATCCATTTAATGTAGTGTTTTTCTCAAGTTTACACTTTCTTACACTTTCTAGTTATCAAGATGTAATCATCTTGATAACTAGAAAGGTCATCTTAATAACTAGAAATAAATCAACTGGCAACCGTCTCTTACAATCATCCTACAATCTTTATCTATTGTTTCCTAAGAACTGTCAGTAGTTCAAGTGTGCCCAATAGCCAACTATCTATAAGCCAACTATCTATAAGCAAATATAAGAATGTTATATGAAATACTCTATGTGAAAAAGGTCAATATTAGGAATCCCATCATGTGTTTGCATACTACATGAGGACATATATGAACATGAACAACTGCATATACTCATTTTATTTTTATCCATGAAAACACATAAATAAAAATAATACGCAGAAAATAATGTGTTCAGCCTATGGCTAGATAAGTCCCAATAGACTCGATATGGCTTATTCTCAAGCAAGAAGACACATTACTGTAACTTCAGATATCATTTTGTAACCCCAAATTATCAAGACCTTCTACAGTTTTTATTCAAGGTATCAATATAAATTGCAATATAAATGCATTAGGTCTGTTGCAACATAGTGGAATGAATTCAAGAGATAGAGTTTGCTGCAATTATTTGTTAGTGTCAGAAAATAGGCTACTAAATCACAATGCTGTACAAGTCTTGTCTATTTATCATATGGACAGCTACATAAACCATAATATTCCAATTCACACCTTACATTTAAAGTGAGGCAAAGTGGGAAGTCACTACTCTGGCCAAGTGTTGTGTAAATAACTATTTACATGGATTCATCATAATCTATTTATGTAGCCTAGTTAGTGTAATTTGACTTCATGGTGCATGTGTTTTTCAAGGAAGGGTGGAAGACACAACACTGATTGTAGCAGCAGTAGAATTTGTTAAAAGATAAGAGAAAGTTGAGTCACAGACATGTTAGGGTTGTCAAGTTTTCTAGCTCAAGATTGGATAAATTTCTATGTTGCCCAGTCAGATAAAGACTGTGGCCAGTACAAATGACTCAAGAGAGTTAAATGTTTTCATGAGATGTTGTTAAAACTTGTGTTGGGTTTATACAAGCCTGCATCATGTCATCCTCTCTCAAATGCCTGCTGAATAGGAAAAGCAGACACCAGATAGCTTCACAACAGACAGATTCACCACTTCTGAAGCTATTTACTGTATACCAAATATGTCAGGGTTAGTCTATTATGAGTATCAGGGCCGTAGCCAGAAAAGGGGGGGGGGGTGTTAAAAGTTCAACCCCACCCTGAAATGTGCCAGGTTAAAAAAAAGAAACCTGGTTTGCTCATAACTTGGTTAACCAGGTAACATTATTGAGTAAACCAGGTTTCGGAGGGTTAGAACCCTTAACCCCTCCCCCCTTTGGCTATGGCCCTGATATGACAAGCACTCATTTTTTAAAAGAGCAGATGCCAGCTGCACTCACAACACATCAATCCCAGAGATTTGGTATGGAGCAAAATAGCCTCAGATGTGTGCATTGCAAGCATGATATGTGCCCATTCTTCCTTTATAGATTACTAAAAAATGTGCATGAGGCATAATTTGGACTTCTCTACATGATCTGCTGATGAACAAAAGAGTAACACCATATCACATACGACCTGATTAGGTGGACAACCAGAGTTGAGTACCTATGGCTATTTTACTGCATACCAAATGCTCATGGATTCATTGGTTTGTTTTGGTGGGAGCATGACTGACACACGCATTTCACAAATCAATAAATATGAGATTTGGGGAAGTCTAATACAGAACTAGACTTTAACTCCTAAAATAATGGACATCCGATACAAATTAGCACACCAAGTAATTGTTACACATATAGCTTGAACAGAAACTACAGTTCCTCCTCTTTCACATTTCAAAAGGAAAACAAGTGAAATGTTGTGAGAGATATATTATCTTGTAGTTTCTGTAGCATTTTCTCCTATGTCTGAAATTTATAGATGTCAAAAGTTGGCACATTTTACTTATCCCATCCCAAATTGATGTAAGAATTGTTTTGTTGTGTAGATTTTGGATATTTTCTTAAATATACTACTTTACATGATTTTCTGTTAGAAATATACTTTAGTCTTTTGTTTGTTGCCCAGATACTCAGAAACGAATTGTAAACTGAGTCAAAAGCTCACCTACTTTATTACTGCCCAAGGTTGACTATGTTGAGTGAAGGAAACGAGGGAAGAATATGAGCCCTTAGTGGAAATACTTTTCAGGACACCAAAGTTATGCACTGAAAAACAGAGTAAAACCTGTCCAGATTTCTCAGTAGGCCAGATCTGCCTATGTGTCTAATCCAATTGCCAGTTCCAACTAAAGTGGCCAACTGAAATGTACACCAGTGTAGGATTAATATTCACCACACATTCACCGGATCAACTCTTGTTGGGACTAGCAATTGGATTTGGATTTTAAAGGTAAGGTTTCTATATCTCCCAGATGTAGTAGAACGGTTTTCTGACAATATTAGAGCTTTTCCCCAACACAAGCTGTAAACATTTGTGCAGTTTAGAATTACATGTAATAATGCACAGGTTTTCTTAAGTTAGTGACTTAAAAAGGGCTTGACAGCAACGTGAGAAGTAAAACAAGATCCACTAGAACTTCAAGTTCCAATCTAGTGTCAATCTCAACTGCTACTCTCTGCAAAGCAGTCATCAAGGTATGCAAGATGAAGGAAAATATTCAAGAACTTGGGACCTTTCTTTCATGTCAAAAGATGTTATCAACATGTTAAGGTCAATGATGCCCATACACACACAATATATCCATAAGACTGCTTTATTGTTGTTCATTTGAGGATTTTGTGTCTTCATTTTTTCAATGCTCATCCCATGAAATAATGATTTGTTATGAGTATATTATAACCCATGTGGAACTAGAATATAATGCCTTCTATTTCAAAGAGAAAATTTTCAGCATTTTCTACTATAAAGTGTAGGCCTTTAATTGTTATGGACCATGATGCTAAAGAAGGCAGATATATATCAGAAAAATATGCTATAGCAGCACATTATGCATGCTTATTTCAACCACATAACAACGTGCAGTTCCTCCACTTTAAATCTCTTCAGATGCCCATAACATGGGCATTTTGTATTACTGTATAAATTTTCTCCAACTTGAATGTAATGGTTTAACAATTTAATACTTTGAAGTCTCATATGAAAAATGCTGCAGCTTGGGCAATCACTCCAAACTGAAGATTTTCTAAATAAAAAAGTGCATAATTGAGGATCACCATAAACTACACGCCCATCACATAAGCTGTTCATCATATATTGCACAAGCCACCTACAGCTTCACTGTAATGACAAGGAATTCATGACAAGGAATATCAACTTATATCTTATAAACAACAAAACATTTTCCAAGGGCAAATCTCTGATCCACAATGTGACCATTACATTTTAGTCAACCATGTATTAAAAGACACCTATGGGATCTTCAATACAGCTAAATGGTATTAAACAATGTATGGCAAAATGGTAGAAATCAGAAAACAAAATGTTTTGTTCCAGTGGCCAAATACAATCTTTAAATCTACCATCGTGTGTTATTGGTGTACAAACCTTCTGGCTTATTCCTCTGTGAGAGAAATCCAAGCATTTCATTTAAAATAAACGTCTTGGAAAAACTGACATGCTGGAACCAAGTCCACCATAATGAGAGCCACGCGTGCCAGATTTGTCAATAGCAACCCGGAAAGAGTAGGCTGGGGTAGACTGAAAGTCTCAAAGGCATCTAATGTTTGTTTGTTTTTTTAGTGAAAGAAACGCATCTCAAGATGCATCTACACCACACATAGGCAAACGTGGGCCTTCCAGGTGTTTTGGACTTTAACTCCCACAATTCCTGTAAGTCTCTGGCCCTTTCCTTTTCTCCCTCAGCCACTACAAGCATTTATTGAAAGAGACCCCAAAGGATGTTCTCTCAAGATGCAGCTACACCAGGCATGGGCCAACTTGGACCCTCCAGGTGTTTTGGACGTCAACTCCCACAATTTCCAACAGTCTCAGGCCCTTTCCTTTTCCTCCTCAGCTGCTTAAGCATTTATTGAAAGAGACTCCAAAGGATGTTCTCTCAAGATGCATCTACACCAGACTTGGGCCAATGTAGGACCCTCCAGATGTTTTGGACTTCTACTGGCTGTTAGGAATCGTAGGAGTTGAAGTCCAAAACACCTGTAGGGCCCATGTCTGGTGTAGATGCATCTTGAGAGAACATCCTTTGGAGTCTCTTTAAATAAATGTTGAAGCGGCTGAAGTACAAAAGACTAGGTCTATCAGGGCCCAAGTTGGTTCATGCCTGCCCTGTTGCATCCTTTGCTCCATCTTCCCCAAGTGGAGCACCTCAGAATCATAGAGCTGGAAGAAACCACATGGACCATCTAGTCCAACCCCCTGCCATGCAGGAAAAGCACAATCAAAGGACCCTTGACAGATGGCCATCCAGCCTCGGTTTAAAACAGGGGTTCCCAACCTGGGGGTCCCCACATGTTTTGGCCTTCAACTCCCAGAAATCCTAAGAGCTGGTAAACTGGTTAGGATTTCTGGGAGTTGTAGGCCAAAATACCTGGGGTCCCACAGGTTGAGAACCACTGTTATAAAAGCTCCCAAGGCAGGAGCTTCCACCACACTCGGAGGCACCTGTTAACCTTTTGGGGGAAGACTGAGGCAAAGGCGGCCCTGGGTGAGTAGTTCTAGCTTGTCCCAATCACCTGTATGAAGCATTTCCTTGTTCTTTTGTTAGGGACATAATAAAATAATATTATAATCATTCTATATTGTAACACCAGGCAGGATGCATCTAAGCCAGGCCTGGGCCAACTTGGGCCTTCCAGGCGTTTTGGACTACAACTCCCACAATTCCTAACAGCCGATAGTCCAAAACGCCTGGAAGGCCCAAGTTGGCCCAGGCCTGGCTTAGATGCATCCTGCCTGGTGTTGACAGATAAATACAGCGCCAACGACATTATATGGCAGTGTAGACCAGAGAGTTATGAGGAAGGCATTAATCTCGCTTTTAAAAGCGTTCCTACGGATCATCGCATAGCCAAGAAGTCTCAAGCACAGAAGACGAAGTTGCCCAAACTCCACGCAGCGCCTCTCCTGAAGCGGGCCGCGTTTGAACCCCAGGCACCGAGGAGGCTCTGCTTTGAACTGCCCCCTCTCTCCTCACAGGCAGGCAGGCAGGCTGGCCCTCGGCGCGGCTCTGAGGAAGGGCCCACGGCGACAGGGACGGACTGACGGCCTCCCCTTTCCTTTTTCCCCTACCTCACCTGCTCAAACCGACGACGACGGTGACGACGCCTCGCGCCCAACTCCGCGCTCGCGCCTCCAACGCTTTGGCGCGCGCCCCCTCCACCGCCTCAGGAGGGCCAGCACCGTCCCCGCCAAGCGCGCCTTGCCATTGGCTGACCCGCGCTCCCCCGAGGCGGGGCTTCTATCCAATTCAGAGCTCCTCATTGGAGGGATGGGCCATATCTCCAAAGTCTAACACGGGGGGAGGGGGGGAGGTGCAGTGAGAGCGAGGCGGTTCCAGTCAGAGAGAGAGAGACAGAGAGAGAGAGAAGGGTGTGTCTACTCTCCTCACTGAGAACAGGAGCCACTTCCCAGGCGAGGCGACATTTCTGAGGTCTATTACAGACAGGCCCGTAGCCAGGAGAAAAATAATAATTCGGGAGAGGCTGAAACTTTTCCCCCCGAGATTACTTTTCAGGCTAGTGTCTCCTAATCTGGCGGGAGGTCTCAACAAGGCCCTGATATTACCATCATTGTGCAAAATTTCCTCACAGGTAAACTATATATATAATAATTATTATCTATATAAATAAAAATGTAATGTTCGTTTGTGGGATTCACAGAACTCAAAAACCACTGAGCAAATTGACACCAAATTTGGACACAATACACCTCTCAGGCCAAGGAGTGACCACAACTCAAAAACACTGAAAAACACACCAGAAGAGGTTCTTGTGGATTTTTTCGGGCTATAGGGCCATGTTCTAGAGGCATTTCTCCTGACGTTTCGCCTGCATCCATGGCAAGCATCCTCAGAGGTAGCAAGGTCTGTTGGAAATAGGACAATGGGTTTATATATCTGTGGAATGGCTGGGGTGGGTCAAAGAGCTCTTCTCTGCTAGGGCTAGGTGTGAATGTTTCAATTGACCACCTTCATTAGTATTTGAAGGCCTGGCTGAGCCTGGGAAAATCCCCTGTTGAGAGGTGTTAAGATGTACCTGGTTGTTTCCTCTCTGCTGTTTTGCTGTTGTAATTTTAGATTTTTTTTTAATACTGGTAGCCAGATTTTGTTCATTTTCATGGTCTCTTCCTTTCTGTTGAAATTGTCCACATGCTTGTGGATTTCAATGCCTTCTCTGTGTAGTCTGACATGGTGGTTTTGTTCATTTTCATGGTCTCTTCCTTTCAACAGAAAGGAAGAGACCATGAAAATGAACAAAATCTGGCTACCAATATTTAAAAAAATCTAAAATTACAACAACAAAACAGCAGAGAGGAAACAACCAGGCACATCTTAACACCTCTCAACAAAAGATTTTCCCAGGCTCAGCCAGGCCTTCAAATGCTAATGAAGGTGGTCAGCTGAAACATTCACACCTAGCTTCAACAGAGAGCTCTTTGCCCCACCCCAGCCAATCCACAGATATATAAACCCATTGTCCTAATTCCAACAGACCTCACTACCTCTGAGGATGCTTGCCATAGATGCAGGCGAAACGTCAGGAGAAATGCCTCTAGAACATGGCCCTATAGCCCGAAAAAAACCCCACAAGAACCTAGTGATTCCAACCATGAAAGTCTTCGACAATACACCAGAAGAGACTTAAAAACAAAAATTACATTACAACATATGTGCAAAACCACACACATACACATATATGCAAGCACACACATAGATATACAGATACACAAATATATACACACACAAAACACATATATACATACTAGCGGTCCCCTGCCACACGTTGCTGTGGCCCAGTCTGGTGGTCTGGAAAATAAAGTAATGAGAAAGTGTTGGTTTCTAATATATGTAATGTCTTTATGCTTGTAGGTAAACAGTATATCTTGCTGTTTCTTTGCCAGTGTTGATGTGGAGATTGTCTGGTTTGCCTACTCTGGAACATGCAACATATAATTGTCCTTCTTTAGGGGTCCCTTTCAAATCTTTGAAACTGCATCTGTCATATACATATATGTGTGTGTGTGACTGGCTGGCTGGCCCTTTGTCAGGAGGGCTTTTATTATGTTTTCTTGCCCTGGTGAAGGGAGTTGGACTGGATGGCCTTAAGGTAGCATTTCTGAACCTGGAAAGTCAAGGCCCCAGGGGGAGAGGTCACCAAGGTGGTGGGGGTCACCAGGGGGTGACCAACAGAAAACACAGTATTTTCTGTTGGTCATGGGGGTTATGTGTGGGGTGTTTGGCCCAATTTCATCATTGGTGGGGTTCAGAATGCTCTTTTATTGTAGGTGAACTATACATCCTAGTAACTACAACTACTAAATGTCAAGGTCTGTTTCCCCCAAACTCCATCTGTGTTCACATTTGGGCATATTGAGTATTCCTGTCAAGTTTGGGCCAGATCCATCATTGTTTGAGTCCACAGTGTTCTCTGTATGGAGGTGAACTACAATTCCAAAACTCAAGGTCAATGCCCACCAAAACCTTTCAGTATTTTCTGTTGGTCATGGGAATTCTGTGTACCAAGTTTGGATCAATTCCATTGTTGGTGGAGTTCAGAATGCTCTTCGATTATAGGTGAACTATAAATCCCAGCAACTACAACTCCCAAATGACAAAATCATAATTTTCTGAGCTATGGTCACTCCTTGTGTTGTGAGACATTTTGTTGCCAAATTTGGTGTGATTTCGTTCATTAGTTCTTTTGTTTTTAAGGTACTCATTATGCACAGAGCATTTTTATATATATAGATACACAGACTGGACCACAGCAACGTGTGGCAGGGCACAGCTAGTAGAATAATAAAATCATAGTTAGAAGAGACCTCGTGGGCCATCCAGTCCAACCCCATTCTGCCAAGAAGAAGGAAAATCGCATTCAATGCACCCCCGACAGATGGCCATGCAGCCTCTTCTTTAAAAGCCTCAAAAAATGAGCTTCTACTACACTCCAGGACAGAGAGTTCCACTGCTGAACAGCTCTCATAGTCAGGAAGTTCTTCCCGATGTTCAGGTGGAATCTCCTTTCCTGTAGTTTGAAGCCATTCTTCCGCGCCCTAGTCTCAAGGGCAGCAGAAAGAAAACAAGCTTGCTTCCTCCTCCCTGTGACTTCCCCTCACATACTTATGCATGGCTCTCATGTATAAGTATGTCTCCTCTCAGCCTTCATCATGTCTCCTCTCAGCCTTCTCTTCTGCAGCCTAAACATGTCAAGCTCTTTAATCTGCTCCTCATGGGGCTTGTTCTCCAGACCCTTGATCGTTTTAGTTGTCCCCCTCTGGACATATTTCAGCTTGTCAACATCTCCCATCAACTGCAGTGCCCAGAATTGGACACAATATTCCAGGTGTGGTCTGACCAAGGCAGAATAGGTGGGAAGCATGACTTCCCTGGATCTAGACACTAAATGATAGTATTTTAATATATTTTTCATCATTTGGAATAGCAGTACGCACAGTTGGTCTTGCAAAGTCTTATCATATAATGCTGACAGTCCATCCAGACCCAGTGTCTTTCCCGTTTTTATCTCAGAGGCGCCCTCTACAAGTTCCATTTTGTGACTGAATCCTCAAGACTTTTTCTTTGGTTTTAATTGAGTTTAGGAAGAACTTTGTTTTCCAAGTATTTCCCTAAAGGAACTTTTGGAGTGCCTGAGGCTTTCTAGAGAGATTCATAGTATTTATAAAAGACTGTTTTGATCTTGACTTGATTAGTTCCAGCTCTAAACTTTAGTTTATTCTCTCTTTCGTTCCATAGTGAATGAGCAAGCTGCCGTCGCAGTTTGTTAGCTGATTTAAAATGTTTTTGTTTCATGTATCTCAACTTCTTTTCAATTTCTAAGACTGTATTAATTGAAAAATGTTTTTTGTAGCTGTTTAATTTCATAATTCAGTTCCTTCTTGTTACTGTTGCTATTTATTTGTACACACACTTCAACCTCTGCTCAAACTTTTCCCAAGTCTTCCACCAACATTAGTCTTGTCTTAATTTATTTTTTTAATAAAATGTAGCTCAATTCATTAATAATTCTTCCTTCTCTTTGTATCAATCTAAAATACCCATTTAAGGTGGAATCAGGTGTTAACAGGGATGTGTTATTTCCTTAACCTTATTTTCCGTCTTCATTTCTATGATACTTCACCTTGTTGATGGGAAGCTTCCCACCGGAGTGGAAATCATCTATTGGACAGATGGCAAGCTATTTAACCTCAGTAGACTGAAAGCCAAAACCAAGGTTATAACAACATCTGTTACAGAACTCCAATATGCTGATGACAACGTATTCTTCTGCGTATTCAGAAGAAGACCTACAAGCCACTCTAAACTTTCTCAAAAGCATACGAGAAGCTTGGCCTGTCATTGAACATTGAGAAAACCAAAGTGCTCAAAGTGACCAAATGAGCAGAAAATTTAAGAAGAACAATAACATTTAAAAAATGGGAATAAATTTGGAACAGAAAATTAGAATTTACATATGCTATGGATTTAAAAGAAAATTGGCTTAAAATGTTCCACCGCTGGTACATCACACCAAGGAAATTAAGTTTAATGTATAAGAACACACAAAAATTCTGCTGGAAATGTAAATACCAAGAGGGTAGTTTTTTTCATATGTGGTGGACTTGCAAGGAAGCTAAAAGGTTTTGGGAAAAAATACATGCAGCAACCCAACAAATCCTTCTGAATGAAGCACAGAGTGTTTGAGGACCAGACATCCGTAGAGATACCACGGTACTTGTTTATAAAGCTATTGTCCTCCCAACCCTGCTATATGCCTGCGAAACGTGGACTATCTACAGACGTCACATGCAACTCCTGGAACAATTGCATCAGCATTGTCTCTGAAAGATCCTGCAAATCTCTTGGGAAGACAGGCGGACAAACGTGCTGGATGAAGCAAAGACCACCAGCATGAAGCGATGGTCCTCCATCATCAACTCCGCTGGACTGGCCACGTTGTCCGAATGCCCGACCACTGTCTCCCAAAGCAGCTATGCTACTCCGAACTCAACAATGGGAAACGGAATGTTGGCAGACAGAAAAAAAGATTCAAAGGTGGGCTCGAAGCCAACCTTAAAAACTTTGATATAGACAGTGAGAACTGTGAAGCCCTGGCCCTTGAGCGATCTAGCTTGAGGTCAGCCGTGACCAGCAGTGCTGTAGAATTTGAGGCACAAATGGAGGGCGAAAGAGAGAAACGTGCCAAGAGGAAGGCATGTCATAGAATCATAGAATCAAAGAGTTGGAAGAGACCTCATGGGCCATCCAGTCCAACCCCCTGCCAAGAAGCAGGAATATTGCATTCAAATCACCCCTGATAGATGGCCATCCAGCCTCTGTTTAAAAGCCTCCAAAGAAGGAGCCTCCACCACACTCGGGGCAGAGAGTTCCACTGCTGAACAGCTCTCAGTCAGGAAGTTCTTCCTCATGTTCAGAGGGAATCTCCTTTCTTGTAGTTTGAAGCCATTGTTCCGCGTCCTAGTCTCCGGGGAAGCAGAAAACAAGCTTGCTCCCACCTCCCTGTGGCTTCCTCTCACATATTTATACATGACTATCATATCTCCTCTCAGCCTTCTCTTCTTCAGGCTAAATATGCCCAGGTCCTTAAGCTGCTCCTCATAGGGCTTGTTCTCCAGACCCTTGATCGTTTTAGTCGCTCTCCTCTGGTCACGTTCCAGCTTGTCAATATCTCTCTTCAATTGTGGTGCCCAGAATTGGACACAGTATTCCAGGTGTGGTCTAACCAAGGCAGAATAGAGGGGTAGCATTACTTCCCTAGTCTAGCCAACCCTGACCGGGACCAACCCTGACTGGGACCACCTTCCACCTGGAAACTGATGCCCTCACTGCGGGAGAACATGCAGATCAAGAATAGGGCTCCATAGCCACCCATGTATCTACTGCCAAGACACATCACTTGGAGGACCATCATCCTCAGGCTATGAGGGATCGCCTAAGTAAGTAAGTAATTTGTAGGTGAGGAGTAACAGAAAGAGAAACAGACTGACAAGTGGTGCTGTCACAGGAAGAGGCAGAACACCTTTTCCATTGTGGACAAATACTCTCATTTCCTCTAGGTGACTGTTAATCTATTTTCTGATTCCTATTGCATAGAAAATTTGTACTTTTCCAAGGTGGTGGCTTGGTATATTTTTACAAGCTTGCTATTTCCATTCCCAATAGTGCTAAAAGCCATAAGCCTGCTGTAAAGGGTGTAGCCCCAATGTTTGTTCCAGAGAAGGTAGGGCAAAAATCTCAGATAAGAACCAAGCAAGTATAAACTGTAAGACTATTAGCCCTGTTTTGAAGAGATATAATCATGTATGTCTTATCCAAACAATTAATATACAATATTGTGGAGGAACTTGTTTTACTCTAATAGCCAGCTTGTGACAATTAGGTTACAATAACACAATTAAAAACAGTTGTTATGTGTGCTCCCTTTTATTTATATTGTTCAAACACAGTTGTTTCCAGTCTATAAATACATTTACTATTCAAATTAATGTACAAGCTGTACAAGAATAGCATGTTTTCACCATTCAGCCAATTGGCATCCAAAATGCTGAGGTCAACATTGTTTCATTCGAAGTAGTATATCATCACCTATAAATATTTAGGATAAGAGAGATAGTGAAAAATGTTCTACAAGGACAGAGGACAAGGTTTCTTATCTTCTGCTACTTTTGAAGCATAACAAAAGATGTTCCCACACTGGACAAAGATCTTTCAGCTAAGACTAGAACTCTCTGGTGGAAAATTTCACATTTAGAGAATCCTCTAAACTGCAAATACTAAGTCTTTGGAGTAGTGCCATGGTAGTTAGGTAAAATCATGACACCATAATTGTGAAATATGAAAGGGCCCCAGGGCTGTTGGGACATTGCAAACATAGTCAGACTATACATCTGAATAATAGCTCGAGACTTTCATAGAAAAGGTTATAATGTCTTGTTCATCATTAGTGAGTTCAACAGTCTACTCTAATGCATTTGTTAATATTAGCAGGGTGGGGTAACAAGTTTCCATTTACATTAATACTACAAAGTTAACTGTATGACTTAAGGTACCATTAATTTTAACATTAGAACATTAATAATGCCTTATCAGAAGGAAATTTTAAAGTTCCACATATGTTTGTATTCACTAATTTTTCCATTTGTTCCTTTTTATAGCTTGTACAGAGGCAGTAAAGTCTTGGTTAAAAGGAAATAGTTAGAAGTAAAGAGGAGCAACAATAGCATGTCCAATTTTTCTCCAAGCTCAGGTCCATCTCCTGGCAGTTGGGCTTTTGGGCTTCAAATTTTGAAGTATTTGGCTAGACAAGACAACTGCCACTTTTTTTCGTGTCAGGAGCAACTTGAGAAATTGCAAGTGGCTTCTGGTGTGAGAGAATTGGCCATCTGCAAGGATGTTGCCTAGGGGATGCCCAGATGTTTTACCATCCTTGTGGGAGACTTCTCTCATGTCCCCACATGGGGAGCTGGAGCTGACAGAGGGAGCTCATCCGTGCTCTCCCCAGATTCGAACCTCCGACCTGTCAGTCTTCAGTCCTACCGGCACAAGTATTTAACCCATTGAGCCGCTGGGCGCTCCGACTAATAAGGCACTGATAACCAATTAAACCTTTCATAAACCCCGATAAGAGTCCAGAGCCAAACTATCAGAACAGCTATATTTAATTATGCCCGTACCTTGGGAAGTCTGACTTGGCCATGGTAGTCCACGCTCTGGTTACATCCCATTTAGACTACTGCAACGCTCTCTACGTGGGGTTGCCCTTGAAGACGGCTCGGAAGCTCCAACTGGTCCAACGTGCGGCAGCCATGATACTAACAGGAGCGGGGCGCAGGGAGCATTCAACCCCCCTGCTGTACCAGCTCCACTGGCTGCCGATCTGCTACCGGGCTCAATTCAAGGTGCTGGCATTGGCCTATAAAGCCCTAAACGGTTCCGGCCCAAGATACCTAACTGACCGCCTCTCGGCCTATGAGCCCACGAGGACTTTGAGATCTTCCGGGGAGGCCCTGCTCTCGATCCCGCCTGCGTCACAGGCACGGCTGGCGGGGACGAGAGATAGGGCTTTCTCGGTGGTGGCTCCTCGGCTGTGGAACACCCTTCCCGTAGACATCAGGCTAGCCCTCTCCCTGTTGATATTCCGCAGGAAGCTAAAGACCTGGTTGTTTAAGAAGGCATTTGAATAGAAGTGCAATGACTGGTAACCCGACCATAGGAATGGAACAATGGAAATGGTATCGGATTGTGAACTTGACGATGAGACGACTCGGAATGGCTTGTAGTAATGTTGATGTTTTTGATGTTTTTGATGAGATGTTTTGATAATGATGTACTGTGGATTATTTTATTTTATGTTGTATTTTGCACCTGTTTTTCTATGTTGTACACCGCAATGAGTCGCCATTAGGCTGAGAATTGCGGTATATAAGCGAAGTAAATAAATAAATAATTAAAAGGTTGGGACAATCAGACAGGTAAGCCAAGATGACTTTGTGTAAATATGTCTCTTTAGACTGAGTAATGGGCTTTGACACAGATTTTGGTATTGGGCAGCTATTGGCTCCAATCTCTGTGGCAACATGTTTAAGCTCCTGACAATACAAATTAGAAATAAGATAATATTGACTCAACATGTTTCTTGTGTTTTCTGCCTCTTATCTAATAAAAAGATAGAACCTTTTGTATTTGTGTTGTCTTTACTCAGTAACTTCTTAACTATGGGGCCATTGCTGTTGTCTCCTCCCCAGTATTTCTGCTGCTCAGTAGCTGTTTGGCATATTTAATCTGGCTCAACAAAAGCTTGTCTGACATGAAGGACCCCACTAGCAGCATTGCCTCTTGCCTCATAGAAACATGTAGTCCCATCATCACAGAATAGTAGTGCCTTGGTCAATGGTGTTAACAAAGCTCCCCCCCCCCCCAATGCACATATAGAAGTCTCTATGAGTACTTGATGAGGCTCTCCTGACCTCAATATTATCATATTTTATTCGCTCAATCAAAGCCTTTCTTTACCCCCTCCACCCCCCCCCCCCCGGCATTTGATGGGTTGCAATTATCTACTATTGACACAGTCTTGGACCAATTAATTATGTGTTCTTGGAAAAATATGGTGTATATATATATATATGTTTGTGTGTATGAAGCTTTGCATATTTAGCCCATTGTATGCTAATCAAGGTGGTCAATTGAAAAATATTCACACCTAGCCCAACTTACAAAAGCCTTTTGTCTCACCCTGGTCTTTCCACAGATATATAAACCCCTTTTTTCCCAGCTCCAGCAGACCTCACCTCTGAGGAAGCTTGCCATAGATGCAGGCGAAACGTCAGGAGAAATGCCTCTAGAACATGGCCATATAGCCCGAAAAAACCCACAAGAACATTTGCATATTTAAATTGTAAGCCTTGTGGATTTGTGGTAATGAAACTTAAATATATGAACAATAACAACCATGAATATATTATCGATAAATAGTAAGCTAATTGATAGAAATAAAACACATTTGAATTGTGCTAGAGGAGAGATCTATGGATATTGTGGGCTGCTAAAAAGGCCAATAGATGAGTCTTGAATTCTCCCTGGAATCTAAGATGTCTTTCCTATTGTACTTCGGACATATCATGAGAAGACATGACTCTCTAGAAAATACTATTATGCCTATTATTAGTTTTAGAAGTTAAAAGACAGTAAGAAAAGAGGAAGACTGCCTTTGAATAGACTCAACCAGAGGTGCGGCTGATAAGGTGACTTGGAAGTCTCTCATTCATGCAGTCTCATTCATGCAGTCGCCATAAGTCTAAATCAACTTGGCAGCAGTGCTTTGAATCCCTCTTCTTTGTTAATTGCTTGTGTTGCATAGTCTGCTTTCCTGCACTCTGGTGAGGAGAGCTAGCAATCGATTGATTTTACAAGGTCTAAATTGTTGATCAATCATGTTGTATTCCAGTTCTTTCAACATCTTAGAGTCACATAACTTAAGATCATAGATTAAGATCAGACCATTGGGGCCAGGTGTTGGTAGTGGCAAGCATATTGTTCCTGGTTTCTGTGTGATACAGCAGCTTGTGTAATAATAATTTGTTAAATGCTGAGCCCTCACTCTTGTGCAACTTGTGAACCACAAAGCCCAATTTACTAGCTACGTACTGTGGACTGCAGATGCTTGACAATGGTTCTGGATTTTGTATTCCCATGCAGATGGCAAGAACCAAAGCTTTCTTGTCATAGTACATAACTTAAAAGCTGCCTTCAGGATGGTAGGTTGAAAAGTCATAATTGTTTTTGTTATTACAATAATACAAATTAAAATACTATTCCTTTTAAACCAATTAGATATAGTTGGGTAGGTAGATTTCCCATAACCATTAAAGAAGGTGAGAGAAGTTTTAGAAAGGGAAATTGCATGCTAACAGAGTAGAATAGCAGGGAAAAGGAGATCATTTGCTTCTGGACCTTTTATTTTAGGTTTTCTATCAGTAATAGAGAGGTAGAGCCAAGATGTATATTTTCTAGACATAATCTACAAAATTTACTATTCCACTTTGTCAGTCATGATTCTTGACTTGCCAGCTGTTTTGCTTGTGATTTTACAAGAAGGTGCTACATTTCAGTTAGTAGAGGAGGGAAAAAAACCTCACATCTTGTCCTGTTGTAGTATCTGAAAATAAAATACCACATAGCTTGCCAAAACATTTTTCTCCCCCAAGTTTCTCCAGCATCTACATCCTATAATTTGTACTATTTGAGGAAATGCCTTAGTGGTCCAGCCCACATGAACCAATATAATTTTCTTAGATCAAACAGTATCATAAAAAATCCTAAATTGGACATTTGGGCACAACGTTGGCTAAAGTTAAATTTGTTTGTGCCCAAATGTCCACTGTTCTACTTGAAGTAGCTGCTTCCCTAACACAGAAACTTTCATTCTTGAGGAATCACCAAGAGTAAAAATCTTATTTTTGGTTACAATGAGGAGGCTACAACCATATTTTAAACATGTAATTTTTAAAAAATAAAATAACAGACTTACTGATTATCTTATTCTTCATGGACAACTTATGATTGAGAAGTAGTAGAAATCATGCCTGTATTTCCGGTCTGTAATCCAAGGGCTCTCCAGTTCAGGGATACAGAGAATAACCATAGCAGCTGTTGGGCAATTGTATGCATCCACAGAAATGTAGTGTAAGGACCATAGAGAAAGAAGTAGTTCATCAGAGTGCTACCAACTTATTTCATTCAGTTTGATCCCTATTCTACTACATTTAAAGCACTGTTATTTCATTTTAATTGCTGCAACAACACAGTATGGAATACGGGATTGACAGTTTCAGGACGGGCACCTAGAATTCTCTGCCAAACAGTGTTTACATCTTGATAAACTGCAAAGCCCAGCATTCCACAAATCTAGTCATTCTTAAAGTGGAATAAATGGATTTGCTTGTGGCTTCCTCTGAGTCTGAGAAAGTGTGACTTGCCCAAGACTATCCAGTGGGTTTCTATGGCCAAGTAGGAATTTGAATACTAGTGTCCAGAGTTATAGTTCAGCACTCAAACCACTACACCATAATGGCTCTCACTGTCTCTAAGTTGCCACAGAGCAAAAATGCTATCAGTTGGGGAAGTTATTCCTCAAACACTAGGATGCCAATTTTCAAATAAGGGAAGGATCATAATGACTATGTAGTCTACATCATGATCTCTTCTTTCCTATTTGCATTATTTCCCATTAATTTTGACTTGCTATCACAAAGTTGTATAATAGCAGGCTGCTGTGGCAGAGACCACCTGTGGTGGGCCATCTGGGGTTTCCACCTTTTATATATGAGGGTTCCACCTTTTACTCTAATGGCTGTGATCACTAAATATGGGAGTTTTCCACCCCTTACCCCACAATTTATGAAGGTTACACGGCAAAAATATGATAGCTGGGTCCCAATGCCAAGACAGCACAGCAAGTGAGAGATGCAGGTGTGACAGAGTCATGGCAAGATAGCTTGCCAGAAAGGGGGGTGGCAAAAGGGGGGGACGACAAACAGCCAAGCATAGTGCTTAAGGCTATCCGGATATTGTATGCAAATACATTTTCGCTTCTCTAATTCCGACCCGCACAACCAGCATTGGATCCCAGCTATCATACTTTTGCTGGTTACACTTGGGGAATCTCATCAGTGCTACAAACGGTGAGGACTCCTCTCAGGCAATTCCACCACTGTGGGATTTTTTACCCTGTAATTTGCCCACAAAGACTTCCACGGTGTTCACTGCAGTTATAAAGAATGGGGACTTTTCCTGATCTCCACACCTCAAACATTTCATCAATCCACATTCACTCAACGTCTAATTTTCTCCACTCCCAACAGCTATGCACTACATCCTGTAATATATAGTTTGATTATCCTTTATTAGAAATGCTTGGGGCTAGAAGTGTTTTGGATTTTGGAATATTTGGGTTTTAAAAATGCAAGTGTAGTAGAGGAATTTCAGACTGGCTAATACAGTCCCCTCTGCTTTAACAGCAGACATCTATATTATCAGTTTGTAGATACTATGGTCCTTTAAAAATACATTAAAGGTATCAGAATATATCACAAAATAATCCTCTTTTATTCATAAATGGTTAAATTCCTGAATCTGATAGCTCTATTCAAGCAATCCAAGGTTCACTGCCAAAATCTTAGCAGTACACTTTCAGAATGAGTTAACAATGAATTATTTACCTCAAACCACACCACATGCAACAATGAAAATAGAGGTTTTCATAAACATGCATGCTTTTCCACAAACATCAGGTGCAGGATATGAACCTTTGAAAGATTCAGTCTCTAAAATGGGAGAGAAAGCAACTGCAAAGTTAATAGACTGACACTGTGAAAATAGGGACGTGAAAACAACATGGAAGATCAAATAACAAAATCTAACTTGTAAAGATGGGAGAGATAAAAGAACTGCTTACTTCTATAAAGCTTTATATTAAAGTTGTAAAAATACTGCTTATCCCTTTTAGGCTGCGTCATACAATGTTATTAAAATGATTTTGAATGACATTGTGGTGACAACTGCCCTTTCTACTTTCATTTCATGCCTCAAAGATTATGTGTATGTATTTAAGAAGAATATTGAATTGTTTTCAAAATATGGTTAAATATAGGGAGCACTGTTTTTGTATTGTTAACAATGGAATGGTTGTATTGGAAGTTAATTTGTCTATTTCATCATATATTTGGAACACATCAAAATAAATTTACAGTTTAATTTTTTTTACACAGAGAAAAATATTCCTCTTCAATTATACTGAATTAAAGACATTTTGAAACATGTTTATGCACATACTTGGTCTTCGCTTGTCTTTCAACACTCTTTCAACCTACTCGTTGAAGCAGGTTGTTACACTCCCTAAAGGATCATCTTATAGCAGATGAAACTAAGGAAATAATGCTGATACCCACCAAAGTAATCAAATATGGAGACAGATAATAATGCATACAATTTTTATATTGAAATTAAACAAGAAATGTAAAATGGAATCGGAAATAAGACTTGTTGCACACCAAAGGCAAGGAAAAACAAGAATATGCTGCCCTCTAGTGAGAAATATTCTTGACTGCGATTAGATTAACTATTCAATTCCATGCATGTTTCCTCATACCTAATTCTGAAATCCTGACATGGTCAAACAAAAAGGCCTGAACAACTAAGCACTAGGCCCCACTATGTTCTTTGAAGCTTTTAATTATATGTGTCCAGGTCAAGTTTAGTTCTGGATGCATGTCAACATCTATTAGTTGTATTTCTTTCTGAATCATAAGAGTTTAAAGAGACACCAGAGGCCATTCAGTCCAATCCCATTCTGCCATGCAGGAATACACAAAGTGCTCCCAACAGATGGCCATCCAACCTCTGTTTAAAAACCTTCAGAGAAGGTGACTCCACCATACTCCAAGGAAGCATATTCCACAGTTGGACAGCTCTTACCATAAGGAAGTTCTTCCTGATGTTTAGGTAGAATCTCTTTTCCTGTAATTTGAATCCATTGCCCCATTGTGTCGTAGTCCCTAGAGCAGCAGAAAACATGCCTGTCCCGATCTCCTGCCTTGCTTCCCTTAGACTGGTAGTAATGATAAAAGGGGAGAGCCATAGAGTGTTATCCCCAAGCTGTCCCCATTTCAAATAGTCTGGATGGACTTGGCAACATGTCCCTTGGGCTGTAAATGACACTGCCTAATGCCACGTTGGTGAATGGAAAAACTTCCTTGATCCAGGATTTGATCCTGGAAGACCATACTGACCTGGCATGTATGCAAGAGGCCTAGTTGAATGAAGCTGTGGAAGCAGGTCAACTTCTCCCAGCTTTGTCCAATTAGATTTTCTGTATAGCAGGCAAGGCCTGGCATGGGGCGAGGGGAATACAGAGTTCCAGTGGACTCATATCATTCCAGGTCCTTCACCAGAGGCCCTGTACCATAGTCTGCTGGATTCATGTATGCTTTTGAAGGTGTATGTCCAAGACGGAATAAGGATTCCTTTGCTTATTGCCCAATCCACTGTTCAACCATCTTCCTTTCTGAGCTAGCTGACCTGGTCTCAGCAGCAGTGTTTGAGTCTTCTTAGTTCATAGTATTGTGGGATTTCAACATCCAAACAGATACTTCTATATATTGTCAAAGGCTTTCATGGCTGGAATCACTGGGTTGTTGTAGGTTTTTTGGGCTATATGGCTCCTATACCCTGACCATTGGCCTGTGGGGTCCCTTAGGGTGCTGTTCTGTTCATGTATTTAACACCTATATGAAATAGCTGGGAAAAGTCATTCGGACTTTTGCGCTTTGGTGTTTCCAACATGCTGACACCCACTCTACCTCTCCTTTCCATCTGATTACCGAACCAATGTCTACATGAGGGGAAAATTAAAGCTTGTGTGCCAGCTGCATCCGTACCTTGGGAAGTCTGACCTGGCAAGTGTCCACGCTCTTGTTGCATCCCAAATTACTGCAATGCACTCTACGTGGGGCTGCCTTTGAAGACTGTTTGGAAACTTCAACTAGTCCAACGGGCTGCAGCCAGATTACTAACCGAAGCAACATAGAGGGAGCACACCACCCCCTTGTTGTGTCAGCTCCACTGGCTGCCGATCCATTTCCGAACTCAATTCAAAGTGCTGGTTTTGACCTATAAAGCTCTATAAAGTTCTGGCCCAGCTTACTTGTCTCACGACGTCCTGCCTTGCAGTTTAAGATCATCCGGGGAGACCCTGCTCTCGCTCCTGCCAGCGTCGCAAATTTGTCTGGCGGGGACGAGAGACAGGACCTTCTCGGCTGTAGCCCCTCGCCTGAGGAACTCGCTTCCCAATGAGGTAAGATTGGCTTCATCCCTCCTGTCTTTTAGGAAGAAATTGAGTCGTGGTTCTGGGACCAGGCTCTTGGACAGCAGGCATAAATAGTGCTTTGTATATGGAATTAGACTGGAATAGTGATACGGTGGTTAATATTGTTTTTACTGTTTTAATTAATGTTCTATTTATTGTTTTAATTGTTGTTATATTGCTTTGTTATATTTAATGGCATCAAATTGTGCCAAATGTAGGCCGTCCTGAGTCACCCTTTGAGGGTTGAGAAGGACAGGGTAGAAATACTGGAAATAAATAAATAAAATGAAACTTAATGCAGACAAGACGGAGGTGCTCTTGATCAAAGGCACATAAGGGAATAGGGATTCCACCTCTGCTAGATGTGGTTATACTCCCTCTGTTTGGCTGTTCTTCTGAACTCAATGTTGGAACTTGAATGCCAGCTTTTAACAGTGGCCAGGAATACATTTGGAAAATTAATCCTAGCATACCAGTCATGTCTGTTCCTTGAAGCATCAGCTCTAGCTACAGTGATGCATACCTTGGTTACATCCTATTTGGCCTACTACTAACACACTCTACTTGGGTCTATCTTTAGAAATTGTTCATAAACTTATGGCCAAAAAGCTGACTGGGCCAGTTATAGTAAGCATTTAACTCTCTTGCTCCAACAGCTTCACTGGTGTGGTTCTGGGCACAATTCAAAGTGCTGGTCATGACCAATAAAGTGTGCTTGCTCCATCCATGTTCAACATCTACACAAACGACCAGCCACTGCCAGAAGGGACAGAGAGTTTAATCTATGCTGATGATAGTGGTAATGGAACATAGGAATGGAACAATGGACGACGAACCTGGACTACGCTTGGATGATGAGAAGATTGGGTACGGTTGTTTTTTGTAATAATTGTGCATTGTAATTGCTTATTGGTAATTTATGAATAATGTGTTAAGTCAATTGTTATATGTTGTATGGAACCACTGCTGTTTCTACTGTTTTTACTGTTTGTGAACCGCCGTGAGTCGCCTTCGGGCTTGAGATACAGCGGTATATAAGCAAAGTAAATAAATAATAAATTACTGCTCAAGCAGGGAGCTTTGAGATGGTAGAACAGAAGCTTTCCGAAGCTCTAGGTGCTCTTACTGCCTATTACAGGGAAAACCAGCTGATCCCCAACCCATCTAAAACACAGATATGTGCCTTTCATCTCAAGAACAGAGAAGCATCCCGAACTCTGAAGATCACCTGGGAAGGAATCCCACTGGAGCATTGCAGCACACCCAAATACCTGGGAGTCACTCTGGACCGTGCTCTTACCTACAAGAAGCATTGCCTGAACATCAAACAAAAAGTGGGTGCTAGAAACAATATCATACGAAAGCTGACTGGCACAACCTGGGGATCACAACCAGATACAGTGATGACATCTGCCCTTGCGCTGTGCTACTCTGCTGCTGAGTATGCATGCCCAGTGTGGAACACATCTCACTACACTAAAACAGTGGATGTGGCTCTTAATGAGACATGCTGCATTATCACGGGGTGTCTGCGCCCTACACCACTGGAAAAATTACACTGTCTAGCCAGTATGGCACTACCTGACATCCACCGGGAAGTGGCAGCCAATAGTGAAAGGACTAAGGCAGAGACATCTCCAGCTCATCCCCTATTTGGGTATCAGCCAGCACGTCAACGACTTAAATCCAGACATAGTTTTCTAAGATCTACAGAGACACTCGCTGGAACACCTCAGCAAGCGAGAGTCCAAAACTGGCAGGCTCAAACCCAGAACCTCAACCAATGGCTGATACCAAATGAGAAACTCCCCCCTGGGCACACAGAGGACTGGGCGACTTGGAAGGCGCTGAACAGACTGCGCTCTGGCACCATAAGATGCAGAGCCAACCTTCAGAAATGGGGCTACAAAGTGGAATCCTCGACATGCGAGTGCGGAGAGGAGCAAACCACTGACCACCTGCTGCAATGCAACCTGAGCCCATCCACATGCACCATGGAGGACCTTCTTGCAGCAACACCAGAAGCACTCCAAGTGGCCAGATACTGGTCAAAGGACATTTAATCAACCTCCAAACTCACACATTTTGTATTTTCTCTGTTTGCTTTGTTCTGTTAGAAATGTAATATAATTGACTGGCTGCTCTGACACGAGAAATAAAAAATACCAATAAAGTTCTATATGCCGAAGATCCAGAATATCCAAAAGACTGAATCGTCCCATTCAGACCTGCTAGAGTTCTAACATAATCTGAGGGGCGAGGGAGAAGCTTTTTGTCAGTCCCACCACCATCACAGGCTCACTTGCTGAGGACATAAGCAAGCCTTCTCAGTAGCTGCTTACATCCTCTGGAAGTCCATTTCACAGGAGGTTAGGCTGCTCTCCTTCTTGAAGGACATCATAGAATCTGGCAGGTAGTTTCAAAATCCATCAAATACACCAACATTTTGATAATATACCCTTAAAAATATGAGTGAATATGGTGTTCTGAAAGGACTGAGAATGTGTTACCTTATCTCAGGTTATAATCAGTATGTCAGAAAAGTCAACTTATCTTATATAGAAACATCTTTTTTACATTTTACTTGCTAGCTGTTGTCCAAACAATTCACAGCAGACACACCCATTTTAATATGTCATGTTTATTAATAGTCTTGGCTAATGTTGAGGGTACAGTAAACCAATTTTATGTTAATATTGTCTTATACAAAATTAGCCCTTTTAAGTATCCCAATACAAAACAGTAAAAGTGTTAATAATATACTCTTAAAATTGTAAGTATGTTAACTTTTATTCAAGAAAAGTGTTTGGAATGCTCTATAGATTGGCAAGTATCCTGAAGGAGGACAGAAGCTATTCTGATGCCAACTATATTTCCAAAGGTTGAAGACTGCCTGATAATAACTTTAGTTATTACTACTTTTCTTCAACACTAAATATTGGAATACGGCTCACTGCAGAAAAAAAAGGTACAAACAGATTTTAGAACTATGCCAGGCACAAAAATATCAATTAGTCCCATGGAACTTACGCCCCACTTTGTTAAAATATCTTAAAAATTTAAATAAAAAGAAATCCAAGAGAGTAATTTATGAATGTTTAGTATCTTTAAAGAGTTTGAATAGTTACAAGCTAACATAAAAAGCCAAGACACTTCAAAATACAATTCCACAGGCAAAGACCACAGTATGCAATGGTCTATTCACAGCAACCAAGCTAAACATGCAGGGGTGCATATTAGTTCAGAATGAATGTACAATTTGTTAGGTATTTAATGAAAACTGAGATATAAAGTGGGGTTAAGCTTCCACTAATTATTTGGCACACACATACAGTTTTCCTATAATTGGCAAATTAACCCAATGCATTATGGTTTATTAGAGTAATAAACTCACACAGAGGCTGCCAATACCAGTTCAAACATGATCCTGAGAAATAGGAGATTTCAGAAGTGTGTTCAAAACAAGCATAACTTAACCCCTCTGTATGTGATTTGATGTAGGGCAAAAATATTGAAATGGCTACTTTTGAGGAAAGGAGAAAGATAAACATACAGCCAAAAGCTTATGATCTGTTTTTGGAATTACTTGGAATGTTTTAATGGAAGTTTTACCATTTCAGCCAAGTATATGAACATTCTAGATGGAGTCCAGAGATGGATGAGCAAAACAGTGGTCACAAATTCCACAGCTCAGCGAATAGAACTAGGAGTTTGTACCTCCTTACAGCTCCCTATCAAAAATCTGTTCTGGAAGGTTGGAAGATTTGCTTGAACCATATATCTTATGACAGAAGACAAACAGGGAAAGGGGTAGTTAGCAAATATGGTTTCTTTGTTTAATAGGTATCTCTTCTATAATCCTATTATTACATTCCTATTCTCTTGAATTTTATATTATACAATTTTTTTTCACTTCTTTTTGTTATTCAAGGTCAGCTCTGGCAGCTTTCAAAGCAAGCCCAAAAACTAAAGCCCTAAAGCTTCAGACACTGTTTATTCTTATGTTTCAGATGAAGTAATTAGGAACTTAAATAACAGTTTGTGGAAATGAGGGTTTGATTTTAAAACAAAGTCTACATATTAAATATTAGAAACAGTATCATGCACCGAGTACCCATGTTCAGTCTTTTGGCACTGAGTTGTAAACTGCTTGAATTATAAATTCTACAACAGCAATGGTTGAGTAGAACAGACACTCAAAATAGATTAACATTAAAAAATAAAACCACTAGGACGCTGTAAACCTCTCCCTGCAGTTCTACTGTATACTACAAATGTTAGTTTTAATGTAACTTTTTATTTATGGCAATACAAGATTAGCACACAGCAAACAACTTTTACTGCCATAAAAATGAAAAATCAAATGTTAGTAAACTTCTAAAGAAGAAAGGAATTTTATGATCAAGCAGGGTCACTTCACATGAACTGCTCTTCAATTTTAAGAGATAGTTGGATATACTTATCTACATGGATATGTATATAGACATTTGCAACACTTTCGGGAGCAACAATTAAAATGACAATTCTTTAGAATTAAAGTTACTGCTAAAACTACTGTATTAGATCCATATTCTGTATGGACCACCATTAACTTGGTTTGTTAATGGAGAAGCATAGATTTCCATTATTTTCCAGAATAGTTGTCAAAACAAAGTACAAAGACACAGAACATTATAAGAAAACAATCAGTATGTAACAGGGACCAGGAGAAAGATGTCAGCAGACAACCTGCACACTCTAAGCGATTTTGTATATTATTGAAGATGGAAGACTAAACAGCACGAGACTTAAAGTTACTCTTTCCTCACAGTGCAAATGCCAGTGCCTGATTTTTCCTATGGCAAAACCAGCGCTGCCAGACAAAATATGCCTGAGGGTGTCTTTTGGTCTAACCTTTTTTTAAAAAAGGTAAAATATACAAAAATATATATTCCTGAAGATCTGACAGCAATTGTTTCCTATATTGTAACATGCCTTTTGAACATTATACTGTAAGTTTTGTTCTATTTTTTCAGTTATGACACAAAATATTACATGTGTGGTAGCAACGTGGTAGAATAACACTGCAGTTGTAGAAATGTAGAGCAGCTCAGGGGTGTTAGAGGCACACAGGACTAATATCCTACGAAATGCAAGAAATGGCACTGAAAAAATTGTCACTTGTATTGTTGGATAGCCTAAAACCAAAGAACACTATTTCAAGGCCCAAATGTTCACTCACAACCGTCTTTATAAATTTCTGCATCAAAAGTACTTAATACTGAGCAAATAAAGATTTGTTATTTATCGAGATAATGGTTTAAATTCCTTTTGTTGTATGTGCATATAAACCAGACTACTAGGTCATTAGGAAAGGCTACAGAGGAAATGCAAAGCACACATGCAGATTTTGGACCTTAGGGGCAGTGGTCAAAATCACATGATCCCTTCAGTGTAACCAAAGAAACACAAAATAGTGATAGTAATCCACATTGTCACATGAATAGTATCAAGTTAGGAAACATTTGGAGTATCTATGTAACCAGGATATATTTTTTTAAAAGTTCAGTAAAAGAGTAAAACTATCAAAGTTAATAAATCACCACATAACATTAAACCAACATTAAAATATTGACCAAATTTGTTGTTTACAAAGTAGGCATTACAAAAATGACCACAATGTATTTCCAATGTTGAATGCAAATGGTCTTCCGTCTCATAAGAAGCATCTCTCGCCACCAAATATGCCACTGCATCACGTCTGAAATGGCTTCATTTAATGATGGTATCTGCAAAAAGGACATTATTGATACACTGTATAGCATGTGTAACCCTAACATGCAGCATGTTTATTACATTTTTGTGCTAAAATATTAAAGGAGAAGGGGAGACAAGAGCCCTTGGTATCTTTGACTCTTTCTTGTTCCTTCTCTATTAGAGGTCAGACAACATCATGACAGAATTATTTTCTGGATATGGCTATACATATATATTGCACTGGATTCAATCCTTGAGTTGATTTTCCCCCAGCAATGAATTTCTTACAGCATTTATTTCTTATTTAATTTGCCTTGAATTAACTGTACATTGTACATTTCAATTATTGTTATTACTAAAATATTACAGTTTTATACACTTAAATTCTTAACATCCTCTAAAAAGTCCATAATTCAATTGGTTGTACTTTATTGAAATAGGGGAGCCCACAATCCTGAAAGGTCTCAACTCCAAACCATATAATAGAACTGAGAATACTTTAAAGGTTTTGTTGAGCTTTACATTTTTAACCATTAAAAAGCTATATTGAGCCATCTCTATTCTAACAATTACTGCATTATTTTTCTATAAAAAAGTAATCTTACCAAATAATTTAAACTTTATGCCCATGAGCCACAGCACTGTCTCCCTCGCCACCCTGCCTTTGCATCTGCATCTGCGCCTGCATCCTGGCAATCATTTCTTGCATGCGACGGAGCTAAAAAACAAACAAACTGTTATCACATTTTCTCTGGGCAAGTATGTTACAAGAGAAGAAGTAACATATTGGTTTCCTCCCATTCTTTGCCACAGTAACACTCCAGAACCAATACACCAAAACAGTATCTCATAGCAATCTGAATGAATTTCTTCCCTCTCAACTGAAGTAAAGTGCGATCTTAAAATATATACTCTTAATCTGTAGTAAATTAAATGGAATAAAAGAAAGCCGGGTCTTACAGAGAAACAAAGTAAAGTGCCTCTCGTGAAGTACTATACATATTTTGAGTAAAAGGAAAATCCTTACTTCAGCTTCCTTTTCCAATAAAATCTGGTCTTTATTGGCATCCTCATCTTCTACCTTCCGACTTTGGGGAGAAGGAGGAAAAGGACACATAATTATAGCAAGAACAAAAATGCCCTTTCATTTTTCTAAAAAAAGAAGACCATTTACAAGAAACTCTCATTAAGAATATTTCACTAGCCCAACCAATTTAAAAATAGAAGTTTCATTTTAGGCTTTTAAAAATTACAAAATAAAAAAAATAAGCAGGATACTAGAAATAACACTTTAAAAATAAAGATCTGATTCAATGGATGAGAATTTATCCCTCACTACAGCTTCATATTAATCATACATTCTTTTTGTAGACTTGCCCAATTATGATTTTCTCTCATTATTATTTCTATGCATTATTTTAAAAATTAGTCCGCTCTGACACTTAAAGATAAGAGTAGGCCAGAGCTGAATACAGATACTTCGCTTTCAAACAAAGTGTCAGAAAACCTAGTAAACAAGCTTAAATTACGTATTTTTGATTGCATAGAGGTTAAAATATGAAGATGGAAAGTAACTAAATGGAAATATTAATTCAGTAAATTAGATCCTCACCTGCCACCCTTTTTAAGTCTTTCAGAACGGAAGTTTTCATAGTGAAGGTCTTGAGTCACTTCCTGGAGATCCTGCATGTGGGTGCTAAAAGGACAGTAATCCCACATTCGTTATCAGCTGAGTAATGTAATTTTATCTCCTGAAAGAAGGCTATACGAAGCAAAGGTCAGGAAAGCACAACAAATTAAACCTATAAAATTCATCATGTTATAAACACAGAGAACATATTTCCACCTATGCAGCTAATCTAACCATGCAAGATATTTCAAGTTCAACAGTTCAGTATTAGATTGATGGAAATAATTTTATCTCCAGTTCAAAGGTGCTTTCAAAATTTCCATTAAATTCCTTCTGGGACTGCCAAGTAGTTAATACTTAATTATTTTGAATAGTTTGTTCCAGTTTTTTTTTTCAATCACAAAAATTATTAGGGAATGGTATTCATCATCCTTAACTGTTGAACAAAAAATATGATCATCCCTTTTCAGCAGGAGACAGAACATGGGATGAAATATCACTCAATTTAGTATTTAGGCAAAGGCAATATGCTTACATTAGCATGGTTCTTAGTTTCAAGAAGTCGTTATGTTCGGGGTTTTCCACTTCAACAACTCCCCAAGGATAGAGACGACCTCTAACCTTTTTACCCTTGGCTTCAATTAGTTGATTGGATCCAACTACACAAAATGGAATGCTGGTCTGGAATTGAAGTCAATAAAAGAAGTGTAACCATTACATTTTCTTGAAGTGGCTAAAATGTTTTATGAATATCATAATCATCTCAAGTATTTATACAGAAGTAACTACTTTTCCAGAGATTAGAATTCAGGACCATGACCATGGATAAGCAGGTAGTGGCCGGGATTCAACAGTATTTTACCACTGATGGAACTCTTTATCAGCAAAACAGTAAGCATCTTTCAATGCTTTTAAGCACAGAATATACCATAGGTATCCTGCCTTTTCTCTCAAATGGGAATCCAAAACCTTATGGGTAAAGAATTCTCAAATGTAAATCAAAATCAAGTAAACTGCACATCAGAGAAAAAGTAGAAAGTATAGTATTCCCCATTAAAAGTCCCATCTTTAGAAGCCCATAAGTTAACAAAAGCCTGCCTGAAGAAATGTAGTCAAAGAACAGGGAGGAGGTCAGACAGGTCTTCCTCAATGAAGTAACAAGTACCACAAAGAATTTCTCTTTAAACTTTGCTCCAGAGAGTTTGGAAAAGTAAAGTTTTGGGTAGTGCATACAGTTGCAAGGGGAGAGAAGAAACCTTACTAGCAGATGGACACTAGCTTGATACTGAATTTAGGCCTGCAGCACAGTAAAAAAAAAAATCACACTTCAAGATGTTTCATGTACAACTCTGATAATAACTTGGAATAGAAGAGGATAGCATAAAGCTTCTGATATTTGGCAATGAAAATTATCACTGTTTTCGATTTCATTAACACTCCTTACCTTCAAAAGCCTGGTCTGTTCTTTAAAGTCTTCATCCTCATCTGATTCAGCATCAGGCAAATGATAAATCTTGATGCTGTGCTCTTCAATCTCATCCAGAATCTAGAGAAAATATAGGCTAATATAGATTGAGATCCAAAGATAACAAGCACAGCAGGTCTTCTCTACCTAATTTTTTTCATAGCAGATTCTGACAGTCAGAGTGATCAACAGGGCACAAAGACATACAGTTGGAAAGCCTAATAGCCTCTTCTTTCACTAAACTGCTTTTCAATATGTGTAGAGGACTGTTTTGATCCCAAAATTCATACATATTACTTTGTTTTCAAGATGAACAAAGGAGAAGGGGGTAGGACAAAAGAACTAAAATAAGCTCAAAGTGCACACTGGCCTCACTAAGTAGTGTCGAACAAGCCACAGAGACTCTTAAGATGTCACAGATTTACTTAGCATCTGTTTGATTGCCTGTCACATATTTTCCCTGCCTGTCACATATTTTCCCATGCTTCTATGAATATAAAAGCTCACCCTTTTCTTCAGTCTTTCCCGCTCCTTCAGAGTAAGAGTGTCAGCTTTTGCAATTACAGGTACAATGTTGACTTTGTTGTGAATGGCTTTCATGAACTCAACATCTAATGGCTTGAGTCTAAAAAAATAAAAATTACTTTCTTATGGCATGTACTTCTTAAAAACATATGAGAACTGTCAGATAAAATTGTTACACTACCATTTAATACCATGTACACATATTTAAAGGAGATAAAATATTAGACATTTTCAAATATTGGTTAATTGTTATTTTGAAAAGTTTTTAAGAGGTAAGCTACTACATAAAACAATTTTTTTTGTCTCAAATCCATAATTAGTACAATACCTACCCATGGCCAAATGGTGAAATGAAATAGAAGCAGCAGTGAACTCGATTATCTACGATATGTCGTCTGTTCAAACCACTCTCATCATGAAGATAGCGCTCAAACTGTTCATCAATATAGGAAATTATAGTCCTGAAACTTTTATAAAATATAAATTATGCTTACAAAACATTTGTCCTCTTAAATTCTTAAAATACTGTGAAACAATTGTTATAGTAAACAAACACCAATTCTTTCGAATAGAGCCATTTTAAGATTAAATGAGTGTTTACTGTGTAAAAAATTTAGTAACTTGATTATTTAATATAATCCAAAATTTTACTATTACTATTATATTTATTTATACTCCACTTTATCTCTCCTGCAGGAGTCTGTTTAGAAGGTCTCACAGTTCTATGAATAGCCATCAGTTTAAATCAAAGAGGATGCAGGTGACAGAATTTCTTTATTTTCTTATTATCCCTGGAGCTTTCAAGCTGCCCAAAAAGCTGTTTTAGGGTTCATGGGGCTGGAGTAAAAAGAAGATACCACTTTCAGGTTCCATAAGTCTTTTGCCAGATGTACAAACAGGGTTTAGAAAAGGCAGAGGAATGAGAGACCAAATTGCCAATATCCGCTGGATAATGGAGAAAGGCAGGGAGTTTCAGAAAAACATCTATTTCTCTTTTATTGGCTATTCTAAAGACATTCACTGGGTGGATCATAATAAATTGTGGAACAACTGACTGGTTCAAGATTGGGAAAGGCATACGGCAGGGTTGTATACTCTCACCCAACCTATTCAACTATGCAGAATACATCATGCAACGTGCGGAGCTTGACGAATCCAAGGCTGAAGTTAAAATTGCTGGACTAAACATTAACAACCTTAGATATGCATATGATATCACTTTGATGACCGAAAGTAAAGAGGAGCTGAGGAGCCTTCAAACCAAGGTGAAAGAAGAAAGTGCAAAAGCTGGGTTGCAGTTAAACATAAAAACCCAAAGTCATGACATCCAGACTGATTGATAACTGCCAAATAGAGGGAGAAAACGTGGCGGCAGTGACAGACTTTGTATTTCTAGGCACCAAGATTACTGCAGACGCAGACTGTAGCCAGGAAATCAGAAGACGTTTACTTCTTGGGAGGACAGCAATGACCAATCTCAATAAAATAGTGAAGAGTAAAGACATCACACTGACAATGAAGATCTGCATAGTTAAAGCAATGGTATTCCCGCAGTAACCTACGGATGTGAGAGCTGGACCACAAGGAAGGCTGAGTGAAGGAAGATAGACGCTTTTGAACTGTGGTATTGGAGGAAAATACTGAGAGTGCCTTGGACCGCAAGAAGATCAAACCAGTCCATATTTCAGGAAATAAAGCCCAGCTGCTCACTGGAGGGAAGGATATTAGAGGCAAAGATGAAGTACTTTGGCCTCATAATGAGAAGACGGGAAAGCTTGGAGAAGACAATGTTGCTGGGGAAAATGGAAGGAAAAAGGAAGAGGGGTCGACCAAGGGCAAGATGGATGAAGAGTATCCTTGAAGGGACTGGCTTGACTTTGAAGGAACTGGGGATGGCCACAGCCAACAGGGAGCTCTGGCATGGACTGGTCCATGGGGTCATGAAGAGTCGGAAGCGACTGAATGAATAAACAACAACTAAGTCTTTTAAAGGTCAATTTCAATTTGAAGACCAAAAATGTGTAGAAGCCCCTATTCTACCTTAGGGCAGAAAGAGTTTAGCAAGTTCATTGAAGGCTTTCATGGCCGAAATCACTGGGTTGCTGTGAGTTTTCTGGGCTGTATGGTCATGTTCCAGAAGCATTTTTTCCTGACGTTTCACCCAACATCTATGGCAGGCATCCTATTTATGCCTGCCATAGATGTGGGCAAAATGTCAGGAGATAATGCTTCTGGAACATGGCCATACAGCCTGGAAAACTCACAGCAACTTTAGGAAGTTCTCTAGCACAACTCTTGACAAAAAAGGATCCTATAGCTTTTCCTACAAAAATAAAATAAAATAAAGAATTCTAAACATAAAAATAAAATAAAATAAAGAATTCTAAACTAGCAGAGTATGGGGTTTATAGAAAATAATTAAATTTTCTGCACGACGATAAAACAGAAATCTGCTTTACCGTTTAATTTAAGATGTTATGAAAAAAAAAACCTTAAAACCTCCCCTTTTGCTTTTTCACACTACAGGGATACCTAAGTGTGTGTGTGTGTGTGTGTGTGTGGGGGGGGGGGGGGGGTTATAAGGTACATTCAGTGTTGTCTAAATATTGTATTCAAACAAATTTTAAACTCTACTTGAACATTATTATTTTAATACCTTTAAATATGTCGAGACATGACAAATCAGCAGCATATGTATTTAGAATGTAAGTTGAAGACAAAGAAAGCTTTTTATATACTTCTTAAAAGTATGCTTGCAAAGCTGTGAAGACAACTGTACATGCTTTTTGAGGTAATCTCTTGAAAAAATCCATTACCTAACAGCTTATAAGCATTGTATGACTCCAGCTTTATCACTTAACTTGGTGTCTTTGTTACATTCTTAAGCTTATGAAATAAAATAGCTGAGTAAGTGGAAATGCTCTGTGGAGAAACATAGTAGAAAGTTTTCAACGCCGTTTTACTGGAGCCCAGTATAATGAAGATTAGATAGCTGCTTTGTTTTTAGTAACAAAAGCAGTAGCCAGATTTTAAAAGGAATGTAGAGACACAAATATCACGCTTGGTGATCATTGACCAGAACAGTGGAAGAGAAATTCCTTCATAGCATCATCTATACATGTTGTGCTAAACAGAATAATTTAACATAGCGACAGTCGTTCCAACAAATGTCAAGTTCCCTGGATGTTTATTACTGATTTTTGCATGACACTGAGTCTTATGTCAAGAAGAATTAGTCTATGATTATATGTTTATATTCTCATAATGAACCTCAAAGTTAAATTACAGATAGAATGTTAGGAGGTATGAAGTAGTCTGATACCAAATTGGAAAGAGCTGAACTTTCCATCCATTAAAAAAAACTCTTACACAGAGATCTTCTTGACCTTAATATGTCACAATGAAGTACTAAAGTAAATATTCTCACATAGATACAGCAATCTTTTGACAATTAATATTCTTTGCTGTAATTATTGTTCTGGGAAACCTTTTCTGAGTACAGTATAGTAATTATTAATCAGTTTCTGGTATCTAAGCTAAATTCATTAAAACTTGCCCTGCTTCAGCACATCCACATTATGAAATATGAAATCATATTATTTATATTTCCAACATTTGTTAGGCAACCACAGCAGCTAGATCAGAAATAATGTGTAGGAAAGACATGCATCATTTTGAAAGTATCCAGCTGACGTATTTCCCAAAATTTAAATAAGCAAATTTGTTAGTGATGTGTTAGTGTAGTTTGAACTTCCACCGTTCCTAACTCATTTTGACCAACTCCCTCTCTTTTTAATGGTTCCAACGCCTCTTGAGGTAGAAGATGTAGGTGGTGATTGAAACTACTTTGATCTTTGAAAGGCAAATGAATTTGTTTATTTATTTGTCAGCTGGTTAGCGTCTGAACAAAGGAACTTAAACAACATTCATGCAGTATAATAAATGTGCCAAGATGCAAAAAAACAAGTAGATAATGATACCTTCACAAGGATAGTGGTTACACAAAGCGTTGGCAGTTTGAATGTATCTGAGATGAAAGAAAAATAGGGTCCTATGGCCAACAAAGCTAATGAATTGTAAAAATTGTTCATTCAACTATATGAGTGGTAATGAGAGATAAGCATAAATATAAAAAACTCAGGAGTCAGTGTATTTGGCCAAGAAAAGACAGAACAGAAAAAGGATGTGTATACGCAAAACACACTGCAAGGTAAACCAGAACTAAGTACTTATTTCCATAGCAGATTGAAAAATCACTTTTGAAGGAGTCCAGAGGGAAAAATGTAACTCCTAATTACTGATTTTTTTCTGTTTCTGCCTAAAACTGGAACGTATTATAAAATACTATTTCATACTCCCATGTGTTGCAGAACTGCCACAAAACAAACACATGAAAGTTGAAGGTTATACACCTAGAAAATTTTAACCAAATACATACCAATCTCTACAATTGATGGCATCACCATATCCTGGTGTGTCTACTACGGTGAGACGGAGTTTCACACCTCTCTCCTCAATTTCAACCGTTGAAGCTTCAATCTGCACCGTTCTTTCAATTTTCTCTAGAAAATAATAAAATCTAATCTCAGAAGATTGATGAACATAAAACTTTAAAATAAGATTGCGGATCTTGGCAGGGGGGGTTGGACTAGATGGCCGATGTTGTCTCTTCCAACTCTATTATTCTATGATTAACAGTAATGATAATACTACATAATTGGAATAAATTACAAATCATTAACAAATTAATTATTATATGACAACATCATGCCTTAAGAACAGCATTTTTTGTTGAACAAATACATTAAGAGGACAAAAGCAAGAGAGCATTCAACTATAAAAACCAATAAAGACCAATCGAGGCTTAAAACGATGAAAATGAATGGAACTTCCACATGAAATCCTGCATTAAATGCCCATTTGTACAATGCAAGGAAAAATGGTATGTTGAAAAGACTGGTTGAAAATAATACAAAGGAATCATAGCTATCATTTAAACAAATGTTATATTTAAATAAAACAACAATAATTATTTTAAAGACTCTCCAATAGTCTACCACTATTGAATATGGGAACAGAAACATGCATGATATAGTTTTAAAATACCCCAGATCCTCCAAAAAGCCAGAGATGTTTCTGTGACCGCAAAAATGAGTAAGACATTATTTAAAACAAAAGAAAATTGAATGAAGCAGTTATGACTAAATACCTCACCCTCATTTTAATGGACCAAACAAATAATACATCAAGTATGTTAAAACTCATTATTAGTCATATAGTATTAAAACAACAAAATAATAAAATCTAATTTTACCAGCTGCTCCTGGGATTATCCTTTCTGGATAGAGATCTGTTAAGAACAGGCTGTTTATCAGAGTAGATTTCCCAAGTCCAGACTCACCTATGAATCAAAAGGGAATCATTCATTCTTAACAACTAACATACATAACCTGGATAACCTTTTTAAATGATATTAATTCATGACTAAATGGGGTTACATCTGTCTCTATATCTATTATTGTTAACTGCCAATACTAAAATTAAGTCAGTAGGGAAAGAGCTGCCAGAAAACGTCTTCCAAAAGTCAATTACATCTCTTTCATGACAGAATCCAAGGTTCAAATAATTTGCAGATTCCTGCTTTAAGGCCCAGGTATTAGCTAATCTTAGGGCCCTTCCACACAGCCATATAACCCAGAATATCAGGGCAGAAAATCCCACAATATCTGCTTTGAACTGGGCTCCACACAGCTGAATAAAATCCCAAATTTTCTGCTTTGAACTGGAATATATGGCAGTGTGGAGACAGATAACCCAGTTCAAAGCAAACATTGTGGGATTTTCTGCCTGATATTCTGGGTTATATGGCTGCGTGGAAGGGCTCTGAATTCCCACTGCCATATATCCCAGTTGAAAGCAGAAAATGTGGAATTTTATTCAGTTGTGTGGAAAAGGGCCTAAGAGATAGGAAAGCCAGGGGTGAGGGAGAGACCCAAGGTAATTATAGGAGTGGGGAAAATCCTGGTCTTGTTAATCTTTTCTTAGTTCTCTTGATGGGAATGTATATTATATGTCGGCTTGATTCTCTAATATTCTACTAGAGACAAATAATTATTTTGCTTTACTAAAGTGCTGGTTTCTTTGTTTTATTATTATTATTTATTTATTATTTATTATTTGCATTTGTTAACCGCCACTCTCAGCCCGAAGGCGACTCGTGGCGGTGTACAGAAACACAGAACATGAAGACAACAGTTACAGTAAATCAGGATCATAACACACATCTTACTAACACACAGCTAATTAAACTAAAAATCCGCTTCGTCTTGTTTGGGTCATAATCAGTCTCGTCGTCTTAGTCCATTCCGGTGGTCATTCCAAAACACAGCACTTAATTGAAGGCCTTTTCGAAGAGCCAGGTTTTCAGGCCCTTACGGAAGGCCATGAGGGAGGGTGCCTGTCTAACTTCAGCAGGGAGGGAGTTCCACAGCCGGGGGGCCACCACCGAGAAGGCCCTCTCCCTCGTCCCCGCCAAGCGTGCCTGTGAGGCAGGCGGGACCGAGAGAAGGGCCTCCCCGGATGATCTCAAGGTCCTCGTGGGCTGATAGGCCGAGATGCGGTACTCAAGGTATTTTGGGCCGGAACCGTTTAGGGCTTTGTAGGTTAGCACCAGCACCTTGAATTGGGCCCGGTAGCTAATCGGCAGCCAGTGGAGCTGGGACAGCAAGGGCGTTGTGCGCTCCCTGCGTCCCGCTCCGGTTAACAACATGGCTGCCGCGCGCTGGACTAGCTGGAGCTTCCGGGCCGTCTTCAAGGGCAGCCCCACGTAGAGAGCGTTGCAGTAGTCGAGGCGGGATGTGACCAAAGCGTGTACCACCGTGGCCAAGTCAGACTTCCCAAGATACGGGCGCAGCTGGCGCACGAGCCGAAGCTGTGCAAATGCTCCCCTGGTCACCGCCGAAACCTGGGGATCCAGGCTCAGCGATGAGTCCAGGGTCACACCCAAGCTGCGAACCTGCGCCTTCAAGGGGAGTGCGACCCCGTCCAGCACAGGCTGTAACCCTATACCCTGTTCGGCCTTGCGACTGACCAGGAGTACCTCTGTCTTGTCTGGATTTAATTTCAGTTTGTTCGCCCTCATCCAGACCGTCACAGCGGCCAGGCACCGGTTCAGGACTTCGACAGCCTCCTTAGTAGCAGGTGGGAAGGAGTGACAGAGTTGGACGTCATCTGCGTACAGGTGACACCGCACCCCGAAACTCCGGATGATCTCACCCAGCGGCTTCATGTAGATGTTAAACAGCATGGGGGACAGTATGGAGCCCTGAGGAACACCACAGGTCAAAGGCTGTGGTGTTGAACAGGAGTAATTCCTGTTTTACTCTTATTTGCCTGCACCTAAAAAACACAGTAGTTCCTTACAATTCAAGCCCAATTCAAGATTAAGAAAACAGTTCTTACCAACCACCATAAGGGTAAACTCAAAGCCTTTTTTCACAGACTTCCGATGAACTTGGTTTGGAAGGTTGGCAAATCCAACATAACCAGGGGTTTCGGGATTTGTAAACTTTTCAGCAGGCTGTTGCTGAAAATAAATAAAATATTAAATAAACAAAATAATTTTATTCGGTGTGACCTATTTCCAAATGCCTGGCTTCTAGGAAAAACTCATCTGAATTACAGTAGAATTAGTGCAGTTTGACACAACTTTAACTGCTGTGGTTCAGTGCTATGGATTTTAAGTTTTGCAAGGTCTTTAGCCTTCTCTACCAAATAGTGCTGATGTCTCACAAAACTACAATTCCCATGAGTCTATAGCATTGACCCATGGCAATTAAAGTGTCACACTGTATTAATTCAATGGTGTACTCTAGATGTACCACTAATGACGGAAGAAGCAGCTGACAGAGTTGCCTTTTACATAATATGTTGAGGTCTGAGGAATTCCTTGAAGCAAGGTATTTGGAAACAAGTTGTTCAGAATGAGCAGCCACCCCTTTTATGGTTGTTTCCTGTGTTCCCCACATTGTTGTGAAACAACAGCCTTTTCACCTTTTGACTGTTACTTCATGGTCAGCTAGGATGTGGGACAAAGTTATCCCCTGGCTGCCCCTAAACAATGAAACTCCCTTCCCTGCAAAGCCTGGAAAACATGGCATGTTGTCATTACAACTATTTTCTGAAGAATCAGAATATATTTACCTGTTGCATTGTAGAGAGGTAAATGTCTAGCTATGATACAGCTGTTTCTTTTTTAAAGATTTTTTTACAAAACAGATCAATGTTAAAATGCCTTAGGCCCTTTCTACACTGCCATATACAATCCAGATTATCTGCTTTGAACTGGATTATACAGCAGTGTAGACTCATATAATCCAGTTCAAAGCAGATAATGTGGTTTATCTGCTTTGATAATCTGGATTATATGGCAGTGTAGAAGGGGCCTTAAGGTCACTCTCAGGCTAAAAGGCACAGAACAACAATAATTCTAATTAACTTGGCTATCTCATCAGCCAAAAGCAGGTCAACACTTCCCATTTAAATACTGGTAAATTCACATTGGTAAAGATTGTTCTACATTTTAAATATTGTATTCATTCATGTGTTTTCCAAATTACAGTCCATCCACCCCCAAACAGTCTGTAGGACAGTGAACCAACCCTCATCTTAAAAAGTTTGAGGACCCCTAGTATAGAGGATAAAACAAAAAGAAAGTAATTTATGTCATCTTAAGCTTGCTGAAGGAAAGATAAATGTAACTAATACAAGAATGAAATATAGGAAATATGGAACACTTCTGAGTATGCCGCAATATAAACCTTTAACACTAAAAGTACGATTCAAATGCTTTAAAAATACAAATGGCTTAAACAGGAATGGGGCTAAGGCATACATGAAATATCTAGGGTAGGAATAGGGACAAATAACTTTTGTTATTCTTCAAATAAAATACGTGTTGAGTAAAATAATACTGGTGAAAATGTTATTTATTTTAATTTGTGTTTTTAGGTTCCCTGCTGATTCTGAGCATTATTAAATGCCTGCCTTAGAATAAGTGAACATGCAAACATGTATCTTCTCAACCAGTTGTTGCTTGTAAACCTAGAAAATGAAGAAAAACAACCCCCATACATTTGACCTTGCAAATCTTTTGGGAATCATTTAGTAAAAACTGAGATCATCTGTAGTAATAGAAAGCAGGTAACATGGAGTTTCAAGAGAAAGATTAGTTTCTGAAAGATACTCCATCTGTATAAATGTTGCCCAGCATGTGCAGTAATCTGTTTCTTGCATAATTTTCTGAACTATATTCTCTGAGAAAAGAAATGCCCACAGACACGCCTCTTATTATGGGACTGCACTGCTTCATTCATGGAATCTGGGCTGGAGGGAAAAGAACCACTTTGGTCCATTTGTAATTCTACCATATTTTCCCATTGCTTCTTCCAAAAGAAAAAAAAATGTTCTAAAACATTTGTACTCTTGATAAAAGAGGCAGCATTACATTCATAGACACAAAGAGCACACATTTAATAGTTTTTGTTACAGTTAAGGTATCTTTATGCCTCTGTAGGACGTTTACAGATTATTTATATCTTGAATAATGAACTATAAATATAAAAATACATTCTGAAATCAAACAGTATACAAAGAATTTAATCACTTCTTACCTTTGCCATCTTTATGAAGGTTCACTCAATCTGCAAAAAAGAAAGAAAGAAAAGAAATGAAATCAGAGTATTATCAACTAGAACAAATACTATGACTACATAAGGTAGGAGATCTTTAAAGCAAATAATCTTCACAACAGATTACGTAGCTTTTGTCTCACCACCCTGATCTTTTTAGGCTCATTACACACACAAGGTGTAACACTTCAGACCTCCGTAGGTGTAAGTCCCATCGAAGACAAAGAGATTTAGACATCCTTAGGACTTTGTCATTGGGAAACTGGGAAAACAGGATTGTGAAATGAATGCAACGCCCAGGCATAATATTAACATTAACAACTTGCCCAGAAGGAATCAGGTACAGTGCAAGTGCCTTTCAATTTTTCTCTCTGAACCAGCAATATGCCATTGGAATTGCCAGAGAGAATAACTGGGGGTATACTTGACCTTTTTTAATATTGAGTTTGCTACTAGGTTTTAAAAACAGGATAACTATTTGCTTTGTAGTTACCATGAGTAAGAATGGTCCCACACAACTGACAAAAGAGGGTGTGTTGTTTATCTGTAGGGTCACAAATAATTGACAAGAGTGAGATCTGAAGAACTAGTGTTTTGTAGCCAATTAATGTTTTGTGAAATTATTTCAAGCCTCTTTTAAAATCTGTTGAAGCCAATAATGGGCGGGATAACAGAGGACTTAACTTAATACAGTTCAGAAAGCTGGCTGTAGTAACATGTGGAATTGGAAGCCATGAGAAAGTTAAGTTTGTTGTGCCAACTTTAGGATACAGGTTGGGAAAAAGGCAAACCACATAAATAGATAACTGATTTCTAATCACAACTTGCAGGTCAAACACATGGTTTGTGCAGGTTTGCCCCCTTACAGGAAACTGTTAACTAAAGATAATCTGTAAACTGTAAAAAATGTTATATAGAAAAAGATAAGAAAACAAATTAATTTAGATCTACAGTGGAACTCAATACGAAACACTGATAACTTTTAAAAGTTTCAAGTCTTATGAACTAAACTTTTACATATAGGATGGTTAAATTTAGATTTTCACTACTGCAGACTTCTCTTACTTAAGTATTTAAAACTTATGAATTTATGAAATGATATTCTTCTAGAGAAAATACTTAGATCCAATACGAAGAAGTAGTTCATGGAAGAACACAATGCTGCTGTAATTTTTAAAGAGATCAAAACAGAACAGAATGGGATATCTTTAGATTAAACCTTAGATGGCAACTCTAAAATTACTAATTGTTGGAAGAAATGGCATTTAAAGCAATCAAAGCTTTTTAAAAAGTGCTATGGGGTAGAACCAAAGGAGATTATTTGTAATGAACCATGTTCTGAACAATGCATGCCTTTCGTAGAGGTTTTTAAAAAGCAAAACACAAGATACAATGCCTTCTGTCTTAATATAGCCATTTATCCCAATGTAACAGAACAGAAAGAAGCATCTTTGTTGCCTCTGAAGAGTATCCCTCCCCCCACCGCCCTGCCTGAATAGGATACAACATGCCCCAAAGCTGGATGTAAGAACAGGAGCAAGAAGAATAGTCTCCCAAAGCAAGAAGAATTTTGTGTGCACACACACACACAAATAATAATGATAATAAAACTTTATTTATACCCTGCCCCATCTCCCAAAAAGGGACTTGGAGCAGCTTACAACCATGAAATAAAACATATATAAACATATATATCATATAAACAAAATACATAACAGATCAAATATAAAATAAAAATTAATGCAAAACACCAACCATCAATAAAAATTATTATATAAAAGCACTCTGAACAACATTAAAAAATCCCAGCAATTGCTATGGTAAAATAAACCATAAAATCTGATTGATGCTTACTGGATATTCTTATATTATACCCATAATGTATTCATATAAATACTCATATAGGGTGTTTGTATGTGTGTGGTGGTGGTGGTGGGGGGGGGGAGAGCATTTCAGAAAGCTATACCCAATTTGAAATCAATAGGATGTCATCACATCCCACTTTAAAGAGCAGGTATAAATTTGGTATCCCACTTTAAATCTTGTGGCTGCCTCCTGCAAAATTCTGGTTTGTAATTTAGTGAAGCCCAATACACCCCTGTCTGAGAATTCTAAAGACCCTCCCTAAACTACAAACTCTCAAATCCTACAGGAGAGAATCAAGTGGGATGTCAAGTCTATACACACATACTAATATGTACTGTGATAAGTAGGCTTGTGTGCAGATCCATTTTAGCCATTTTCTGTCAGCCAATCTGGCTTCTTTGGCTGGGTCAGAGGGAAGTAACAGCAAGGGCCTAGCACTGTCACAGGTTCCCATCAATAAGGGGACCATGTGGCAGTCAATCATGGCTCCTCCTCCGCTTTTCGGGAGAATGCAGCAAGCAAAGAGGCTGCCGCATGCTCCTCCTCGCACTAGGTTCTCCTGTTGGGTCAACTGGAGTAGAAGAATATTGTGATGTGTCTTATGCAAACTGTGTCCTCATGCTTCAGTCCGACTGCCTTGCCACTGCTCACTCTCAGGTAGTTTTTTTCGGCTTGGCTTAATGGCTTGGCCTCTCTTGAATCTTTATTTTTATTTTCTAGATTTTTTTTTCATTTAGTGCAGGGTCCTCAAATTAAGGCCCGGCGGCCACATACAGCCCTCCAAGGTCATTTACCCGGCCCTCGCTCAGGGTCCACCCAAGTCTGAAATGACTTGAAAGCACGCAACAACAACAACAATCCTGTCACATCAGCCAAAAGCAGGCCCACACTTCCCATTGAAATACTAATAAGTTTATATTTGTTCAATTGTTTGTAATTATTGTATTGTTTTAAAGGGTTTTTTGCACTACAAATAATATATGTACAGTGTGCAAAGGAATTCATTCATTTTTTTTTCAAATTATAATCCGGCCCTCCAACAGTTTGAAGGAACGTGACCTGGCCCTCTGTTGAAAAAGTTTGAGAACCCCTGATTTAGTGGGACTGACTGGGAGTTGGGACATCGAGGTTTAGCCAAAATGCACAAGCCTAGTGATGAGGTATTTTATCTCTACGACCATGAGCTGCCCATGAATGAAACTCTTACCACTTGAAAGGGTGAGACATAGAGCTTCAAATTATTACCACTAGATGCCCCTCCCGGCATACAGACATTTCCTAGCCTCAGTCATTTGCAAGATGGCGACCCCGCCTCATTTTATTCTTTACATTTGTCTCTGGCTCAAAATGATTAGGAAAACTTGATAACTCCATAAACCATCTGCAACTTTGTGTAACACTAACCCTGATATCGTGAAATATACTGCTTTGAAATGGTGTTCATAATTTCAAAACACAAAACAGCCGCAGTCTGCCTCTGCTCTTTCTCCTCCAGGGCCAACACATTCCAAACCTCTGGCCGGAAATCTATCAGATGTAAAAAGAGAGGCCACAGCTGTTCTGCTCTTCTCTGAAAGGGCCTTCTAGAGTTTTCCTCTCTGGGCTTGTTGCGAGGCATCCTCGGCCTCTCGCGTTAGCATCACAGGAATTCCTAGGCGTCCCAAGAGGCATTCCAGGAGAGGGGGGAGGGAGGAAGGAAGTCACTGGAGGCGGTGACTGATAAAGCCCTTTCTCCCACCCAACCCCCACTTCATCTCAGCCAGGAATGCAGCAAAGCTGCTGTTGCTATAGCGGTTAACATCATCAATCATCACCAGCATCATCTATTCATAAATCTTTATCAAATGTACATGGCACTTTACAATAAAACAAGCAAATTTACAGTTCCTCCCAAAAACATGCAATCTCAACTACAGGCAGTCTCCAAGTTACGAACAAGAAGAGGTACATTTTAAAAATGTAACTCCAGCTATCTCTCTCTCTATCTCTCTGTGCATATGTATATGTATATGTAGCTTTGGTTAGCATAGGGAAGGGTTAACACCCCTGTGGTATTTGTTTTGTTGTCTGTTTCCTGTTCAGATCATTTCACCTCACTTTCTGTCCCTGTGATCATTGGATTTTGACAAAAATTGCTTGTTGTGGAAACAAGGATTGGTGTTAAAGTGTCAGTGAAGGCACCTTTCCTCATGATAGCTCTTCCAGGAGTGGATTTCCCTTCCGAGGGACAGATTTCTCTCACTTTCTGTTGTCTCACTCCCGTTCTTAACCATGAGTCGATTGTAAGTTGGATGTTTATAAGTAGGGGACTGCTTTTATATGGGTACAGGCACTCGCGGAGGGAAAGAGGCCTAAAAGAGCCTGAAGAGACTTCAAGGGCCATCCAAGCAGAAATACACAATTAAAGCACCTCATTCATCTGATGTTCTTGATATCTGCCTTTGAAACATGCTTTTTAAAAGAATCATAAATTTTCATATAAGGGTGTTCAGTCAGCATTAATTAAAACAACATGACATATTCAAAATATACTATGAAATTAATCAGATAGTGTGATATCATAGTATCGTAGACTTTGAAGAAACCATAAGGGCCACTCAATCCAATCCCATCCTGCCAGGCAGGAATAGATAACCTTTCTATTTAGGCAAGCTTTTAAAGATGAAGGTTTTTAAGATCAATTCAGGGGGTGCTGTGGTTTTAGCTTTGAAGATGTATCAAATATGTTTGAATGGTTTTAACTGTGAATCTTTTAATACTATTTATATTTAATTTTGTTTTAATATTTGTACATTTGAAATGCTGTGCTAATGTTCTTATGTGAAGCCACTTTGAGTCCCATTCAGAGGAGATAAGGCAGGATATACATATAAATATAATAATCATAAAAGGAACACACAACCAAAGCCCTCTGGACAGATGGCCATCTGGCCTCTGCTTCAAAACCTCCAGAGGAGGCGGCTCCATCCACCAGACTCCAAGGCAACCTATATTCCACAATGCGAAAGGTTACACATGATGTGGATGAAATGCCTCCAACTGGCATTGCCAAAATCATCACCATCATGACAGTTTGTGGTGTGGGGAAGAAGGAAGAGATTTCCTATTTGTTTTGTAAACCAGCATCCAATATTCATCTACTACTAAGGATGTCAAATCTGGTGTTATAAAGGCTTCTGAGGTTGCATCTACACCAAGCACGGGCAAACTTCGGCCTTCCAAGTGTTTTGGACTCTAACTCCTACCGGCTATTAGGAATTATGGGAATTGAAGTCCAAAACACGTGGAGAGTCGAAGTTTGCCCATGCTTGATCTACGCTGTAGAATTAATGCAGCTTGAAACCACTTTAACTGCCATGGCTCAATGCTATGGAGTCATGGAAGTTGCAGTTCTCTGGTATTTGGTGCCTTACCAAATTACAAACCTCAGGATTCCACAGCATGGAGGCATGGCAGTTAAAGTAGTTTCAAACTGATTTCTTTACTCTATTTGTAGTCCGCCTTTCTCTTCCCCAAAGGGGACTCAAGGAAGCTTTACATGTGGCAATTATTGAATGCCTTTGGACATTAATTCTATAGTGTTGTAACAAAATACAATATTGTAATATAATATATCATTGATTGTGATATATAATTGATTGTTTAAACTGTTATAACTGTTTTAATTGCTGTTTATATATGTTTATTGTACTATTGTGTAGGCATCAAATTGTGCCTTTTGTAAGCTGCCCTGAGTCCCCCCTTGGGGGTTGAGAAGGGCGGGGTAGAAATACGCGAAATAAATAAATAATAAATTATATATACTACAACTTATGGTATAATACAACATATAATGACATAATACAATATATTGTATGATACTAATAGTATAATATACTGGTGGTATACATGTTCTGGTATAATAATATTACAATAATTATATTATATATATATTACTAATAATATTGCATCATAGTAGTATAAAAGGTAAAGGTTTTTCCCTGACATCAGGTCTAATTGTGTCCGATTCTGGGGGTTGGTACTCTTCTCCATTTCTAAGCTGAAGAGCCGGCATGGTCCACAAGCACCTCCAAGGTCATGTGGCCAGCATGATTGCATGGAGCGCTGTTACCTTCCCACCGGAGTGGTACCTATTGATCTACTCACATTTGCATATTTTTGAACTGCTAGGTTGACAGAAGCTGGGCCTAACAGCGGGAAGTTACCCCGCTTCACGGATTCGAACTGCCAACCTTTCGGTCAGCAAGTTCTGCATCTCAGCAGTTTAACCTGCTGCACCACCAGAGGGCCCTTATATTATATAATGCGAATACACTATATTTTATACATATATTATTAATATAATACTAATAATAGCACAATATAACAATATATAATAATATAACTATTTTATATAAAATATTACTAATAATATTGCAGTATTAAATAATACCCGATCTGACCAATTTCCTTCTATATGTCCTCTGAAACACTTTATCTATCCGTTGGATTGATTCCCCCCCCCCCCCCCCATATCACTATTTAAAACCCGCATGGCTAGACATATCCTACTCTTACACGCCCAGGGTTTTAAAATTTTAACCTACATCTGGCCCTGCCATAATTTTAAATCTTTTGTGTGTTATTGCTTATATGTTCAACCGTATTATTTATATTGTTTTATTTGCTTGCTTGTATGTTGATATATTGTATTTGTATTTGATGGGATTGGCCTCATGTAAGCCGCCCCGAGTCCCTTCGGGAAGATGGTGGTGGGATATAAATAAAGTTTTATTGTTATTGTATTTATTATATTATAGCATAGTACAATAATGTAATATAAAATACTAATATTGTGCTATGTTAATTATAGATTGTATAGACATATAATATGCATATACATAAAACCCTAATATGGAGCCCCCGTTGGTGCAGTAGGTTAAAATGCTGAGCTGCTGAACTTGCTGACTGAAAGATTGGTGGTTCGAATCTGGGAAGCAACATGAGCTCCCAATGTTAGCCCCAGCTTCTGCCAACCTAGCAGTTTGAAAACTTGCAAATGTGAGTAGATCAATAGGTACTGCTCTGGCGGGAAGGTAAGGGCACTTGATGTAGTCATGCTGGCCACAAGACCTTGGAGGTGTCTACGGACAATGGCGGCTCTTCAGCTTAGAAATGGAGATGAGCACCAACCCCCACTGGACGAATTGCTGCCAAATTTGGCTACAAGTCACCTACTAACCCAAGGAGTGAGCATCACTAAAAAAAAAAATGATTTTGACATCTGGGAGTTGTAGTTATTATTATTATTATCATTATTTCAACTTATATGCCACCACTCCCCTGGGGCTCGGAGCGGCTTACAAGAATAGCTAAAATCTAACAAAATTTAAAAGCAATTTTAAAACAATCCCGCAGGGCATGGACTTCAGGTGGCAGAGTATTCCAGAGTGGTGGTGCCACTGCTGTGAAGGCTCTGTGTCTGGTTGCTGTTAGACGCAAGGTCTTGACACTGGGGACTTCCAATAGATCTTGATCCTCAGAACGGAGGGATCTCTGGGGTTGGTAGGGGGTGAGGCGGTCCCTCAGATACATCGGCCCCAGACCATGCAAGGCCTTAAAGGTGAGTACCATCACTTTGAAAGTGATCTGGTGCTCAATTGGTAACCAATGCAGTTGTAGTAAGATTGGTGTTATGTGGCATCTCATCGGAATTCCCACAAGAAGCCGAGCAGCTGCATTTTGTACCAACTTGAGCTTCTGGATCACCGACAGAGGAAGGCCAATGTAGAGGGTGTTACAGTAGTCCAGTCTTGAGATGACTGTGGCCTGGATCACCATAGCTAGGTCGTCCCGGGGCAGGTAGGGGGCCAGCCGACTGGCCTGCCACAGATTAAAAAAGGCAGTTCTGCTAACGGTGGAGACCTGGGCCTCCATCGTCAGCAGAGGGTCCAAAAGGACTCCTAGACTCTTTACCAATGATGGCAGGCGTAGTGCCTCGCCATCCAGGGTAGGCAGCTGGATGTCCCCACTGCACGGTCGACCCAGTCATAGGATCTCCGTCTTTGCTGGATTCACCCTCAATCTGCTGGCACGCAACCACCCAGTAACGGCCTCGAGGCATTGATGAAAACAGTTGCTGGGATTTATAGTTAACCTACAATCAAAGAGCATTCTGAACTCCGCCAATGATGGAATTGAACCAAACGTGGCACACAGGACTCGTATGACCAACAGAAAACACTAGAAGGGGTTGGTGGGCACTGACCTTGAGTTTGGGAGTTGTAGTTCACTTAAATCCAGAGAGCACTGTGGACTCAAACAGTGATGGATCTGGACCAAACTTGACATGAATATTCCATATGCCCAAATATGAACACAGATGGAGTTTGGGGGAAATAGACCTTGACATTTGGAAGTTGCACATTTTTTTGAGTGATGGTCACTCCTTGGGTTAGTATTTTGTCTAACCCAAGGAGTGACCATCACTCAAAAAATGTTAGTAGGTGTCTTGTGTCCAAATTTGGTGTCAATTCGTCTAGTGGTTTTTGAGTTCTGTTAATCCCACAAACAAAGATTACATATTTATTTATATAGATACTACTGATAACATAATATATAATGACAATGTTGCCTTATTATTGCATATTTGTAATGTTTTTAATTGTGAGACGCTTTGAGTCTTCGTAGGAAGATATAAAACGAGATAGATAGATAAATATAAATATAAATAAAGCAAATACAGTGAAAGATGCATCCCGGGCCCTTTCTACCCCCCCCCCTCCTCCTCCTTTCTCTGGGCCCTTCTTTGCATGTTGTGAGCAACGCCTCAGGCTCTGGCGACTGCGGAGGCCCGGCTACGAGGAGAGATGGGTCCTCCGAGGCCTTGCGGCGCCTCTCCTGACTCTCGGGCCTCCTTCCCCTCAGAGGAAGGTGGTGGCGGTTGCCACCGGCGTCTCTCCCGTCCCTCAAATAATAGAAATAGACGGGGAACGCCTTACCTGGTCGCCGCCCCAAAAGCGCCTCGAGAGCACCGCCACAACCGCCAGCCTCCGAACCCGCCCAAGAACGTCACAGCCCCCGCCGCGCATGCGCAAAGGGGCTCCCTCCCCTTCGCCGCTCAACTCCGCCCACACCATGAGTCCCTCCCTCCCCCCCTCCCCCCCCTTCAAAAATAAAACCCACCTCAGGGGCCTTCGCACGCGACCGACACGTCACTGCGAGCAGCTCACAAAGGCGCATGCGTCGCTCTCCCTCCTCCTCTGCCCCCCCTCCCTTGCGTTGCCATAGCGATACGAGAGAGTAACCATGCGGGGAGGAGCTTGGCTGGTTTTGTGCTAGCGGGTCACGGCGGAGGACCCTTTCCTGTACCAAGATGGCCGCCGGCCCTTCGGATTCGGCGTAGCTGTGAAGCGAACCCGGGCGAGGTAAGGTTCTCTCTGGGACGTCCCGCCGTCGAGGTAAGGAATGAGGAGGTGGAAGCCTGGCTCTTTTTGGGAGCGCTTCAGTGGCGGCCTGGGGAATCCTGGCGGGGGTTTTCCATTATCAAAACCAGGCCTCAAGCGCCTCTCTTATGCGAAACTCTATGGCAGGCATGGGCAAACTTCGGCCCTCCCTCCAGGTGTTTTGGACTTCAACTCCCATAATTCCTAACAGCCGGTAGGCTGTTAGGAATTATGGGAGTTGAAGTCCAAAACACCTGGAGGGAGGGCCGAAGTTTGCCCATGCTTGTTCCTTATTGGCTGTTGAAGGTCACGTTTCCTTATTGCAGTGGTCATCATCCAAGCCTTTGGGACTTTAGGTCCCAGAATTCCTGACAGTTGACTAAAAAAAAGCCGCGGTTAATCCCAAAAAATCTGGAGAACCAAATATTGGGAACTACTGCTTTAAGTACAAACTTGCCTTTTGGTTTCCTGTGTAATTTGAAATGAAAAATGTAGTATTTTGGATCTGCCTTTGCAAGTATACATCAACTGGGTTCGACAATACATTATACATCAACTGTCTGTATTATGTCCTATACCAGGGGTCCTCAAACGAAGGCCCGGGGGCCGGATACGGCCCTCCAAAGTCATTTACCCGGCCCTCGCTCAGAGTCATCCTAAATCTGAAATGATTTGAAAGCATCCAACAACAACAACAATCCTATCTCATCAGCCCAAAGCAGGGCCACATTTCCCGTTTAAATACTCATAAGTTTATATTTGTTCAAATTGTTCTTCATTTTAATTATTGTATTGTTTTTAAGTGTTTTCTGCTCTTAAGATATGTGCAGTGTGCATCGGCATTCATTCTAGTCTTTTTCAAATTATAATCAGGTCTTTGTAGGTTTTTTCGGGCTATAGGGCCATGTTCTAGATGCATTTCTCCTGACGTTTCGCCTGCATCTATGGCAAGCATCCTCAGAGGTAGTGAGGTAGTGAGGATGCTTGCCATAGATGCAGGCAAAACGTCAGGAGAAATGCCTCTAGAACATGGCCCTATAGCCCGAAAAAACCTACAAGAACCTAGTGATTCCAGCCATGAAAGCCTTCGACAATATATAATCAGGTCCTCCAACAGTTTGAGGGACTATGACCTGGCCCTCTGTTTAAAAACTTTGAGGACCCCTGTTCTATATCATGGCCATCGTCAAAGGAAGACTGGGAAGCATGACTTTCTAGACATTTATTATTATTATTATTATTATTCCTATTATTATGTTTATTTTTGGAGCCCCCGGTTGCACATTGGGTTAAAGCACTGAGCTGATGAACTGGCTGACCGAAAGGTTTATTTATTTCTTTATATATGGCATTTACAGGGTGAGGCAGCATAACTTCCTTTTTTCAAAACTTAATAAAATCCATTGTATGAATCAGAATTTTTATTATTATTTTATAATGTAGACGCATACCTAAAGTTTTGTTTTACATAGTTTTGAAGATCAAATTAGGTAGGTGACGTCCCCCATTCTCCATGCATTGAGTAAACTGATTTGTGGTGTTTGTCATGACTCTTGCCAGCATAGCAGGCATTATGTTGCCAATTTCTTTCTGGATGTTGGTCTTCAAATCTTGTAGGGTCCTTGGACGGTTCACATAAACACGGGATTTCAAAAAACCCCATAGAAAAAAATCCACAAGGGGCCAAATCTGGAGAGTGGGCCGGCCACTCCAAATCTGCTCGAAAAGTAGGCCTCAACGGGAAAAACACACTCCTCACTGTTTCAACTCATGATGGCGACTGAACTGTGTCAGAACAAAACTTTATACTCCCGCCTCTCAAACGAGACCACTAGCGCTCCACTACGCCTTCAACCGACTGAATGGCACACATTTTAAAAAAGGAATTTATGCTGCCTCACCCTGGGTGCCGCCATGGGTGCTGCCCTTCTCACCTCAAAGGGGACTCAGAGCAGCTTACAAGATATATATACATGCAATATATTATTAGCATAGCACAGTATCAGTATTATATATTACTATATTGTACTATCCCATTATATTGTAATATTATTAGTAATATTACATAAAATATAAAATATATAATTATAATATTGTATTATTATTATTCGTAGTATTATATTGTATTACAGTTAAATATTATAAATATTATATGAATATACAATATATTATATTATTAGCAAAGTACAGGAGACAAAATGGAACTGTTCTCCTGGTCCCCTTGCTCTTCAATCTGGCCCAGAGCAGCAGTTGGTGCTGAGGGGAGGGGCTCCCAACTGATGACACAGGCAGGTTTGAATAAGGGGAGTGGAGTGAGCTCCCACTGTTAGTCCCAGCTCCTGCCAACCTAGCAGTTTGAAAACATGCAAATGTGAATAGATCAATAGGTACTGCTCTGGCGGGAAGGTAATAGTGCTCCATGCAGTCATGCTGGCCACATGACCTTGCAGATGTCTAAGGACAATGTTGGCTCTTGGAGATGAGCACCAATCCCCAGAGTCGGACATGACTGGACTGTCAGGGGAAAACCTTTACTTTTACCTATTATGTTTATTTATATCCCGCTTTTTCTGTCCATAAGGAGACTCAAAGCAACTTGAATTAAAAGCATTGCGATACAATTTAAAATATACACATATTTTAAAAAGGATAAAACATCATCAATATTAAAACAATTCAGATTATTTATTTACCATATTTATACCATGCCCTTCTCAATCCCAAAGGGGACTCAAGGCAGCTTACATATAGGCAACTATTCAATAATAACAATAATAATAATAACAACAACTTTATTTTTGTATTGTCGAAGGCTTTCATGGCCGGAATCACTGGGTTGTTGTGTGTTTTCTCGGCTGTATGGCCATGTTCCAGAAGCATTCTCTCCTGATGTTTCACCTGCATCTATGGCAGGCATCTTCAGAGTTCGTGAGGTTTATATTTGTACCCTGCCTCCATCTCCCCAAAGGGATTCTGGGTGGATTACATATGACACAAGGTGCCTAAAAAGAATGCATAAAATAAACACACAGTACAATTGAAAAGAGTAAAACCAATAGCATATAAAACAACAATTTAAGACTCAGAACAACACTCAATAACCTATAGTGACAATTGCCGTAAGACATGGCCAACTGTAAACACGACAAGGGACTGGGATAGTGCAAATTTTAGCTAAGGGCCGAGGACATGGGATGAAAGTGCAGTGCTGTGTCATTAATTGTGGACCATTGGGGCTAGACATTCTCAAAGGCTTGTTTAAACATCCAAGTGTTTGAATCCTTACAGAAAGAGGACAGTGTAGGGGCCTGCCTAATCTCTCTGAGGAGGGCATTTCAAAGTCGGGGGGGGGGGGGGGAGCGACCACCGAGCCCATAGCACCCATCCAAATACTGATCAGTAGTATTCCCACTTAACTGTCAAAATCAGATCTGGTGCAGTATTTATGACTTCATAGGTTAATATGAGAAATGCTGGGAAATACAACACATGCAGTTATATACTTAGAAGTAAATACTATTGAATTCAGCAATATACTCCTTAATCAGTATACTTAATACTGTTTTATTATTTTTATGTGCATTTTCCCCCCAACAGAAACGAGACCGTATATGTTGTTGCATTTGCTCATGTTTAACTGTTTTATTCCTATCTTCTTTTCCCATTTGCTTCTTTTCTTGTAATTTTTAAAGGCTGCTTCTGTACATTGAGAGAATAGAAGCAATACTAGTTCCTCTTTTCTTTACCCACGTGTATCCCCTTTCGGTTTGCTGCACATACTTATTCACCTGCTTGAAACAGATGACCTTAGCATTAGAGCAGCACCAAGTGTATGAATAAAATCTAATGTACTATGAAGGAAAATAGACTATATCAGAAGCATTTTGTATCATGGAATAGTTCCTCCGAAAAGCTCTCATTACCATATCCTCTGATGAAGCAGTTATTCTGCTTCAAAATGTGTTTGATCTCAGTTGATCACACTTAATCTCCATCAACAGGGTGCTTCTGTCTTGCTGTGTTGCAATCTAATGCAAATGAATTGAGAATGTATACTACTGATCTTTACGGAGTTTCCTAGTAAATACACATCAAATTACACTATTTGCATACTGTCCTTTGCATTCAAAATGCGAGTGGTGTGTATTTCACAGACTGAAAAAAAACTATTTTGCCAACTTCATAATGTACTGTGGCTTCCTAGATAATTTACAATACTTCCTGAGGAGACAGTTGAACCTACATTATCTCTTTCATAGTTATCTCTTGTTACAGAAGACTGAGAGAAATCTGATTTTCCCCTGAAACACTGGTTTTGTTAGTTTTAGCTCTCTACTTACGCAATGTATATCGCTCAAATATTTATCAGTAATCATATTTCAAATTCAAGAAGCACTAATATTATAATTGCTTAGATAATCTCCAGTGTGGGCAGTCTTATCTTACCACATTAAGCTGAGATATGACTATTCTTTTGCCTATGCATGCATCTCTTCAGCTCATCCCTGTACAGCAGTAAAGCTTGGGAGTCGGTTTTGTCCCCATGTCCATAGTAAGGTATAACACTGCTCAAAATCTGTTTGTAGCCTTTCTTTTTTTAAAAGGGGGTAACCAGAAGCTCATTTGAGCTTTAAAAGGCTGGATTTTGCTAAAGCAAGGTCCCATGTTAAAAACATTGGAGATAGCTGGTGAGGCAGGCCAATTTGCTCTCTGCTTTTCTGTTTTGCTGCTCAAAATCTCAGTAAGGGTCTGAAAGTAGCTGATGTTTTCCTTGCCTTTTGTAGGCAGGGATATACAGCTACAGTGTGGCTGAATAGAACACATTGTTTCCCATCTCCCAGCTCAATATTTCTTTGATTCATTATGATAGACCAGTAGTTCCCAACTTTTTTCTTTCTCTCAGAGAAAGGACTCTCAGAGCCCTTTTAAGAAAAAATATCTATGGCAGAGTGTCCTTGGCCTCTCCTATGTTTTACAAATTAATGATGTTAAGAAGTAGTGTTATTGGGGGGGGGGGGGGGGGGGAGAGACAGGATTAGTAAGGGAAAGTAAAGTAAAGAGATATGTGCAATGTCCATGCAATGAATTATATATTTACAACTTTGAAATTTACCATAATATCTCAATTTATTCTAAACTATCACCAATACACATGATACAGCTAAAACTTGCCCATACATAAAAAATTATTCCAAAGTTCAATAAATCGAGAATAAGCAAGAAATCACTTGGACATTCAGTTCCAGGAAGGGCCATTGAAACACAGCTCGCGACAGAGTAAGTCAACTTGCCAAATTTTAATTCAGAATGTAATTTTTAGTTTCCTTATTTTGATTCTTTGTGTTTCTTATTCTTTATTTTTATTCACTTTTTATTTATTTTATTTTCCTGGAGTGGCTGCAGAGCCTAGGTTGGGAACAACTGCTGTGGATACACTGCTGCAACCTGGTTTTAAAATTCTATTTTTTCTCATCTTGATATAGGCAGTTCACTAAGAAATGTAATCTTTTTTTGTTTTTTGTTTTGTTTTCAGAGTTCTGCTATAAGGTGTTATAGTTAGCTTCCATAATCAGACAGGATCTAATGCTTTTAGGGCAGTGGTTCTCAACCTGTGGGTACCCAGGTGTTTGGCCTACAATCCCCAGAAATCCCAGCCAGTTTACCAGCTGTTAGTATTTCTGGGAGTTGAAGGCCAAAACATCTGGGGACCCACAGGTTGTGAACCACTGTTTTAGGGCATTTAGGCAGACCCCTTTTAAAGGTATCACCTTTTGTTGCAGCAGCCTAACAGGGTTATCCTGAAGACCTACTCTTAAAGGGGATTAATACATTGTAACTGTCATTTGATGAGCTGAGTGTTGTCTTTTCTTTCATATAAAGCATCTTATTTCTCTCTTGGAGTGATTCAGCACAACATAAATAGCTTTCTCCTGTGAGAAGAAGATTGGAGTCAACAATAGTATTTTTATTGCTGAGGTGGAGGATAAGCAGGTCAAGATAGACTTCTTTCCTTCTCTGAGATTTCTTCTCTTTACCCTCCTACAGGCTATGTCTATAATCATGATGTGTGGGGGAGGCACAAGTTAGGACAGGCTGTCCTCCCCATTTTGGAAACTAATTTCTATTGAAAACATGCTGTGACATGTTCACACAACCAGATATTCCTAGTTTAGAAGAAGGAACAATGGGATGTGACAGAACATTTCCATATTTTCCCTCTTATAGATTTAGTGACATATTCAGTCATATTTTTTACTTAAGTCATACATTTTGAAGAATGTAAAATCCTTATTTATATCTCAGAAAATTTTGTTAACCCTAAAGCTTTTTTACTTTGTTATATTACAGTAGATGGAATGTTTCTAGTAACAGTAAAGTGTTCAGCGGGCCCCTGCTATCTGATAGGGATCCAGGACTCCTTGTGGATGCTCACATCCATTATATATAATGGCATAGTAAAATGGCAAAAGTAAGATTTGCTTTCTGGATTATTTTTTAAAAATATTTTCAAGCTGTGGATGGTTGAATCTGTGGATGCAGAATCCATGGATAAGGAGGGCTGAAATGGGTTATATGTAGATTTCTCTTTAGAAAGTCATAGCATTAGAAGGAAGGTGGTTTAGTCCGTTCTAGCTTCTCTTCTTGGCTGCCTTGAGTCAGAGATCCAAGCCTTGTCTTAATTGACAAAACAAACAAGCCAGGATGCAGTTTACTTGACTGGTTTATTAATGGCATCAAGCCAGTTTCCTGGTTCAAATATATTTTGGAACTCTGTTATAGTGTAAGGATGGTGCATTGCAATAAGATAGCATGTGACAGGAAATAGGGAGGGATGAAGGAAGGGCACATAACTCTTTATTTCCAGTGCATATCAGCAAGGGACCAGTATAGACTGAAGACCTTGGTGATATGACCGTGTGTCTACCCCATCTTTGTCTCCCATACTTGTGATCTGTATAATAAATGTGTGTGTGTTCATGTATACATTCTCAGGGGTAGTCATGTTGGCTATAGAGCAAAATAAAAAATCCATTAAAAAGTATACTTCTGTTGGCCAACCCCATATGGCCAAGAATGCCTCTACCTGTATTGAGATCCCTCCAGATCAACTGAACCTACAGCAGAGACAACACTTGATACAAAATGTAATCCTGTTACTATAACATCTCTTTTCTTATTCTGTATGGCTGTTATAAGATCTTTTGCCTAATGGAGAAGCCAGTGGAGCTCTGAAAGCTTGCACGATGTATTTTGAGAATATCAATTGACTAATAAAGGTACCACTCTTTTGTGGATTTTGGATTTTATTGTACTAGTATGCGCACACACGCATAATGCCTATGAATTTCTTTTAAAGTAGCAAATGTTTAAAAGTGCTACATTATTTCTAGAGCTATCACCCTTTTGGATTGGAAATCGTGATAGTAGTTATAGTTAGCACTGTGTTTTCCCCTTTTCTCATAACCAGCTTTATTTAAATAGTAGGAACAGTACTCTCACTTGTTTCATCTTAGCTAGGAAAAAGGTCTGTCAATAGGACTGTGATCCAAGCACAGGCACATGCCACTGCTCAGATCCCAAACCACCAGGTAGGATAGACTTTGATACATTTTGCCAAATTTAGAATATTATGTGGTACGAATCAGCAAGAGAGCCAATGTGGTATAGTGCTTTGAATGTTGGACTACAACTCTTGTGATTAGGGCTCAAAGGTCTGCTCAGAAACCCACTCTGTGACTTTGAATAAGTCACTCTCTCTCAGCCTGAGAGGAAGGCAATCCCCTCTGAACCATTATTGCTAAGAAAACCCCTTGATAGATTAATAATAAATCAGAATTACATGAAGACACGCAACAACATAAATCAGTAATAGAAGACAGACCACAAATTCTGTGGGGCTGTGATTGATTTGTGTGAAGCCAGAGACTAAAGTTTCTGATCATGTATTTATACTCTAACATGTATTTGAAGCTCAAAGTGGAGTGCTTCTCTTCAGATTATGTTGAGGAGATTGGCCTGTCATATAAAAGAGTAGGGGAAGCTATTAGGAGAATGATATATTGGGTGCTAAGCAATATCAAAGATGGTATCTTTTCTCATCCCTAAAATAGTGGAGAGCTATCTACTGAACTCCCCACTATCTCTTCCTATTCTCGGTTTTCCCCAACTTTTCATACTATTTTTTCAGATTTGGAAAGTGTAGTTTACTTATTGCAAAAGTGGAAGGATGACAGTAGTACTGTTCAACTTTATGTGGTTCTGCTGGCAACATAGTTTAAAACAAAATACAGCAAAAAAGTAATAAAAGTCAAAAAGTTGAAAAAAGTATCGTTTCAAAAACTGCAATCATTGTATTTAAAATATGGCAGGATAAAAGAACAGCCCTCATTATTAAAAAAAAAAAACCAGCAACAAGTTAGCTAAAAATCCAAATAATCAGATATTTGTCTACCCACAGAAAAACAACAGAAAGGGGACCAGCCTAACTTCACATGAGAGAGCACCACAACTTGATAGTTCATCATATGCTTGTATGAGAAAAAACTGAACAACTAGGTTGGATCGTTTAGCTTAATGAAACAAATGTGGCAGGAACAGAAATGCAGTCAGCCTTCCACATTCACTGGGATTAGAGTCACAAACCCACATAAAAGTGGAAATTAACACAAATGATATCCCTTTTCTAAAACCTCAGAGAACACCTCTCTAGGTGATTCAAGGTCCTCCAGTGCAATTCATATATTCAACTTCTATCTGGATCCCACCGGGGAACCTACAAATGACTAGAGAAGTGTTTTCTCTAGAAATCTGTTGGTCCTCCAGTGTGACTTTTGGTGGAAGTGGACTGTAGAATCGCTCTGAGAGACCTAGAGATTCCTAGAAAAAACATATTGATCAAACCCGCAAAAGTCAGACCCACAAATGTGGAGGGCTGACTATAGTGATAGTTTTGAAATATATCACAATGAATGTTGGAAGAGAAAGTAAGTAGTTGATCTTCACCTACTGAAGACAGGCGCAATGGTTTTCAAGGTCAGATTGCTTTTAGTTTATTTGTGTAGTGGGTGATATGATAGTTGAGCTACTGCAGCATCACAAAAAAACGGTCTATTCCTTGGCATAAGTTTAGAGTTGGTTATGACTGATACAATTCTGCAGTTCAGGTCTGGGTCCAGAATCCTTTTTCATAGTCTCATAACTCTCACAGATCCGTCTGGCAAGAAGGGGAAAGAGGCCTGACTCATTGGTTCTTCCTGGACTCTAGGATTCCCTTGAAAGATAGGTTAGAATTTTTGTGGGCAGGTAAAGACTCTTTTTTTATTTCAATTGGCTTTGGGGGAATTGATTTGGCTTTAATACGATGCTGTACTGGTTACTTTTTATGTGTTCAATGTGTACTTGAAATAGCTTCTAATAGTAGCTTAATTACAGTCTAATGATCTTTTTGTGTTTTTATCTGTATCAGACTTACATCCCAGTTTGGCTGGGGACGGGGGAAGCATGATATTTAAAAAGAGTGCCTCTGCACTGGAGAATGAATGCAGTGTCAACCACTTTATCTATTACGGCTCAGTGCTATAGAATTGTGGGAGTTGTAGTTTGGTAAGGCAGTAGAAGTCTTTGACAGAGAAGGTTAAAGGCCTTGTGACACTGCAACTCCTATGATTCCATGGCAACTAAAATGATGTAAAATTGCATTCATTCTATAGTGTAGCTGGCGCTGGCTTTCCTGTGTGCCCCCCATTTATTTTTAAGAGCGCTGTTTATTTCTGACCTCACTGGTGGCGGAGTAGGGGGTGAAATGGAGCCTGGGTTTGCGTTTGGCACCGATGCCTGGGATGTGCTGACATGGCATTCCTGGGGGGCTCTCCAGGATCCTGCCTGTTGAGAGTGCCTTGAGATTTTTGGAAAAATATCTTAATTTGGGGAGACGCTTGGTGACTCAGGATTAAACTGGCGGTGCCTGCATTTGTGGCTCTCGCAGGACTCCTTGAAGCAAACCCAAGTGAAGTCTGTGGGGCTTATTCCCTCCTTGGAAAGTTTGGGATTGTAGCTGAGCACCATCCCTTTCCTGGGGAGCATGGACACTGTAGAACCAATGCAACTTGACTCCACTACAGCTCACTACCATAGAATCAGGGGAGGTGTACTTTTATAAGTTCTTTAGCCTCCTTTGCCAACCCAAAGAGTGCTGGTGCTTCACCAAACTGCAACTCCGAGGTTTCTATAACTTGGAGACATGGCAGTAAAGTGTTGTTAAACTGATTTGACTCTACAGTGGGGGGTGGGGGGATGCACAAGTGGAAAGGAATAGAGCTGAGACTCCAAACTCAACAAGGGAATGAGAACTTGGGGTGCATCTACACTGTAGAATCAATGCAGTTTGACACCACGTTAACTCCTAGAGCGCATTGCTATGGAGTCATGAGACTTGCAGCTTTTTGGTGGGGGGGGGGGTCTTGAACTCCTTCTGACCCAGAGTGTTGGGGCCTCACTGAACTCCTCCCGTGATCCCAGGATGCCACAACACAGCGCCCTGGCAGCTGGAGTGGTTTCAAAGTGCATTCTCTCCCGTGTAGATGCGCCCTGGGTCTGGCGTCGCGTTAGGGCTGGCCTGGCTGGCTGGCTGGCGACTGGGCCGGGCTTGGGCAGGAAGGGCAAGGCGAGGGGCCCGGCTCTTCTGACGTGGGAGCCCGGGATTGGCAGCCGCTCCCCCCCATATAACCAGCGCCGGGAAGGTGCCTGGCCGCTTTTCCCGGGAGCGATTCGGGGTTTATCCAGCAGGGAGAGCGGAGCAGGCACGGGCCGGAGTGAGTGAAGGGTAGTGTGTGTGTGTGTGTGAGATGGGGGGGGGGAGTGAGGGGGCGGCTGGAGTCACTCGGGGAGTGGGGCTGACCACCGAGAAATGGAGCGGGCGGGCAGCGAGGGACCCAGTCGAGGCCCCGGAGAGCGAGAAAGGAAGGGGAGGAGAGGCGGAGGGGGGAGCCAGTGCCGACGTGGAGGCGAGGAGGAGGCTCTGGCTCCCCTCCGCTGCGCCTTTTCCCCTCCGACGGCTCGCCTGGGCAGCAGACAGAGGCGGAGAGGGAAGGCGAGGAGGAGGAAGGGGGGGGGGGCGGGGGCGCGATCGGGCTACGTGTCACAGGCGAGCACCAGCCGGATCTCCTCCCCCTCCCCCCCGCCCTCCCCCTCGCTTTTCCCGACTCGGCCTCCAAACTTTGCACCAACTTTCCTGGCCGAGGAGGCGGAGGCGGGCAGAAGGCGCTCTAGGCCAGGGACAGTCGACACTTCTCACCGAAAGGAACCTCGAGGGAGGGGGCACTCCGGGAAGGCGAAAATAAAGGCTTTTGTGGAAACACCCCCCCCCCCCACACCCACACACATTATGGAGAGAAGCCCAAGGCGACATTCCTAACCCTTTGGGTGGTATGGAAGCCGCCGAGGCTGAAAAGAGAAAGCGGCCTTTTCCAGCCCTGATTCCAGGGGCAAGTTGAGGTGTTTTTTGGGGAAGGGGAGAATCCGCCCTCAGTGTCTCCTCCTCTCAAGCCTGAGGGAAAGAAACAGAGAAAGGCGAGTAGGTGGAAAGAGCAGGACAATGCCACAGGAGCAACTTCTCTCCTCTAGAAGTTTTTCCTCTCTCTGAGCCCAGTGTCTAAGAGAGACAGTGTTGGCATGTAAGTGGGTAGAGGTTTTTTCCTGCTTCTTGGCTGGAGGTTGGACTGGATGGCCCCACGAGGTCTCATCCAACTCTGTGATTCTAGGTGGCTGCTCTTGCTCCAGTGTGCATCTATTCGCTCTCTAAACAGGACAGCAGTGGAAACCAGGCCAGTTGAGTCCATTCCTTATTTCACACTTTTAGAGGACAGGCCTATTACAGTGCAGTTTGAGCCCTGCCACATGCACAATGCAGGACCACTTTATAGCAACACCAGAGGCACTCCAAATGGCCAGCTACTGGTCAAGGGACATTTAATATAATGCCAAGCTTCTAAACTGTGTATTTTTAAAAATACATTACAACTGTACCCTTGGTTCGCTCCTGATATGATAAATAAATAAAAATAAATAGAGGACAAGAAGGGGCAGTTACAGCTGCTTTTATTGGGGCAGCTATATTGTCCCGAATCCATGTGCTCAGTGCTGGTTGCCACACTTGCCCTAGTATGTATGACACTATCCTCTGGCAAATATGAAGAATGATCAGCTTCCTTGCAACTGCATATTGAGCAGAGAGCAGCCAGGCAGATGTTTGCCTCCTCCAAAGTTGGGAGAGAACCTGGGGGTTGTTTGACAGCTTTATGGCCAAGCTGCCGAAGAAACTTGGCCAAGGTTAGTTGGCATCCCCCCCCCCCCCCGGAGAAAAGTTCCATGCTGTGGCATTAAGGTGCTCTGGACTCCACAAAACACCATTTTCTCCATTGGCCTCTCTTTCCACCAAGTTCTCTTGGTCTAGATATCATCAGTCAGCAACATTCAGCATGGCACGTGGCCCCTGGCCCTTTGGGATGGGAAGGGGGAACAAGAACAGCCTCCCCACCTTTTTGTGCCAGTCAACAAAAGGAGGGTGCAGGTGAGCCAGCAAGAGGCTGCTGTTTGCGTCAGGAACTGATACCTGTTTGCTATTTTTGGCCCTATGGGTAGATATTCGACTCAGCAGGTCAAAACCTTCCTTTAGGACCATGTAGACAGAGGTCCGGAGGCTGGAGCAAATGGGCAAAGGCTCTTGCTTACGTACACAATCCTTAGGCAATACCACAGTGCCCAGTACCTCCTGCTGCCAAGAGGGATAAGTTCCATTTGGGTCATGTATACACACACTCTCTAGGAAGCTCTACTAACTCATATTCACTAACTCGTATAACATGGTGTGCTGGGAGTGAGAGACTTAAGGCGGTCGAACACTACCTTTTCTTGTGCTTCTGTGTTCTTGGTGTGGCCAGCAGACCTTCATATTGTTGTATCTCCCAAATTAAGAGGGCTGTGACAGTTCTTCCTTGTCAACATTCACCTCTGTTGTGGGGCCAAGAATCCACAGCTGCCCCTCTACTGCATTTGGCCATAATTAGTGTCAGTCAGCCTTTTGGGACTGAGGAGATAGAACCAGTATTGCCCGGAATTCAGACCTTGTTAGTTCTGGCTCCTTGCCCTCTTTATGTGAGCTTCCATACCTGTGGGCCAGCTCTAAATCCCACACGAACAGAACTGCCTTGCTGTGGACAAACTATAACTTTTATTGGGCCGCCTGCTGCTCTTAAGTTTATATGGGCACTTTTCCAGGGATTATTGCAAATTCTTTTACTGGAGCCGAGGATTTTATAGCAGTCAAAGCACACTGTAGAATTTATGAAAACGTCTCTTTTGTCACCTATCTATCTTTTTGTCCCCAGCTCTGTCATAGACTGCCTTTCCAGCTGTACTTTTACAGAAGGACAGTGGGTTCCTTCTGTGGGAGGATAGGCCTGTCAGGGTTGGGCAGGCTTTAATGACTTGCCTTGACCTTGTTTCTCAGCACATGTAAGAAACAGTGAAGTAATAGCCAAGAATAAAAATAAGGCCCAAGAAAATAAGGATGGGAGTTAACAGAATCATAAGCATAAGTGAGGTTGACTCACAAGGTATGTCATCCCATTCAACATGTGTTTGTATGTGCAAGCAATATTGTGGAGACCTTGCTATGCTTTTGATGTTCTTGGGCTGGATTTTATCTAGCAAGAGAGAGTGTATGTCGCAATAAAGAGTTTGAGTGACATAATGAATAAATGAAATATGGAAAATGTCCTTCCGTGATCTTAATACGTTTTGCATGTGTTAGTGTTCATTCATAGATCTCGAAGTGTTTTCATAAATACAAACTAATTGTGAGATTTGAAGGCATTGTTAAGTTTGTGCTGAATTATTATAATTAACTTTTTAAATGTTATCAGGGTTAGGGATGAGATTATGCTTCTGGTTTGGTGAGATATATGTGTTCTAAGCACACAAGTTAAAAATAAATATTAATGCTTCAGATTCAATGTAGAACCCAATCAAGAGCCTTTTAGTGGGTTGTGTTAGTTTTTTGATTCAGCAGGTCGAAACCTTCCTTTAAGACCACATAAACAGAAGGTCGGAGGCTGGGGCAAGTGGGCAAATAAGTTTAGTTTTAATTACTTGGTTCTTTTGACTGTCCCAGATCTGTCTTGCCATGTGCTTAATGTCTAATATATTTGAACGTTTCATACTTTTCCCACTTTCTGAGAATATTTGCCTTTTTTAAAAAAGCTCTTGGTATAGGTCTAGATTTATCTAAGTTTGATTTTTTTCTCATTAATGTAATAGCAATAGATAGTTATTTCTTGTATCCATATCATTATATTTTACACAATCTTTATTATTAAATTTATTTATACCCTGCCTTTTCTCTCCACAAGGAGACTCAAAGTGGCTAACCTTAACACAGATTTCATTCTTTAGTCTTTTGTAAATGTTTTTGAATTTGGATTACACATGCATTCTCACATGTACATTTTATATAGATATTCTTATTGAGGGCCATCAATATTGTTTCTTCCTGAAAAAGCTGGATAACCCTTGCTTATAGTATTATCAAAAACAAAGATTAAGCAAATCTTTCTAGTGATAGATAGAACTTATTATTTAGATGAGTGACACGTGGAAGAATGCTTCTCTTCATTTGTGTCTTCCAGCTCTCAAATTCCTACCATATTCCACTGTGATTGTGTGACATGTGTCTTCTTTGTGTGCATGTGTGGCGTGTATTGTGCTACATTTTCTTTATTCAAGTGCTAGATTTTGAAGAAATGCTTGGATGCATCTTGAAATTGTTGGTTAAATTACCTCACATTAGGAAATAGTACTGTGTTTGGGTCTTCCTAATGCTGACGTTCAACTTTGTTGGCTAGTCAGGAAGTCTCCAACCCCCAGGCAGACATTGATTTTATACTACAGACTTCTGTTTTTTCAATGGATATAGTTTGCAGCAATGAACATAAGATTGTTCTCCTTGTGTGTTTTCTGCTAAATGCTTCAGCATACTGGTTATTTCCGAATTCTTAGCTGCTTTCAGAGGGCTGCTGGCCCTTTAAGATTATCCTTTCCCTCCCCCCTGAAAAGCTGTGAATGGTTGCTGGTGCAGGCAGTGCTGAGGTGGCATTTGAGAAAATTACACTCAGCTCTCAGCCGACACTGATACGCCACTGGACACTGCTGAAGTTTCCCCCTCTAAATAATAGAATGCTTTGGGAGATGCATGTATACATTTCTGTGTCTAAATGCATCCTAATTTTTGTTTCATTTTTATTTTTAAGTTACGTTTAAAGTTCAGCATAGACCAACAGGCACATTACAAACTCTAAAATACATACTTTATAACATATGCAACTAAGAAGACACATTAGACAGCATTGTATCCCCCATCTACTTACAAAACACACATTAACATATGCCTTCCTCACTCTGGAAATGTAATTTTAAAACATTACCTTTCTTATTTATACATAGTACATATTAATCTTCTCATTATCACTCTATTAGAGAGGATTTTAATATTCAAAACCTCCAAAAATGATATCTTCCTCTTTCTTAAATATAATTTTAAAACTGTTCAAATCTTTTCTGAATTTGTCTGTTTTCTTTAATTCTTAGTGTCGGTTTATTCATTCCAACCATTTTAAATATTTTCAATATCTAGTGGCTTGTCATCTTTGACATTTCCGAGTTTTGTGCATACAACATTCTAGCTGCCAGAGTCAGGTCACTTTATAGTTTGACATGTTTATCAGGTATACCCAAAGAAACTAATTCTGATTTCGTTTTTTAGTTTCTGAATATATCTTGTAGAAACCTTGGGATCTCTCTCCAAAATTTCTTCACCTCACTACATATCCACAACATATGATATAAAGGCCCTTCATGTATTCCACATTTCCAGTGTGCATTCTTAAATCCTTTATACATTTTGGCTGGGGTGAGGGAACACTTGATTTATCAATGGGCCTTTGGCGGGAAGCACCAATTTTCTTTTTAAAGAAATTTTGCAAAATAGGGAAAAGGTTTTTGCTTTTCAGTGTTTTAGAACAAAAATTATTGCCTACCTTCAGGAGTCTTTACATACTCACCTTTACAGTGTAATAAAGATACAAGGCACATTTTCATTGATAAGTATATATTCTTTTGGAGCTGAATAAAAGTGGCCCTTAATTAAGACATTATTTATCTGTGAGAATAGACATATGCTTGCTCTGTCCCTTCCATTGACACTTTGCTCTTGTGAACATGAGTTTGAAATGCTTCCTCTCTTTATTCCATCCAGAAGTCTGGGTGTAGAGTTACAAGACAATGATCCACACATACTTACCTCTTTCCATAAAAAAAATGAGGTGTGGGGTAGAGTACTGCATTTTTCCCTTGTAGGTTCAATTAACTCTTATTTGCCTGAATAGGTCAATTGTCCAATAAGAATCCAGTTTTTCATTTTGTAAACTGATTATTTGTAGGGAAATTTTGTTTGAAATGAGTGTCCCATATTACTATATTAAATGGTTTTTTCCAGAGAGAGTCAATCAAGGTAACATAGTAATTACTGTAACTTTGATTATTAAAAAAATAATTTTCATGAATCATTGCCTTTTTCAATATAACCCTTTTGCAAGAGAATAAAATTGTACAGGAACTTCAATGTGTTTGGCTTATGAATGAACCTGCTTCCAGAAGTTTTGGGTGCTTGAACATATCTATAAATGTGCAAGTTAGTTATTAATTCTCCATATTATGGCCCTCATGTGTTTAGATTCCAGTGTTGTTTCATAAATATGCATTACACCCTTTTTGTAGCAAAATGCCAGCAATACATAACTTGGATTGCAACCCTCAGTGCATTTGCTTGGGCGTAAGCTCAGTTGAGCGGAGAAATAGATACTTGTGTTTGTAAAGTCACCTATGGTGGTAAAGTCAGTTCTGTATTTGTATTGTTCTTACCCTAACATTCAAACATGAATGAAACTGTTTGAAATGGATGATCATACATCATGCATTTTGTTTCTTCTGACTACCTCTGGAGTCTTCTGGAGACTTTGAGAAGAAACCTTTTTTTTCAGACACAAACTCACAAAGCTGATGCAGCATTTCTACCAGTAAGTTCCATCCAACCCAACTGGAGCAGGTGGACAAGCTTGCAAGTTTAATGCTGCACTGAAATGGGATGGGATTGAACATCACTGCTGCCAACACAGATGGGAGTTGTCACCCTTTAGGGAGAGCAGAAAAGCTCTTGACTTATTACTTAGTGAGGAGATCTTTGAAGAGATGAACAGCATTGACTATTTGCCAGATCTTGTTTGATTTAGAAGGAGGATCAGAGTCAGCACTGGTGGGAGAGTGCCAATGAATACCATGTGCTATAAGCTATATTTCAGAGGAAGAAACTGGCAGGAACTGGCAGAATCACCTTAACCAAGAACCATCTTGGTTAAGAAAATTTTATGGAAAAAACTAATGGGGTCTCTATAAGTTAACAGACTTGACTTTGGGAGAGCATAAAAGCTCTCTACTTATTACTTGTTACTTTGAAGAGGTGAACTGCTGTTTGGTATATGCACACACTATATCTAGGCCTAATAATAATAATAATAATAATAATAATAATAATAATTATTATTATTATTATTATTGGGCCTAGCTATAGTATATATATCCTAGATATATATCCAGACTGATTTTTTAAATAATAATAATAATAATTATTATTATTATTATTATTATTATTAGCCCTAGATATACTATATATATCCTAAATATATATCCAGACTGACAAGGTTTTGGAACACAATACGCCAGACATCAAGATTGTGGAAAAGAAAAAAGTTTGGATTATTGATGTCGCCATACTGAGTAACAGTTGCATTGAGGAAAAACAACAGGAAAAACTCAGCTGTTATCAGGACCTGAAAATCGAACTGCAAAGGCTCTGACACAAACCACTACAGGTGGTCCCAGTGGTCATCGGCACACTGGGTGCAGTGCCAAAAGACCTCAGCCACCATTTGGAAACAATAAACATTGGCAAAATCATGATCTGTCAACTGCAAAAGGCCACCTGACTTGGATCTGTGAGCATCATTTGAAAATACTTCACACAGTCCTAGACTCTTGGGAAATGTTGGACTTGTGATTTTGTGATATGAAATCCAGCATATATATCTCGTTTGCTGTGACATACTGTGTTTTTGTGTCAGTAAAATGATGATGATGATAATAATAATAATAATAATTTATTTCTAGACTGCCCTCTCTCCTGAAAGGGACTCAGGGCGGTTTACATACAGAGACAGGCAAACATTTAATGCCTTACAAAGTACACACCACATCAGAAATAATACAAAATAATGCACAATAACAATAGTTTACCTGTCCGAACGTATCTCGTGTTACGAACCATCACGAAGTCTTAAGATCATCTGGAGAGGCCCTGCTCTCGATCCCACCACCATCGCAAACGCGATTGGTGGGGACAAGGGACAGGGCTTTCTCAGCAGTTTCCCACTATCTGTGGAATTCTGTATCCAGGGATATCAGATTGGCCACTTCCCTCCTGACTTTCAGAAGAAAACTGAAGACTTGGCTATGGGACCAAGCCTTCGACCATTAAATAGCAGCAAGTGAGAAGAAGATTTAAGCAACTGGCGACAATGAATTGACCCGGACCTAGCTTTGGATTTTAATTGGCGTGTTTAATTAATTGCTTTTTAATTAACTTTTTAAAATTAATTGTTTTAATGTTTTAATTGTATTTGTTGAATGTTTATATGAAAGCATCGATCGTGCTTATTGTGAGGCCGCCCTGAGTCCCCCTTCGGGGGTGAAAAGGGTGGGTTATAAATGCAGAAAATAAATAACAACAATATTAAGCTTATAATGAAAAAAGTTAAATATTGAAATGGGAACTAGGTCGCAGTAAACCAATTAGACAATAAAACTAAGATATAAATGAACATTAAACATATATAATTAAAAGCCGTTAAAATAAATTGCATTTGAAATGGCTAAGAGAGGTGTTTATTAAAAATATATCGTAGCTGTCATATAGTGAACAGTTTATGGGCTGTGTTTTAGGAATGGTGCTGCAATTTATTGATCCCCATTTAATCTCACAATAGTAAAATGACAAGCCTTGGAGTAGAGGATGATGAGCAGCTGTTTTATTAATGTGATTAAAAGTCTGCAACCTAATCCATACACATATTTAAGCACTATTAAACCTTAGAGAGTGATGTTGTGTTGGCATCTAGCCATGTTCACATTTTTGGGTTGGCAAGATTGCATGCAAAGTTAGAGGATAAAATTTGAGATATTTGGTTTGGGTGCAGCAGTGGTAGACAGGTAGTCGAGTTGTATGGTTGACAACTACAGGTAATGAAGTCCTGACTTTCTAGAATGAAGACAAGCCTTGCTTAGCAGTAATAATAATGAGGCTATAAAACTCAGTAAATAATGGAATACTGGGATTTGTTGAAGATCTGATAGGAGAAAAGTCAATTCCTGTGTGATTGTATAAAGGAACATGATATTTAGCATCAGTTGTTGTTTTTCTTGTTGATGTTGTGTGCCTTCAAGTTGTTTCTGACCTAAGGTTTTCTTGGCAAAATTTGTTCAGAGGGATTTTTGTCTTTGATTTCCTCTGTTGCCAAAATTGTTGGGACCCAACACTGAGGCATTTGGGGTTTAAGGTGTGCAGTTTAAGTAGCAGTGATATGTGACATAGTATCATACCTGTATTTCTTCTTTCTCCCCATTCCCATATTTACAGCTCTTGTCTACAGGTAACTTTACAAGAACACCATTGAGTCGAGGTTGATTGACCAGGGTTCAGTCACTTATCTAAAGCAGTTGTTCAGCACTTCCATTACCACAACTACTACTCCTTCCATATGTTATTTCCCTTAGATTTATAACTGGAGGACATTTTGTGTTTCTGAGTGAGGTGGACAGATTTGGCCCTGGGCTTGCCATTTTTCTTAGTCTCCTTATGCTTGGACATGAGAGAAGCCTCCCACAAGGATGATAAAACATCAAAACATCCGGGCGTCCCCTGGGCAACGTCCTTGCAGACGGCCAATTCTCTCACACCAGAAGCAGCTTGCAGTTTCTCAAGTCGCTCCTAACACGACTAAAAAAAAAAAGCCTTCTGCTGTTTCATACCTTCTCACTAACTTGCCTGAAATCTGTGCTGATTCTACCGTGGTTTTCCTGACTATTCTTTTTCCACATACCTTCTCCTTTGAGCTCGCTTATTTCACTTATGCAGTTAAGAAACTGAGGGGACTTGGAATCCTTGCTTTATTCATATTGATATGTGTAATAGAATGTTACATCCAGTTTTTCTGTGATGGACAGTAAGATACAGTTTTGAAGTTTAGCCAAAAAGTGAAGGGTAAAAGTTCTTGAAAACTAATAACTTCTTTAATTACGGCTAAATTAGCAAGATAACATGAAACACCTCTTTTGATTCTATTTCACCTTAATTTTATCATAAAATGACCCAGCTGTATCTGCCCTACCACCCATATTTATTGTTGTACATTTTTATGCTTATAATATTAGAGAACAGTTATCAGCCAAATGGCAGGATGGCTATTGAGATGGCACTAAGCCAAGTAAAGTAGTCTAAACTTTATCATATCGGGATATGCCGATCTCCCACCCGGTTACCCATGGAGCCGGTAGGCATCCATAAGACAATGTCATACCAGCTCCATGGGTGAAGAAGGGCTGAACCGGTGTGCAGCCACCTTAGCAACACGGGAAGATTCCCATGTTGCCATTGTCTTTAATGGGGGGAAGTCACGCACTCCACACTTCCCCCCATGGGATCAGCTGCCAAAGGAGCCTGGCGATGCAGGGTGTGGGGCGGCGGCTTCTCCACAGCCCGCAGAGGAGTGTCATGGAACACTTTTGGTGGCTGTGTGACAAGGTAGCATAACTCGCCTGAATCTAGGAGTGATGCAAATTACTTACTCATCATTTGACTTTGTGTTGGAATTATGGATATATTATTGGCTTGGAGGAGGTTTTCTTCTCACACCCACAGCTCTTGATCTGCTGAACAGTTCTGTCAGCAGAAAGGCATTTCTGCCGTACCTAGAGTAACCCCCACCCCCTAGAGTAGGCAGATTATTGAATTTTGCACTATGAATTGAATTTAAGTGCATAGTTTTTATTTTAGATGTCTTGAAGAATTTAAATCTTATATTCCTGAAGAAGTGTGTTAAGTTACTATTTGAAGACGGTCCAGCATTGGGGTTTCATTCGAAATTGTAGATGAAAGCTAGCATATCAAGATTGTAATAAGAACACCGGGGTCACTCAGCCGCTAGAATTTTTAGCCAAATACTTTTGGATTTTCCTTTTGGCACTTTGGATTCGGCTAGAAATCAAGTTCAACAGGTCAGCTCTATTTCAGTAAATGAAATTGTCATTTGACAAATGTCATGACCAGAGTAACTTTTTGACGTCTCTTTTGTATGAAAACGAGACACTAGAGATGAAAAGCTTCAGAAACGGAGTTCTAGGGGAGCAAAATGTCTCACGTTTCCTTTGAGTAACATGATGTCTAGTTTGACATACTGTTCTTTTTAGGATTAAAATAATAGACAAGAGGTGATGTCTGAGAAACAATCCTATATACCAGGGATCCACAAACTTTTTAAACAGAGGGCCAGGCCACAGTCCCTCAAACTGTTCGAGGGCTGGATTATAATTTGGAAAAAACATGAATGAATTCCTATGCACACTGCACATATTTTATTTGTAGTGCAAAAAAACACTTAATTGCAATACAATAATTGAACTGAAGAACAATGTAAACAAATATATACTTATTAGTATTTCAGTGGGAAGTGTGGGCCTGCTTTTGGCTGATGAGATAGGATTGTTGTTGTTGTTGTTGTTGTTGTTGTGTGCTTTCAAGTCGTTTCAGACTTAGATTGTCCCTGAGCGAGGGCCGGGTAAATGATCTTGGAGGGCCGTATCCGGCCCCCGGGCCTTGGTTTGAGGACCCCTGCTATATACTGTCCGAAGAACACTAGGTAAAGTTTCTAAAAATGTCATCAGGAAGCATTTAACAAAGAAATTCCCATTCTGTCAGCTCTGCTTACTCCCTAGCATGTATATTTCAGATTACAGTTTAAATAACCTTAAGGTAATACTGCTGGGGGGAAAATAAATTAAGCTGCCTTGGGTCTTTTGGTTATGTGGAGGGGATTGCCAGTACTTAGAATCAAAGAATCAAAGAGTTGGAAGAGACCTCATGGGCCATCCAGTCCAACCCCCTGCCAAGAAGCAGGAATATTGCATTCAAATCACCTCTGGCAGATGTCCATCAAGCCTCTTTTTAAAAGCTTCCAAAGAAGGAGCCTCCACCACACTCGGGGGTAGAGAGTTCCACTGCTGAACGGCTCTCACAGTCAGGAAGTTCTTCCTCATGTTCAGATGGAATCTCCTCTCTTGTAGTTTGAAGCCATTGTTCTGCGTACTAGTCTCCAAGGAAGCAGAAAACAAGCTTGCTCCCTCCTCCCTGTGGCTTCCTCTCACATATTTATACATGGCTATCATATCTCCTCTCAGCCTCCTCTCTCATCTTCAGGCTAAACATGCTCAGCTCCTTAAGCCACTTCTCATGGGGCTTGTTCTCCAGACCCTTGATCATTTTAGTCGCCCTCCTCTGGACACATTCCATCATGTCAATATCTCCCTTCAATGGTGGTGCCCAGAATTGGACACAATATTCCAGGTGTGGTCTTGTTCCATTTTGGCCTTGTGGTAGGTAGCAAGACATCAAAGTTTGCCAGTGTACTGTTCCATCCGTTTTCTAGAACATTGAATAAAGGATATTGTTGACAGAAATCTAACAATTTAAATTAACATAGATTAAAATAGCACATGATTAGACCTTTTTGAAAATGCAGGCCCTATTGAAATCCAAATTATGGCTAGCTGTTTAGTGTGCACAAACACACATCTTTTGTATGAAAATAACAAGTGGTCTATTTGCTAGAAACTATTAAAAAATCAAAGCTTCTTTTCATGGTTTCTCTGGTTTGCCCTTTACAATTCCTGTTTCCACCTTATACTCTGTGGCACTGCAGGTCTCTCTTGTTGGTTTTTCCCATTTCTGTGGAGCCAGACATGCATAAATCCCTTACTCTTTCTGCCCTCTGTTAAGGCTTTTGCAATCTTTCAGTTGCTCATCCCTTTTTTGTTTTCCCCCTATAACCTTCCTCTTGTTCTCTCTGTTCCCTCATGTTGTTGGTGGTACAAGTTTAGCTTCATGACATGGCAGATCTAATAAAAAGTGGATTTGAGAACTGCCAGTAGAGAATGCTCCAGATTCAGTGCCCTCATCCACCTTTTGTTGCTCTTGTTTGACACCCTCATTACATCTCTATCCAGCACCTGTATCCTCTGCTTTTGGGAACCTCTTCTATTCCATGTCAGAGGAAGGAAGGTCATACACTTGCTGTTCCCATTTATTGTGAATGTAACATGGAGATAATCTATTAAGGTATTTTCTGGCACCACTAAAACTGATGAAAGCAGAGTATAAAAAGCACTGCTACCAATAAATTTTATTGGAGTTATCCCAGAAGTATTGGTGTTGTATTCGGTAGCATATTTCTTTTTCTGTAGGTTTACTATTCTTCCTGTTTTCTTTCTTTTAGCTGCAATGGGCAATCAATGAGATTTGTACCTTCTCTTCTCATCTTGGGCCTTTGTAGCCCAAGAGATCCAATCCTCCATCAGCTAACATGAATTTGAATTGAGGAATAATTTCACTGTCTCACTGTTGAGCCTGTTCTTTCTTCTGGCTAATGTTTTGAAAATCTGCCTCCCACTTCCATACAACTCAATAGTCTGATTTCAGTGGGCAACGAGGCTATAGCTCAGCCTTCCCCAAACTGGTGCCCTCCAGATATGTTGGGCTGTAACCCCCAT